>NC_142215.1:3236666-3919583 GCF_049639895.1 Pseudopodoces humilis
CTTTATTTGACACAATGAAAAATGTGCTCTTTTTCTGCCTCTCCTTTCTCCTGAAAAAGAAGCATATTTTGTGAGGACATTAGTGCTTCCTAATGAAAAGCCTGGTAGAACTTCAGCAGATTAAAACCAGTTTGCAGCCCTTATTTAGAATTATTTCTGTTGCAGATGTACATTAAGAATTAGCATTCACCCTGTGAAGCTCTGGATCAGTTATGTCATATGCTGTTAATTTAAGCAAATATTTACATCCTTTATACTACTTTGAATTGGTGTTTGATGGCAAGAAAAGGAAATTCTTTAGAGGAAATGATCACTTTTGATTTTTAAACCTCTGAAATTTGTGTTCTTTTCACCTTTGTGTTCCTCAGGCCTCATCTGCAGAATACTTGTATCATAAGTCTCAAAGCTGTCTACAAAAATATGAACAAAAAAAAAATTGGCACTAGTCACTGGCATTAGCTGTAGAAATTATTGGCAAATACAGCTGTCTCCTCTTCTAGCCAATGGTAATGTGTATTTTTAATTCAATAAAGTATTAAAAAAATCCAAATGTAAAAGCAATAAACATTTGACAGTAAATATTTGTT
Organism: Pseudopodoces humilis; assembly: GCF_049639895.1. Classification (NCBI taxonomy): domain Eukaryota; kingdom Metazoa; phylum Chordata; class Aves; order Passeriformes; family Paridae; genus Pseudopodoces; species Pseudopodoces humilis. Next base: position 3,237,254 of record NC_142215.1, read on the forward strand.
ACGAAAAGGAAATAAACTTCAGGAAATGAGCCTGCTCAATCTTTTTATGATTACATGTGTCTGCTGCCTATTTTCTTATATAATAAAAGAGTTACATTACAATATTTCTTCAGAGATAGTTGAGCTACATAATTATATCAGGCAAACCAGAGGCCCTATATCCAAAAATGCCATGCAATTTGGTTTAGAGCAAACTTCAGAGGTTAGATGATTCCAAAATTTCAACATTTTTGAGAAACTGCAGAAAATTTCTGTGCAGTAAACTCTCTCCTTTAGCAACATCAAAGCCCAGTTTTTTGAAGGAATGTAATCTTTGCTTTCACAGAGAGTCAGGTCCCTCAATGCTTGGCAGTGGCTGGACCTCCAACAGCAGTCCAACAAGATAGTTAATCCATGAATATTCACCCTTATCTGAATATTTGAAATTGCATCCCCAAAATTCTTCTTCCATTTTGTTTTTAAGGATAACTCAGATGCCTTAGAACAAATCTGTAGCTTTCAGGTTTATAAGTTTGCCAAACCAGCTATCCTGCAGCTATTCAGCTCCACATTTACAGAACAGAAATTAAAACATATGAGGAAGGATCAGCTTTACATACACCAAACCTCGACATTCCTTTCTCCTTTCGTTCTACATTTTAATATGTAGAATACTGAAAAATGAGTTTATGATAGTCAGATGATCCATAGTCTGTTGTAATCTGTGACCTCCAAGATGTATAATTCACGATCTGTTCCTGTAACTTCAATGTTGGGTAAGATTTTCTAGTGCATGTCACCTCTTTAAGGAGCTGTGAATCAGGCTTTTAGCCTGGGTTCCTGTTAGGGCAGGGAACAAGTATCCAAGGCCAGGCTGGACAGAGCTTGGAGCGCTCTGGGATAGTGGAAGGTCCCTGCCCATGGCAGGGGGTTGGGACTGGATGATTTTTAAGGTCCTTTCCAACCCAAACCATTCTGTAGTTCTATGATTTTTCATATATTAATGAATCTCTCAAGACCCTTCAGTAGATCCCACTTCATATCCAAGTTAGAGTTTTATCTTGGAATATGCAAAAGGATCAAAGTGCTTTCCCTTGGTGCTTTCTGTTCATCTTTCCCATTGCAAATGTCAGGCATGGTCTGATCATGCAAGTGCTTATCTTGGATGTATAAGTGTGCCCTGCCATGCCAGGCATGCTGCCTGTCTCCAGATGAGCTTTGGCCCGCCTAAGGGGTTACACAGTGGCCTTCATTTTGAGGGAGACAGGTTGCTTTTAGCAGAAGTTAAGTAGATGACTGTGTCATTCTCAAGCTCTGAGCAACATCATGATAATTGCAGGAAAAGCTGGACAGAAATGCACCTCTGGCCCTGCACAGGGCGTTATCAGTGCACCACAAACAGAGATCCTGGGGGCTCTGGCTGCTGAATGCTGACGTGGGTCCAGGGCTAGCATGGGAGCAGTTGTGCAAATTACAGGCAATTCAACCTGTCTGACCTCTGTCCTTCAGCTCCACACTGGGCTATGAATCAACTATTGTGAGTTCATTTGACCCCTCCAAGAGAGGAAGCAGAGAGCTCCAACCCCAGCCAGGCTGATGCTTCAAGAGCAGGAGTTAACCCTTTGCTGTCCGTATGTTTGTTCCAAGAGGAATAGCATGGGTGATTTCTGCTGAATCTCTCAGGGAGCAGAGATGGTGGTTTCACCCCCAGAAATGCATCAAAACACATTTGAAACCTTGCATGGAAACATTCTGTGTGTTTAATCTTGATTTTTCAGGTTGGCACGCTTACCAACAGAGGCTTTTGCACTGAAATCATATTTATGGGGGGAAAAAATGTGATTTCTATCTCATGTATCCATTTGGCTCTTCGTTTTATAAGCCTTTTGGCTTATTTATTATTAACACATTTTTGCGGGTTTTTACGTAACTGTTATCATCCGGCTATTTTTTTTTTGAGTCAGAACTGGGCTGAGGCTGGAGTGGCACTTGGAAGGAGATTAGCAATGCTACAAAGAGATTTGTTTTCTGACAGGGACACTGTCAACTCAGATGTAGCTAGGAATATGAATTTTGACATAGCATTGTTTTTAGAAATACTAAACCAGCTAGAATTGGCTTCACTGTTTCTCTTAGATTCAGGTTGTTTTTTAACAAATGTAGGTATTTTCCAATATCTGCAAGCTACAGAACAAGAGGGCAAAGTTGACTGCAAGCCAAAGGAGACAAAGTAGATTTCTTGGCTAATGTGGAAAAGGAGAGGAACCAAAATACAAAGTAAAGAAAGACCAGCAATTGTAATGATCAAGTGGATTTTATGTAAACCCCTTCAGTTTGCATATTTGATGGTGTGGTGGTGAGTATAATTCAGCAATTGTAGGTCTCTCTATGGTCTTGGTCTTGCAAAGAGGCTGCTGGAGTGGCCTTTTGGGCTCTGTGCATGGGAATCAATGGGCCTCTGTTTGCCTTTTCTCTGCAGGGCCATTTGTGAGATGCAGACCATGATAGTGAGCCCTATTATTTAGTAACTTATAGAATATTTACAAGAATGTGGTAATTAGATTGAAAACTGGTTTATCCTGAAAATAATAGGTTACATTGTCATTTTCTGTACAGCCAGGGACTTTGTCTACATAGTAATACTAATAAATCTGGAAGAGGATGGATTGGGTTTTTCTTGAGGCTTGCAGGATAGAAGCCTGGGAATTCTAAACTAAAATGAGCAGGTTGGGGGTTTTTGAGAAGTAAAGGTAACAACTGTTAACATTCTATAGTTATTGTTAGAATTCAGACTATTTTCACATTGCCTGTTTCTATGAAGCTGAAGTGTCCTATTTCACTGCTTCTGTATGTTGCAGAAATACATTTTCTCTGTATTTTCAGTGGAAATACTTTTTGTTTAAGAGAAAGAAGGAACGAGAGAGAAGCAGAGTTCCTGCCTGGGCAGCACAGCCCAGTTTACAATTATTGGAATGCTTCAGAAATTTTTGTACGTGTTTCAGTTTGGAAGATGGTCAAAACACATTCTGGTGCAGTGGTTTAAAGAAAAATAACAAGAGAGAAGGGAACCAAATTAAAATTACAAAAATACAACGTAGAAATTTCGAAATATAAACATAATAAACTCTTAACAATAGTAGAGAGAGCCCATTAGGAATTAAACACTTGAGCTTGGCAATTCTTCATTTCTTATTAAGACAAGGGGAGGGAGAAAGAATTAGTGTAGCCTTGTGATGTGGCATCTACAGCTAAAGTCTGAACTTTACAAAGTTAGCCAGAATACAATTGAGTATCAGCCTGAAAGTAGTGTGTAACAAGCTTGAAGGGCATTCAGACTTCTCCCACTGGCCTGCTGGGAACTTCCCACCTGTGAAACACTTCAAGAGAAACTCCATAATTTTCACAATCACTTCTGAATGGTGTGTGTGCATATCTGTATTTATTTTGCTGTCCCTTGCTTCTCTTTTCCCATGGCCAAGAAACACAATCCATTATTTAATTCTTTTAATTTTCCTATTTTTCTTTTTTAATGAACAAGTCTGCCTGTTGTTCAAAAAAATCAGTATTTTTCACATCAGGTGTTAAGGCCTGAGGAGTTCAGGGGGAGCTGTTGAGTGAACATTACTCTTAAGAACAGCTCTTTTAAACATTGTTAATAAGTCACAGTACAAAATTCTAATAATTTAATTCAAAGACTCTGTTCCTGTGTTTTGTTCCAAATGTCTCTACTTCCAGGTTTGACCATATAAAGACATTTCCACGATTCTTCCAGCTGATATGGCATGTACGTGTGTTCTCTCATTTAAGATACTGAAACCTGGGCTCAGCAAAGCTGAAGAGCTCACACCAGTAAGAGTTGTGTGTTGGCACAAAAGTGCATAAAACTTGTCCTTTTCTTCTTGGATTTTTACATATCTGTGGATCCCTGGAGCAGGTGACATGAGTGCCCTAAAGGCACTGGAAAGATTTGTATTCAGCATAATGTTTTGCCATAAAATTAGCTTGTGATCTTATGAATGCTCTCTTTCCAATCTCTTTCTTTTGACTATTCATTTAATTCCAGGTACATGAAAAAATTAAATAAAACTGGTGCTTTACAAAGAAATATTTCTGTGAAGGTTTTTAGTTTTCCTTGAGAGCACCAGAGACAGCTGAAAGTAGAGATAGTGGTGTCCTGTTTCATTGTTTGTTTCCCAATGTATAGTTTAAAAGAAACAAAAAGTGTTTCTAATCCTTTGTGCCTTCCTTGCAGTCTGGAAGTCTTCCACTGCTTGTCTGGCACTATCTTGGAATATCAGCTCTAGACACAGGTCAGCATTTTGGCCACTGAGACATGGATCCGAGTTAAACAATTATCTTGTCTGGGTCAACATGTGCCTCCTTTCCAAAAGTGCCTTCCAGTTTTACAGGATTTGATTTTGGAACACTTTTCATCTCATTTTCAGCAGCAAGAAGCTCCATCAAACAATACTGCTCACCTCACTTGTGATTGCTGGGGGTTGTTCATGCACCCAAAATTAAAGACAGTGATAGTGTAGAAACTGGGGGCATTGTTTTTGTCACCTTGTGTAAAGAATTGCTGCTCAGAAGCATCCTGTAAGGCTTTGAGAGCATTTGCATTGTGCTTTGAACAGGAAAGTAAGAGTAAATTGTGTTTATTGTACCTAATAGGTGTTAATTAGGATCCCATTCATAAGCTCATTTTCTTTCCTGGTTAGCAGTATGCTGAGCCAAAACCTTGGCAAAATACGAGTTGTGATGCTTCATTGAAAGTCAGCCTATTTAGAGGCAAGCCTGTGTGTTATGAGGTCTCTTGCTCTTCTCCCTTAAGGGTATTTATTCTTCCTAAATTGTTATTCATAGTCCCCTCATTTTGACAGAAAAATTGGTTTCATGGTGGTTTAATTCTGCTGCTAGAAAGAAGAGGTTCTTCTTTCCAGTAGGCAGCAGAAACTTAATTCATCTCCAGGAGAAATAAGTGTTTCTTTCCTTGAATGCAGACAAGGTGAAGGAGTGAATGTGTAGGGAATGAACAAGCTTCTGCAGAGTTGTTCCATGGTGGGAAGGACATCTTTATTCATTGGATTCTCTTTATGCTTTTGAGCTTTGGATGCTCCTCTTGCAGGTGATAACCTGAGGGTTTGAGTTGGGGGAGTGTTGTGAGCCCACAGGAGGTCATGGGGCAGGATCATGCAGATTTTAGCAGCAGTGGTGATGCAATAGCAGCCCCAGAGAGAGCTCCAGTTTTGCTGCCTGTGGGCAAGGAGCTGGCTGGATTAACTCTGCCCTCTCCTCATTTCCAGCTGCAGCACTGAGCTAAGGAACCTAACACAGATCCCTTCACTGAGCCATGCCTGAGCTCCACACGCTGCGAGTCCGTGTGGGGATGGAGTCCCAGGGAAGGGCAACACAGTCCTGGAAATGTGTGAAAAGCTGGGAAAGTTGGGAAGGGCCAGGATCAGAGCCAGAGTCTGGCTTTAGCTGGAGCAGGCAGTGACACAGGAGCCTGTGGCTGTGACACTGAGCAGAGAGCTCTGAGCAGCTCTGGTTCAGCTCGTCTCCCAGCAGACTTTCAGCAAGACATTTAATCCCTTTCTGTTCCTCATCTTTCCACCTAGAACTGAGTGATAAAACTTCCTTTATCCCCAAGCTCCCAGGAGTCTGTTTAGATGGTGATATCTCTGAGGGAGAGAAAACACCTGGCACAGTGAGGCCCCTTTGTCAAATAGATGCCATTATAATCCCTGTAATCGGAAGCGCCGCTCACCTGCCGAGCACATCTCTCCCAGCTTAGGAGTTTCCAGATCATGACCTCTCCCAGGACTGGTTCCTAACAGCTGTGCAGACAAGCTTTCCTATCTCCCAGGAGTTTCTCAGAGTCTAAAATTTGCACCTTTATAACAATTTAATTTTATTTCAGTTTCTAAATTTTACTTTGCTGAATAAATTCCTTAAGGGTTTGGTTGAAAAAGCTTTTATTTTTTGCCTTCTTTTTTTTTCTGAAGTAATTTTAAATTTTTATTGAAACGCTACTTCTCAACAGCCATCTCACTTTAAAATTTTATTTTGCTCTTGGAAATATTTCAAACTGGGAGCTGATCCAAAGATGACCTTTCCCCACAGACAGTTTCAACAAATCAATATTTTTCCAGTGTGAAGTATCTATCACTGGAAAATCCTCACTGGCACTTTTTGAACGCTGTAGGGAAAGCTTTGCAGGCAGGGACCTGCCATCTGAAGGCTGGTTGCTGAATGCAGAATTAGCACTAACACAGTTCTTTTCATGGCTTCTTCTGTATCAATATAAGCTCTGAGCTGCCACTCACATACAACAACTTCCTTTCAAGTCCTGCCATTTCTCACTTGGATATTTCCCCACAAAGCTGGCTGTTTAAGCATTAAAAAGTCACTGTGACTGCTTTGCTGTTTAATGGGGAGTTTTGTTTGGGTTCCTATTGTAACTGAGGAGGATACATGATCTCTTTTGAAAAGAGCTATTAACATGATAAAACATCTTGGGAACATACAATCACAAAGCTGATGGTTTCATCTTTGCTGGGGTATCTGAACACTATTAAATGCAGGGGACTGGGCTAATGAAGGCCTGGGCTTTGTAGTGGTGTGGCACCAGAACACAAGAGCTCAGCGTTGTTACCAGACTTTTCTGTAACTGTTTCCTGAAATATGCTTTGCATTTAGGATTCTGAATCAAACACAGGGATGCTAAAAAAATCCAATGTTTTCCATACCTCAGAGATGGGAGATTTCAGAAAGGTTGGTGTTGCTGAGAGAGGTATTTCCTTTGTTTATCTCCCTACATTTATGTGTGTGTATATATGTATATGTAGGCATAAACACACACATACATATATACCCACACCACACCCACCTGTATGGGAATATTTACACCCTCTGTATCCCTGCTCTGGGCTGGTTTGCAGATGCAAGCACACATACTGGAGGTGATCTCTGTCCATTTCTTCCCCATGCCATGGCTCATACTTGGGCATGTGACCTGACTTTATCACCTTCCACATTCTTGTGGGCTATGGAGGGATTTTGGTTGCCAGCCAAAATTGTACAAAAAGCTGTTTCATTTTTATGGCTTTGTTTCTTCCACCACTCACTCTGTCTTCCCACTTCTACATCAAAGGGCAGAAATTGACCCTAATTCACATGCAGTTTATGATCCAGGGACCTGGATAAACACTGATCTTGCATAATGCACAGATATTTAGCAATGGTGCTCATATGTGTCTAGAACAACTTCTTTAGGGATGTAGCGAATTCCATCACATCTTCAGCCAGGATGTTCCTCTGACAGAAAGCAGAAGCAGAGGGTCTCCTTCTGGGGGCGGAACTTCTGTCTGGGTCATTCAAGAGATCTGGCTGGAGTGTTTCTCCTCATATTCTGCTCTGAAGCTGTGTGGTTGTATGCAAGAGAGAGGCTGAAGACTGTGAAAGTGGAAATACTTGTTGTCTGCATCTTTCATTCCCTAAGCTTCCCTTCATTTTACCTATCAGTATTGGCCCCAGCCTCAGTTTGGACGGAGGTTTTGCTGCCTTCACTTTATTGCCTAGATTTGTGTTCTTCCTGTAATGCTTATGGATGGTTAATTGAAGTACTTTTTTTATTTCAGTCCTCCCCAGAAGGCAGGGGGTTGAGAATCTGGGAGTTATAGGGTGGAACAGTGAATTTCTCAGAAAGCTCTGAATTTTCTGCCTTGTCAATCCTTCTGCCTCAGTATACCTATCAATAAAACAGTATCTGATGTCCTCATGGCTAATTAGTGCTTAAGTGCTTTCAGAGCTGTGGGTAAACCACTAATTAGTCACAGTCATTTAGTCAAAATTACTAAAGACTGATATTTTCCCATATGCTCTATTTGTTGAGAGAAAATGTCTTGAAAATTCATTGATTTAGGTTTCCCTGGAGTATTTGCTGTTGCTTGTTTGTTTGTTTTACAATGACTTTCTGCATTGTGGTTAATACAGATGCTGAATTGTGCTGTCTGCTTCCAGTTTTTGTGAATGTTCTTTGGGTTTAAATAGTGCAAAATCCTCTTTCCAGAAAGAAATGTGGAAATGGAGCAGGATGCAGATACTGCTGTGATAACTATTTTGTTTCAGTATGTTCTACATCATCGCTGGGACTGGGATTTATCTCGTCTGCACCCTCTCTTGTACAGATCTATCTTATAAAGACATGATCTGTTTTATAGAGACATACCAACATGCGTGCACACAAAACACACATGCACCCACAGTCTCTTACATTACATTGGGGAAGAACCATGAGGCTGAAGCATGTTGACTCAACTATTTAATGAGGTGCAATAAATCTTGACAAGACCAGCTGGCACTAGAGTTAGGTTTCTCATCTTTTTACCATTACATTGAAATGTGAACAATAGTGGAAAGAAATGTGACTCTTCTTTGTTGTTCTTTTGGTACTCAGCTATGTAGCACTGTACTGAACTCATCCACTTCCATGGAATGCAAAGCATGGTGGATGCTGTGGAAAATGTTATTGATGCAAAGGTTCCTTTTCCTGGTGCTTTCTCTTAAATTCTGAAAATGTTTTGATCTGACAGGTCACAATGTTGTGGTCAGCACTGAGATCCCTGCAGCGCACACTGGCTGAGCAGAGCAGCAGCACTTGGGAATGATCACCAGGATATTCCCAGTCTTTTACCCTGCCTGTCACCAAGTTCCTCTTTTGCTGTACAGCACACCATGACATCCTTTCCTCTTTCTCATTCTACCTTCTCCCCAGGGGCATTGCTGCCTGATTATTGCTACCACCAGCTGCAGTTACTTGAGTATCTTTTTCTAAAAACAGGAATAATTAAACATCTTGGACATCTAAGCATTTGGCATGGTTCTAAAGCACCCAATGTGGCCTCCCATATAGAATTCCTTTTTAATGGATCAGATTTATTCTTGTGAAAAGAAATCTGTTTAAATAGCACACTTTTTGTTTGGGGTAGGTTTTGTTCCTGTCAGTGGCATCCATCAATCTCTTTCATGTTTCCAGCCTCGCCACTTAATGCCAATCAACCCTTAAAAAATAATTGCTCCCAAACCAACTGGATGCCTCTGAATTCACTTGAGAAAGACTGTCTGAGCTTTGAAGTGTATCCCATAATGATGGCTGGCATCTCCAAAAGTACTAACTGCACCTTCTTGCTTTGTGATTGTAGCATTTGATGTGTGCTGGGCTCTGGTGCCTGGTGGAAGGAGACACATCCTGTAAAACAAAGTTGGACCCCCCTCTGGATGGCACCGAATGTGGCGCAGACAAGGTAATCAGAGTGCTCAGCAGCAGTCACTTTTTGTTTCCCAGCATTGGGAATAATGTTTCCAAGATGTTCTGTATTTGCCATAAACCCATAGCTGGTTGTGTTCTGGGTTGTATTTGAGGTAGAAAGTGTGCAGAGGATTTAGCCTGACGTTTGGGGAGTGGCAAAAGATGGGGAAGGGAAAAGAGGCTTCTTAAAAACCTAAAAGTTTCTACAAGTAGCTTAAAATAATTGAGCTCAAATACAGTGAAGTTCTGTTCTTTCTGAGGTATAATTTGCTTTATTTATTTATATGTGTATTTTTTGGAACTTGACTGGTTTGGTAACTCTCAGCCTCCTACTTACTGGTTTTGGACTCTAATTTTTTTTTGTCTATGGTATAGTTGGGGTGGTGAGAAAGGGTAAAATTAAAAAGCTGGTGGCTGAAATCAAGGATTGGAACCCTTTCTTTGCTTGCAAATAAAGTTAAACAATGACAAGAAAAACTGGGTCCTGGAAAAACCATGACAAGGAACTGGGAAAAAAAAAGGTTTTTAGGCCCATCTTTTTCTAACTGGAGGAGTCCTGGGGACTCTTTTGTAAGGTTTCTTAGCAGTGCTCACTGTGTCATATCCTGGACAGGCCAAGTTTGCTGCTTGGTCAGGAGCCAGAACAACCTATTAGAATCAGAGGGGTTTGGGGGTTTAGCCAAGGTAGGTCCAAAATACTTCAGTCATTTTATACAGACTGGGATCAGTGCTGATGAAGGCATTGCTTTGGGGTATAATTTCTTGGACTATGTTTCTGTGAATTGTGGGGCTTTAAGTCTTAGTGCTTAGATAATTATCTGCTTTATAAAGTAAGGGGCTCAGTCCTGTGATTGCTTTTTTAATGACAGAACTCCCTTCAGGGGCTTGTTGAGAGTGACGCTTACATTTCTACATTTCACCTCCTCCCTTCCTCCTTCTCCTACTGCCTTCTCACCAAAGCCTCGAATCCCTAGAACTCATAAATGTGGACTTGTTGCAATCCCTCAGACATCCTTTTAAATCCACCTGTGCAAGGTCAGGACTTCTTCCCAGGCTGTGCTAACCTGATTGCCTTGCAGTGGTGCCGAGCTGGGGAGTGTGTCAGTAAAACCCCCATCCCTGAGCACGTGGACGGGGACTGGAGCGTGTGGAGCCAGTGGAGCATGTGCAGCCGGACGTGCGGAACCGGGGTGCGCTTCAGGCAGCGGAAATGTGACAACCCCCCGTAAGTCCTCACACCATCCTGGCTCCTTTTGCCGTACTGGCAGCCTTTTCCCTCTTGGGCAACCCTTGCTGCAAGAGTACAGGGAAGAAATGGGCAGCAGAGTTGTGCAGAAGCCCTGAGAAATTTCTCTTTCACAAGCTGTGATGACCAGGTTGGAATCATGGGGTGACTTGAAGTAGGTTCTGTGGAAGTGGCTTAAAGAGTCATCTTTGGAAGTTTCCCATTGCAGTGATTCAAAGGTAGATAGAGCTGAACTAGGTACAAGTTTGGCAGAAAAACTGATGTTCTGTTTCCCCTCCAGCATCCCCTCCAGTGAATGAGGAGGGGCTGATCTGGATCTACAGACCAAAGTGAGCCAATGTGCCTTGGAGATGAGTTTTGCAGGGGATGCCTGCTCTGGGGTTGGGGAGCAGTGCAGTAGTTGACAATGATCAGAGTGTCCCAGAGCTGTGTTGGCAAAGCCTCTTGAGATGCTCTGTAGGTCAGGATGTGCTGCATAAGAACAGGAAGGTTTTCATGCTTGCAGAGAGCCCCAGGTACTGTTTAGCTTCTGCACAAGGTGCTAACAAAGGACTACAAACAAGCCGATGCTCTCTGTGTGGGCTGGGATTTTTTCTGATTCAGAATGAAATGTAGGTGTTGTTTTTCATCCCTCAGGTTAGTTGAGGTCCATCTGGAAGTCTCTTCATCATTTTGGAGTCCTGAAGAGGTTACAATGGTGCCATTTAACTGGCTACCACTTGGGATTTTTAATGGTGTTTGGGAGCAGCCCTCCAAGTGGGGTATCTCTTACTTTATTCAGATTTTATGTTTTCTTCTACACACAAAGTACCCAAAGCTTTTATTTTTAAATTGGGGCTGAAATTCTGCTTAGAAACACAGTCACTTCAAAGATATGCCTAGATGATGGATAGGCTCACAATTGCTGCTGTTGACCTGTAATCATGTGAAAAGGATATTTTTGTTTATTCTTCTCCTTATATGAGCTGCAGTTGCATGTCTGTAATATCCAGGTTTGATTTTTACCAGCTCATCTTCCTGAAAAGAGGACTGAGCTGGTTTCTTTGCTGACAGCTACAGTGCTGACCAAACCTAAATCCATTCATCATCGTTCCTTAAATTACAGGAAATGCTCCTTCCAACACTGCACACTGATTTTAAAATTCTCTTGCTCATATACATTCTTGGCTGGAAATACACACGTGATCTTCTTTTGCTTCAAATTCCTGGCCTCAGCCCACTTCTGCAGCTGGTTTATTCACTGTCCAAAAATACTGGCTAAGGGATCTATCTTTTATTTTGTATATATTTGGTCTTGGGTTTTTTTTTAACAGGAATCTCTGCTCCTGCCAGCTGACTTTTGTGCCTGTGGGACTATCAGTATTTTTAAACCAGTTGCTTCACTGTTTGATTTGGTTTTTGAGTTGTACTGCCTTGTGTTCCTGTCTCGGCTTTGGGCTGTTGTTGTACAGTTGGACTGAGGAGAAAACCATTGCCTTAAACCGAGCATCCCTTCTCCAGTCCCCTCTTGTCATGTAAAAGGGTCAGAGCAGCATAAGTGGGCTTTGATTTCTTCAGTTCCATTAGTAGGTGGATTCTCTTGATATAAATACAATAAAAGGTGGCTGTGGAGTTGCCTACCAGGAGATCTCATGCAGTCACTGTTTTAGACATGGGCCAGGGTGGGCTTGGATTGCCCTGTTTATTGGAAATCCCAGACAGTGCTTGAGCTCATAAGTGCAAGGCTTGGGACCTGGAATTCTAGATTCCATGCTTACTAGTGCTTTTTTGTTTGTATTTAGTTTTATTTTGCAGAGAAAACACAGGTTATTGCTGAGAGTTTGAGTTTTCCTTCTTCTCTGGAGATTCATAAATAAAAACAGATAGATTTTGCAGGTGCTTAATTCTGATGTTGCATTAGTGGCCTTTCCTGTATGTTTAAAAAACGAATGTTTTGAATGGCATGGATTTCATGGATGGAGGTTATCTGCAGCACAGGTTTGTTTCTGGATACCCTGCTTACAGTGCAGGTTATAGCTGCTTCTGTGGTGTTTTAATTGCAAGGAAGACACATGCTGAAGAAATGTCTGCTGTGTCCCCATCCTCAGGAATGTTTGAGGCCAGGGACAAAGCAAGGGTGGGAGAGGGTAGATGGAACATTTGGGGTGTTTGGTGCTGACCCTGGTTTTGTTCCCCACTGCAGCCCGGGGCCAGGTGGGAAGAACTGTCGGGGGGCCAGCGTGGAGCACACAGTGTGTGAGAACCTGCCCTGCCCCAAAGGAGTGCCCAGCTTCAGGGACCAACAGTGCCAGGCCCATGACAGGTACACCAACAAGAAGAAAAGCCTCCTGACAGCTGTCATCGTGGATGGTGAGTTTTTTCATCTCCCTCTGTAATTCCTCACTGTTCTTTCACTACAGTTTCTCATCTGCAGGGCTCCCATTGTTGGTGAGAAGGCTGCAATAGGCCCCCTTCAGCTACAGCTGAAAGACTAATTACAGTTAATTGTTCTTGGTGTTGCCCTGCTGTTCCTTTAGCCTTCTTAATAGAACATAGAGTTGGCAATGCTTTATGCATCTTTTTGAAATGCTGGGAGAAAAGTGCATTAACTTGATTCCCAGTCTGAAGCTGGGAATTTCACACTGGGAGTCAGAGAGTTGGGAATTTAAACAGTACAAAGTTGCAGTTAGTTTGGAACTGAAAAAAAACAAAAAAAGGTGGATTCCCTGTGACATTTTTAAATTTATGTCACTTTGGGGCATCTCAGCATGATTGCCTATCTCACCTAGTCCTTTAATGCTTCCTCTGCTGGATCTTGCTGTTCATTTGCTATTCAACCAGATGTTGGTGGGATTTGAAATGGTCTAGAGAACTTATTCTTCTAAAATCACTGGCTATAGCCTGAATTTTGTGAGACACAATGACTTAATCATTCTTATCAGACTGATGAATGTTCCCTGTAACAAACATCATCCCTTCACAAACAGATGCACAAAAGTGTATTGACTAATTGGTTTTCTGTGTTGTTAAAGCCCAGTCTCATCAATGTAACCCTTGAAACAGTGATATTTTACAGTGGGGAAATGACAGGCCTAAACTGAAAACCCCATGTTCCTTCAAAGATGAGATATCCAAATCCATTAATGTAGAGAATGCATCACCATTGCCTCAAACACTTGTTTGTGCTGTTCCCAAGGGTGGTTGTTATATTTCTTTTCCCAGATAAGCCATGCGAGCTTTTCTGCTCCCCACTGGGCAAGGATTCTCCGGTGCTGGTGACAGACAGAGTCCTGGATGGAACTCCCTGTGGGCCTTACGAGACAGACCTCTGTGTACATGGCAAGTGCCAGGTGGAGTAGCTTTCTCTTGTTCTATTTCTAGTGTTAGGTTCAGTCTGGGGCAGCACTGTGTGGGTGGCTGGGAGGCTGTCCCTGAGGGGAGGGGACAACCCTGTTTTACCAGATCCACTACAAGTGCTCCATGGCCCTGTGTATTGGTCTGAGAATTGTGCTGAATGCTCAAGGTATGATATTATGACTGCACAGCTGGGAGTGCTCAAAAATCACATTTGCTTGTGTGCATGGCTTGGGTGGGAAGGGACTTCTGTGAGGGGAGCAGATTGGAGGGGAAGTCTTTCCTGTTTAACTGCTCTTTTTTGGCTATTGGAGGAATCACTGATAAAGCACTGAAGCTGCAAATCAGCTTACAAATTGTCACTAGCCTGTTACAAGCATTATCTTGCCAGAATCATGATGCTTTTCAGTCCACCTGGTTCCTTTTTAGAAATACTGAGGGAGCTTTTCAGTACCAGTTGCTTCTCGGCTCCTGCAGCTACATGAGCCAGTCTTCAGATAGAATTCCCTTTCCCTTAGAGTGGTGGCCTATAACTATTGCAATGATTATTTCTCTCTAACCAAATTACACAAAGACCCAAAATGAGGTGTGGGAGATCTCTGTAATAAAATTAATGGTTTGCTGAGAGTTTGTAATGTATTGAATACTAAGGAGGGTAGCTGTTAGAGCTGGTGCTTCAGGTCCCTTAAAAATTGAATGGAGTTGTGTAGACCCATTTAAGATGGAGATTTAATGTTTGGACAAGGGAAGGGAGATGAGAAAATGTGTATTTAAAGATCATAAAAGACAGGAAGTTGTTTGGAGTTGCTCCTGGGGATGGGTTCAGGTCATTTGTCACGGACACTTTGACAGGGCAGACTCTTCATGAGTTTCCTTTTTCCTGATCATGGAACACGTGTTCAAAGTGTGCTGCACACACCACAGTGGTGGAAAATGCAGTTCACTTGACTACAGCAGCCTTACCAGGGCTGGATTCTTCCTGGCAGTTCTTCCCTTTAAGTTTCTCCTTATCTAGGTTTGTATCCTGTGGTAGGAGTTGATCTTCCTGGTATTAACCAGCACGCTGTATCCACCAGAACAACTTTTTAGCATCACCCTTATTTCCACTAACTTCACTGGTTTTCCCTGGGGGCACAGGGCACACCAGATTTGGCATTATTTCTCATTTCTGTGAATGGTTAAGAAATGCCAATTTTCATTGCTTTGAGCCTTCCAGTTGGGGAGATAAATGAACACAATACTCACCTGAGTGTGAGAGAGGCTTTGGGGGCATAAAGCAGCTTTACTAATAGCAATGCAAAGAGAGAAGTGAAAAATCCTTGGACTGAATTTTGCACTGCTGCAGGAGACACTTCCCACTTTTTCTTAACAAATGATGCTGAAGAGACATTTTTAATTCACTCTTTCTAATTTATTCCTATGAATAGCAACAGTCTGGGGAGCCAGTACAAGTTTGATTCTTTATAATACAAAGTGCTTTTCACATAGAGCCAGGTTCATGGGGCATCCCAAGTTACTTAATTTTTCCCTGTTTTTGGCTGTATCTGAAAAAAGCTAAGAAAAACCCCATTAATAACCTTTTATAGTCAGGCCAGCTGTGCATCTCCAGCTGTGTGCCATTGACCATTACTCTGGGCTGGCCAGTTTCATTGCTTCAAACCTTCAGAACTGCCACAAATGGTAAATCAGACATCATGGCAAGGAATGCTTCTTTCATCCAGGAGGGATCAGTAGCCAGCTCCCTCCAAATGAATTCCTTTATGAGCACAGAGCACTGGAGGTACATCACGAAAAGCAAATTGCACTCTGAGTCGGGGGCAACTGCCTTTAACTGTGCAGAGAGGTGATGACAGCTGCAGAACATTCAGTCCATTTGCATCTGGCTGAGAAAAAACTTGAAATGATCAGTTCAAGCCGAGCAGATTTGAAAGCCCTGTGAACTCATTTATAATACTTCTCTGCCATGTATGCAGTGCTGAGAATTGCCATATGTGCCTGTGTACCCCATTTGCCACAGATACTTGTCTAACTAGCTGCCTATTAAACCAATTTAATTGCCATATTCATTTAATTACTCCTCTCCTTGTTTCTTTATCCAGCGTAGACAAAGCCAGGCAATAAGCATTGCAGGGGGCCTGGAGAAGAGAATAAGTGCTGAAATCAGAGGGTGGTATTACTGTTATTTATTTTCTTATGTAATCCTTCTAGTTAGAGGCTCTCAAAGGCAGGAATGACACATTGTCAGTGCAACAGACAAATTAATAACCATTGCCTGTGAACATCTAGCCCAGGAAATGTAATAGATCTTCTCTCTTCATTAGATGCTCCTAAATGCAGCTCTTGAATCGTCCTTGGATGATGAATGAATGTAGATGAACGTGGCAGAGGAGAAACTGTTACAAGGAGAGGAGGGTTTTGAGAAGGAAAGCAGGAACAGATTCTCTGAAGTCTCAAAATGCCCAAATATTTGGGCACTAAGGGAATTTTCCTTCAGTTATACTTTGTGAAGTTACTACACTTTCACTTTAAAGCTGAACTCCAATCTAAAAGGTGTCAGTGAAGCCTGTGGTGTCAGCCTCACTATCCCTGACACAAAATCATCAAAAGCAGCAGCATCCCTGTATTTTTCCCTTACACCTGAAGGCAGCTGGAGTGAGTAAACTTGGTTATTACTTTGATCTTGCATAGAAGCACCAAAGAGGAAAGTCAGCCCTAAATTTAGCATAGGGGTTCTTAAATCACCTAGACTTTTTCTAGCCTTACTCCTTGTTTTTGAGATTAATCATAAGGTCTTAATTCAATTTCTTCCTTGTTGATTTGTTTTGGAGGAACATTTCAAATACACCATTTCTTACCACCCTCTGGGTAAACTAGATCCCTGTTCAAAGTGTATATAGGTCTTTGACCTTTTCTCCTCAAAATGCAACATGGTCTTCTAGGAAGGAGAATTTATTTTCTCCAGAGATTTTTCAGAGACAGAAAATCTGTAGCAGGCTGGAGAACAAGAGTAGCCTGGTGTGTTGGAGGAGGGTGAGTGCTTATTTAGGTTTTGCAGCAGTTTGCTTTCCCTGTCATGGACACTGCAGCCATGGGGAAGGTGCAATAGGGCACCTGCACCCCACACTGGGTCCATTTTCTCCTATTTCTCTTTAAGTGACAAATGGCTTTCAGGGAGAGGATTCCCTTGGGGTTTTGTTCTTCCCTGGGCCTGTGAGGTGTGTGTTTGATGAGAGAACACTCATGAGAGCAGGGCACTTTCTAACCCCTTACAGCTAACCCCTCAGCTTTGCTCTGTGCTGTTGAGGTTAATTCAAAACTGCTGGCAGTAGTGAAGCTAAAAAAAGTGTCAGATGTCACAGAGCAGAGGGGCGAGGAGAAGACAAGCTGCTCAGCTGACTGTTACGATGCACATGACCTTGTGCTGGCTTTTCTCAAAGGAGGATTAGTCTGAGCCTCATGACAGCATGAGAACTTTCCAGTGAGGACTACAGATTGTGCTTCAGGATGTAATCTAAGGACTCTGTGAAAAGAGAGACCTCCTGTACAGCAGAACTGGGCTAGAGATCAAGGGCAGTCTTTGCTGTGATTTAACAATTTAAGAGGTGAAGATGTTTTGGCTCTGCCTGCAGTTTTCTCATGAGTGTTTTGTCATATCACACCTCCTTTCAACTGGCTGGTGAATCCACAGTATGTTTAATGATAATAAACCACATATTAGACTGTCCTGGTACAACAAAATTGTTACAGAACTACTTTCTTCTGAAAGTGATTGTCACACTCTATGAAAGGGGAGCACAAATTGGAAAATGGACAGATTTTCAAAAACAGCTTCTGCAAACTGGACAGGCAGAGTGTCAGGAGAGTGCCACAGGTGGCAGAGGAGAAATTGATGTTGTCTACTGGATCTGCTGCTGGCAAACAGTTTTTTGCATACTTAGTACCCACTTTTTGTATTTGATTGATGCCTGCAGTTCTGGCTTTGTCTCCTCACTTGAGTATTTTCCATGTATTATTCATATTCCTGCATTACAAACTGTGGTACAAGATGTTCCAGACTGGGTAGCTTGTCTCCATACAACAACTTGGCTTAGCACTGAACTTTGATAAATTATTTAGTGCATGTGCACAAAATCCAGAAGGATTGTCTGAACTACAGAAACCTGTTGTATAATTGCCTTTTTGTTGGTTTTTTTCCGTGCTGGATCTGTAGCAATGTAATCTGAGGTTATAAAGAGTATCAGGGATTTTGGTGAGTAAGGCATAGTGATAAAACCAAGTCTTTGTCAGTAGCTAACTAGTCTGTGGTGTACTTTGCAGTGGGGTATGAAGAAATACCCCATGCTATTTCCTCCAATTTTTCTTCCATGTTATCCCATGGAAAGCATATAATAGAACAGAAGCAAAGGAATTCCTGGGATGGGAAAGAGCTTTGTATTATTTGCATGTTCTCTCATGAACACAGAGGTTTTAACACATAACCTTCAATATCTGTATGTGAAAAATCAAGAATCATTGTGTCTAACACCCCCATGAGCTGCTGAGGGATCTAAGCACAAAGTCAGCGGCAGGTGACATTGCAGATCTAGTGCAGATGAGATAACGCTGATTTAAAATAGGAGGTGTCTTAACTCCTGATCCAGCAGAGCTGCTCTGATCAGACAAAATCTGAAGGCCTGGGAAATGACAGGATATTTGCTGAACTAACTCCTATGTGGACTCCAATCTTTAGCACAAAATTTGTTGTGGAACAGAAATTGGAGATGAGCTCAGAGATGAGCTGCTTGATTAGGGTCCCAGACTCACCTCACCCAGCCCTGACAGCCACCCACAATCCTCCACAGGGGCAGTGTTTAAAACAAGGAAATAAGAATTCTTTTCCCCTCAGATCTGAATGTCACTTGCTCACATCTGTAAATTCCTGTTTCATGTGGTCCATCCCTGGAGGTATCAGTGGACATTGGATATTATGGACAAAAAGAGTTGGCAGTGTAGACAAATCTGTCATAACCAGCCTGCTTTGTACATGATTAATTTGTAAAGTGGCACACGTTGCACCAATATTTGTATTTGATCCATTGAGACATCCAGTTAGTTCAACATATGGGAAGCATTACAGTTTTGTGAGTCTACAATGTCATTTCTTGAACAGAGTGGGTGTATATAACAAAAATAATTGTATTTATGTAGCAAAACATACCCTCACAAGCTGTATCAATTGAGCTCTTTCACAGCCATTGAAAATACAAATAAAAATATCATTAAAAAATGTCCAAGCAATACAGAGAATAGTTCACACAGAAGAATCCAAGTGATATGTATTCAAAAGAGAAGAGTTTTCCTATGCTGGAGCCAGCTATGACTGAAGCTGGAAATACCACCCAACAAGCTGTACTTTCAGATGTTTAATTATAAAAATGAGAAGAAGCGGGGGGAGAGAAGGAAGGGTAGATGGAGATATCAGCTTAAAGAAAATTAATTTCAAGCCTTTGGCTCAGCAAATGTGCAGTTACCTGCCAATTTAAAGGTCAGTGGCTAGTTCCAAAGTGTGGTGTCAGAGCAGGAGACCGCCTGGGTGGAAAAGCCTTAAGAAACCTGTGGATACGTTTCTGACTGTCCATGCTGAGGACTTGAAGCCCTAAAAGACTTATTTTCATGTTTCTTGCCAGCATTCCCATGTTTTAAAGCTGCTTCCCATCTCACCAGTCCATTCAAGACTGACAGAACTGAAAGTATCCAGCAATTGCTGGATGGCCTGGTCCATGGACTCCATCTGCTCATCTGCAGGATAACTCTTGGGTCAGAAAACACACGAGATGTTACTGTTATTTACAAGGTCTTTCTTCAGAATGTAAAGCTTGCCCTTTCTGCTTCTTAATTCAGTAAATCCACTTACCTTGATTGGTTTGACTGGACAGGAAGCAACACAAAGCAAGTGAGAGATGGCAAAGATCAAACAACTCCCTTGAACTACTTAGGTTTTAAGGGATTCTTTCTGCACTCTGAAAACTTGACTTTGGAGCAGTGAAACTTGGGATTTTCCCTTTGCATATGGTTAATTAATCCTTCACATTTTGGAAAGCTTTCAGCAGGCTGAGGACAGCTCTGTAGTTAAAGGATGGGCAGTGTAATACACGGAGCACATTTTCAGTGTGAAGCTGCTGATGCACACAATGGTTTTTCCAGCCAGTGCTAGAATCTCAGGGGCTTTCACACCTTGGAGAAATCTCTCAATTAAGAGCCCAAGGACTGCTGGCAGGTACTTTGCATCCACAAAGGTGATAGCCACTGTGTTCTGCCCTTCCAATCCTGTCTCTTCCCCTTTGATCCACTGATCCACTTGTTTTAAGAGTGGTCATTGTGGTGGTTTTAAGAGTATTTTCCATGTGGGGAGTTCTCAAAGGATCAGAGTGACCAAGGTGGTCACTGCAATGTGTTTCTAAATGACTTGGCAGCTTTTGGCATCCACTGTCAAATCTTACCCAAAGCTCTTTCATTATGTACTATTATTAAATGTGCTGCTTTTAAATGCACTTTCAGTTTGGAAATTATTGGAAGGCTTGGGGAAAGGGAAACGGGCTCTAATGTTTATGTAGACAACACTAAAGTGCTTCCAAGGTATTTTTCCCCCATAAAGTAGCAAGAATGCACCAATTTTCCTCTTGAAGCCAAGATAATAAAAAAGTGGTTTATTCTCTTAGAGATACTCTCTTCTAAGAAGCCATTTCCTGGCCCAAACATGATGGGGGCTTCAAGTCTCAAGGCCTGGATTGAGGGAAGTCTGCCCCGTGGATGGGAGCAGTGGTGCCATTGAAGAGGAGGGTGCAAGGGCCATTCCCAGTTCCTTCACTCACAGGGAACAGGATGAGGATGAAAGGTGAAAACCAGCAAAGCTATTGGGAGTTACATTTGTGGATTCAGTGGGTTCTTTCCATGCCCTTCAGAGAGGGCCTCTCAAGTCAAGGGTGTCAGTGACCAAGTGAAGGTGTGAGGAACTGGCTTGTCTTGAAGCCCAGTGTCAGAGGGGGCACTCGGCCTTCCCAAGCTTTGCTGGCTTACACTGGTTCCCATTATCTGGGAAACTCCAGCGTAAATACAAAGCATGTGATTGCCAGCTCCCCATTCTTTCCCTGCCTCTGTTAGAGTCCTACAGACTCCTCATGTAGCTCTGGGAATAAGTGTGGTTCAACACTCATTATGTTTCCTTTATTCATCTGTGTGCTCACATAGTGCTAATAACAATGCAGCACAATAAAAGATAGCACCAGAGCCTTAAATTAAACACAGCCTTTCCAGTATCTCAGCAGGGTGGCAGGCAGGCGTTTATTTCCAGCTGCCTTTCAGCAACCCCATTAATAAATCATCCTGATTTTCCTGGAAGGAGAACTGCTGGGACATCCTTCTGTTCTGGGGGCAGAATCACGTTCAATATCCCAAAATTATTTGTTGGACACAGGCGTGAAATTTAGGCTTGAGAATTGCAACTGCCAGAAACTCCACGATCTTCTTCCTACCTCTTTTAACTCCCATTTATACATTTATACGGGTTTTTTCATGCTGTTCCTGTGCACCAATCTAGGTGCTGTGCCAGGTAATGCCAGTATTTCCCTGGTGTGTGTTTAGGATGATCATCCTCTCTCAGCATGTCTGTCCCTAATGATTTAACCAGACAAGCTCTGCATCAGCACACAGTGGAACACTGGCAATCTTTGATCCCTAAAATACATCTGGACTCATGCAGTGGCCAGGGTCTTCTGAAACCAGGGGAATGTTGGAGTTCTCATCCAAATTGAATTGCTTACATGCAGACAGGCTCAGATAAACAGCCCAAGTTCTTTTAATATTTCCCTGCCTACCCTAGTTTTCAAAATGTTTGTTGTTTTGATCATTCCCTAAGATATCTCTCCAACTTTCCTCTGGCTTCATCATAGGAAGACAAAGAAGGGAGGGACCCAACAGTCTTATTCAGTAAGTCTTACTAGTGACAGTCCTGCTACTCATTTGCCAAAAAACTGTTTATCTATACAGAATAAATCTTAAACTAATTTTTAATAGTGCAATCTCTGCTAATAACTTGCATAATGACAATGCTTATTTCATTGAAATTTATGTTGTAAGAGTGAATTGCTGATCATTTTGAGGGTCTTACATGGACAGAATACAATTTATATAGATTAATGACAGTGTTGTCAGCCTCAAGATCTACAAATGTGGAATGTTCACCATCATAACCTGTGAATGCTTTGTGAATAAGGAAGATTATGGTGATAATCCCAATAGCTACAGGAAGAATATTGTGACTCTTCCCATGTGTGGAAGCAGAACTGTAGGTTTTTATTGGAAAAAAATTAGGTATGTGTAGAAAATGATAAGAACACCTTTTATAATGAAGCTTTAGGTGAAACTTAGATTTTATAGTTCATTTTTCAATTGAATGTTGATTCTTATTACAGTGCAAGCATGTGGAAAATTTCATAATTGCATAGGCACTCATGTGATAGAAATTGGCCAAGTATGAAACTGACCTGCTTCCATTGAATCACTCTTTCATTTCAGGTATCATGAGCCATATGAATAATGAGGTCTTTTTTCAGGTATTTCGAAAGTTTAATTAAAAGTTCAATGTTTCCTCCCCATTCAGGTTTTCAGTCAGATGCCAGTCTTGACCTCACTGTTCAGAGATGCTCTAACCTTGCAAACAAAGTAATGGGGGTCTCTGGTTGTTGTCATTAGAAACTTGGATGTGATGGGATCATTGGCTCGGCTGCCAAAGAGGATCGCTGTGGGATCTGCAGTGGCGATGGGAAAACCTGCAAAGTGGTGAAAGGAGACTTCAACCACACCAAGGGCATGGGTGAGTAACACTCAGTGGGGTTCTCTTACCTTCTTGAGGAGAGTTGGGGTACCAGTAACAGCTCTTCTTCTTGGATTGAACTGGAGTCACCTAGCAAAAACAGACCTAGGAAGCACCTGAGAAATGCAAAACAAACCCCAACTCACTTCAAGTGTGAAGCCCATCTGCTTCTTACTCAAGTCACCCAGATACCAGCCACCGCCTCTGCCTGAAATTCAGAGTGAAGTTGTGTTTCTCATTTTGAGTGCTACTGGTGCTGATGATTTTAAATAGGAGACAAAATCACAGAATCTTTCCCAGTGGGAGGGAAGTTGGATTTCAGCACCATCTTTGATGTCTCAGAATGATGCATGTTGCATGTTGTAGATGATTCATGTTATAATCAGAATATCTCAGCTAAAGGAAAGAGCACTGCACTCCCCTCTGAATATTTTTACTAATTCCCTGCCAGCAAAAATATCCAGTATAGGATATAGGAACTTGGAATTAAGACTTCCTTTCTTGTTAAACTTCAATGTATGTATAGCTTGATGTTTGAATTAGTCTTTGTTCCAGGGTTTCTGTACTACACTTCTGAGAACCCTGTTATCACACATCCTAATTAGCCAAAGGGATGGAAAGCCATGTCCAGAACTTGGAAGCTTCTCCAGGAGGAAACAATTGTCCAGAAAAAAAATTATTTCCCATTCAGCGAAGACAGAACTGATATTTCTGTGTGGAGAAATATATTCAACATGTGCTGCTCCAGGACTGAGTTCCACAAAGCACATGAAAATCCCCTTTAAGCACCCACTTCGATTCAGTTTAGTGGCTAAAGGAGCACCAGTGCTTAGCAGCTCCCTTTAGTCCAGGTCTCAGCTCTGAAGTCTGAGGCTCTGATTTTGTTCACTGACCTCTTCCTCTGCACCCTCCTCCTCCTCACCTGCAGGGCCAGCTGGGATCTGTCACCCTCTGTGAGATGCAGGTGGGATTTCCCACCTGCACCACATCTCTCTGGCGCACATTTTCATGCTTGGCCAACCTGTTGAATGGTTTCCTGCATTAGTGCTTTTGAATCCTTTGTCCCAATTATTTTCCACCTACTTACATCAAGTCTTTTGCATTTGATGCAAGTGGTGGGAAAAATCCCTCATTTCCATTGAAAAAAACCCAGCTATTCTCCATTTCTGTAGCAGGTTATACAGCTTTCATGGACTTCTTAAATGCTGCTGAAGAGTAGCTATCTTTTATCTTTTCCATTGAGTCTACAGAACATCTTGTGCAGATAAATATTAAATTTCTGGGTCACTGCCAGGAGGTTGCACCCGTTTCCAGCTACACAGACTATTTGAGGTGGTGACTTTACAAGGTTGTAGGAGCAGAGCAGCTTCAGCCTTAACTGGCTGCCAGGACTCTGCAGGAGGTTTTCACCCCCAGTGCCCTGGAACCTAATCAGAAAGAATTTCTGATGACTTGTGGACAATGTTCAAGCATTTGGATTCTCTGCCAATCACCTCAGATGCACAAACTCGTCAAACTGTTGCTTTGTCAATGCATTGTTTGTGAGTGCAATGTTTCCACCTTTAGCCATTTCACATAATCTAGAAGATAATTGTTTTTATCAGTATAACCTCATAACCATTTATTAGATGTTTTGTTTTATTTTCAATTTAATTTGGAAAGTTGATTACATTTTATTTGTGCTCCCATCCATTTCTGCTCCCACGATGCTGTTTTGCAGAATCAGGTCCTCAGGTGAACGCACTGAATTTCATGCAGTAAGCAAAGCTCCAGGTCTGGGGTATCACAAGTGAACGTGACATTACTCAAGGGAAAAAAAAAAAGGCTTTTTTTTTTTTTTTAATTGACAGTTAAGCAAAAATGTGTAAAAATTTGGTGGAAGCTGGGGAAAATAAAGATCCACAATATTCTGGTGATAACAAATTCAAGGTTTGGGTGTGTAAATGATTGTACAGTTCAGTGGCAAATCCCCATGACCTGGCTGCTTTCCAAGTCAAGGCCAAGACCCAGAGTCCAGTGTACTGATTTATTATTTCAAAAGAGAATAGACTTCAAACACCAAGACATTGATTGATTTGGAGTGGTATCTGTTTGGGGAATCACAGCTGCAGCCTTAGGCCTTGGCTCTGCCCATGGGACCCCTCTGATTGCAGGATTAGTCCCTCTGGGTCCTATGATTGCAAATGATGTTGTGGAGCCCTGTGAACTGAACTAAACCCCTGCCAACTCCTTTCTGTTTCTTAGTAACCAATAGTCATTGTAAGAAGGTTTCCACATGTGTGATGGCAAAGGCAAAGGCTGTTCCCAAGTGTTTCTCGTGTAAGATACTTGAATGCTGTTTGCAGTGTCAGTGGGTGTTGGTGAAATCCTTTGGTGTTGGTTCTTTATCTTCTTTTTGTCGGATTAGATGGGGAAGTTTGGTATCAAAAGCCATGGATAAACTTCAAGTCCTTTTACTGTTTCACTTGCCTTATCAGAGATACAAAGTACAGATCCTTTCCTTTTAGGGAACCTATCAGTATTAAAGGAAGCCAAATTTTCATGCACCAAGCAAAAAGAACCAGGTCTATTTCTTCTTTTCCCCTAACTTTAATGTCACAGAGGTTCTGCCACCCTGGTGGGAAAGATGGTGGAAGGTTCAAAGTGCCTCACAGGAGCCCAGCAGTTCAGCTCTTACCACCTGTGATCCAGGGTGCTCCAACTGGAAATGGACTTCATTTTTCTGCTGGAGAGAGGAGGTCAAAAGCCTTTATTTATGATGCTAAATATCACATACACTTGTGTGCAGCTGGCTGTCTTCAGCAGGCCAGCTGAATGCACTGTTTAGACTGAGGTTTCCTTTCGACTGGCAGCATGCCCTGTACCTATTTCTACAAAATAATTTTTCAAAACCAAACACAGAGTTGTTCTGAAGTCCACCTCATTCACCCTGCCCCTGTACAGGGGACCTAGAAATAAAGGACAGCTCTTTGACTCTTGCCTCTTGGGGAGCTGATTTATCACTGACAGATTCTCCAAGGCTGTGCCTGTAATGCTCAGAGACCTGGGTCTGTCTCTCTTGATTTTTCTCAGCCACATCAAGATTTTCATTTATGATTGTGATTCAGAAGAATTTTTGGTTATAATTCAAAAGAATGACCACAGATATTTGTGTTTGTTTTTTTTTTTTAAGATATGCCAGTTGTAACTATCATTTTGGGAAAGGAAAAGTACATTTTTGCTAGGAATTTTTCTTTTTAAGATGGTGGAAAAGTAGGGGTTTTATTGCATATGCTATTTGTCCAGCACTTATTAAAAGAAATTTGTCCAATAGTGCTGTCATGCTGGCTGGGAGCATCTTTAGCTAACACAAAAATATAATTTTTTATCAATAGGGTACGCATGTAAATTACAAGAAAATAGAACTCTACCTAATCTTTAATTCAGAGGTCCCTTATAAGGGTTTCATCAGAACATGCAGGTTAGAAATCCCAGTAACCAACAGCAATGGCAGAAGGCCTTGAAATTCATCCATGGTTCTTCAGACAAATGATTTTCTTACAAATGAGCTATCCCATGGCTGGAAGCGGACAGGTGCTGATGCAGGATTTATTCTCGAGCTAAAAGCAAAGGAGAATCATCACAGCTGTTCAGAAAATAGACACATAATTTGCACTCCACTGCAATGAGTAGCACTCAGCAAAAGCTGGAATGTGGGAAGGATGAAGTCTGGGATGCTCAGCTGATGCATATCCCTGAAATTCCATGGAAGCTATGCTGGCCTTGGCTGGCAGGTAGGCAGGACAGCCCGACCTCCTCGCCTTCTACCCTGAGATGTTTGTTCTTTTGGGAGGCTTGATAATGGGCTGGGCATTGCTGATTTTCTTACACCTGATTTTGGTGTGTACAGGGATTGGTACTTTCAGCCATGGGATAATTTTTCCTTCACCTTGGAGTCCGTCTTCTACTGCAGTGTGGACCAGAAGAGTTTTGCAGTAGATCAGTGGCATTCTGAAATTCACACTAAACTTTCTGTTCTTTCTGGGAGTAGTAACAATGGCTAACAATGGATTTTTCTGTGTGAGCTGCTTTCCTCTTGCAAATCTCTCCAGCATTTAAATGAAGATACAGTAGCCACTGTTCACATATTAATCTCCTTGATGACAAAGCCACCTCTTTGTTCTGGTGTCTCTCCTAATACGAGTTATACCATAAAATTTGTATCTCGGATTTGCTTCAATCACAGTCTTACATTCCTGAGACACTGATGTAATGCAGATTATCCAGAAAGATTGGTGTGTGCCAGAGTAACTGTTCCCAAGGTGGAGTATACTGCGTACAGCACTATAAATTATCAAATAATGAAGTTCTCCTGTTGTATTTTCAAAGCTTCATCTTAGCAGGCTGATTTATGGGTGAAATTACTAAAAATACTGCCTGATAGTTGCCAAATCTCATCAGTCTTTAAGCAGTTCCTCATTTAAAGCAGAACTTTAAGCTCAACCTTGCAAACCCCGGCCTTGCAGACAATTATCCTAAGACCTAGAAGAGCTTTTAGAGTCCTTGACTCAGGGCCAACTCTGAGACTTTTTTTTTTGTCGTTCTAGCTGACACTTGATAATCTTTCTGGCAATCTGCAGTTACAGTTTGCTTAATAAAATGTGCCTGGAAAACACTGGAGGTGTTTCCTGGTGCAGTTATCTCAAAGATCAGGAATCTGTGACCAGAAGCCTCCCACCAGCTCTGTGGACCAGAGTGCAGTGGTGGAGGTGATCCAAGTTTGTACCTGTGGCAAATTTGCATGGGTGATATCCAGTCTGTTTGCAGCAGAATTCAACCACTAACTCCCCCAACATTGCTGGAGATAACAAATGAGAGTGTCCAGATGCTCCTGCTGGGACATGCCCAAGGGTTCTGCTTCACCTCTGAGAGGACAGGTCAGATCCAAACTGCTGCAAAGCATTTGGCAGTTCTCTAACAAGAGAGTGAAGGTCAGCAGTCAGGTTTGTGGCACAGTGAGCTAACAGAGTGTTTCTTCTTATTCAGGAGCTGTGAGTGCAGCCCCCCAAAGCCATCAATCAGGATTAGAAATTACACAAGGAGAAAAAATCTGGTGCGAGACCAAACCAAACAGTCTCCAGAACTAATACTCTATTAATAGCTCACACTTCACTATTTACTATTGTAAAAAGTAACATGAAAATCACTTTTCCACGTGGTGTTTCTTTCATGGCACAGTGATGAAATGAGTGTATTTATGGCTTGAGCTGAGCCTGCAGCACAGCTCCAGAGTTTGCTCACCTCTAAAGCAGTGTGACACACTCCTGGCTGCTGCTGGGTCAGGGGACAGATCCAGAGTTCACTGAACTTAGTTACTGCCTTCCACTAAATTCAGAGTAACTTTGTCTCTGAACCCTGCATGATTTAGCTCTGGGCATTTGTATCTGGTTTTAAAACTGAATAAATAAATAAATAGTCCTCTAGTAGGGACATTAAATTACCTGAAACTTGGGCATGTTCCAAACTGGCTTCCTAACAGGGGTGTTCAGGGGTGTCTCAGGAGCTGTTTCCCTGTGACAGACTGTCACTGGTCACACTTTTGCTGTGTGTTCATGTCTTAAGTAGTTGTTGGTTGGGTTTATATGCAGCTGCATGGGGTGCAGTGAGGATGTTTGATATCTGAAACACTCTGTGTTGACTGGGATTTGATATCTCAGCTGGTGAAAAACCAACTCCTGGCAATGTCTAAGATAAACCCCAACATCTGTGTGATTTCATATCAGATTTCAGTACTTCATTTGGAAAATTGACCCTGGAAGTAATGATTTTTCCTGGTGAAAGCCAGGTTGAAATGGCAGCTGGGAGAGCCTTTGCTCTGCCTTCTGTGCACAGACAAGGTTTGAGCTCTGCTGCCCCTCTCTCTGGTTTTTCTGCAAGGGATGAGTGACCATTTCTGAGATACCCTGAGTAAGGGAGAAGTAAGTGAGGAGGAACAAGTGCAAAGAGAACTGAGTTGAAGGGTCAGATGAAAGTGTCATTCAGATACAACAAATCAGGGAAAGAGGGAGCCTGTGTGGCCCAAGTCAGCTGCCCACCCTCTGCACCTGATGAAACCCAAGAGCTCAAGCCTTACTCTTGAAATGAATACTCAGGAAATTAATCCACCATCTGAGAACCCAAATCTGTCTCACTCCGTGTCACAGTGGCAGGAGAATCACTTGGTCCTGAGGTGTGAGAGGCTGTCACCATACTCCTATGAGTCCTCCCTGTATCAGCACAGCAAAAGCAGGGCTGTTCAGCTACACTTTTATCCCTGAAATAGCTCCCTGAACACTGCTAAGTGCTAAAGCAATCGCTGCTCCCTGTGCCAGCACTTTCCAACCCATTGCCCTAGACAGCCCACAATTCCCATAAAGGCATCAGTGATACAGAACAGCTTCACAGAGCCCTTTAAAGCAAGAAAAGTGGATGAGGGAACATACAGGATAAGCTGCTTAACATCTCAAAGAAAGAGGACAGCAATAACCCCAAAAAGGTGCCAAGTGATACACTGCAAAGTAAACTGGGTGGCCAATTAGAAGGAATCAAGTCATGGTTGTGATGAGATTAGTGTCATCTGCAAAGGCCTGATTCAAAGTCCAGTGAAGCCAGTGGAAAAACTCTGCCTGGCTCTTTGAAATGGGCCCTAGTGTTCCTCTGCTTTATCATTTAAAGGCACCACTTCCACCCCATGGAGCAAGTCTGTAACTCCACATGTCTCCATAGTGGGGGAAAACAGGCTACATTTCCTAGTTTATTGCTAGTAGCTCCTGCTTATTCTTACTGTATTCTGTGAGTCAAAATTGGTCTTCAAAAATTGTTTAGAGGTGACCAGTGGTCAGTCCTGGAGAAACTTCCAGCTCTGTGATTGCATTAAATCTGAGCTGTTGAATTCTTAGCAGCAAGTGCAAGATCATTATCTCCTCCAGAATTTTTGTACAGAGCTGAAATGTAAGTGAAAACAAGCTTTTTTCCCCTCATCATCAAAAAGTTTTGTGGAAGTGAGTCCCTTCTGACACCACAGCCTTGACAGGGAGGACGAAGCAGGAGCATCTACTGGAAACATAATTTCAAATGTCTGTTCTGTGTAGTGTTGCTCCTGACAGTCTCACTTGGCCGTGTCCTCACACATCTCTGTCAGTACTGCAGGAAAACCAGGATGATTGGAAGGGTGCAGATCTAATGAGAGCTAATTAACAAGCCTGAAGTTACAGCTGAGCAGCACACATGCATTTCTGCTGAAATGTTAGTCATGACCACGCCTGTCACAGCAGTGAGAATCGGCTGCCAGCACAGGGATCTCATCTGGAGTGTTTCTCACTCAATCCCCAGCCTGGAGTTGAGTTTTTCACGGGAGATATGGGATGGCTGATCCTGGCTGGCCCTGCTTTCATTCACCCCTTTTTTGTTGCTGTAGGTTACATCGAAGCCGCTGTGATCCCTGCGGGTGCCCGGCGGATCAGAGTGGTTGAGGATAAACCTGCTCACAGCTTTCTGGGTAAAAAGACAAAAGAAAAAAATGTTTTGATTAAAATTCAGCTCTGTTTTCTTTTTAAAATGACCTTTCTCTAAGTGTCCTGTAAGGTTTATTGCTGCCAGGGAGGGGCTGGTGATTTGAGTCTTGCTGCAATCTCTGCTTTTGTGGCTTGGTTTCATGTTTTTGTGATGTGATAGTATGTGACACTTACAGGCCCTGTGCAACCTGGAAGGACCAGAGAGTACTTTTATATACAGACAGAAGAGTTCCTGAGCAGAACTTGGCAGTGGCTTGCACAGAGCTGCCAGGAGCACTTCAGGAGGGAGTGGGGAAGAGAACAGTGTGTTTACAGAAGGGAACAGCAGAGGTACTGATAGGAAGGCGCCCAGCTCAGTCTGAAGCAGAGGCAGGACAGGGCAGCTGATATCCCTCAGTAACCTGCTGCCATTTCCTACAGCAGCATACTTTCACTGGATGCTGTACCCAAGACCTGATCCTGACTCTGAGATGGGCTTAGCTGCAGTCTCTAGTCCACTTGCCTCTATTTTATCAGGCAAAAAAATGTGTTTAATCCTCTTGTCATTTCTACTTCTGCATTCCTTTAGAGGGGAACAGGCATCCTCTCCTCCTTTTCCTGTTGGGAATAAAAGGTTTAGATGAGGCTGATGGGTAGGATTTGCATGTGAGGTTATTGTAGGGCAGAATCTGTCAATTAATTTATTGTTCAGTTACTCATTGCATAAATTAAAGGTCAGAATGGCATTTGTAAAGTGCAGCCAGTCAGTTACACTGAGGATCTGTCAGTCTTGTCTTCTGCCTCTTCTCTCCAATGTTTGTGGCATTTCCTTCTCTGTCATTACTGTGCAATAGATAAAGGGTTTTATCCCCATCACTTCTAGGGAATCCAGGTCACAGAAACACTAATGCCCCATGGCCCTGAATTTACACAGGAAACCTGTAACAGAGCAGAGGCTTCAAGGAAAATTGCCCAAGATACAAAATACCCCTGACACGTGAAAGGTCCCTGGCACAATCAGAGCTTCATGGCCTTGGCATTGCTTCCAGAGAGAAAGGAGCTCTGAGAGGATTGCAGAGTTTGTCACTCTGTATTGTGGAAGAGGAAACTGAAGTGTTCCAGCTTGCTCATGGCTATGCAAGGAGTCAGAGCAAAGCTCAGACCTTGGTTTCTGATTGGCATATCTTTTGCTTATAATTCTTCATCTCCAGCCAAAATGAGATGTTAATATCCAGCACTGGAATTATCAGATGCTGCTGAAAATGTTTGCATAGTGGTTGTGTCAGGATTTCAGGTCTTGTGCTATTGGTTTTCTGTCTTGAGATGTTGCCACAGTTGGCAGTATCTCCAGGAAAGATGCTTTTGTTCTCTTTCACTCCAGATTCAGGGGGAAAAAAGGAGGGCAAATTATGTCATTCAGCTGCCCTTTGATCAAAACCATTGGCATTTGGGCCACTTCTTGGTAGGAAGGAATATCACCACTGCTCCTATTTCCATAATGCTTTAGCCAGCCTGCCAGAGGATCCCGCCTACACGTGAGATGTTTGACATAGCAAAGCCTGGTGGAACAATGGGAGCCAGTGTTTCTTTGGGTTTTGCAAGTGCTCTGCCTTGTGGAAATCAGCCTTTTTGTTTGCTTTGGTGGGGTTTACACAGGGTATTTGGGCTTTGGCGGATAGCAGAGCACTGAGTGTCTTACATGGAGTTAAAGACTGCCCTTCCCTGGGACAACATAACCTTGACTAAAGCTGATGGTTCCCCACCGGGTGGTGAAGATTAGGATTTCATATTTTTGAGAGTAGGAGTTGGCCCTGTTTGCATCACATAAAGATAGATAAAAATCTGGCTGTTTTAAAGCTTTGAGTTCTTTCAGCTCTTTGGTTCGTGGTTAGGAGCCAGGAGAACCTCTCTAAGCTTTCCAGGGTTTTCTCTTTCAAGGAACTCTCAACACAAAGAAAAGATACCCAATGTCTTGCTGAAATGAGATGAAGAATAGCAGCAGAGGGGTTCCAGTAGGACAATAAACATGACAAAGGAAAAAATCCCCAGTCACTCCTAAATTCAGGTCTGAGTGTGGAAGGATTTTGTATTTCAATAGTGCTGACAAAGCCGAGTCCAATCAGGTCCTATTTCTGCTCAGAACCAGGTACAACATTTTGGAAAGAAGCCGAGCATAATTTGGAATCATTATTCCATGTGCTGGGAGCAGTGCCTGAAGAATTTCCCTCCACCTACAGGCAACCCACGCTGGCTGCCTTGGCTGGCTGTAACTCTCGAAAACCACCTTGAATAGGAAATGCCTGGGCAGTTTGTGTCCACAGGCTGGGAAGCAAGCTGGAGGGACCCAAGGTGGAAATAAAGATCTGACTAGATGCCAGGTTTAAAAGTTGATTGTCCAGTTCCTGCCTTCCAGCCAACAAGAAAAACAGAAGTTACAGGTTGTTGCTGGGGTTCCTATTCCTCCTGCTCTTGTACTGTACATGTTTGAGTTTAGTTCTGTCAGCTCTGGGGCTGGGCAGAGCCAGCCAGTGGTTGTGTGTGACAAAAGCAGTTTGAGTTCTCTGTGTCTGAGACATGGAAGGTTTTGTAGCTGCAGCAGTGATCTTGCTGATGGGGCAGTGGGGGCAAACAGCAATGAAAACACTTTGGCCCAAATGCTCTGCTGAGTCCCCAGTGCAATTCCTGTAGTCCTCAAGGAGCACCTTTGAGAACAGGTCTGTTGCCAAACTCTCCATCTCCTCAGCCATTGAGGGAGCAGTGCCTGCAGCAATCAAAGTCAAACCCTGCCTAGAAAAGAGGTTCACAAAGATGAAACGTTGGTTTTCATCAGCAAATTATCTCCCTTTGATGGTGAGCTGGAACCAAAGCATGACTTACGTCACTCAACCCCTTTGACAGTTTTGAGCATGTGCTGGGATATCTTTCCTAGTCAGCTATGCTGCTTGGAGATAGTTTTATCTCATCCACAGCTTTGATTAGTTGTGTTCATGGCTCCTCAGGGCCAGCGTGGTGGCTCCTTTGATCTGCCTGGAAGCCACTAGGCCTTGGGAGAGGAAAGCAATCCTGCTTCAGAATTGTGTCTGGAGCTTGCAGAAGGCACTTTGAGGAACAAAGCAGAAAGTGAAGTTAGCCATAGGGAGAGACACATTGCTGTAGCATGTAAATGTCAGGACACCTTCGTACTCCAGGCTGTGTGCCAGAGGAAATTTTCCTCAGAAAAAATATTCTCCCACTTCAATTCCCCTTCAGCCTGATTTTGAAGCCTCTGATGGGATTCTGAGAGCTGTCAGGAGTGTTGTGTGCAGCAGAACAGATACCCACCTTTTCCCAGCAGTTCCCAGTGTACAGGTCCTCCAAAAGGCACATGCAGATGCAGAGAGCATTCTGACCTCCACTTGCTCCAGATTCCCCCAGAGTTTAGATATTACAAATTATATATGTGTATCCTAAGCACACCCAGGAGGGTTTGCAGGCTATGGAGGCTTGATCCAAAGGGATGACAATAGGAGATTTCCTATTGACTTCCAAAAGAAGCTGCTATTGAACAGCTTCTCTACCTTCTTGCAACACACTCAGTTAAGCGAGAGCAAAGTTGTGTTCTTTACTGGAAGAGAATAAAATAGGCATGAGATGCTAGAGATTAAAAAAACATCTTGTTAAAGGCTTAGCCAAAAGACACAGTTAACCTTGAACTAAGGAAGCCCAGTAACATGTGGGATATTCTGTCTGTCTGCTGTCAGGGCAGATTTGATCACGGTGAATGGATCTCCACAAAGGGGCCTGGCACTTTCCTCTGCAACAGGGTCTGCCAATTTTCTCTTCCCTCAGTGCATCACACCAACATCTGGATAACTCTGCTTCCGTTCTAACACAGAAAACACATCAATCCCTAGACCAGCTTCCACTGATGAGTCAGCAGTAATGTGATGCCCTTATGGCTGGAGTTGTCTTTGAGTGTTTGAAGGACATCAGTGATCCTGATGCAATAGTTATGCTGGAAGAAAGGACATACAGCTCCAAGTATCTTTTCTTCTCAATATTCATCCTCCTTCTGCAGTTGAGCTTTCCAAGTTGGCCTTGATGCACAGGATGAGTTTAATCCTACAGCACCTGACCTTGTATGTTTGTGTCCAGCACTTGGACTCTGAAAAGAGGGTGGCCAAGTTCACATTTTGTTTTCACACAGAGCACACGCAAACACAGCATCAGTTGTATTTTGCACTTGCAAATCTTCACATGTGAAGCAACAAAGATTTGATTGATCTTTTTCTCAAGGAGAGTTTAAGAAAACGTGGTCTCAAAATCTGGAAACTGAAAGAAAATTCTGCATGGAAACTAAGTTGCGGAGTTGTTGCATTTAAAAGGAGAGTTTAGAGATAAATGATCTATGAATTTTATGTTAATTCTTTAAAATACTGTCATCAACTGAAGTACAGAATATATCCAAGTTAGAAACATTACAATGGGCCATCTAAAAGTGGAGGGTTTTATTCTTTTAAACTCACATCAAGGTTTCTGCATCTTGGGCTTGAGGTAGCTTGAGACAAAGGCTCAGTAGTCTGTATTGTAATTACAATTTGCTTGCATTTCATTCTGTGGTGTTTGATTCATTCCAGCTTTAAAAGATTCCAGTAAGAGATCCATTAACAGCGACTGGAAAATTGAGCTTCCTGGTGAGTTTCAGATCGCAGGCACCACTGTCCGGTACGTGCGAAGGGGGCTGTGGGAGAAAATCTCTGCCAAAGGACCAACTAAAATACCACTGCACTTGATGGTAACTTTATATCCTTTGTTTGTGTTTCTTAAGTGATGCAACAGAAAGGGTTTATATACTAGCTGAAAGTTAAATTTTGATTGTTTGCTTCCTCACCACAGTGTTCTTTTGCAGCATTGCAGGGGCTGGAGAAGCCCAGCTCACCACTCAAAAAGTGATGCTCCATTCTGGGGGAGCAGGCAGTGTCCCATTCAGCTCGTGTCCAGTGCAGGATACCCCTGTAATGTGTCCCAGACAGGTCCATTCTAGAGGATGTATGTTCTCAAGGACCTTTCTTATTTCTTGGACATACCTGATCACTCACATAAAAGCATATTTGCTAAAATGTCTTTTCATCTCTTGCCAGGATGTCTGGTGTTTAAGTACTCTGCTCTCTAACAGAAGAGGTGCAGATCTAGCATGCACAGATGATATATATGATTTTGAATCTAAGTAATGAATTAATTACACACAGAAATGTTCTTTGTTTTCTCTATATTGTTTTTTCAATTGTATGTAGTTTAAGGTGTTTTTTGACATTTTTTCCTAATGTTCAGCATAGCCCTTCTGTTAATCCAGCTTGGTATTTTATGAGCAGCCATGTGGCTGAGCATGAATGAGAAGTCCAAAGCAGGGAGAAGAGCAGGACTGTGGTCCCAGAGCTGTCACTGGTGGGTGACAGAGTGACCCATGGGCCAGTCCCTTAATGCTGGTGTAACCTTATCATTTGTATCTGTGAGACAGCTGTAATAATTCTTGTCTCATATATCTGTTTAAAAGTCTGCAGAAAGCTTTACAGGTTCTGTAGCAAGGTTTGCATAGAAAGTATATTAGTATTTTCATTGTTTCCTGTAACTTTTTTATTCTATTCCATTTTTTTTTCTGTGCTGTTTCTTCTCCTTGTGAGTTTTTGCCATGTTTGTTCTCTAAAGGCTCTCTGTAAGCACTGCTAAAAGTCAGCATTCTCTCCCTTCCCTCACCTGATTTTTTTGGCTTGCTGGTGTTCATTGTGCAACACTTCCTGACCCAGTTTGAAAAGCTCCAAAGAAGCCTGAACTTTTCACATGCACAAAAAGTTGACAGTAATACTCCACTTTGTCAGTACCTTCTTGGTGTCAAAATCTGCCACACAGGAACATGAGGGGTTTTGTCTTTGCTTTCTCAGATAGATGAGTGAGTTTACAGGCTCACAGGCCAGTGTAAAGCTGGGTTCAAAGAGATTACAGCTGGAATAGTCAGAGGTGCAGGGTTGGGCACACCAGCACCTTCCTGGCTCACCTGTGTAACCCAGGGTGTGCCCTCTCAAAGGAGGCACCAGGCACCTTCTTCACCATCAGAAACATCAGCTTCTGCTTGACTTTGGCCTTAACACAAGCCTTCCCTCCTGAAACCAGGACTCTGATAAAGTATCTTGTACTGCCAAGGTCTTCCCAACCTCATGTGAGAAACAGGAGTTGCACAGGTACCATTTGGAAAGATGCTGTGCAGGGTTCCTTTGGCAGCTCTTGGAACCTTCCGGGGCATTACTTGATTGAGGTCCACTGCAGAAAAATCTGGTTGTTGGCATTTTGTGAACCTCAGATTCAGCAGAGCTTTGGTTTTAAAGAAATGCTCAGTTCTCCTTCACTAAGGAGTAAGTAGCTAACATAGGAAAGGAGTGATTTTGAGCTTCTCTATGAGTGTCCAGATACACACAGGCTCTTTCAGTAGACATAAGCAGAGGAAATGTTCCTTCTTCACCTTCCTTTACAGAAATGATTAAAAATGAGGAATGTAAAAATTACCAGACCATTAAAAAACATGTGGTTTTAAATCACTACCAGTGGTAAACAAAGCACACATAAAGTCTTTGCTTCAAATCAGATACAAATCTTTTCCTTGGTACAGGGTGGTGAGTTTCATTCTTTCAACACAAGAAAGGCAGGATGGTTACCAGTTCCCTCTAAATAGAAAACTGTTGTTCAAACAGTGGTGGAATACACTGGACTGACAAAGAGCCAGAAGCTTCAGTCAATCCATTGTGACCTGCATTTGAAACCAATTATACACACATACACACACACCCCAATTATATATGGCTATGAAATTGCATGAAATTGGTTTCATATGGGCCTTTAGATTCACTAGTCTTGCACCCATATTGAGATAATAAGGATTTCTTTTTAGGAGCTGGTTTTTAATACTCGAGGCTTTTCTCCAAGTGCATTGCTGTGTGTGTATTTCTTGGAGAAACTGATGTTTGTGTAAGTAGGCCTGTGCTAGTCCTCCTTGTGCAACAGAGGACAACCAAACACTCCCAGAGCAGAAGGGGGCTTTAGACAAGGCTGACTGATCAGTTCTGTAGAACAGGAGTTCATATCTCCTGCACTTCAAGAAAGCCAGAGCAGGGCTCAAGCTCTCTGCCTCTGGCTGCCTGGTATTTGAATTGTGTTTAAAAAAAACAACATTCATCTTTGAAATTGTAATGATGGCTGGCTGGTTTCAACCCTGGTATTCGGTCCTGCTAGTGAGGCTCCCTCTGTAGCTGAAGCAAAATCATGTCTTTGTTCCCCACATCCTCTGGAAGAGGCTCATCTGCCCAGGATTCTGCCCTGTGCAGAGAAGCTCCTGGAATGCTGAGTTTGTGGAGTCCCTCCAGTGTTCTTAGCACAGGCTGCCAGGACCCCTTCTTTCAGCGCATTTCTTTGGTTAAACGAGCTCCTGACAGCTTTAGTGAGGTTATTGGTTAAGTAGGAATTATTTGTGCAAATCTGAAGGGGAAACAATTATTGTTGGGAGAAAGTAGCATTTGCAGATTTGTCTTTTTTTCAAACAGGCAGCTGCTTGCTCCATTTAATGAGCTTAAAATACCTTATTTGATAAGGCATTGCTCCTATTTCAGTAGATGACAAAAGCCAGCACAATTCATCTGTCTAGTGCTGCTCAGATCATGGAATAATAAGTATAATTAAGTTTAAAGCCACAGCATGAACATTACAGTAGTACTTCTGTGGCATTTGTTAATACTGTGGTAACTCAGATTCCATGGACCCCATCCTCCATGCGATGGAGATCTTCCAATCAGTTCTGACTCAAGCCAGAGAAAGTGAGAGCCAAATGAAGTCCAACATGTAAATCAAAACAGGACCAGTACTCTCATCTGCCTATGGTGAAAACATAAACATTTTTCTCAGTTCCTTTGTTAATAGTGAGGGAATTTTGGAGTAATAACACCGGAGACATCACAAGTGGTTCCATAGGAAATAGCCTGCTGTTGGAAGCAGGTTTCACCTTCCTCTAGCAATAAGCAGGGATGAAATATATGTTGCCAGCAGCTGTATGATACGGCTTTTGCTTGTCATCCACAGTTTTCTGAGAAGTAAAATCCTGCTACAGCTTGTCAGCAGGAATAGTCATGCTTGCCTTGAATGCCACATTCACCTGGAGACAAGGGACTTTTTATGCAGTTTTTACTCTGAGAATCATCACCTTGTTCTTTCAGATGTTTAACTCTAGATGCTCTTGAAAGTAGTTGTTATATGAAAAGTGCTGATTTAATGCTTCCTGTTGTCTTTCTCTTTGAATAGCCAGTGTCCTGCTGATTACATATGAGGCTGAAAGTTAGGCCTTGAATTCCAGGTTTAGACATCCCTGTGAGTGCTTTAGATATTCACAAATCATAAGCAGTTCTTGCTTCTGCAGTTGCACTGTACCATTGTAATTTAAGTTTTCTAGATAAAGATTTCTAGATAAAGATTTGGTTACCTTTTACAAGGTATTTATATTTTAGGAATTTTTTCCTGAGCCAGCATTTCCAGCAGTGCTATCTTACAGCCTGTTGGTTCTCTCAGCACAGTGTGTTGCAACAGCCTCTCTTTTCCTGCTGAACCAGGTGCTGTTATTCCATGACCAGAATTATGGAATTCATTATGAATACACCATCCCTGTAAACTATACTGCTGAAAACAGAAGCGAGCCAGAAAAGCAACAGGATTCCTTGTACATCTGGACGCACAGCGGATGGGAAGGATGCAGTGTGCAGTGTGGAGGAGGTAGGGACACCGGGAAGCTTGGTAGGAATCCCTGTGTGATGTTTGCAGGCTCCAGCCACAGGAGAGGTAGAAATTGGCCATGAAAATGAACTTGGCCATAATTAATTCAATGAAAGCTCATTCTCACCAGCTCTCCCAGCTCTGATCCCCATCCCCACAGTTGATTTCCAGCCAGCCTTTTGGCAGGGACACTGCTCTGTCACCGAAGGCTGGAGCTGCACCTGGATTCCTGGTGCATGGATGGCTCCAGGCGCTGTGTGCAGCCCCATGCCTCCAGCTCCCATCACATTCCTGGAGCAGCACTTCCACAGGACCAGGCACGCTCAGGGAAAGGCACTTCCCTCCTCAGGGATGGAGCGGGGCAGTGCTGCTGTGACAGCTCCTGGAGATTTGCATCGGGTGCTCCCGTGCCGGGTGGATGTGCTGGGAGTCCAGGAGCACGCGGCACAGCTCCCTTCCCAGAAGATCCCTGGATGTGCCCAGATGGATCTGCTGGAGCCCTGGGGGGAGCTGATGCTGTGAAACCAGAGATGGGTTTGTCAGACACTGTCCATTGCATTTTTAGTGCTGGAAGAAGTAGATTGTTCCCTGAGGAAAACAGATCATTTCCAAGCGTTCTGGGCAGTCTGTCTTCACCAGCAGACTCAGCTATTTATGATGTGACATGACAGAAGGAAAGAGCTCATCTTCACATTTACAGGCTCACTGCCCTCTGTGTACTGAAATTACTGATTTTTTTCTGTAAATAGGACTCATTTTAGAATAGACACTTCTACTTGTGCATTAAAATAATAATTTTTAACCCACTAAACCCTCAGATGAGTGAAAAGGAAATTTATTTGTGGCTCTTCTGATTTTTGTTGTAAGCCTGCAGACAAATTTGAATCAAATCATGTCTGCCAGCATGGTTCCCAACAGTAGCAGCTTGATAATTGGACTTTTATTTTAGCTGTCCAGTGCTTTTGCCACTTATCAAAGCTGAGAAGGGCCTTTCTCCTTTCCATACACAAGTTTGCATATTTTTTATTAACAGAATGGGAGTTATTTTTTATTATCAGTTGCAGATGGTGAATAAACTCAATCTGACGCAGACTCAGGGTTAGAAAGCAAACCTGAGAAACCAAAGTAATTAGCAGTAAAGCAAAGTGACACAGTGCAGGAGTGACACTTTCCTTGTCACATCTGGTCACTATCGTGCTCCCTGTGGCACAGCTTTCCTGATGCCACTCAGTAGAAGGCTGAACCCTGAGGGCCACACTGGATGAAACTCCTGATGCACAATTTATGTGAGAAATGCTGTCTCCTCCTGAGATGCCTCCTGCCACAAGGATTTTAAAGCAATATGACTGGAGGAGCAGAAGATGAGAAATAACTTATTTTTGTAGCTTTATTTTCTCCTTCTGAAATATTAACAAGCCCAGCTGATGACTCTTGAACCTCGGTCACTCCTTTTCGTCTTGACTCCCTGCCTGGGGAGCAG
This sequence comes from Pseudopodoces humilis, assembly GCF_049639895.1. NCBI lineage: Eukaryota > Metazoa > Chordata > Aves > Passeriformes > Paridae > Pseudopodoces > Pseudopodoces humilis. The sequence goes on from NC_142215.1 coordinate 3,277,748, forward strand.
CAGGAGGCAGCTGTCCTATCATTATCAGTCACATTATCAGGGGCTAGGAGGTCGTGTGACTTCAGCACATCTGCCCGAGGTGATGACAGGGCACAGCTACCTGTGGAGGAGGAACCAGAAATGAAAACAAATTGTTTTAAAGCTTGTTTCCACTTTAAACACTAGAAGGAGAAAGCCCAACTTGCTGCTCCTGTGAAACACTCAATTGCGTGATTACTGGGGAAAGATTTGTAGCTTTTCTGAAAAAAACCAACCCAAAACATGCCAGTAAAAAGATCAGGTAGAAGTGGAGAATAAAATTTCTTGCAGAGGTGGTAGAGTACATCTGGTAGAGGGAGCAGAGAGCCCTAAGCTTTTGAGTTTTGGTTGATGAGTGGACTTGGTTTTGTTCATTTCTTTTTGGTTTGGCTTTCAGGTGAGCGGAAAACCATCGTGTCCTGCACTCGGATCGTTAACAAGACCATGACACTGGTGAATGACAGTGACTGCCAGCGAGTGACCCGCCCCGAGCCCCAGGTCAGGAAATGTAACACACACCCCTGCCAGTCACGGTAAGGAGTTAAAAAACACTAAAAAACAAAATCCTTTCCCTTCAGAAACTGCCCCTTTCCGAAGCCTCCATCTGGTGAACACAGTGAAAACGTCTCAAAGTATTGGGACACATTGTTAGCCACAGTAAGCAGCTGTAATATTCATTTCCTTTTGTTGAGCAGGTCAGATTTTCATTACCTCAGACAAAGCCCATTTAATTTGTGGTCAGTAAGGCCAGATTACATGCCTTCATGCATTGTTTGGGGATGGTTTTCTTTTCCCCTTGGTTGCCTCCTGGGAGGCAGAACAATTTTACAATATAAAGTTAGACAGGAGTACAGTGACTGCATATCTAACCTTTCTTTTTTTGAATCAGCACAGAATGGGGTCTGATTAACTGTCAAACAGTACTACAAAAACCTGAAGTCAAGAAATTAAATTATGATGAAACACATTTTAGAAGCTTTCCTCAGTTAGGGTGCTTTTCTCCTCATTAGTTATTAGAGATCTCTAAAAATAATAATTTATTTTTTTTTTCATTTGGCAAGCATTTTAGCTGAATTAATTTTGATCTGTATTATATTAAAAAAGATATTTCTGGCCAAAATGACAAAAGACAGGAAGGTAACTTAATTTGTTCAGTTTGTTTTCTAACAAAAAAAGTTCACTCTTGTCCTGCAGTGATGTTTAGAATTGGAGAGTAGTGTAGAAACTCCAATTTTGATGGTAGTTAGAATAACACCAGAATCAGGGGTTTAGTCCATGCACTTCAGAGGTGGACTCAGTGATCCTTGTGGGTTCCTTTCAACTAAGAATATTCTGTAGTAAAATCAACTTCGGATAAAGCTGAACAATACCTAAAAAAAAATCTTCAAATAAACCTGCTGGCTTCTGCATCTCGGATAATCAGACAAACTGGAGAAATGCACCTACAGAGCTAATCCTGCTGGCAGAAACAATGGGGGAAAAACAAACAGCACACTTCCTTCTAATTAGACCTGCACTCTGATTAAAGTTCCCTGGAGCAGGGAAATGAAGTGTCAGATCATCCATCAATAAGGCTGCTTCAGGTTTCGTTTTCTGTCTGCACTGCCTGTTGTTGCTGCTGTACAACTTGCAGTACTGAAAGGTATAATGAGATACCCTGGTGTGTAAGCAGAGCCAAAATCCCCATGGCTTCAAAGAAACAACTGTCATTTCCATGAGGAAGTCCAGTGAGGCTGGGATTTCGGTCATGTCACTTTCTCAGAAAGAAACAAGAAACATCTGCTTGTGTTGCTGTCCTGGCAGAAGTATTTCTCCCAGACCTTTTGGAACGCTGTTGGGAGTAGACTGGAGTGAGCCCAGGCAGGTATAGGAGGGGTTCCAGGTGGTAGAGATGAAGAAAAGCAACTTTAAAAGTTCTGAAAGACATGGGCAGCTTCTGCCTCTACCAGCTGAGAGCAAGGATGGGAGGTCCTGGCCATGAGGTCTGTCAGAGCCCTGAGACCCACGGTGTGCTCTGAGGGATCTCCATGACCCTGAGCCCCTGGGGAAGTCTCTTTGGTGCCCTCCCACCATGGCATTGCTGCCTATCCAGGGCAGTCACAGCGGGTGAGGCTAAATCACACAAAACCTCTTGAGAAAGGATTACTCTGCTCCTGTATCTAGGCTGTGTTCCTTTGGGGAATTAGGTCCAGCCCTTAATGCTATTCCAAGGTCTCTCTTCTCCTGTGTTCTTCTGTGTGGAGCCACCAGGCAGTTTATGGGCACAGCTTAGCACAGTTCTGCCCAGCTGCAATGAGCTCTGGCACAGGAACACTCATTGGTCCGTTTATTTCAGAGTAACGACAGCAGACACTGAATGTGCTTAGAACCTGGAAAGGCCACAGAATCCTTGCTGATGATCTGATAGACCACACTCCCCCACTCCCTCCGTGTAGACTACACTTTCACACTTAACATGCTTTTAACTGGAAACATTTTCAGAAGCACATTCTCTGTGCCTCTGTAGAATTTAAATTTCCACTTGCGTTTGCCCACCCAGACATTAGAAATGCATGCTTAGCATATTCTCTGACCAAGAACATCTTAAAGAAACCATTCTCTTTCACCATGTCAATGCTTTTTTTATGAGCCCTGAATTTGTTTTAGGGTTTCAAGTAAAATTATTGTAGCATCTTGTTACAATAAGGTCCTTTCCCGTTTCCACTCAGACCTAAGCCCTTCACCTGAGTTCAGAAGAAGGAACAATGCTCTCCTTTCTCTAGTAAACCTTCTCTGTTTTGTGCATTTTTAATTGCATTTACACTTTTCACTCAAAATTTAGGAGAATCACCTTTCAGAGTATTTATCTCTAGAGAGGGGTCTTTTGGCCAGCGCAGGACTGGGTCAGAGGACACTCAGTCTCTGTTTCACTTTTGGATGGGCTGTGTGACTTGAATTCACTATCCCACAGTGTCCCTTTGTTTCTTCTCTCAATCCATGTATAAGCTAGATTGCAAACTCCTTGGGATGGGGTGAGATCATATTGTTTAAGTGCAGGAAGAGGCTGTTGAGATTGTAATAAAAATAAAAAAAGCAGTTACCCACATTTATAAAGTGATCAGGAGGAAAAAAGGGTATGTTATTAATAACAGTGTCTTTCTTCCAGCACGATCCCAAAGTGCTTTGTAAATTATATATTCCTTTGAACTTCAGCCACCTCTCAAGAGAGCCAAATAATGTAGGGCAGGGGACAGTACTTTCATGAGGCCAAGGAGAAGATTGGAATTCTCCAACTGCAACCCAGCATCTGAGAAAAACAAAGCAGGATTTAAAACTTGATTGGGTACATTGACATGTTTTAAAATTAAACGTCAGAGAAGAGAATTTTCTTAAGGGTTTTGTTGAAACTGGCAAAAATAAAAGAATCTTTCATTCTTTATTATTGTTACTCTTTCACCTTTTAAAAAAATGCCTCTTTTTCTTCCTATTTTATTTTTTATGTTCCTTGACCCTCTTTTTCCATTAAATTCTTTACAGCTTCCTTTCCTGTCCCAACTGCACCCTATTAGCACCTCTTTATTCTAATCCTTTGCCTAGCTCTTTAGATATTTTTTACAAAAGCCCGCTGTAACCAGATGGAATCTGGATTCCTGCATGCGGTGCGTATGGGTCGCTTCCAGCACGCGGAGCACCAACCCAAATACTCCGGCACAGCCAGCCCTGGGGCTGGCACCAGACTCAGAAATCACAGATCGCATCAGCTGTTTTCACTGAAAACACAGCTCTGCCAGTGGCCACACACTTCTACATGCATGGTTGGGTCTGTGGCTATGAAACTGCTCCCCTCCAACGCAGGAAAAGCACCAAAACCACATGAAATTCCCCAACTGTTGGACTTGTAATGGACTGTGTGCAAACGCTGGTAGTTTTTCTCCTCTTTGCTGTAAGAGATTTTAGGAGAGGTTGAGTCCTTTCAGGGGCCTGCTGAATATTTGGTATTCTTACATGGATGCTGAACAGCAGCATAAATGCCAGAAATCCCTGGCTGCATCTACAGAAAACCACGGGAGACCCTGAGCCCTTAGTTTCACTGTTTAGGACTTTAAAGTATCTCCTGAGCCCAAGGGTTAGTTTTCTGCTACTACCAGAAACATGTCTTAGACTCCTTCCTATAAGCTGAGCTTTATCCACAGGCTCCTTCCCTCACTGGAAGGTTCTCCTTTGACCTTGCTCTTCATGTGGGTCAGAACCTTTTATTTCTAGCCTGTTACTCATTGTCATTTTTCAGCCTTTTTTTTTTTGTGCATCAGCTCACACAGTATTTTCCCTCCCTTCCTCTCTGCCTTAGGCTATTTGCCACAGGATGCAACAAACCATTGTATCTCCTCTTTCCATCATTTTTCTGGGCTAAATCCATTACTTTAACTTCTTATTGCTTTTTTTCATGACTGCATCATATTTGTGGCTTAGAGTAATTCGAGATGTTTTCCTCCTTATTTATTTCATTGTATGAACCCTACTTTAACACAGAAATGCTTGTTACTGGTCCCTGAGCACTCAGCCTTGCACTGTGTGCTGTTTATTTCCATCCTAGCTTTGTTATTGCAGTACTCAAGGTTATTCAGTTTTTCCTGTATGACATCCTAATCCTCTGAGGCATTGACACTGCTTCTAGGCTTTGTATTGTCAGCATTTTTACCCACTTTTTCAGCAGTTTTCTTCTTTTTGTGCCAAGGTCATTAATGAGCATACTAAATTAGATCAAATGCAAGACAGACCTTTCAGGAAGCCCACTAGAAACTGATCTAAATTCCCTTCATACCTGATACTCCTTTGCAGCACTGAAGGTGCTGATGGGCGGCCAGCTCACACTTCTCTATGAATTACACAATTATATCCATGTTTCCCAGCATGCCACCAGTAAGCATTTCCCATGCAGCAAAAGGAGTTCTTCACCAAACAGATTAAATCTACCACATTTCCTTTGTCTGGAAAACCAGTTATTTTAGTCAGAGAAATGCAGCCAATGAGTTTTGCCTGGAGGAAGCCTATCTTGCTTCCTTTTACCACTGTGTCCTTGATTATTGTTGCCCTCCAAATCAGCTCTAAAAGCTGGCACGCTGCTGGGGTCAGCTCTGTGGTTACATGGATCATTTCCTTTCTTTCTTCTCTTTCCCTTTCACTTTCCATCCATGGGCTGGAATCCAGCACCAGGTTCTCCAAGGGCTCACACACCACAACAGTGCCCACTGGGGAAAAATTAAGCCAGTTCTAAGAGTCAGTCAAGGCCCCAGCTGGCTCAGCACCTCAAAAACGTGACCAAAGGCTGGGGAGTGCCAAAATAATGGTGCCTCAGTGTGTGATGGTTGATAGTGCCCATTGCTTTGATTCCTGGTGTGATTTAGGCTCAGGGTGTATATCCATGTGCTGACTGAGAATCAACCTTGCCTTCTAGACTCTGCCATATCCCTGTGACAGTGCTCTGTTTTAACAGCCCAGGAATACAGAAACCAGAATAATACAGGAATCAGTCTGTCCCCCTGATTCCGGGCTGTTTGCACCCTATTTCTGTGTGTTCTCACCACAAGTAGATGGGGAGGAAAACTATTTCAGATTTATTTTGTGAAGTGGTAGTCTTGCAAATAGTAGAATTTGGGGGGAAAATATGCTGGAAAACTCTGAGACTGTCAGCAAATTACTCACAGTGCTGTATAGAAATTGCACTAAACTGGAGGGAATTGGGATTTTGTTAACTGAAGGGGCTGAGCTGGACATTCAATGGCTTCCAAATGGGTCAGTCCTTTCATTAATGCAGTCAGGCTCTTCTGGAAGCTGTACAAATGTTTATCATCCATAAGGTTCAATGCCAACAGGTTCAAACCCTTGTCTGTGCCTTGTGCACAGAAACATCCTTGGTGTGTGTTGGATTTGGTTACATGAAAAAAAAAAAGAAGGAACAGTCGTGGGGAGGGTTTCATTTTAGCCTGGAAATCTGGCATCAATAGTAATGTTAGCACCCTCTGATCCAAGGAGGCACCACGTAAGAGCTCATTTTGAAGTACTTCCCAAAGCTGGAGTTGGGATCTCCAGAATCAGTTTGAGCTTAATGAATTTGCCAGGACTGTGCTGGACCGGCTGGAGCAGGGAATGCTGCGCTCTGGTGGCAGCTCCTTGGGGACACTGCCTGCAGCAGGGTTACCAGGGGACTTGCAGAAGCAAAAGCCAAAATTCTGCAGACCAGAAAACCTGAAACACTCCTGGGCACCCTTGTGAGGAGGTGGCTGATGTCCTGCTGTGGGCACATCTGGGGCCCAGGTGAGTTGATGTGGATCCCCATCCACCAGAAGGAGACAAAATCTCCTGTGCTTCAGGTTGTAGGCAGGTCATTAAGTACCAATCAGTGGCTAATTAGCCACTGAAAGACAATTTGCTTGTGTCTTCCAGCAAATCCAGCAACTCAACTCAATGGACTAATTCTGGCAGAGAAGGTTGGGGAACAGGCAGGGTAGAATGAAAAGTGCTTATTGGCTACTGCTAAATGCATTTACATCAAACAATCCAAGATGACTTGCTAGAGCATGAGTTAATTTGGCATTATTTTCCACATGGAGTCATGAGACAGGTCCCTTAGCTTTGGTGTAAACACCCAGGCTGGTTTCCATCATGTTCTTTCCCAGTGCAGTGTTTGACTCACCAACCTTGTGGTTGACTATTGCCTTGCTTTAAAATGTTACTTGATCTGTGCTGCTTTGTTTTGAAGCTCTACAGGCCAAGTGCAGTTCTAACCCACAGAAAAGGATTAGCAGGATAATCTAGCAAAATATTTAATTGTGAAATCCACTCCTCCTGCTGCCTGCTGTAATGATCTTCACAGTTTGCATCATGTGGTGGGAGCTGAGAAGGCGGCACTGCCTTCCTGGAAAGACAGGGAATGGAGCTGGAAAGCAGTTGCCCCATTAAAGCTACACCTGCTGTGGAGGTGGGCAGGTAGGGGAAACTCACTGCAGAGGAGCTCTGAGAGTGTTGAAATTCTGTCCCTTGGTGCCAGCCAGCAGGACACCTCACACCAACCCCACACTGAGAGATCTGCTCATCTCAGGGAGGAGAGGGAATACAATGGCTTCCATTTAAAAAAAGAACTTCCCAGGGTGTATGTAAATTATAAAACATTGTTCCATAGCTGATTTTGTTGGTGAGAAATTGAAAAAAAAAAAACCACAAAAAAGCTGTCAAAATGATAATCACTAGAAAAAAAAAGAAACCTGTGTGAGTGAAAGTTGGCAAGTCTGTTAGCAGAATGACTACTGTACTGGAAAATTACTGAGCACTGTTTATAAAGGCAATCAGACAGGAATGTTAGTCTTGGAGTCCTACTTTCAACATCAGCAGCTGTATTATTCTACTAGATTCCTTGTACTTTTCTCAAAAAAATTTTAAAAAAAGCCTTCTAGTGACTGGGTGTGGCACAACCTGTTCTCAAAAGACAAGATTCACCTGATTGCTTTGAGCCCAGTGCAGCAGAGAGATGGTGGAGGGCTTCAGGAGAGGACAGTCCACAGCAGAATGTGTGTGTGTTTCATGGAAAACACAATTCCATTTGTAAAGAGACTTTTCTTCTACATAGTCGAGCATGAGCTTGGTTTGACAGCTGTAAGCAAAGTATATCTGTCAGTTCCACATGACTGATTCTCAGAAATCTTTTCCAATTCTCCTTGCTAAAATTATCCAATGTAAAATCCTGGCCCTGCTGAAAGCTGGTCTGAATTTTTGCCTAAATCAGTAGAGACACGGTTTCATCCAGGTGCCTCAGAAAACTAAGAGTAATTTCGCCATGATTTTGCATCACAAAATGGTGCTAAAAACAACCAATGCTAACTGGGCACAGAGTTATCCTCACCTGTGCATTAAACCAAAAGATTTTCAATCAAATCTATTAGAATCCTATGATTACAGGGTTTTAGATAAGTTTCTGTCAAAGAGCTTTTTCAGACATGTTTTGTAGGAAGTGTCCTCTGATGCTTTTCTGAGTAGTAGTACAGGCTCTAAATTGCTTGTAGGTAAGAGCCAGCTCTAAAAAAACCGGGCTTAATAACAAAAAAAGGTGTTATTGCAAACATGTCTTTGGTCATATCTGAGCTATTACTGTGAAAGCAAGGAAATTAATGTCACTTGTAGCATTGGGAAGGCAACAAAAGCATCCTGTAGGTAGTGAGGGAATGTGGGAACATGGCATGGATGTGTAGTTAGGGGAAGAGAACACCGTTCTTTTGCAGGGCTCAGGGCAGAAACAACCAGGGGAAATTTAATGGGCTGCAGTATTTACCCCAGAAGATGTAATGGCTTTATGCTATAAGAGGCTGCAAATCTCAGAAAAGTGACCTCATGTCTTTTAATTGCACTCCCTCACCCCCATCCTTCAGCCTTGATCCGTTTTATCTTCCTAATATTTTTTTTTCCCAAATCTTTAGCTACAAGCCCTCATTTGCAGACATACATCTCCCCTGGGTTTATGTTCATTGTGCTGCAGGCAATTTTTTTCCTAGAAAATGTGGGAGTCTAGGCAAGTAGGTAGAGTAGATAATTCAAGGTTAATGACTAATCCAGACCATAGAAAGACCAAATGATGAACTGAATCTCCAAAAGATATCTCAAGATTGCTCCAGGGGCCTTCCAGATGAATGTTGCCAAAGCAGATTAGAGGAAGAGCTCCCAATTCCTCAGAAGAGATACTGAGAGGTCAGAGGTTGAGGAAGACTCAGAAGACAAAGATTTAGAGGAGCCCTCTCAGATTGCATGTCCTGCCCATCCCAGCTTTTTGAAGCTTTTAAAAATCACACGCTTCTGGGCATATTTTAGCTAGAAAGACAGCCACTGACTAGGGTAAAATCTTTGCTTAAAAGCTCATCACTTTCTTCCTGAATCTAACCACCAGCAAGGATCACTCAGCTCTTGAATCTTCTGTAGAGGTAAGATTACAAAAAATAATACCTGGGATAAAGCCATCCCTGTGGTTGTGAGAAATATGAGTGTGTTTGTCACGTAAATCAGTGCTTGTTGGCAAAATGAGAGGCTCTCCTGGGACCCCAGCTGGAGAATTCTCATGGTCCCAAGAAGATAGGTTATAACCTGGGAGGAAAAGACCAAACTGAAAAGAACTCTGGTGTCAAGCAATCCCTAAGATCAGTTTACAGGCTTAAAGTGTAACTGTAAGCCAAATGCTTTATATGGTATACACAGGGCTTAGTGTACAGCAGTTAATTGGCTTAGTCAATAATACAGAGCCAGCCTGGGGTTTGGAGTTAGAACACTGGAGTTATTTTTGACATTGTCATAAGAAAAATACCTACCCTTTCTTTAAAAAAATCACCCTCTAAGTAGGTCTTGTTGTTAAACTCAGGTGTGTTCAGAAGGTGTAATGACAGTGTAGAGACAAAAATCTACCTGGGGTGCAACTTAATAGTTACCAGCATGTGATACCATTTACAAATCACATTTTTCTCTCCTGTGTGTATATTACTTGCAGATAGTAATTCTGCTAATATCTTACTGCAAATTCCTTCCAAAAATTTGAAACTGGCAAAAATTTTATTCTTCAATCACTTTATCCATAAATCCATTGTCTTGCCACTCTGGTTGTGAACATTGTTGAAACATTGTTACAGTTCCTGCGTGTTACAGGCACTGAAACAATATTTTCAGCTGCCTGTGAAGGAGAATATGGGGGAACTGTGGGGGTTCACGGCACTGCCAGGACAGTATGTGGGACTCACCTTTACTTGTTTGCCAGATTGTTTTTACAAGCCATTGATTCAAGCATAGATTTCACTAAGAGGATGAAGTTTAGTGGTCAAAGTGATCATCTCCTTGGTGCTTTTGAAAATAACCTACTTTACATATTAGTATTGTTCAAACATTTAATGTCACAAGTCTCCTGGATGTAAAAGTAAAACCACCATTTTAAAATAGCCTTTAATTTCTAAGTATTTTGACTGTCACAAGGCGGGGCAGAGTGGGCTGTGAGGTTTCAGAGATCCCTTACAGCATTGCCTCACCTGATTTGTAACCACAGGGTTGGAATCAGGAGTGGATGTGATGGATGGTGGCTGAAGCTGACCTCTCCAAGGAAAAAGCTGGAGATTGTTTTCACCACAGGCACATCTTTGTATTGGTACCCTGGGTTTGAGCTTGTTCCCTGTGCAATCTTTCTTCTCATGATGATAATACTTGTTTTTTCTGTGCTGATTTTCTAGTTACGCTCTTGTCATGCCTGTAGTGGTACTGACTAGAGACCAGCAAACAAGGTGGAAATCAGGTGATTTCTTCCCTCCACAAGAGCAACAATCAAAAAAAATAGAAAGGAATTTTCCTTCCTAAAAGGAAAGCCATAACCTTTCTTCTTAAGGCATCTTGGAAGTAGCTGGCATGCTGTGTGCTGCCCATCCTAGATGCAGGCTCACGGGCAGCTTCTGCCAAGAATGTATTTTTATCTTTCTCCTTTGCTTTCAGCCCCTTTCTCTTTTTTCTTTTGCCAGTAGCTGTAGATCACAGTGAGAGCACAGTGCTGAAGTGAATATTAGCTGAGTGGAGCCTGGACAGAACCCTTTCCCAGCCTTGTGACTAACATTCAGCTCATAAAGCACAGTCATTTCATCCCTTCAGGCCTTTGTCAAAGGGTTCCTTCCCCCAGGTGGATAATTCCCTCATGTTTGCTCCAACAGGGCAGAGCCCAGCTGATACCAAGGGGGCCTGGTTATTAATTTTAGTGAACACTGATTTCTGCACTTTAGGGCTATTTTTGTCAGTCTTTCAGCCCTAGTATTCAATTTCCCAGCTGACATTTTCCCATTCCATATGAGAAATACCGAGCCCTAGGCTGCAGAGATGCACCAGAACTGCAGTCTGGAGAAACAGGTTTGGTGTTGCACCAGCTGTTTTAGCCAACAGAAATTCACAGATGTGTCAGTCAACTGCTTTAATGCACAGGAACATTTGAGCAGGGCCCTGTTCCACAAAAGACAGGCAGCCAGTCTGCCCAGTCCTGCTCAAACCAAATGGCTTCTGCCTTCAATGTCAGTGCAGTCATCAGTGCTGTCATGCCAGTCACGGAATTTACAAATAAATTCATGACAATTGCAGCAGGTGAAGATGTTTCTACAAATGGTGCTGAACTGATTTTCCTCCCTTCAGGAACGGGAAGATGGGAAACAGTTGTTTAATTCATTTCAGAGAAGTAACACACAACAGCTTCAAAAGAAATGTGGTGAATAAGTTGCTCTATCTAGACTACAGGAGCCTTCAGCAGAATGAAATAGTATTTCTCAGCAGACCTGTTTTTGGGAAGTCTTGTTTGGGCCACTTACCATAATAGACATCACAGGACTGGGTGACAAGTAAGAGATTCATGGTGTAATGGTGTAGGGATACTAATCTGGATGACAGTCCTGAATAACAGGCTAGAAGGTCAATTGCTTGGTGAGAAAGGCATGAGAACCTTCTGGTGCTCAATGGCTGCACAGTTATTGCTCCAGTCCCTCACTCCATCCAGGAATGCCTGTAATTACAGAGAACATGCTCCTCACTGACAGATTGCAGGAAGCTAAAGATCAATGTTGCTTTTCTTTTAGAAAAAAACATCCTTCCCTCCATCCCTCCTCCTTCAGATCCTTCTTAGACACTTTATTCACTGTCCTGTAGCTGCGCTCTGGTGCTTCCAACACTTGCTGGAGTCAGTGGAGCTGGAATGCAGAGAGGGGAGGATGCCTCCTTTGCCTTGCAAGGAATGGTCTTGCAGGATGGTCTGCAGAAAAGACTGGCTTTATCTGAGGGAAAAAAGCAGCCCCACTGCAGAGAGTGGGGTTAAAGGGAGTGATGCAGAGTTTGGGGTTTTGCCTGGCGTGGAGTCAGGAGGGAATATTCACTTGCATACTGACAGCTCCTGGTGTACGCACTTCAGCTCCCAGAGGGGATCAGTGACAACAGCACAGCACCATCAAAGCACCCACAAATCCAGGAAGAGCTGCCCATTTCTCACTGGTTTTAAGCGAAGCATAATATTTTATTCAATTGCTATTTTATAATTGCTATTAATATTTTATACAGTTTGTTAACATTTATCCTCTGGCTCCTTCCCAGGTGGGTGACTGGTCACTGGAGCCCCTGCTCTGCCACTTGTGAGAAGGGTGTACAGCACCGGGAGGTCACTTGTGTTTATCAGCTGCAGAATGGCACCTATGTCAACACCAGGGATCTCTACTGCCTGGGCAACAAACCAGCCACGGTGCAGAGCTGTGAGGGACGGGACTGCCTGTCCATCTGGGAAGCATCAGAGTGGTCAAAGGTAGGAACTTCACTCCAGAAAGGAGCCAGACTCCTCAGAACTCCAGATACACTGGACTTAATCCGTGGTTCTCATGCTCAGCATCCTCAGAGCACTGGACTGCTGGGCAGGACTCTCATCTGTTGAGATGAGCAGTGAGGAGCTGAGATTTGGTTTCCAGACCAGATGAGTCAGTAAGGCAGGGTGCTCTAGTGACTGTATCTTTCTATCTGAAAACTCTGACCAAGAAGGAAAAACTTTTCATTGACCTGAGGCCAGAAGTGCAGTAACACAGGGCTTCTGGCTCCATTTAAATGTGGTATGAGAAATACCAGGCTTATCAGGCGTCTGCATGTTACAGAGAATGTACAGCCTTTGGGTCCTATCCAGCCTTCTTTTGTGTAATTCCAGGAACAAGAAAAAGCTGCCTGTATTTTGTATAAAAGGTGCATCTCAGAGTAGTTGCAGAGTTAAGAATTTTTTCCCAAGTGTTATGAATGCATTTCTGATGTAAATAATGGGAGATTGAGCCAGTTACCCTGTGTTTCGTTTAGCAGCAGAGTGATCTGGGAGTGTGCCTGCAGTTCAAGACCAGGACTCAGTACAGGGCAGCTTTGTACCCTGTAACATTCCTTACAGGATGCTCATGTTCACTTTGATATTGTATTTGCTGGGCTACCTGAGTGATGAGCTCCTTTCACTCTGGGTGCAGGGTTGGAGCTCTACCAGCCTCATTCCAGCCTGGCTGTCTTGCAACAACCCTTCCTGTGGGAAGGATTCCTCATTATTCACCTTTATTTGGAACAGGGAGCTCCTGTTTAAAACATTGTCAAAGTGATTTTGCTAAATATTATTGGTTGAAATGTGCTTAAAAGTCACAGAAGCTCAGGATAGAAGGGATCCTGAGGAAAACTGTCTTCTCACAAACACAATGGGATTTCATTGTGCACCTCCTGGACAGGAAGTCTTAGTTTGGCAAGAGAGGTGATGGTTAAGTGAGAGCAGTGTTCCCTTTCAGTGGGGTGCTGGATCCATTCACTGGTGCATGAGATTCGTGATTTTTCTGAGTTCTTTTGTTACAAAAGATGTGCAGAAACACACCAAGGTTTTAGTAAGTTGTCTGATAGGTCTTTTGTGTGTTGTAGACATTCCCCTTTCAGATGATGCCCTCTTTATTTCTTATAGCTAAACCAGCTGAACTGTTTATAGCTGAGATTAGGGTGCAATTCCTGCCTGGTTTACATGTGGATTTTTCACTTGAGTCTTTTGTTAACAATCGCAGGTACTTCTGTCTCCCTTTTATGGAACAGAGTAAGTCAAATTACAGATCAGTGGAAATCTTTCATATCTATGACAATGTAACTCCTTTGCAAATACATAGCATTTTTAGATAATGTTTTTAATAGCTGGTTTGCTTTTCCTTAAATACATTTATTTACTTTTGTTGGGTCTGTAACTGTGCACTTGCACTTTTAAAATTGTTATTCTGGCCCATTTCTGCTGTTATGAAGCACAATTAACTCCAGGACACGTTTGATGCTCTGCCAGTGTGACCCCTTCTCACACCTAGGACTTTCTTCAGTGGTAATCACTTTATTCCTTAGCATTTTAATCTGATATTGAGGAATAAGTATCACTGTAATGGGATCATTTAATAAATCAATTTTCTGATCTATTTTTTTTTTAACTTCTTGCTTATACAGCACTGTTGACCACACTGATGTCTGGTCCCTGGTCAAAAATGTGTGTTTTCACAGCAAATTCCAATGCAATCTTCATTGTGGAAAAAATTAAGTTCCCTTTGTATTGCCAAACACTTGAGATTGTTTTGGACAAAGTACTGCTCAACCCATTTTTAATGATAAAAATAGAGACTGTCAGGAGAAGGTGAATATGTCTACTGTTAGAGAACTGGAGTGGAAAAAAATATGGATTTTCTTCAGATAAAGGAGTTGTGTCTTATTTGCAAAGCTGTGTTGCTGCTTTGCAAAGCCTCATGAGATCTGACAAATTAATTTAATAAAATAAGACTTAATGATCTCGAGTGGACACACAGAAACTGTGTATATTAATTTGTGGACTCTCTGTAAAATCTGTGTATTAAGAAATTCTTCATGAAAACAGATGACTTGAGGAAAGGAAAAAAAACCTCTTAAAGAGGGTGATTTATATGTGACCACCAAAGATCTGTTGGAAACCTTCTTGCTCATGCTGTTTTGTCTAGGAAAGTATATGCAGTATTAATCTGTGAATGACTTTAAGGCTGTGGGAAGAACAAACAGTTGGTGTTTTTCCCAGACTTGCTTGTAAAACCCACCTAGAGATTTCTCCTACTGTGAAAAATACTCCCACTTCAGCTTGATTTACTTTGAGTAAATTGGACCATTCCAAAGATTTTTATATATTGATCTTTGTAGTTTGAGATGCACAAGCACAGCCCTGAGGAGTCCACCCTGGGGCCTGAGGAAAGTGATCCGTAATTTGGGAAAGTCTACCCAATCTAGGGCAAATTCATGGCTTAAGGTAACATTTAGGGAGCTCCAGCCTGGGATCTCTGGCAAGCCTTGTGCTCTGAGCAGTCCAGCAAAGCCTTTTGTGGAATTTTGCAAATCTGGGAAGAATTCATCCCCCTGTCTTAGCAGAACTATAGATTGTGCTCCTTACAAAGATGTTACATCCGTAAGGGGGTCACATCGTGAGCGGCACACAGTAAATTAAGCGGAAGGTTTCCCAGATTTTCAAGAAGTCACTTTGTAGTGCTGTGAAGTATTTAAAGGCATGTCTGTTTGCTTGCCAGCTCATAAACGCTTGTCATTCATGTCCTTAACAAGGCCAGCAGGTCAGAACTGCCTGGATTGTGTTTTTAAGACTGTTAGACAGGCATGCTGAGATTTGTCCATTTGATGTAATTTATATCAAGCTGACGCTTGTTTCCAGCATAGACCCCCTGGATGGAGAAGCTTCTTGGAACATGTTCAAAAGACCTCACAGAATATCTCATATCTTCACTATTTATTCAGTGTCAAATCAACTGTCTTTTCCCCGCTGGCCCCCTGAAGGGGAGAACTTGACATGCCAGAGGAGGTTAGTTTTTATCTCAGCTGGTACATAGATCATTTTTCCACCCACCTGTCCCCAATGGCTCTGCAAGACAGTTTCTCACTCTTAACCACTGCAGTGGCATGAGAATGAGGAGCAGGCAGAGTGGCTGTGCTCAGGAGTGGTGACAAGGACTCAGGTGGCTGTGACAACAGGTGCTCTACTACCAAACTGATCATTGAAAACAAAAATTTGGGTTCAGTTCATGCAAGTGTCCTTTTCCCATGTCGTACAGCCAATAAAATCAAGACAAATTCTTCATTAAACAAGAATTTCCAACCATTGGCAAGGATAACAAATGAGTGACCAGATATCCCTGCTCCTTAGATGCTAATTCCATAGAGCCCAGGTCCAAAAACGTTTGTGGATAATTTGTGCTTACTCACTAAACGTTTTTTGGAGTTTTTCAGAATTAAGATAGCAATGGCAAATCAAAATCTGAACACGTGCATGTTTCACATGAGAACCTGTGAGAATTGTGACTTTGCCATGATATACACAAACTGTACTACAGAAATGTGTTTATAACAGTGGTCTCGTGCTGCTGTGATTTAAAATCACATTTAACACCACCATTTATCACCCTTGATGTGTCCCTTGATACATCAAGGGATGTGGCAGTTCTGAGTAGTGAATCTCAGTGTGTCCTTCAGTATGAGTGAGGAGCTCTTCAAAGATTTAGTGGCACCAAGTCTAGCAAAAAGCCAGCTGACATTTTCCAGAGAAGATTGATTTTCAGAATTGCCATTTTTCATAAGTATTTCACAAGCAGTCATCATACTTTTCAAATTACTCATTTATGAGTGGCTTAGATTTTTGTGATAAAATCTTATGGATTATCATTTTCCTCAGTGTTCATAACCCCAGCTTTTCATCTGAGCTGTGTTACCAACATAAAAGCTATCATTTCTAAGCACCATGTAACAAAAACCAAACCCCTGTTTTTTTCAGTGCTCAGCAGACTGTGGCAGGGGAATTCAGAAAAGAACAGTGACATGCACAAACTCCCAAGGCAAATGTGATGCAGCCACCAGGCCAAGAGAAGAGGAAGAGTGTGAGGATCACACAGGCTGTTACGAGTGGAAAACAGGAGACTGGTCCAAGGTAACAGCAAACACTTCGTGCTTTTCCTTTCTGAGAGCAAAGATGTTCAGTGTGCTGATCTCCCATGTGCTGTCTGCATTAATTGGCAGTTTAAATATTTAGGAAGCAAAGGTTTAACTGGTTTTCAGGGTAGACTGGGACCTACACACATAGTCCAGTCCTAGACTCATTCCAACCAGCTGAAGTGAAAGAAAGGCTTGAGTTTAAAGGCAGAGCCAAAACCATCAGTCCCTTCCTCAGGGCTGGAGCTTACCTTCACTTAGGCTTGTCTTAACTTTGTTTCTCTGGTGATGTCAGTGGAATTAATTCCTGAATGCAGTGGATTAAACCAGGGCAGAGTCTGCTCTGTATTTGCCTTCTGATCTTAAGAGTAATACAAGGTTTTGCTTGGGAAGGAGGCCTGGCAGTGTGAGAAACTCAGCCCTTGCCAGTGTTGTTCAGAAAGCACCCTTTACATTACTGACTTTGTGTTTGCATAAAGGACTAACATTTCCCAGCAATATTCCAGTTTGGTTTTATCTTATCTTTCTAACTATGCTGTTCTTTAAACAGAAAACCTACTTTTTGTTCTGGAACGTACAGCATGTGCAGAAACCACTGGGATACAGTAGTTGCACTTTGCTTTCTAAAAACCCGAACTCGAGCAAGCAAAATCCAGTGGAGCAGAGACCCAGGATGGGCAAATTGGCTTACCTGTGATTGCTTTTTTTTCTTAGGAATTACAATTATGTATATACTCTGTCACAGACACATGAATTTAATGGTGTCAGTGCTGGAGAATGCAGGAAAAACCTGCCACATACAGAGTGGCTGTATTTATGCTGAGCCAGGAATTTATGTCACAAGATGTTTACAGTATTGAACATTATTTTATTCATAACCTGGCACTCAGAATCCATGCAAGCTGGCCAAAACAAACAGTCCCTATGTGTTAACAGGTGAAATAACTTTATTTATTTGTTTATTTACTTACCTATTTATTTGTGGAACACTAAAACATTTTGGCATTCAAACAGACCAGGATTCTCTTGATAGGGAGGAATATGAAATAATTGTGTGTTCACCGATTACATGGATTGAAAGTTCAGTGTTGTGTGAACATTTCCAATCTGATAAAGATGTTGGCTCATTGCTGGGAGGGCTGCAACCTTACATGGGTCACAGTAAACAGTGGTGTTTGATGGGTTTAATGTCTGCATGTCAGCAGGGCAGGATCAGTGCAAAATCACTTGTTATTTGTGAGTCTTAACTCAGGATCAGGATCATCCCTGTGCAGGAGGGCACAAAAGCTTGTGCGCTGCATATGTGGCCTGCTTCTGTCTGCAGGGAGCTTGTGCCAGTGCTCTGCTTCCCAGGAATTTCGCCCTGTGTGAGTCCAGCAGGATGTTCTTGGACTTAGATTTGGCTTGTAATGAGCATTTAAAATTCTAGACATATTGGTTAATTCTGACCGGATACTTAGGTCACACAATTAGATTCTTACTCTCTGAGTAGAGGGGTAGAGATTTCTAGAAAAGGGTAGGTACAATTCTTAGAAGAAAATGTATTGTTTCAGAAACCCAGATAGCTGAAATGTTTGGTGTGGAATTCAGTTCTTCTCAAATCCTGAGTGAAGGATTTTCATCATGAGGATCCAGAAGCTTTAATACAGGGCTTGGACTTAAGAGGGGAGCATTTACAGCTATCAGCAACTCTGGCATAAAACAGTTCCTCCATTAAGGAGAAACACAAAGTCTGTAGCCATTAGATTATAGAGAACTCTTTGAAATTCATCCTTCCAGGGCAAAATTCCACTGTAAAACATTTATTCTCAGCCCTGTAAAAGTCACTGTGAGAGATCTTTGTGCTGACTAAGATGGAAACTTTTCCTGTTAATACAAATTGATCTCAGAACAAGCAACAACTTTGTGCAATTAATATGTTGTGCATTTGTTGCTTATTGCTGAGAACCATCAGGGAAGCACGATTTAACTAACAGTGGTAATTATCACAGATTAAAATAATGGGCTTTGATGCTTTATGTGCAAACAGCTTGCCTGGTGACTTGGCCTCTGATCCTTAATTTCACAAACCAAGATCCTCTTTGAAGATGCCGGGAAGTCATGTAAGAGGGAGGGAAAAACCTCATTTGAAAAGTCAGGTCCAGATACAACTTGTAAATAGAGCAGGCTGTTTGGGTGGTATGACAGAGTGTTATTTTTGTGTTAGCAGTGGCAGTATTTGTAGAATACATGGACTCTGTGCATGAGGAGATGGATCAGCTCCCTAAGGAGCTCCCAGCAGTAAAATCTGCACATCTACCCCAGACAAATTGTGGTTTTAAGTTCTCAGCTCCCACGTAGAAGAGGTGAGGGCTGGAGACGAGGCCATGCTGATCTGAGACCTGCACCCACCAGCCAAACCTCGTCCACTGGCCTTAGCAACAGCTCTGTAGCCATTATCCATGCTTGAAAGAAGAGGGATTTTATCCCATTTTCTGTCAGGTTTTTTGCAACTGGTCCTTGCTGTGTCCTGTAGCTGTGGAAAGCATTTGGACCTAATTGAGCAGATTCAGCAACGCAGTCCTGGCTGTCATGTTTGTATATTCTTAATATATTTGCAGCATGTTTCAAGTGTTGCACAAGGAACTGATAGATCCAATTCACTTTGCAAACACATAAGGCCAGGTTTGTAGTTATTTTAAATGGCTCTGAGTTTGCCTTTGTTAGCCCAGTGCTTGGGACTAACAGACTGTACTGGAATTCTAAAGACAGAGAGTTGTTCTGTTACTACACCTCTCTTATTGCTGCTACTAAACTTGCAGCTTCTCTGCACTGCTGCCACTTCTCTTTTAAACTCATTATCTTAAAGGGAAGTAATTATTATTTTTAGCATTTAACTCAGCATTGGTGTTACAAGTTTTATAACTAAACTGTTCCTGGCTTCAGTCTTCAAACCTAATAGAAACGTGAATTGCACAATGCAAGACCCACTGAAGGTGTTAACCTGAAATAATTATTTTATTTTTGCCTGGATTCTTCAGAATTGCAATTCATTATATCATGCATTTTTGTACATGATGCAATATACAAAAGGGAGTCCAAGCCATCTCCCATTCAGTTATTTTCTTCCAAGAGGAAATTCCACATCCAGTTTGCATTCACTTAAAGAAACAAACATCTCATACACTCGTTCTACTTTGAAATAATTCCTCCTTGTTTGAAATCTGAACTGTTAAATGTTCTAGCACTGGAAGCATTTTTACATTTTTGTTGTACTTGTGCTGGTCAGAGGAACAAACACAGGTTGCTCAGTTTCCCAGCACTTGCCTCAGACTCCCAGACTGCTGCAAATGTGCCTCTTGATGCTTTAGCAAGACAGTAGTACATTCTTTCATGGTGAATTATATTTTTGCTGACAAACTTTACGTCGAGGATTGCATTCCTGCAAGAACAGAGCATGTCTTTATGTATGTGAATCTCTGGGGAGCTGAGCAGGACACACAGCCCAGCTCCACACCATTCCCTGCTCCAGGCTGCACTGGAAGGAGCAGCTGCAGGACTTGGACTTGGTGTTGGAGTCACTGGAAACGTGTCCCAGATGTTGTGGGGAGCTGGAGGTGTTGGTGAGTTGTGGTGGTGACACAGAAATTGTGCTTGAAGGTGAGCAGCACCAGGGGCTGATTTTTAGCCCCACGAGGCTGCCCCCTGACCTCAGATCTCTCCTCTTCTGCTCCAGCAGTGATGTAGCAGGAAAAGATGGCCAAAGGGAGACCTTATTGCTCTCCACAACCACCTCAAAGCAGGTTTTGTTGAGGTGAGGGTTAGGCTCTTCTCCCAGACAACCAGAGATAGCACAAGGGAGGTTCAGGTTGGATATTAGGAAAATATTCATCACTGAAAGAGTGGCTAAACATTGGAACAGGCTCCCCACTGGAAGTGGCAGAGTCACCATCCCTGGAAGTGCTCAGAAACCAAGCAGATGTGGCATTCAGTGCTAGGGTTTAGTGGGCAAGGTGGTGTTTGGTCAAAGGTTGGACTTGACCTTGGAGGTTCTTTAATTCTGTACGGGCCAATGCTTTATTTTCTGAGTTCCTTTCCTCCAGTTGTCCTGTGGACTCTTCTGAGGTATAATTGAGGAGGCAAGGTTTTATAGCAGGAGCAATTCTCCACAAGATTTTTATGGATTTTTCTTTATTTCCAGTTTTACTTAATTGTTTCTCTATTTCACATGCCTCAAATTCTGTCCTGACTAAAGTTCTGTATTTGGAGCCAATAGCACAGAATGGTTCAGGGCTCCCAGTTTCATTTTTTTGACTATTCTCCATTTCACTGGTGTATCAAGAAAGGTGGAATTACAAGCCAGACACACAAGCTCCATCGTTAGCTCTGACTTTCACAAGGGGCATTTTCAGCTCCGTGGGTGGAAGTTTAAATATGCAATATCTGTCCCTCAGGCAACAATTTAGCTCATTAACCTATTATATTACCTAGCCCAATGAAAAGATTTGTAGAAGAAGAAAGACGCATAGAGGCCTTGTGGCATGTTGGCTTTGCCATATTTTTTTCTTTGCAGTTACAGTAGGTGCTCTGTAAATGCTAAGGCCTGTATTAATCTCAGATAACCCAGTGTAAATCCAGGGTAACTGTCTTTCATTCTTCCCTACAACCCACTGGTCACGGGCCAAGGATCTCACTCAGCACACTGGGTCAGGTATCAGTCTCTCTTACATGAGGGTAAACCCAGATTTATTCAGGCACTTGAGTTAATGCAGGTTTATGCTAATGCCATGCAGAGCAGGATCTGACCTGGTGAGCTGTGCAGAGTCTTTGGGTCTTGGATAAGAACCATCACAGATTTGTGCTCTCAGGAGAAAGCAAATCTATGACACGTCAAGCTGGGCTTCAGCTAGCAGAGAAAGTAGAGGAAAAATCTATTTCTACCACTTCACATCTTGTATAACCACCTGGCACACAACTTTCACTGGATTCAGAGAGATTGTACACTCCAGAAACTGGAAAGCACTAGTAAGGATCAGCTTGGCAAAGTGTAAAGTTAAACAATATTCCTGTTGCCAAATAGTGTCAATAGTGATAATAGTATCTGAAAAATCACCCATAAGCACCTGCCCTCCCTGGGCATCGAGAGCTGCCAATTCCTTTACAGAAGTTGCTGAGCCTGTGAAATGCTGGAGATGCGTTTTCATCCCAGGAGGACATTAACAGTAGGAAGAGAAAAGAAGAATCTAATTTCCTGTAAGAAAAATACTGGCTTTGTGCCAGACATTGAGGTGCTTCACACTGAAGATCAGCAGTCATTCATCACAGTG
This sequence comes from Pseudopodoces humilis, assembly GCF_049639895.1. NCBI lineage: Eukaryota > Metazoa > Chordata > Aves > Passeriformes > Paridae > Pseudopodoces > Pseudopodoces humilis. The sequence goes on from NC_142215.1 coordinate 3,299,572, forward strand.
GGTGGTAACAAGGATTTGTAATTGCAAATTAATTGTTTTGGCAGGATTACAGGAGGTCTTATTCTCTGAGAGATAAACCCCCAGCCTTGCAGTGCAGCAAAAAACATGCTGGGTTTTGAGGCTTTTTTTCCAAAAATACTCTACAATCTCCTAGTGCCAGGAAGGCATATTTTCCAAGTTCCAAATGATTGGGAACATCAACAAAATCCTCTATGTGCCTCACTTTTAATGATTAATTCATATTACATAATAAGAAGAGTAAATCAACGACAGCTGTGGTTTGAGAGGTGTATTCAAAGCTGTTATAAATATAGAAGCAAAACTGCCCTTTGTTCTAACATTCATTACAAATTCATGGCTTGACCCGACATCTGTTTATGATAAGATATGGACAACTTGGTTATTCTTCATAAAGGTCAGAACTAAGTTCATCTTCTACCTCAGAGAAAATAACTTTTCTTGTTGGATTGAGAGAAAACTCGGCAGGAGGGGTGGCAGCTTAAAATTGCAGTGGCATGTCAGAGCTGACAGACCCTTCCCTGCCACTGAACAACTTCGTGATTTATGGCTGCTCACGTGTCTTCAGCAGCACTGGAAGGTTGTCCACAGGCCTCACTGATACACATCAGTTGTTCTCCAGAAGGTGATGGAGCTGAGTGGGACAGGAGAGGATCCAACAAGCTTTGGTAGTCAAATTCCTTGCTTCTGTGGTCCTAGACAAGGTCAGGAGCCAGAGCATCTGTCCTAAACCTAAGTCCTGCCCCATGGACTGCTCTGAGTTGTGGTTCCCTGTGGTTTGTGGCTCTGGCACACGATCACTGATCGTGCAAACCAGAGCCTTTCTTGCCAACAGCTAAATCTCAAAACACTCCTCCCTACAGGAGATGAGATCAAATGCCCCAAAATTGGTTTTACCAGCCAGGGACACTGTTGAATTTGAACGGGGCTGGTTCAGTAAGGTGAATCCCACCCTTTTGCTTTTTGTCTGTCCCCACATCTGTGGAATGTCTTCAGCTGAGGGCAGAGGTGGAAATGTTTCATAATGGCACTAAAACAAGGTCGAGCCTGTGCCTAGGCTTGGGCTAAGAACCAGCCCCAGTGGATGCAGCTCTAGCTGGGAACTGGGCATAGAAAGGGAAGAGATGCTGACTGTCCCTCCCCTGGGCAAGCAGGCTCCAGAAACCAAGTCCTGTTTGTGCCTTTCAAACTGCTGCTTGTTTGCACAATAAATTGCACAGCTCATCTCTGCTGGAGTTTCTGGGAACATTCATGGTACAAATTACTATGAAGGTTCTGTAGTAAAGGAGAATGTGCTGCAAAAAGATCAGATTAATCACTGTTTTGTTTGATGTGGAGCATGCTCTGCCACACTGTCTCATATTCCAATACAGCCTCCAGTGATCCTATTAACTGGAAGACTAACTTCTCTTTTTTGATATTTTTATTTAAAAGTCTGGTCCATTAACTGCAATTTTTTTTGATGGAGAGTTAAAGCTTTCCACCAAGACCAGTAGATTGGAAATGAAATTACATTGTGATTTTTTTACTCTTGTTTTTTAAAGGGAAAAAGAAGAAGGAGTGAAAGACAAGCCTGTTCAAGCACTGGCATTCATTTTTTCTGAGTTACTCTGAGATGTTACAGTGTCCAGGATCATGTTTTTGAAAATAGTAGTAATTCACCATTTAAACTGTGTAGTACCTGTCTGAAGATTTTCCTCTTGAATACAGCACACAGTATGTACTGCTAGCAGGGACTGCTGTAATTTTGCAGTCTTTTAATAACCTGTTGAAATTTTTAATAACCTTTTAAAATTTATAATGACTACCAAGGCATTAAGGTGACAATCTCCCAGAACACCTTTAAGGAGCAATGAGTACCAGTCTGACTGAGTTTGCAAAGAGATCAAACAGTGTTAGCCAGCATCACACATGTCAGAGCTGGGTAGTTCCATGTCTAGAAAATGCTCAAAGAGGACTGAAAGAGAGATGAGCAGCCTCTTGCTGAAATTAAAAAATCCCAAAGGAGTCCTTAGTTTAATTACTTTCTTTAATAAATTGCATTGGGGGAGCATTGATCATTAACTGATGAATAACTAATGGTAACTAGTTTTCAGTGGGGCTTCAGTTCCCAGGATATTCTCTCAGGACTCAGGGTGGGAATAGAGCTCACATGAGCTCTGAGAGCCTGGCTCAGCACGAGCAGCTCACAGTGCTGTAGGAGCAGGGCAGATTCTCCAGCATCCAGCCTGACCTGAGTTCTGTGATCCCATAGCTGTCCATTACTACTGAGTCTATTTAAAATTACCTTGATTATGCCTTTTGCATTCGCTGTTTTTCACCATCAGGTCCTTGCAGATTCCTGGTGGAATAAGCTCTGGAGTATTTCCACTTTCTGCCACAGGTCCAAACACAGCCCAAGTGCAGTAGGTGACCTGCTAGAAAATGGTCCCCTGTGGGCAGCACTGTATCACCTCACAGCTCTGCTTGAGCCTCTTGTTGAAACAGTTTGAAACCTCATGAGAAGTAAATTCTGCCTGATTGGAATATTGGATTAAATGGCATTTTCTCATCAGCATCCACCTGGGCTCCACTGTACAAATACTTTAGGGGCACTGTCATTACCCAGAATATTCATGTGTTCAGCCTTTAATCTGTGAACTCTCTGTACACAATGGAACTTTTCAGAATAGCAAAGCCAAGCTTAATTATGCCCTGAGAAATGCTGGATGTGCTGGTCAGGTCTTGTTCCTTGGGGTCGTGCAGTTTGAAAGTACAGCTGTAGGCAGTTTGCAAAAATTGCTTCTCTTTCCCTGCTAAGATACTGTCACATCAGCCACGAGCATTTGCTGCTATAATTTATTGTTTCTTCCCATACTGAGTCAGAAGGGTATGCATTTTTTTCTTCTTGGCTAAATTAAACAAATCAGTCATTTCACAAAAGTTTCCAAATGAAAGATTGTTGTAAGCAAGACCAGATAAGTTCTTTTACAGATCTGGGGTTCAAAAAGAAGAAGAAAAAAAAAAAGAAAGAAAGAAAAGAAAATAACAAGGAAGCTTGAAGAACAGCTTACAGTTTGCTTTGGGCTAATTAGATCTTATCAGTAAAAAGACAGATATTTCTTTCTTTAGCATGATGCCATGGTGAAAGTTGACCTGGTGTTTATGAAAGTGTATTGCATGCTGCTTTTTAGCTAGAACTATGGGGTTTAAAATAGTGATCCTCATAAAAAGCCTGATGTGAAGGTGTGTGGAGCACTGGCTTTCAGAGCACACATATGTGTGCTATTAAGGTCCCGGGAAGGGAGCAATTACAGGACCTTTGTCATTCATCTCAGATGCTGTGTTAGAATGTTTTTAATAGGAACTTGTCTTGCTTTCTTTCTGACTTTCATAGAGGCAAGAAATAAGATCCCTGAGGGGAAAAACACTCTACCCTAACGCCTTGAATACTTGAACTCTGAAGTCAGTAAAGCATGACTCTATCTCTCAATATTGGAGCTTTAGCTGTGGTGTTATCCTTGGCTCCAGCAGCTTCCAGCAAACTGGGGACAAACCAGTATCTTTAAACATCAGATGACTGCAGATTGATGAATAAAGAGAAAACCCCATCTTGCCTGCAGCTTAGTTATGACAGTCATCTAGAACTGGATCTCCCTCTGACAGATCAGCCCTCTCCATAGCGGAGTGCACTCAGGATTGGATGGAGGGATGCTGTGACCTCCTGGTTCTGCTGGAAAAAGTCTCTTACAAAAAAAACCGCATCTATCCGCTGGAGGTTAGAAAAGCAACATTTCTGAAGATGTCTTGGGATCTGAAATGTATCCCAGCCTCCCAGGAGCCCTCAGCAATGATCCATTATCCCATTCAGTCTTGAACCTGTCTCTGTGCCGGTAAATCTGTACTTTTTCTGTCACTATTAATCCTCAACAGAGGAATTTTTGGATTCTCTGCTGTGCTGCCCAACAGCAGCCCTGCCCTGGCTTAAGTCATTCTTGTTCCCCACTCTTTCTCTGGCTATCTTTTGTAGACCAGGAGTTGATGAAGGCCCTGACAGATCTCAGCGCTTTCTGTAAATCTGTTCTATTTTAATACGTAATATTCTCCTAAGGCATTTGCTTTCAAAGCAATTAGACATCTGTCAGCACCTTTGCTAGATTTCAAGCTTTCATATCAGTATCCTAAGGTGTAAATAGCATTCCAGTTGAAAAATCATAGCTTGCTCCTAAGGTTAGAGTTTTTCAGTGAGTAAATCTTCTTTAAGCTGTTGAACGCAGCTGCTGCCTTGACAATTTGTGAGTTTATTTCCTTCTGGATATCCCCACTGGCTTGCATGTTACTGCCAAAAAATGTGAATGGAGGCATTTTTGTCTTGCTTTTACCTTCCTAAGCAGTGTTTGAACTGGGAGTTACAGGGGTTCTCATTAGCTTCATGTTTTGTAGCTGTTCATTAACCACCTCTATTTTACAGTGCTGAGCAACTCTTTGATCTTTGCATGGGGGTGGATTTCCAGTTTACAGTGCTTGTATTGTCAGTTTAGGGTATTATGATTAAACTCTGTGTGTTTTTGTGATGGTGACACCACTGGCAGTGCCTGGTAGAAGGGAAAATCCACTTCTTTCTTCAGCACCAGCATCTCTGCTCAGCCCCTTGCCCCAGCCCCAACTTTCCAGAGGAGGCAGATTGCTGGTGGGTCTTCTCTGGTGAATCCAGCCCTGAAAATTGTTCTGTGGACATGGTGCCTTGCTCCACAAACATTTGGGAACAGAGAGTCCATAGCAGTGCATTTAGCTGTCCAGAGAAGGAGAGAAGGTATTTATGGGAATTTGCTGTGCAGTTGGAGTTTGATTTTTATGCTTCTTTTAATGATGTTCTCTTCTCATAGTGCAGCATGAGTAACAATTCCCCCTTTGTATGTATTTTGTATCTATTCTTATTTCCTATTGAAATTCCTAAGAAAGAGACTATCCAAGTACTGAGTTGAAAATTTTGTTTTAAAATAAGCCAGATGTCCAGCCTTCCTTTAGCTGCCAAGCCCTAAAGAGTTCAAGAAAGATGTTAAAATCTGTCTTGCTGGCTGTGAAAAACTAATTGCATAGCATAGGTGATGATCCCAGTCTCCCAGGAGAAGGAATAAAACTGCTTTGGGCAAAAGCTCTGCTGTTATTTGTCTGAGGATTGGAGTTGGCAGTGCCTGTGGAAAAAAGTTTCATTGCTTGCCCTCCTTGCTGGTTAACAAATGTAGAGACAGGAACACAGACAAAGGTAGGTGAGTGTGTGTTGGTATCTGAAAACCTAATTTACCTTATGAGAAAAATGCTGATTTTGTCCTTTTTTTCCCTTCTTTCTCCCCATGTCCTTCCTGTTGAGAGCACAGGGAGAGCTTAAAAGCCAGAGACAGAGGTTTCAGACTCAGTGTTACAATCAAGTGAAGGAAGCCCATGGCCTGAGTTATTTAATCCCTGTGTTATAACAGCGATTCTGTTTGCAAAATGGATGTACAATTCCCCTCCCAAAGCAAAGAGTTTGGGGAGGATTAAGATTAGTAAAAGCACTGCGAAGACTAAAAGTGCCACTGAAATCCTGAGGATTTAAGGTTGCATTTGACTGGTGGAGTGGAAGGGCCTAATAGTTGCATTTATCAGGATGAAAAGTGGCCTTGGACTTCCAGGCTGGTGGAAGTCACTGGGGGCACTCACTACTGGGAAAGAGCTGAGGGACACACAAAACTGATGTGATGTCCAGATCTCACTGCATAAATTCAGATTGTGAAGGGTAGGGCAGGAGAAGGGTTGATTCAGCATAATCCTAAATACAATAACCATTCCTGAGGTATTATTTGACAGGGATCAATTTTTATTGTAAATTCAACACCTGAAAAATGTAAAAAGTCTAAAAATATCTCTCATAAACTGGTGTGTTGAACTTAAATTGAAACGAGAATATTGTAAAGGCAAAAAAAACAAAACAGCAGGGCTTTCTTGTGATACTTCCAGACCATGGCTTTGCTTTACTCACCCCCCTTGGATGTAGAGGTGGAGCCCTGTGTGCATCCACATGTTCTGCCCTTGGATCTGGATCTCACAAGCATCCACACTGCACACACACAGGATTTGTACCTGGACTTCAGTCCAGCCTCAGTGATGCCCATCTTCTGAACCTCTCCAATGTTTGGCATCTCTCTTTTGAGAATTACCTCTCTGAGGTGATAGTGTTTTTCAGGGAGAAAGCTCTAATGCCCTGACTTTGGTGAGAAACAGCAGAGGACAGAAAACATGATATTTTTTTTACATAATTCTGTTGATGCCTTCTGGGCTTTCCCTCACCTCCTCCTCTCCCCCATAGTTTGCTTGTGTGTGGCTTTAGCAGAAACAGGAATCTTACCCAAGTCTTGCAAGCCATTGTTTCTTTATGTTAAATACAAGGTTCTTTTATTGACTCCAGCTGCTGCACCTCCCTGTGCTCACTGTGTTTGCTTTATTAAAATTGAACAGCGTGCAAGTAGGACATTGTAAATCACAAGTGACTGGGCCAGAGGAAGAGGGAGGGAGAGGGAGGGACTCTGATTGTGTGACAACAAAGAGAGCATATGAACAGGCTGGGCCTCCTGGCTAATAGCAGCCAAAACTCATGAGTACAATTTGCAATTGCTCCCAGGAGGACAGGCAAGTGCCAGACAGTTAGCAGGGATAGATGGGAAGGAGTACTGGAATACCTGATGTGTTCTCTCCAGAACAGAGCTTCTCAGAGGTCTGGGCACGCAGGAGCTGCCAGCCTGTGCTGTAATCCTGGGATTTATCTTATGTCAGTGCCTGGCTGTGGTCATCCTGGCTGTGGAGGAAGCCTTGTTAGACCATCCAAGTCTTGGAGAGGACTTTTAAACCAAGTACCACTGGGTCCCTCACAGAGAGGGAGGTGGAAGCTGCTGGTCCATAATTAAGCATTACACATTTTTCAGCTTTGTCTCTTCATGTCTGGTGGAGAGAATTGCATTTTTGTCTGCTTGAATCCCATGGGCATCCACAGGGGACAGTCAGAGTAGGTAAACTTGGGGCAGAAAGATAACAGGTTCCTTCCCTGTGCCAGGAGAGTTCCTGTGCTCTCAGCACCCCCAGAAGGTGCAGAACCACCACGGACAGCACAGCAGCCACGCAGTGGGTCCCTGGCAGCCTCAGTGACCCAGCTGTGAGCCCTCAGCACCACAGTGGCTGCACCCTCTGCTCTGGCAGTGTTTTTTTGCTGTGCATGTGACATGGAAACCTCTGTGCTCAGTGTGTTCTCTCCTGCAGTGCTCCTCGACGTGCGGCAAGGGGCTGCAGTCGCGCGTGGTGCAGTGCATGCACAAAGTGACGGGGCGCCACGGCAGCGAGTGCCCGGCCCTGGCCAAGCCCCAAGCCTACAGGCAGTGCCACCAGGAGGTCTGCAACGACAAGATCAACGTCAACACCATCACCTCACCCAGGCTCGGTGAGTCAGGGGCCTGGGGGGAAGGTGCCAGCTGCCCAGGGAGGGCTGCAGTGATTGTCTGGGGCCAGAAACTGGGAGAGGCTCAGGCAGACTCCACTAAAGGTCTGGTGTGGGTGGGTCCTGTCTGACCCCTGCCTCAGGCTGTGCCCAGGTGGAGTGCTTGGCAGAGGATGGAGCCGAGGGAGCAGCAGGAGCACACAAATGGTGGGTGATGGATAGGATTGAGTGACTGATTGATTGATTGATTGATTGATCGATGACAGAGGTGAGGGAACTGGCAGGTGCATCTTTTTCCATCACAAACCCGTCCACAACACTGCCTGTGCTGCAATGAGTGTGAAGCAGGATTATTTATTCATTGTACCCCAAGAAAATACATGACCCTGACAGGTGGTTTGATGGACTTCCTGTAAACCCTGTGATTTTCTGTCACTGTCCTCCTCCTCATCCTCCCTGCATTCCTTGTGTCCCTGGCTGAGATGGGAATATGGTGATGACCATCTGTTTCCTGAAACACTGTAACACTGTATTTAATACGTGCCACTAGTTAAGAATGCCTCTGTTAATACAAATTTGTGGGGATCTTATGATTTTCCACATTGTATTTCCTTAGTTTATAAGGAGATAAAAATATAAATATACTAAAAATATATTTTTCCAAACTTCAGCCCTGTGTGTTCCACCACAGCTCCAAGAACCATGTTGGTTTCTTTGCATTTCACACATCCTCAGCAGTAAGATGAAGATAAGTAAAGGCATCAGCTACACTGACACAGCCTCAAGGGTGCCTCCTGTCCCCTTCTTTACAAGAGGCTAAACAAGAAGAGTAAGGTAAACAAGAAGAAGTTACCAGAAAGAGCAGCCTCTTCTGTCACAGCTGAGCTGATCTTACAGGCTAAGAAACCTCTACCACACATGAAAACACAGAGCTGATAAATGAGAACCATTTTCTAATAGTGCTGTCCAGTATTAAATAACACTTAAACTAGGACTGGACTTGAAGCTTCTGAACTGAAATTTGTTCCCTGAAAGTTTACCAAATGTTTTAAAAGAAAATGGGGACTTTCATTCTTGCAAATGCCCTCATGCTGAGGGGCTTCTAACCTCTTTTGGTATGAGAGTACTTCCCAGATATTTTAGCACTAAGAGCATAGCAAAAGGAAAACATTTCATTTGAGAACTAAGCCCTTGAAACACTGATGAGACAAGAAATCCATCCTAATTCACATTTTAGGACAAAGCAATAAAATGCTCATGTGCTTAGAAGACTGAGGAGGCTCAAGTCCCTGCTGAAAGTAATCTGCAAGCAATTTGGGATGCTTTTGTTTCTAAACCAGGCTTGGAATCACCAGGGCCAGAAACAATGATATTTGATATTAGTAGAAAGACATATCATTGAATGTTTTGCTCTTCTTGCTTATAAACAATTCTAATTGGATTATCTTTAAACAGAGTTTTCTGTTTTCTGCAATGGAGGCATCAGAAAAAAAAGAGAAAACAGAAAAAAAGTCCAGTAGTCTACAGACCCCTTGCTGCCTTGTCCCTGCTTCAGAATGTTTTTCTGTCTTGAATAATATTTCCAAAAATATCTGAGTATGGAATTCACCTCACCTGTCTTTTATGTCTGTGTCCAGTGTCTCTCATTGATGACATATTCAGAGCGATTTATTCTGTCACTTCTTTCCTGTCTTCCTTCACAACCTATGAGGGATATTGGACCTCTGAAATATTAGTCCTGGCCTTATTTGTGGCTTATTTTCTATTATGTGAACTCTCCCATCTCATTCATAAAGTCTGTCTCAGGTGTTCTTGCCAGGTGTGTTATTTATTCATCTCCATCCCATTGACTGCAGTGTAGAGTTCATGGCCTTAAAGCTGGGCTGAATCTTTGGATGTTTTGTTCATCCAGGCCTGTTTGCCTCTGAGACAAAATAGGTGCAACATGAGGATGTTTGCACTCCCTGTTCATGTCCAGGGAAGGAAGGAAGCACTTCCAAGAGCCCGATATTTTGGTAGCGAGAACATGACCTGCTCTCCAGTGCCGGCAGCGAGTGTGGCCCTCCCTCCCCTCAGGTGCAGGGCTTTTGGTCACACCTGCAGTGCTGTGCCCTGGCTAATCTGGCAGTTTCTCCTTTCTTGTCTCCTCCCAAGCTGCCCTCACCTACAAGTGCACGGGGGACCAGTGGACAGTGTACTGCAGGGTGATCCGCGAGAAGAACCTATGCCAGGACATGCGGTGGTACCAGCGCTGCTGCCAGACGTGCAGAGACTTTTATGCAAACAAGATGCAGCAGAAGAGTTAATGAACTGTGCCACTCCTTAGAGTCTTCCAGCTGTTTGTATGTAAATCACAGACTAGTAGGTCTGAGTACTGGAACTTCATGAGTTGCTACAGCGTGGTGGATCCCAAAGCACACCTAATGAGACTTGAAACTAATCCTACAGACTGGATACCAAAGTCATCCGCTCATCCACCTTAAAAAAAACACACAGAAAGGGTCATCTCAAGGAGCCAATCATTTCTGAATATTTTGACATCCTCACATTTTTCATTATTGCTTTTTTAATATATTAAATCACCAGCCACTGGATGGCTTGCTACCATTAAAGAAAAGGACAAGAGTTGCAAAGTGATTACATTGGATAAGGTTATGGGTACCTCCATGGAGGAAAGCCTCTGGCAAAATAATTCAGCAAAGGTAGAGACATTACTTAATCTTTTAATCTTGGCTTTTATCTGTTGTTTTCAGTTCCCAGCAGTTATCCCACTGCAGAATGGGCTTGGAGGGACATGCATAAATGAAGGGCTTAGTTTAAAGAGAGGATTTTCTGTAAAAGCTTGTGAAAACTGATAGCAGAGGATGGACATCTCTGAATTTCCTACAGAAAACTCAGTATAATTATATCCAACATTCCAAGTCATATTTTTAGAGCCACTAATAGGGAGTGCTTTTCCTTCTAATTCTAAAAAACAATTCTATCTTTTCCCCAGAATAATTCAGTTTCTTTTATGAAACCTAATTTTTCTCTGAGCATAATAAAATGGAAGCTTATTAACAGCCGTAGATAGTTACTTTTAAACAAGAACCATTTACACGAGATGGGAAAAGCCAGAAATCATTTCATCCAGTAGAGCTCACTGAGGGATTGCTTGGCCTAAGCTCTCTCCAATTTCTAGAAGTCAATCAGATAATGAGACTGTTGGTTCTTATAAGAGGACTGTGAAACTGGATAGGGTTGGAACAGAAACTGAATTTGGAACAATCTTTATGAAAAGGATGTAGTGGGGAGCAGAACAGGTGTTTCCTATCTCTGGGCACTTTTATACAGCTGAGGTTATGTAGCTTTTGGAGTAACCAGAAGTAGCCAGGGATCCAAGACATTCAAAGCGTAACCTGGAGCTTGTGGGAAGCCAGAGGGCTCAGACTTCCATTGCTTCCAGGGCTTGGGAATTTCCTCTCTCTTTGGATGCTCCCTGTCTCGCTTCTGTGGTGCTGTCAGGTTTGGTGCTGTCAGAACCCTTCAGGTGCTGTACACACAATACTCTCTGCCATGTCTCTGCACTTTAAACCAGACTCCTCTCCATGATGTGAGACTTGAAACAGGAGCTCTGCCCAGGGCAGGGCTTGTCCCCTCCATTGTCACATGCATCAGTGTCTCCCTATCACATCTTGCTCCAACAAGCATCATTTCCCTTCAGCCCCCTCCTCGTGGCAGGAGCAGAGCCCTTTGGATAATTGCAGCTTTGTACTCGCTCTAGAACTGTGTGGGACTGTTTGACTCCTTGGAGCTGAGCACAGAACCAAGCCCAGCTGCTCCCCGAGCCCCTGGGCCAAACTGGCTTGCAGCTCACATCTGGCCCCAGGTTGTCTTTGTTGCTGTTGTCTCTTTTTGTCAATGCAAGGAAAGATAAAGAATCTTAGTAGCTAACATGTCTTTAAAGCAGATTTTAGTTTTAGTACAGTTCTATCCACATCCAGGACCTCACTGGAATAACCTAGTAGCATTTCATTAAGGGCTAAATTTTTCAAGCACAGGGAGATAATGTTCATCAACAGACTAACCCTGTGTGGGCTTCACATTTACATCTGTGCTTGTTAGTGCAAATTAGTGTGTGTGCACCAGGGCTGGCCTGATGCACAAGGGCACATTTGCACACCTTTTTTCCTCAAATGCCTGTCTCAAACAGATCTGCTTTCCAATGCCTCAGATGATTTTCTCTATCAGGGAAATGATTCCAACTTGGTTTTTGTTATACTGGATTTTTTTCTGACAATTTATAATCAGGATTAGACCTCCTTTTTCTGTTATTCCCATCCTTTTGCCCAGCCCAGAGGTTGTGTAAGTACTTAGCAAGTAATCAAGGGAAGATTGCTGGCAGGAGTGACAGGGGAGATTTAGACAATACCAGGTGATACTCAATTAATCAAATTAGCAGACAGAAGAACTGCTAATGAGGAAGTTCCATGAGATCCGACAGAGCCCAGAGGACCTGGTTTATGTTCATAATTCACAGTGGTGTTTCCCCCTTAACCTGCAGTGACACTGGGACTGTCCTTGCTGCCTCCCTGCCCCCAGAGCCACCCCTGAGTCCCCTGGCACCCCTCACTCAGTTTGGAATTTGCTGGTTTTCTTCTCATGGGCAACATTTTCTCTGTTACCTTGGCAGAATTGTGTGAATTATCATTGCTGGGAATCAAAGGTGCTTTTCCACAGCAGGGAACGTTTTCCTTCTGGTGCTGATCTGTGATGCTCTCTAGGCAAAAGGTAGGACATAGGAGAGGAAGGATTTTAGGTTTTGTGTTTTTCAGTACTGGTTCACTACTGGCCACTGTCCAGAACAGGTGCTAGGCTGGTTAGACCTGTGGCCTCACCCAATCTGCTGGGTTTTGGACCCAAAGAATGCTTGAGTCTAAGTTCTGGGTCCTACCTAAGGACACAGGAATTTACAAGGATTTTTTTCAACTGTATGAGCACTGAGAAAAAAACACCTCGCTTGCTCTCACAGATTAGCATGCATCAACCTTTTACGTTTTATAATCAATCCCCCCAACACTGATTAAGAACTCATGGCACAACACAGTTCCACTTTATTCAATTCTCTTACTTCACATGGTGACAACCATTCCATCACATAACAGGCAGAAAAATAATAATAATAACAAAAAAAAAAAATTCTATTCAATATTCCTTCACTTCTGGTTTTTATCACTTCTGGTTTTTATCACTTTATAGGAGTTTTACAGTGAAGTCACAGCTATGCTCTGCCCTCAGTTCCCACATTCTGGTGAAAAGAAAAGCTGTTTGTTTCAGTGTATCTATGACAATACTTTTCTTAGTTGTTCATAAGAGATTGATGCTCTTTTGATTACAGTGGTGGTATTTCCATATTGTAAACAATACTCTGTACTGTTACTAAAGTACTGTACATTTCTAGTTGCACAATTGTGTTATTGAGTGTAGATTCTCACTATCTCATGTATGGTGCTATTTTTTGTCGGTGGAAAAGAATCTTAGCAGTCGATTATTGCTTGATATTTTATTATAATACAGGGATATATTCTCCATGGCAATAATATCATTTAAGTTTTCTCATTACAGAGTAAAATGTATATATTTTTCCATTAGCTAATTTGCATATGTACTGTATCCATGGTAATTTTCTTCTTGGTGCTGGTTATAAATAGAAAAAGATAAAAAACAGTCGAACTGAATGGAACCAGTTGTAAATGAAAGCCAAAAAAAAAAAAAAATAGGATTATTCCATTTTGAACAAATTGAATATGTTGAATAATAAATTTATTTTTTCCATAACAACTTAAATAAGGTTTCTGAACTTGAAACAAAAAGACAAAGCAAACCCAACAGCATGAAAATTAAGAAAGGAGTGAAGCTGTAAATGGTACATTATGCATCTGTGTAATCCTTGACTGAGACTGGGATTTGGTTAAATCCATGCCAACTGTTTAATTGCTGTGGTCAGTATAAAAGGTCATTTGGCTGTAAAATTCTGGCACCTCAGAGTTCTCAGTGTGCTAACAAACCAAGAAATGATGGATCTTGTCCTAGTCAGGGTGCAGAACAAAGCACGGGGATGTTAACACCTGAATAATGCCTTGCCAGGTCTGTGGTCAGTGACACAACAGTAGAAAATTCCTGTCTGGGAAGAGCGTGCCAGGCTCTGTTTGGGATCTCTGTGTGTGCCTGGGCAGGGGGGAGCTTCTGCTTGGGGAGAGGGATGTTCTGAGAGTGCTTTGGGGGAAGGTTGTTCTTGCTGTGCTGGAGCTGGGAGGGAGCAGCAGCTTCACAGGCACCCCCTGACAATGAACGGTGCTGAGCATGTGGAAATTTATATTGGAGCAAAACGGTCCCATCCATTGGGAAGGTATCTGCATAACCTAGCTGCAGTCTCCCCTGGTGTGAAATAAACAGAATTACTTCAGTGCCACGTGTTCTGGATGTCTTTGTTGTAGGCACTAGCCAGAATCTTTGTACTGTTTGGCTCCCCCTCAGCATGGTGAAGGTTATTTTTGCAGACAGCTGCACACAGATAGACCTGTAGGATCCTTTCCCAGCCTGCCTTACAAAGATGCCATCATCTGTATCCCACTCCAGCTCAGTTCTTGTTAAAAGGGCACTTATAGGTGGGAGCAGCAGCTTTCTAAGGCAACTTTAAAAATGCAGGAATATGGTGGAGTGGTGGACTTGGCAGTGCTGGGTTGGACTTGATGATTTTAAAGGTCTTTTCTAACCCAAACGATTCTATGCTTTTATAACAAACCAAAGCAGAGTTGGTGAGAGAGCCCTCCTCCCACAATGATTTCCAGAAATGGAGTTTATGCTTTAATAACATAGCTCATTTACTGATCTCACACTGGATTCATGGCATAGCACTGATGGGCTTCCCAGTTTTCTGAGGGAGCCCTGGGAGATACCAACCCAGCTGCCACCCTGCACAGGACCATTCACAGCAGCAGCACTGCAGAAACTCCATCCGAGCAGTGCTGTGCATTAACACTTCATTGTGTTTGTGCCTTGCCTGCAGTCAACATCTGATTGCAATTGTTGACCTGTTTGAACAATAAAACGTAGCTCTAAGCCTGGGGAAGCCAAAGGGCTTTGCATTAAGCTGGGGTATGGCAGTGGGTGGGAGGGGTGTAAGGAATGCTGTCATACATTTGGCTTGAAATGTTTCTGGTATGTGCCAATATCTCTCCTATAAATCCAGTAGGATTATATACTTACTTTGCCTATTTTGCATGTAGCCGTTTGCTGTTTTTCTCTTATTCCTAATCCCCATTTCTACCCAAGCCATTGCTCTTCCCTGTGAGCTCAGTTGAGTTTTAAGACACCTCAGCCAAGGTCACTAAAGGCAAGTGGGGTCACATGGCTCTGGTGCTCTGGCACAGGAGGATCAGAAGGAAAGTAAAATCCCTCCTCCCCTCCTTGGAGGTCACGTTTGCCTCCACCAACTCCACCTGCTCCCTTCATTCTGCTGGTGTCCACAGCAGCCTCAGCTGTCTCTTGCAGCAAGCTGGCAGCACCCTGCTTCCTCTGGAAGGAGTTTTCCTTCCAAAATATGGAACACTTTAACCCCACGTCAGCCCCATGCTCACCAAGCACCACTGCTGAGGACTCTGCTCTCTGGTAAAGTGAAAACTGAATGTTCCTTTGTGCTTTCCCCAACACCATGGGGAAAGGGATGTTTTCTTCCTGCTGGAGAGTGTCAGTGCAAACACTAGTGTGCTATGGAGTTCCAGCAGAGAAGATCTGTGCCAGATGTGCTCCCATTCCATGCACTCACACTTCTGATGGTGTCAGGAAGAATGGGATGGGATGCTGCTCTTCATGTGGCCTGGAATGGAGGAAAACACTAATTTTGCATTGGAGAGCATTGGTAGCTCACCAGTCTGCAGGGCTGGCTCCACCACCCCACAAACCACCAGCTGCACAAGGATCACTGAGAGTTTTCTGTAAGGTCACTGCACACTACAGCATCACTGGAGCCTTTCTGGAGACAGGGAGTGAAAGTACTCGGCCTGCTGAGGGGTCGGCAAAAAAGGGGAATCCTCTAACAGAGTCTTTCATGTTGCACTAAGATCAGTGCAGCCTGTCCAGCAAAACCAGACAAGCCATTCTTGGGTTGGACTTTATTCATTTTCTTAGAAAAGACATTTGAACGTTTTTCAGCTTTCCCCAGCTCTGTACTTTTCCTTTGATTTTGTCTCTGATGACAAAAGGACCCAACCAGACTGCAGCTTTGTTTGGCACCAAACTTCCCTCCTGAGATGATCACACAAGAAGTCTTTTATCACTCTGGGGGCTCTGAGCCAGAGCTGCTTGTGGTGGAAGTGGCTGGGACTGTAACCCCAGGCTGTGGTGGGATGAGAGTCAAGCTCGGGCTGTCAGCAAGGGGACCTGCAGCAGTTCCCTGCCAGGACACATCAAAACTCCTGAGCCACCTTCTTCCAGTGCTGCTTTCATTAAGGAAAAGGTATGAAATCCACATCTAGATTGACTTTAAAGATTAGGTGTTATTTAAAATATAAATCCTGTCCAGAATCATGATCTGATTCCATAGGAAATCACTGTAAATAGAGCCTCCACTGTTCACTAACAACATTTGGTTTTCTCACAGAGCTGATGCCACCTGTGCTGCCCTGGCTTCAGCACTGTCAGCTCTGTTCCATGCCCAGGTTTGTGTTGAGGAAGAAGGGCTGTGCTGGAATACTGGAATTCTGCTCTCCTCAGGCATCATCACCCTGGAGCTGCTGGCTGCTCTGGCTCGTGGCTTCCCCCCATCACATCACTGCAGTGCCTTGAGGAGGGGACAGTGACACTGAGCCCAGGAAATGCTGTTAGCCACATTTCCCAGAGGGTAAGGAAGATTCCATCTCTTTCTTGGTTTTGTTTGCTTGCTTTTTTTCTTAACCATGTTTTGCTGAAGAAGCAATTTTAAAGGGGAAGAAGAAAAACCACGTTATTGTGTAAGCAAAATGGAAAAGAGCTTTCTGTGGGTTCCCAGGTATTCATGTGCCATTCTCCCTGCAACAACAACTCTCAGCCTGTGGCTGGCTGAGTGTTCAGCACGGGTGTTTTTGCAGCAGCTGTGTGCACAGTACCTTCCATCACAAGCCCTGTTCCCTGGCTGTCCCCATGGCTAGGTTTATTTGTGTGCAGGGCAACTGAGAGGTTATCGAGGCTTCCCATCAGCTGTACAAACTCACAGCAGCACCAGCTCTGTGTGTGTCCCTTTCTGAGAGTTACAGTTTGGGGGTAATCAGCTCTTGGGCAGCTCCTAGCAAAGATCTGGTTTTTCTGGTGTTTCTCTCCAGAGGAGTTGCTGCCTGTGCTTATGCCACAAGATGTGGGGGATCTATAGCCATATGTGTAAGAAAGAAAAAGCTTATTTACTTGTTTGCAGCCTCCCCATAGAATGGTTCTAAAAGCAGAAGTATCCTTCACTATGAAGGATAAAAAAAGATAAAATTGACAAAAACACCCTCATATTTGTTAAAATTTTTCTAGGTGTTTTTCAGGGTATCACTAAGTCTTGCCAGGCACCTCCCTTTCCTCCCCTGCCTTCCCCAAATGCTTCCATTTTTGGCTAAAAAATCCCAAGTTTGGGATTTTTGGACCAACTATGTCAGCCAAAACCCAGGCTCTCTTCTCTAATTTTTCCACTTAATTTTTCAACTATCTTCTGGCAAAGGAGAAGCACTGTTTTGATGGAAAGTTTTTCAACCATCTCTGCTCATTAATTTCTGCCAGCAGTCACAGAACAGTGCATCTTGCAGAGAGGAGAGTGTCTGAAGGGCCCAGTGTGAGGCAGGAATGAGTAACACTCCTCTCCCAGTTCTGTGCCCCAGCCAGCTCCCTGCTCCTAATGAGAGACATCTTTCTAGAGAGGTTTCCAGCCTAAATCTCTCTTGGCAAATCAGCTCAGTAATTCAGGTACTTTGCCAGGTTAGAGGAAGATGTGGGTGGGCATTTAAAGATCTCCTCTGAGCAAAGGACCCCAGGACTCGGATGAGCCACGTTGTCCATCTCTTATCTGCTTGGACTAATTTTGGACTCCTCCAGGCAAGCACCAGTTGGCAGGGAAGAGTGGGGAGGTGGGGTTGGTCCAGCTCCCTTTCAAGGCAAGTTTCAGTGTGCTTTAATGGTGATTTTCAGATAAACCAGCAGCTGAGCCAGGCACAGCCATGAGCTGTGTCCATGTAACCCTGAGATCTGCAGGAACATGCCATGTGACCTAAAGTGGCTGCTGGGCTGAAATGACACCAGTACATCCCTGCTGTGTGTCTGTAACCCACCTGTCCATGAGGAAGGTATTTTTCACACTGAGCTCAAGGGAAGCCCAGCTCCTCTCATTGCTGGGTTTCTGTGATGACAGGGACCTGGGAAGATGTTCTTACAGAGTAGCCAAATTTTTCAGTGTTTGGCCTCAGCAGCCAAAGGAGCATCTGCCCGTTGGCTACATGGACAGTCTCCTCAAGGAAAAGCCATCCGTCAGCAGTCCCTGACATTTGCAAAGTGCTCTGAGATCTTTCAGTGAAAGACCTTTCAGATGTGCAAAAGTTTATAGCCCTTCTCTGACCATGGCTGATTTTAAAGGGTTAACTTAGGAACAGGAAATACAGTGACTAAAGGAAAGCCATTAATATTAAATTCTACCCTTTGCCAGATTGTCTTGTGTTATCTTTGCTCTTTCATGAAATATTTTCCAGTTTTCCTCGCAGGGCATTCCTTACAGGGGCAGCAGCTAAGGAGCTGTAACTTGGCACATCTCCACCTGCTTTTCTGTAGCAGAGCACATTTGTGCTCTGGGATTTGAAGAATTTCCTTTGCCTCTAGAATTGATATGCAAACAGTCAGCTGTACAGACATCAATCTGTCCAGTAGACATGCCATGTGACCTAAGGAATAATACAGGTGGTCAGCACCATGCTGGTGATTCCTGAATTTCTGGAGCAAGCAGAATCATTTTCCTATGTCAAGAAGACGGGAGGTCCTGTGTACACCCTCGAGTAATCTGCTGTGCTTGACTGATCACAAAACACCCACCAAGATTTCCTTAACAAAGTCCTTCATTTCTGCCAAAGAAAGCAAAGATTTTCAGGAAATGAGAGACGTGACCTTGCCGCCTCACAAAGAGCTTGGGGGTCTCAAGATACTCATCTCAGCAGAGGGATGCTCATGCCAGAGCAAATGTAGAGCCCTGTGTGGTCAGTGCACAGTTCTTCCAGCATCCCTTCCTTCATCAACTGTTGTGGTAAAAATAGAAATGGGCAAACTTAGTCTTCTCCTGCCTGTTTGCTGTGTTGCTGTAAGTTCCACTGTGCCCAGGTGCTGCTGTGTGAGCAGGTGTGGAATGAGGGATGTTAAGACTGGCAGGGAGGGATGAGTGTTGACAGTTGCATAACCCAGCTCAAACCACTTCCCCCACTGTGATTTCATCACAGCCAAAAGCTGTGCTTGAGTTGCTGGGCACCCTGTGGGCATCTGAAGCCTAAGGGGAATTTTTAAGAGAGAAAGAAATAGCTCCAGAGAACCCCATAACTCTAAGCAAGTTATTCTCTAGAACAGTCACCATTTCTGTTAAAAATAAGTCTTTCATTTCCCATTGATACTTCTCAGGCTGCAAGGAGAGCCATTCTCCTGCTCCTGGAGGCTCTAGCTGCAGACACAGCCTTGGAAGGGAAGCTTGCTCTCATGGCTACGGCAAAGGAATGGGAAGCACGAGATCTGGCATGGAGTCCTGCTCCCATTGAAGCCAGTGGGATGTTTGCCATTGGCTTCAGGGGAAGCCAAGATTTCAGTCTGCAGCCAGATTTGCTGGTGTGCTGTTCTGTCCTGAGAGCAGGAGCAGAGAGGGTTCTTGGTTTCTAGATAAAGCTCTTGCTGCCTTGGCTTCTTGCTGGGTTCTCACCTCACACTGGCCCCTCCTTGCTGTCAAATCTTAGTCCCCTTTCAAATCCTGATGAAGAGACTGGTGCATGGTTCCTGCCTGTGGTATTGTCCCATGATTGGAGCTCTTGACATCCTCCCCACTGGGGATTGTGGGCAGTGCTAGAGAGGGGCATAAGGCAATTAAAGCAACAGGACAGGCTGGGGTAAGAGACTTAGATGAAGTAACACGGGATTTGCTGAAGGTAAATAACTGTACCTTCTCCAGGCAAGGCCTTAGATCAGCTCTAGAATTAACTCTGAGTGGTTCAAGAGAGCCTGGAGAGATTGTAAAGAGGGTCCAAGATGGGCTTCCCTGCTTCACTCCTTCACACCAACATGGACTGTTGGGAACCTTGACAGTCTAAGCATCCCTTTTCATCATCTCCCTCTTTCAGGGTTAGGTGAGAGCCAGATTGTGTTGGTGATGAGCTGTGGTGCAGATACTCATGAGCTTATTTGTGAACCTTTCCCAAATTACACTATTTCCCCTGCCAGCTCAAAGGCTGCTGTGCTGCTGCAGTGACATAGGTGTTAATCAGTGTATTATATAGAGCTCCACAATATTTGCACACCCAGCACCCACATCTGGGTAGGGTTGGTGCCCTCCTCTCAAAAGCAGCTGAAGGAAGTGATCACAGAGTTGATCAAGATTCTACCAAGCAGCCCCAGTTCAGCCTGTATAGGTCCAAGCTGTTTTTATGAGTGGACACATGGTGGGGTCTCTGTATGCCAAGGAAAAGAAATATTGCAAATAATTCTTTCTCTTCATTTTTATTTCTCCCTGATCAGGACGGCGCTTTCTGTTCATCGTGTGAGATTGGTCTCTGCTGCCCCTTTCAGGGAACATCTGTAAGCGCATCACATCTGTAAAAAAAGGCAGGAAGGTTTATCTGCTTGACCAAGAAGTTGTCCTGAATTTCCTCCTCTCTCCAGATGCCTCGTGTTTGACAGCTTCTGCTCCTGGGCAGCCACAGCTTGTGTTCTCTGGCCAGCCGGGACCTGATCTCCTTCCTCTGACACTTCCACAGAGAGCAGCTGGTGGGAGACACTTTCTGGTGAGTTAAAATCATGGTGATGTATTTTATCCCCACAGACAAAGAGTTGTAGGTGTTTAAAGCTGAGGTAATGATCATACAGAGATCTACAGCTAAGAGTTTTACTATGATTTTCTCCAGAAAGTTGAGTCAAAGCTACCCAGAAGTTCAGCTCTGGTGCAGGAGCGCACCCCAGTGTTACCTTTTTAGGCACAAAGATTTTTACAGGCAAAAATACTCTTTGTTCTAATAATGAATGGGGAAGAACAGAGAGGGAAGCAAAGAAAAACCCAAACAATACCATGTTCTCTGCTGACTGTTTGGCTTAGCTCTGCAGCACAATTTCTACCTCTCTTCCACATCATTCTGAGATTCTTCCCCAAGAGGATCTTATCAGTGGCTGCTTCTGAGCCAACTCTTTTCTTCTGGTTCAGTGGCTGGCACAATGTTTGGATGAACTCTAAACCATCAACTTGTTGCTCTCCGATTTTCTTTGCTGATAGGATCCCCACCAGCTCTCAGTTTCCTAGGGCAAGCACAATCAAGCACAATCAAAATGAATCAGAACAAACAGAATTAGTGCTCATTCTTTCTTAACAACATGCCTGTAGGGGTTTTTGTTTCCCTTAGCAAATCCATTCCAGCTCCTTTCTCTCATGTTGATTCACTTCCACAGGCTCTGGGTTACAGGTAACAATGAGAGGAGAGGATTGTGCTTTGCCTTGAGCAAAAGCTCTGCATTTGGGTGTTTTGCATTTAAGGAGTTGGGGGGAGGTGGGGGTTACTTGATCCACTTCCCACTGATTCTCTTGGTATTCCCTCTGCTGCTGGTGATGTCCCACCTGGGAACACAAAAGAGGACATTTGGCACTTGCACTGTTTCCTCTCTTCATGTGTCCCTTTAATTCTTCTAATGGTTCCTCTTCCCCTTTTTTTTTCTTTTGTATACAGGCTCTGATTTTAGCACTCCAAGAGCAGGGTCCTGGGATGGCTTTCCCAGGATCCTGGCAGATTTAAAGGCCAAGCATCATGGCCAATATTGCTCCCATGCACCCACATCCCACATTGAGAGTGTCTTTGTGGGTGTGACCCTGGAGCCATCTTCTCATGGAGGAGACCACGGTGAACCTCCCTTCTGACACCCAGGCTTGGACCTACAAAGTTTTCCCTGTGTGATTGGTGTCTTTGACTGTTTCCTGAAGAGAAAGAGCAGCATTTGGCCCTTGGCTTTTAGCAGAGTTTCCTTACACTGACCTCAAAACAAATGGAAATGCTTTCCTCCCCCTTCAGACCAGAACAAAGACTGAGGGTGAGGTTTTAAGGCTAATGAAGATTTTGGTGTCTTTTTTTTTTCTTCCTGTCATCTGAGGAGGTCCCTGGCACAATGATAAAAGCCCCCACTGCCCACTGGGGCTCCTCTCCTTGTGGTGAACGTGTTCCTGAGAGGCACAAAGAAGCACATACACATTCAATGGTTCCAATTAGAGAAGATTTTCTGTGTTTGTTGCTAACAATGTTCTGCTCTGCCTTTGGCTCAGCAGGAACCCGATTAGTGACTTCCCAGGGTCCTTGAAACCCAAGGGAATTAATTTGTCTTTAATTTTGTCCAAGCTGATACTTAGGGGAATGGCTGGGAATATTGTAAAGCAGCTTCTGGCAGTGAAAAGTCCCAGCAAAGCATTTCCCAGACCCCTGGTTGTGATGCTCAGCCTGTCCACCTGAAGCCAGCCTGTGCAGGGAGGTGCAGCATTAACCAGTGAAACACATGGCTCTGCTCCTCTTCCTTTTCTTTACAACAGCTGGATTTGGCCATCTGTGCTTTGGTGGTACCTTGTGACTGCACTGCATTTTTGTCACTTTGCTGCTGTTCACAGCTTTTTTCAGTGTTTATTGACAGCCAGACACATCCTTCATTTCTTGATGGATGCTCATCCCAGCTTCCCAGGATCTGGGCTGTCCTGACATGCCAACATGTTGTGCGTCCTTGGGTGAAGCAGTTCATTGCCCTGTATCTCAGGGAGCCACTGTGCAACAGGAACCACAATAGCACTGCTTGACTGGGGATTTTTGAAGCACCCTGAGCTCCTTGGAAGGACCAGGGTAGGTGCAAACCTATTCTGTGGTTGTCTGAGATGGTGGTTTGAAGTGAAGAGGAAACAGCAGCCAGCAGAGCAGCTCATACATCCCTAGAGGTGGTCACTTCATGGTTTGGGGCATTTTCAGGGACTGCTTCACTTCCCAGGTACTGGAAAGGCTGAGCCAGTTTGGGGCTGGGACCCCTCTGCAGGGCTGTGTGCAGGAATTCCATCAGGGCCATGCTTAGCCTTAGCTTTTGCTGTAACTATTACAAGTGATAAAATATCAGTTTTCCCAATTTGCCTGCCCACAAGTTGGTTTAAAGGGAATGAAGGCAGATCCTGCTATAGCTTAGTGCATTACAAGCCAACTCAAATGACTCCCCACTGTCTTTTCATCTCCATGAGACTTTTAATGCCCTAAGTCTTTGCATGTCCTGGCACACAGCCCAATTGAAGCATGAGCTCCAACAGAAGTTTTACATTTAAAGCTGTTCTTTTGGCTTCAGAAATTTGCAGATTGAGGCTGAGAGAAGCAATTCAGCTGTTTACTTGCAGATCTCCACCAGCCCTGCTGTGCTCTTGCCCTCGCCTCGGTCAGAGTTGTGTTAACAGCATTTTCCAATTAAAGTAGCAGCCTCAGTTACAGAAAATGCTTTTCCTATCTGGGAATTTATCTGATCTTACTCTTTTTAATTTTTTAAAAATATTTTTAAGTTATTCATGGAGCACAGGGGTTTTTTGTTTCCCACCCCTTATTATAATTAATCCATCATCATTTCTGGTGAGAAGGTTGGCTTTTGATGGATTTTTTATTTCTTGCCATTTCCATCAGCTTGTGCCAATACCACTCAGGCTCCATGTTACTGATGATAGGGAGACTGATGTGAGCAATCAGGCAAATATCAAGTGGACAAGCAGTTCCTGAATTTCTGCTCACTCAGAGCAGGAAAATTACACCTATTCTGGAGATAGCCCTGCCAGAAAATCTTAGAGCCATACTGTGTAAATTGTAGCCAATTCCCTGTCTGAAATAGTCCTATTCTGAAAACTTGGCTTTCAAGAACTTCACAGCCAAGATCAAGGCTTTTCCTGGAAATTCCAAGTCTCCAAGAGAATAAATGGTAGCAGTTGAAACCTTCAGGTTTCAGGTAAGGTAAAGAGCTTCTTTTTTTTCATTTCACCTCACTGAAAGGGGTGTGCTGGGCCCCATCCTGCCTGTGGTGCAACAAGCTCAGCAAGGCTTGTCCTGTGGGATGCAGTGGGATCTGACTCTGGGTTTTTCACTCCAGCCAGTTTTCCATTGTGGACAACACTGGGATTGTCTTCTGGCTGAACATGCTTTGAACCTGAGCATGGCAGTGCTTGGGCTGGGCCTGCAGGAACTGGGGCAAGACCAGATGCACTGACAAAATCCCAGGATTCAGTGCTGACATCCTGTCCCAGGAAGCCACAAAGCCCCTCTGTCCTATGACATCCTTCTCCCAGAGTCTGAGCAGCTGCAGCTTGTGCCCACCACACTAACCCTCAAACCTGGGAGCACCTCAGTTCTTCAGGACCCTCGCAAGGATGCTCCAACCACAGACTCCCAGACAAGGAAGCAAAGCCTTCTGCTGCCCCCACGTGTTACTTGCTCATTATTGTTGCCACACACCAGTAAAGACCTGGGAACCCTATTGGGAAGCATGAAGTTGAGCCAGCACAGCCACGCAGCTATGGAGGTCAAGGATCTTACTTTGGAAGACTCTTCTGTTCCTTCTGTTTCTCCCTTAAGCTGAGGGTGTTCCTTACACTCAAAAAATTGCAAAATAAGATTGGACCTGTTTGGAAGTGAGATGATCTGGAGGCAGCAAAGCACAGAGGTGTCCTGGTCCCACCCAGGGCGTGTGTGAGCCCTGGGAGCGATGCTGAGCAATATTGGATGTGGCACAGAGCATCCAGGAGCCTTGGCTCAGGCCACAAGGAGCACAGAGCAAGAGACAGCTCTTGGCAGGCTCAGCTCACATGATAAGGTCATTGGAAGGACAAGTGATGCTTTCATCAACCTCCCTCTCCCTAAAGTCAGCACCAGCTTGAGCAAGGGCTCACTCTGTGCTCCTGTAATATCCTGTGCTCCATGTAGTGCCAAGGACAAAAGCTTCCTCACAAATATGTTGAAGCTGCTTTTTCCAACCAGTGTCCCAGCCCCCAGCTCCCATCCTTCCTGGCCCTGTCAGGTTCCAGTTTTGAACCAATGAACAGCACCCCTTGGAAGAGTAATTTTCTCTCTGGATCGGTGGCACCTCTCAAGCTGAAGGGGAGCAGGCTGCAGTTGCTGGCTCTTTGCTGCTTCCCAGCAGTTACAATTAGGGATCTTATGGTTTTGTCCTTTGTTGGGGTAGCACATGCTGACTATTCTGGAGAGCATCAATCCCAAAAGCTGCCTGAAGCCTGGGCTGACAGGTTGGTAGTAGCAGCCAAGCTCTCTCATGGAACCAGTTTGTGTTTGGGGGAGGTCCCAGAGCAGTCCCTAAAACAGCTCCCTGGAATGGTAGGGCTGGCTCTTTGCCATCCTTTCACCGAGAACCTTTTTGGCATGGCACCATGAACAGATGGGCCATGGAGCAATTCTTCAGCTCAGATTGTCCACAGGCTGCCCTGGACACTGCCTAGAGCTCTCTGAGAACATCTGAAGGGAACAGCGCTCGCTGGCAGGGCTTACGTGCTCCGGCAATGGGGGATTGCAAACACATGCTTCAGCTATGCAAGAAATCTTTGACTTGTTCTGAATGCAATTCTGCCTGGGTTTCTTCCCAGGAACATTCCTGTTCTTCACAATTTACCAGTTGCAGGAAGGGAGAAGGGGGAGGGGGGATTTTAGGAGTAAGGGAGAGGAAAGGGAACAAATCTCACAATGCTTTCCCTTGCCAAATTTCTCCAGAAGGACAGGGTGTGGAGCATGGGCTCCAGAGTCTGGGACAATCCCAAGGAAATATGAACTACAAAATTAAAACCACTTTTAATTAGTCATTTGTTTTTATAGAAAGAGTAAGTCTTTTTCTGAAATGATTCAGTGCCTGCTATCACACACACCAGGCAGCCCCTGCCAAATGGAGCTGTGTGATAGAAGGCAAGCCCAGAACGAGGGCTCTGCGCAGAGACACGTTATCTCCTCCAGGAGACAGCAGTGCTGTTCAGATCTGCATTCTGCTTCCCCAGATAAGAGTCCCACTCCTGAGTCACAGCATACGTGAGAGAGTTGCAAATGTAGTCACCGTAGGTGGGAGTAATTTGATGTCTGTGATGAATGATGAAGCTGGGTCTTTATTGTCACACCTGCTCTGTTACAGACAGGAGAGGAAGCGTGAGAGGGTGGAGGCAGGAGCTATGTTTCTGCCCTGGGAGAAGCCAGAGGTGCAGGGTACCCAGCTGCTCACAGCCCGACTCCAGGGTGACAAATCCCTCTTCTCATGGTGGGACACAGCCACGGTGTCTGTCACCTGGCAGGCTGGGCTGGGTCACTGCAGTGGGTGGGGGAAGGCTGCACCCAGGCCCTGAGCAGGGAAGGTGTGCAGCTGCCTCTCAGGGCTGCTGTCATATGAGCTCTCTGCTCCTTTCCAGATATTCCTCCCTGCATCCTGAGACCCTTCCAGGGCAGTCAACAATAGGATTTGTGCTCCATGGCAAGCCCTGCTGAGCTGCACAAGCTCAAAGGGGAGAAAGCCTTAAAAGAGACAAGGTGTAACCTGATGCTACCAAACATGCACTCTGAGTAACCTCCATAGCTCAATTAATTCTATTAAGTATATACCTATAATTAATTTAATTTACTTGAGGTTTTCTCCCCTATGTTGGGTGCTTACTGTATCAACCTCTTAAAATTATGGCTGTGTGTGTAATTCAATTAAATGTCCATGCAGTACCCACATAAGCTGAGTCACTCCAGGTGCCAGGGAGAGGTTTATTTTGTTGTATTTGGCTCGTGCTTCCGACTAACACAGGGGTAACTCCGCTAAAATTGGTTGTGCTGCATTAGTCCAAGGCCAGAGCAGAGCCCAGCTTTTTTTATTCGTTATTTGCAAGAGAGGCATCATAATTTCTATAATGCCATGTCCAGAATATGGGTGGGGTTTGCTCCAGCTGCCTTCCCAGTCTCCCACTAGGGAACAATGAAATCAAGGTAAAAAGGAACATTCTTCTTTTTCTCTTTTTGTGTGTATAATTCAGAAATACCTGCAGATTCCTATTGTTTCATAGTGCTGTATAGGAGCCTTTCCCATATATCTGCTAAACTAAACAGGAGTGATTGGCTGATATCACGAGATGCCCAGGAAGTTTTTCTTGAAGTCACTCTTTTCCCAAGGGTGGAGAGGCAGCCTGTCACTGAGTGATCCAAAATCCAAACGAGAGGTTTTATTGCACAACTTAGAATGCAGCTGAAAGAGAAGCAAAGAACGAGACAGGGAATGTGTGTCTGACGCTTCTCACACCTCTGAAGTGAGCCTGAAGAAACAGGGACAAATCCCAAGTGATGAGGAAAGCTGCAATTCTGGGTCTGAGCAAGAGCTCCCAGGAATCACAGGGACACAAGAGAGGAGCCCTGTTCTAGAGTATTTGGAGAGTCCCAGCCAGGACTTTCATGGAAGTTTTGATTCTTTATCACAGGGATTAACTCTGGGAAGCAGCTGGCATGGGTGTGAATTCCAGCTGGTGCCCAGCACAGTGGACACACTGCTCTTTGGAATGAGTGAAAATGAGCAGACTCTCAGCTCTGTCACCCTCTGCATTGATCTAAGTCAGGGCAGGAGGATTCTTCCTGAAATTCAGGCCATGAATGACCCTTGTGTTGGTTGAGTGTAGATAATGACTGAACCATTTTGCTCTCAGACAGACTCTGCTTGTTTGGGGTTGTGCAGCTCTCACAATCTGTCTGCAAACTACAAAAATATTCCAATTATTTGTAATGATGACGTCACCCATGCAGTTGGCCCAGATCCAACATCAGCACCCCAACAGAACAGTTATTTCTTGCTAAGCACTGTTGAGGACAAGTAATCCAGCCTAAACTGAGCCCTGTCACCAAAGCCTGGTTGATTCACCCACATTTCCAGCATTTCCTCAGCAGTTTATTTTCCAGGTTCGAGCAGGTTACCCTGAGTAACCTGCATCTGTTTGACAAAACGTGATTATTGCTTGTAACTTTTGAACTTCAGTAGTCACAGAGAGGCTCCAAGTGGCTCAGGAAAGGGAATTTGGCACCTTTCATCTACTCCCCAGGCTTGTGGAGCCCTTTCCAGCGCACTAAGTCCATCGTCTGTTGGGTCAAAAAGCTGCCTGAGCAGCAAAGTCGTCTGCTCCTGGGATAATCTGGCCGAGGGATGGAGGGAAGGAAATCCTGTGACCTGCTGGGAGATGTGCTGCTGGCTCAGCCACAGTCCTGCCTGGCCACTCTCCCACCACCCTTCCAGCTCTGCCAAAATCTCTCAGTCACACAAAGGTGTGAGAGCTGTGAAGGACAACTGCTTAAAGAAATTGTTGATGCTTGTGGATCTTTGTTTCCTCTTAGGGTGTCACATTTATCAGCTGATGTTGTATATAATGCAGTGGTAGCCAGAGCTGGAGAGGAGATGCCCTCTCTTGCCCCCAGCACTGGGGTTGCACAGGGGAAGGCAAAGGGATGGCCAACGACTGTGCTCAGCTTTAATTTGACTTAAAAGCAGGTTTGTTCACAACCTTTAGGGCACTGAGCAGCCAGACCCCAGGCTGAGCCAAACCCCAAGCTGTCCCTGTAGATGATCCTCATCCCTTGGGCACCTGAAAGAGTGCCTGCTTCATTCTGACAGCTGGCAAGGAGGGCATTATTTCTCCTGTCCCTGCACCCCAGAAAAGCATCGAATGTGGAACTTGCTAACAGTGTGTCCTGAGCTTTTTTTTTAAACATAAGCCAAGAGTCAGGGTGGGCCAAGGCAAACACAGCAGTGTGGAGCACAGCTGGTCAGCTCTGCCGGCTGCGCCACAGGCACCGGGCAGAAATATTGACATAATGTAATATTGACATATTACATCTGTTATTCCATATTGACAATGTGAAAACTGAAATGTTACTGTAACACGGGGCTGTGCAGGTGTGTGATATGATCTGTCGTTCAGGTGTGTGACCATTGTACCGGTGTGTGACGTGTCCCAGGGCAGTGGCACCTCACCCGGGGCTATTCAGGTGTGTGGTGTGTCCCACTCTAACAGGTGTGTGGTGTGTCCCGCTGTTCAGGTGTGTGACCTGACCCGTGTTCAGGTGTGTGACCTGACCCGTGTTCAGGTGTGTGACCTGGTCCCCCCGAGCGCTCCTGCCTCGGTCCCCGCCGCCGGGTCGGGGGCGCGGGCCCTTTAAGCGAGGCCCCGCCCCCTGCCCCTCCCAGCTCCGCTTGCTCATTCCCTCCCGCCCCGTCACCTCCCATTGGCCGGGCGGCTCTGAGGTCCCGCCCCCCGGCTCCGCCAGCCAATGGGAGGAGGGCTGGGCGAGATTGTGGCCAGGTCGGTGCGGGGCCGATGGCGGCGGGTCCGTGACGGGGGCGCGGGGTGGGAACCGGGACGTCCTGAGGGGAGCGGGGCCCCTGGGGGAGAGCGGGACACCCCGAGGGGAGCGGGACCCCTGGGGAGGAGCGGGACACTCTGACGGGGCCGGGACCCTCCTCAAGTGCTGAGGGCGTTGGGGTCACCTGAGGCGCTGAGGGAAGCGGGGACCTCTGGGGGAGCGGGACCCCCTTGAGGTGCCGAGGGGAGCGGGAGCTGAGGGGATCGGGACCCCCGAGGTGCCGAGGGCAGCGGGGCACCCTGAGGGGAGAAAGACTCTACCGAAATGCTGAGGGACTCGGGGTCCCTTGAGGGCATCGGGATCCCCGGAGGAGCTTGGGGAAGAGTTGGGCAGCCCCTGAGGAGGGAGCTGTGTCGGGGGAGGCCGGGGTGTCCCACAGCAGCGTCCCGCCCGCTCCTGCACATTGAACTCGGCAGAGCTGAGCCCAGCCCGCAGCTGTGGGTGCCGGGGCCAAGGAAATGCCATTAAATCGTAGTGGTTTCACCGGAAGAATCCCTTAGGTGTAGATGGAGAACGTTAAGGTCAAGGTTCCATAACAATGTGGGATTTTCCTACCTATACCTGACCCTGGTCACAAATTGTTTGTGGAGCTGAGGATTGAAGAAAAAAAAAAACCCGAACTTGCAGCTGTAGACTGAGTAATAATTAAAGTGCTCAGGCAGGTTCTAGTCTTCATGCAGCAAAATGAAGCCTTGTTATTCGGGCTGAAGTTAAGTGTAGCATGAGCTGTCCTTATTAAAAAAAAAAAAAAAAGTGCACTTCCAAGAACTTTAAATGTGGATTCCTAAAGTGTAGAGAACTAGGGACTTATGAAAAGGTTAACTTTGCTCAGTTTTTAATGTCTGTTGGTAGACCTGATGTATGTTTAGATCATAATTAAAGACAGTTCACTCAAGTGACTGTGTCACTTTTTAAATAAAATTTTAGAATGTAGCATTTAAAATGTTGAGCAACGTAGTTACAAGGTGGTTTGTTCACAGGTAGACAAAAAAAAAGGGAAAAGAGTTACTGATTGCTGCAGTTTGAGCACATAACTTTTCTAATACTGCTGTTAGAATGACACTTCTGGATTTGCCCCTGGGTACAAGAAACCTTTGCGTGCATGAGTGCTCAGACCTGCCAACTTTCAGTGCATTCTCTGAATCTTTCCTGCTGAGAACTAAACACTGGTCTTGAGGAAACGAAAAGTGTCTGGGATTTGTTCCAGGTGCTGCTGGTGTAAAAGATGAGGCTGAATGAGAGCCGGACAAGACCCTTCCAGGCTCCTGCCACTGTCCACACCTTCCCGGGCAGGCAGGTGTATGTGTTCCCCAATGGCCGGTCAGACTCGGACGAGTCCTCGGAGGAGGAGCTCAACGTGATGGAATTGCGGCCCAGGGGCAAGGAGCAGCAGCGGGGCAGCACCCGGGACAGGCTGGGGGATGTGGTGCTTCTGGAGAGGGAGCTCACCGAGGAGGACAGCCTCAACAAGCTGGCCCTGCAATACGGCTGTAAGGTGAGGTTAATCTGCGTGGGGTTAATCACCTCAGAGGGGTTTCATGTGAAGCGGTTTCCAGAGGGTGTCCTGGGGTCTGGTAGTTCGACATTAGAAAGTGTTTGCCCCATGTATTGTAAGAATGGTCATTGTCTGGGTAAAACTGGAGAAAGGCAAAAAAAAACCCCAAACATAAAAAAGAGTTGTTCAGCCAACAGCCTGGGAAGATGTTGTTAGCCTCATACCCTGCCTGACCTGCTTTCCTGTTTAATTTCAGTGACTAAGTGCAGGTTGTACTAAGTTATTTCAGTGAGGGCAAACATTAGGGAGCTGAGTGTAGAAATGAGGGCCATGGCTCTGCTCTCACAGAACACTGGAGTTTTTGAAGTAAATTGAGCAGTACAAAGAAACTCTACAGTTATAGGTGAGGTTTTTTATTTTTTGAAAGGTATCAGCTTACATTTTGCAAGGAAGGCCTGAGTCTAACAGGGGTGGATGTGGAGAGGTGCCAAAGTTCAGTCCCAAAGTCCAGGAGGTGTCTGTGTGTGGGTTTTGGTTGTTTGCTGTCATCCCAAAGTGTGCACAGTTCAGGTGCCTGTGGACAGGAGGGAGGGCGTGTGTACAGTGAGATTTCTGAGTTGGAACAACTACACAACACGTTTTCTTTGTTCCAAAGAAGAGCAAAACTGCTGGAAAGTTTAGTTACCTGCTCTGAACATTAGAAGCCCCCTGTTGTTTAGCAGTTTGAGCTGTATTTTTAGAGCCCTCTCTATCTGCAAGCTGCACTGTGATTCCCCAGTTCCATGATGCAAACAATTGGCCAGTGACCGCAGCAGGGATAATGATACAGCTCTGGCTCCAGTGCTGCCAGGCCATTGCAGTCTGTCTTGCTTAACCACACAGCAGCTGTACGGTGCAGCTGAGGCGAGAGGCCTTAGAGGGATTGCAGCAATTCCTTCCCTGCCTTGCCCTTAGAAACAAAAACTAAACAAAAAAGGCACCCTTGTAGGTTCTGCTGACAAGCCCGATGTGTGTGGAGAAGCAAGTCTGGTAGGACTTGAATAGGCCTTGATTAGCCCCAGGAGAGCCTGAGAAGACAGAGCTGAGCTGTGGTTGGGTTTGGAGCTGTGAGAGCAGCGCCTGGGCAGACACAGTATTTGGGTGAACTCAGAGGAGGGAGATTCTGAACAGTTCTTTGGTTTATGGTGCGAAGAGTCCTCTGCACTGTCACTCAGAGGACCCAGTTCTGTCCCTGCTGTGGCTGTTCCTCTGCTGCCCCATTCTGGTGCCTTTCAGTCCCTCTGGAGGCTGCTGGGCCTGCCCAGGGGAAAAGCAAGCTGGAAGGGACCACATAGTCAAGTGTTCTTCTCCCACAGGAAAAAAACTGTCCTGCTGCCTCCCCTCTTCCAGAAAGGGCACTTCTGACTTGTTCCAGTTAAATTGAACATGTACACAAATCCTTATTGTAGGAGATTTGTCTATTTGTCTCTTTAAAGACTGGCATGACAGTTTTCATGTGTTTTCTTTTATTTGCACAATTAAACACCTCCTGAAAGATCACCAGCACAGCAGTGATAGCTGTAGCCACAGATATATATGCAAATGTGTGTAAAAATCCAGGATGAACTTCTTGAAATCAATGAGAATTTTACATTGGTTTCAGAATCTGCTTGGGGAGGGGATATTAAGACAGTGCAACAAATAGTTCTCTGTGTGTGCCACAGATAACTTGGCAGAAATGCAAAACACTTCAAAATTCTCATTTTTACTCTTGACCATTTATAGTCCTGGCTTGCTTTTGGCATTGTTCTTAGCTGGGACAAGAGGAGCTCACTGCAGCCAAAAAAATGGGTACAGAAAATAAGCCTAAACGCTTGTGCAGCCCCATCTCTTGCATGCTTCCCATCAGCTTTGTTTGTTGTTTCTGTGTGAGTGCTGCTCCACTTTCTGTTTCTAGAGTCTTAGCACCACACTGCAGTATTTGATTGCAGACACCACGGGGGATATTTACTGTCCCAGTAATTTGTTTTCATTGGAACAAATCCAGAAATTGAAGTAGCACCTCAGTTAGGAGGCTCTGGGTGAGATTGTTATTTCATAACTAAGAAATTTTGCCGGGTTTAAGTCCAGAGATGACGCTGGGGCCGACTCTGAGGAGCCTGAAGCAGCAACTGAGAATTCCTTTTGCTTCAGGGTCCCCAGATTAGGTCCTGGATTAAATGTGCAATTTTCAGAGTTCTCAAACTTTGCAGAGTAAACATGAGATTCAGGCCTCCATCTCATCTCTCCCTCTGAGCAGAGTGCTTAGGAAGTAAAGTGGGTTTTTTTTGTTTCAGCTCCCCAGTTTCCTTGGCAGCCTCAAGCGTGTGAGTGTGCAGTGAATGCAGGTCATGCTGTAATTTCTGAAAAGCAAAGCAGTCCCTGTACTGTGTCTCTTTGCTGTGATGGATGGGAGGTGTTTTACCTGTTAGTGTTGCCTTTCTCTTTGGTTTGGCGCTCACTGTTTTCTTACGTGCTCTCCAGCCTTTTCCTCAAGGTTCTTTCACGTCTCCTCGACTGCAGTGGAGAGCTCCTGGCACACACTGATATCCTGTTCCTTTTCTTTGACAGAAGGTTTAGTGCAACTGAGAAGTTGCTGTGTTTACTGGGTGGCTGTGAGTGGCCACTGGATTAAGCATCTTCTTAGTTAATGTTAACCTTGCCTTTGTCTTTGCATTGGTACCGCCTGTCCCTGTGTGCTGCTGCACATGTGGCTTTTTCTTCCTTGCTCTTCCTGCTGCTGGCTGGGGCTACAGCTCACAGACAGGATCCCTACACAGGAACCACCAGAGGTGGTGACAGGAGCACAGAGGTGATTGTCTACAGCAGGAGCACTGAGCAGCTCAGGAGGAATGGGCTGGATGAGCTGCTGTCCTGCAGAAGAGAGGTGCTGCTTGAGCAGAGGATGCTTGCCTGCTGCCTGAGCAAAATACAGCAGGTACAAGAGCACTAGAGGAGTTTGTACTGGTTTAACAGGGGACTGCCTCTATCCTGCAGGACCTGGAGCTCCCCTGGAACTGCTGGAGAATCTCTGTAGAACATCAAACTGCTTGCAGCGAGGGCCTGCTTTTGTTCCCTGATGGCTCCTTGCACAGTGGTTTTGGTTTAGCTGCTTCCTGCCTCACTCCGGGGGTGTCGTGCCCTCACTGTTCGTGTCCTTTCTGTATTCCGTAGGTTGCGGATATCAAACGCGTCAACAATTTCATCCGTGAGCAGGACCTGTATGCGCTGAAGTCCATCAAGATCCCGGTGCGGCCGCACGGGCTGCTCACCGAGAGCACCGGGGCCCTGCGGCCGCCCCCGGCAGAGCCCGCCCAGCCCGGCCTGACGCGCGTGGAGCTGCCGGAGCCCGAGCCCGGCGCGGGCGGCTCCGCTGGCAGCCGGCGCCTCAGTGAGTACTTCAGGGGCATCGACCAGAGCATCCAGGACGCCGTGCAGGTGGAGGTGCAGCTGAACGCGGAGTACGGCGGGGAGGGGCTGGAGAGGCCCCTGCCGGAGGCGGGGAAGCGGGACACTGGTAACGGTGCAGACTGTGGAATCCAGTGGTGGAACGCCGTGTTCATTATGCTTCTGATAGGAATTGTCCTGCCAGTGTTTTATATCATCTACTTTAAAACGCAAGGCCTGGTGGCCCACACCTTTAACACAACAACCTCAAATGTTTCAACAGCTGGATTGGAAGGGAAATTGCCACAAGGCTCAGTCGTAGGGAAAAAATCCTAAGGGGAAAGGACAGCCTACTCCAGCCTCTCCAGCAGTGATGCCCACATGCTCGTGACTGACTCAAGTGCATCTAAGGGGATACAACAATACAGATTATTTTTATAAGTTGTTGATGGTAATCCTGAATTTGACTGAAAAATTAGGCGGTGTGATTTTGATGGAAAAACAGGGATGCTTTGTTGCTTACAGAGCTCATTACCCAGGTGGCTTCAGAGTTTGGAACTGTTGAGGGAAAGAATTTTGTAGCAATATACTCATTGTGGTTGCTTCAGGTATTTCTTAATGCCATGTCTAGAAGCAAATTCTTTGCTGCTGAACTAGAGAGTGCAGTATTAATGTGGCTGGAAAGTTGGGGGTTGTTTGCATTTTAAGGAAACACTTTTTGCTGGAATAGAAGTGGTGGACACTTTTTTTCAGAAGTGTCATTTTTGTCTCTTGCAGACCATGGTGGTTTTGGCCTGCTTGACCCTAATGCTGCTTTCTGGGGCTCTAAGCTGGGTGTGCCAGGGCACGAGGATGCTGCCAGCACCCCAGCTTGCCATGCCCCGGAGCAAACCTTTGAGCTGTGTTCATTAGGATGCATCAGGCCCACCCTGGGAAGGGTGAGCCCAGACCTCTTCCCCTCAGTGAGATCCTTCAGAGATGGCTCCTGAGATCAGAGGTTACAGTGCAGGATCTGTGCTGTCCCAGGGTGCTGCTCAGCCCTGTATGGCCCCAGGTGGGCATGGGGTATTGGAGGATGACAGGAGAGCAGGCGAGAGGAGTCACAGGCACTTTGCAGGGGCTGGTTTGCTGGCAGGAGGTCCAGTCAGTATTCTGCTAAAAAGATTAATAATAGTCTATAGTGGTGCTTCTCATGACCTGGACTCAGTCATGGAATTACTTCCTTGTGTGCAGTCTGAGCAGGAGTGAAGTGCTCAGCTGGGTGCAGGTTCCAAGGTCCAGGACAGAAGTCCAAGAAAGAAGGGTGAAGCCTTTCTAGGAGTGGACTGTGAAGCTGTTGTTTGACAGGTTTCTGTGAACTGACCACATGCATGGAAAAGCTTTACAGGGCAGTGGAGGTGTAGGTCAGCCCGAGGCTGTGCTCTTCGGGGCCACTCAGCAAACAATGCCTGCTGCAAAGGAGGCCTTGGGAGCTTTGCTAAAGAGAAGAATTTGCCTCAGCAATTTGATTCAGCAAATTCCAGGCTTGTGGGCAGAGGTAAAGGCTTTCCTGGAACCAAACACTACGGGACTTCGTGTGGGTAGGTGCCTTTGGTGCTGAGGGTGAGGGCACGGCTGGTGGGCAGGTACAGGAAGCCACTGTTTGTCTTCCCCACCTCGGCCCAGTCCCATTTGCAGCTTCCCAGCTGCCAGCAGGACCACAGGGCTTTTCCAGCTCCCCCTGGCAGCCCAAGGCTGCTGGGGCAGAGCAGGGGCTGGAGAGGGGCTGTGGTGCAGACACCGGTACAGACACCTGTTGTCCAGGTGTGGCCTCAGCCTGGCGTGGAGGACGGCCTCTGCCTGGCAGTGTCTGCCTGGACAGGAGGCTTGAAACTTCTCCAGCAAGGTGAGGACCCCACACAAACACAACTGTGTGCTATTACAATGAGAAGCTGTGTTCCCTGCAGCTCTCAAAAGCGGGAACCTAGTTTTGTAAACAAGCACTCCAAAGTATCTTATACTGAACAAATACTTGTATTTTTCTTCTGTGAAGAGCTGTATCTCTTTGTTCTGGGGAGGGGGTGGGAAGGGGTTCTTACATTTTTAAATAAAGCCACATGAAATAAAAGCACAAGGGGCACAGCTTGTGCTTTATTTGCTACCACACAGCTGAGCAGGAGTGGGAGCAGCAGGAGGAACTGGGGCTGGAGAGGCAGGACTGGCCTTGGGCTCTCCACTCTGAATGGACCCTGGTTCACCTGCCGGTTTCTCCAAGTGTTTTGTTGAACGGTTCTTAGCAGGCATCAGTCCTTGAGTGCAGTAACAAGCAGAATGTGGATCCCTGCTGATGAAAATCCTCATGGCCGCAGTTAAAAACCAACACCTCACACCTGGACTGACACCTGGAGGGGGCAAGGACGCGCCAGATGGGACCAGAGCTCTGCAAACACGAGAGAGGCTGGAGTACACAGTAAAAGCCAGTATCTTTACTTTAGTGAATGCAGGATACAAATATTTTACAACAACCTCTAGCATTTTCTTAACCATTTGATAAAAAGTTCACTAGAATATTTATTGTATATTGAAGAAAAAACAACACATTCAGGGAAAAAAATTGAGATTAACTTATTTTTTTTCTTAAAAGATTCGTCTCAAGGATGGCAACAAAGTCCAGCTTGTGCCGCCAAACGGCTTATCAGCATTAAACCGTGAACAGCTTCTTGTGAACTGTTGACTACAAACATTTACCAAATACATAAATCTCTTTTAAAAAAGCCATTTTAAATATAGCAAAGCAGTGTTCTCTTGCACAGCAAAGTGAAGAAAGGTTCTACTAAGATTTAAATGTTTACATTGGTTAAGTCTTTCTTTCACATTCGGATTTAACTTCTGCCCAGGATCAATTGTTAGGAGTTGTTTTGTTCCTTATTTACTATGTATTTCTTGTGCGCACAGTAACTCGCAAGTTTCTGATGCATTAGTGTCCTTGGAGGGAAGGCAAGGCTAAAGCAGTTCTCTCTGACGAGTCCCTGACAACGTGGCGTTCTCAAAACTATCGTGAGAGCTCGAGGATGGAGGTGATTTGTCACAACAGAGATAAAAATCCTAAATCATTCAGACCTGACTGGGTTCAGCCCAGGATTGGATCCACTTGCACTTCAGTCAGCAGAGATAATTTTAAAAAGTTTTTTTTTTTTTTAACCTGTTGAAATATCTGTGCTATGTCATCTTTTTTTTTTTTTTATAAAACATTTTTACAATTTCTAAAAAAGTATGTTTCAAAGTGAGTTACTTGTTATTAAAAACCAGGATTCTCATGTCCTCGGTGGCAGGAGGTGCTCCCCGAGACCGGAGGGCTGTGGAAGGACGTTTCTGCTGGGGTTGGGGCAGCACAGAGCCGCTCCCTGGCCCAGCTCTTTAGAATTGATTCTTTTTATTAGTTTTTTTTTAATTCATTGGTGCAATTTCAATACAAACTCTAACCCTTGTGTAGCTTTGTCTTTAAGAAAACAGTAGTTAAGTACTGTTTAAAAACCTGCATAGAAATAAAGACTATTGAGATACAGTCAGCAAAGCCATCTGATAAGGCACACAAGAAAATAGACAGTAAATGTGAATGCAGAACTCCCACTCGGATGTACAGCAAAGTTCATACAGGTGCATAAATCATGGAACTCACATCACTGGTCAGAGCAGCAAAAGGTTCCAGGGAGCAGCAAGTGAATTCGGTCCCCGGGAACGGGTCCCTTCTGCCCGCAGCTCCTGCCCGCTGGGATGAACCCACGGAAATGGGAACAGTTGCGAGGCAGGGCTGGAAGGGACCGGAGGCCCTGCGGGTTTTAACGTTGCCAGGACAAGGAGACAGGGCTGGAGGCCACAGCTACCACAGGGACACCGCCCTCTTCACCCCTCCCTTACAGCATCAAGGGAATTTCTTAACTGGAAAAAAAAAAAAAAAAAAAAAAAGCCCAAGCAGAAAACGTAATAAATATCAGGGCTAACTCCGAAGAGTTTGGGCAATCCCACAGCTCTGCAGCTTCCACCCAGAACCAGCACTGCCGGCCCGGAGGTGACCCGGAGCACCGGCGGGATCACGGCCCCTCACCCAACACCAAACCTGCTCCCAGCCCAGTCTAGCGGCACAAGGGGGCTCTGCATTCCTCCCTCTCTTTCTGGGAAGCAGCAAATTTTTTCCCAAACCACTTGCCAACTCACAAAACCTTTTGTGCTCCTCTGATATGTGTCATTTCCCTATCATGAGAAATTAGGTCAAGTTTTTCCACTTGTTTTTTTTTTCCTCCTCAGAAGAGGCAGCTTTAAAATGATGCCTTAAAATGTGTTGTAACAGATTTTTTATATTTATGCAGGATGAACTTAACACCGGATTTTTTTTTTTTTTGCCACTTTGCTATTTATATACATATATATAAAATGTATAATGAAGCTTAACCATACAGCACAGAGATTACAATTGAACGGCACACATTCACCACCAGTGAGGGGGCCAACCCCTTTATACACCCTCTGAAAAATCTGGATAATAATATTAATAATAATTAAAATCCAAAGAAAGTACAGTATATTTAACAAAATAGTAAATATTAAACAGTGAATACTCTACTTAATAAGGACCTCGCCTTGTTTCAAGTTGGCGTCAATCCACAAAAATATACTTTTTAATCTGGTGACCGTACAATACATAGGTACTTACACCAAAGGTGATAATATATTTAGGATGCTATATACACAAAGAGTTTGGCTCAAATTTAAATTTACATATAAGTGTTCATGGCTTATTTTTCCCCCAAGGTTCCGCCTGCAAGTTTTTCCTTTTCATCTTTGAAAGCAAAAACTAGAAAGTCAAAATAAGATAAAACTATACTCTACAAAAAAGCTACAACATACAGCTTTGGCTTATATAAATAATTCATAGCAGAATGTGTTCAAAAGTACTGTATATAACTTTATATATAGTCTTCAATTCATTAGGGTATTGTTTTCTTTAATATAAAATATACATGAGCTAAAATCCGTTTCTATATTTTTCAAAGGTATGAACGTAAAAACAAATTTGTCAAACATATTCCAATTATAACTTAATATATTAATTTTATTTTGTTAATGTTCTATTTTCTAGGCTAATATTTTCTGAATATTTCATGCGAGTTCTCTATGTCTCTCTTTCACTCATTAAAAAAATCACTTCTTTGACCCAATACACTATTTTATTTTTTTTTTTTGCACGTGCAAAACAGGGTTTTTGTTGGGTTTTTTTTTTTATTTTATTTCTTATAGC
Organism: Pseudopodoces humilis; assembly: GCF_049639895.1. Taxonomy (NCBI): domain Eukaryota; kingdom Metazoa; phylum Chordata; class Aves; order Passeriformes; family Paridae; genus Pseudopodoces; species Pseudopodoces humilis. Next base: position 3,338,844 of record NC_142215.1, read on the forward strand.
ATCAGCCCTTCTCCATGCACCCTCTGCAATAGAGACCCATGCCAGGTTGGGTAATAGAAAGGTCAGTTTATGTACAGTATTGCTTTCTTCTTCCTGCTTTTCTACTGCTCTGCTGCTACAAAGCAATTATTTCTTAACTACGAGTAACCATAGAGCTGACTACACACAGGGACGGTACTACAGGCGAGCCCTCGCTCAGGTGGGTGTGGAGGAGGAGGAGACACTGCGGGGACGCCGCTGTGCGCGGGGCCGGGCTGGGGTTACACACGAGTCCAGGTAAGTGCCAGACTAGAGATCAAACCTACGGGATTGTTCTGTTACTTTTACCAAGGGACATCTGCAGCTATACAAGAGTTTGTCGTAAGTGCCTGATGATTGGTGTATGCTACACACACTAGCACATATATATGCATGTGAAGATATATATATGCACGTATGTATATACATATAAATATACTTATTCATGTCCTTATTTATAAATTTAGATATGTCAGGACAGTTCATTTTGAGAACACAAAACTGAAAGGGCGGCACTGCGGGTTTATGTCACCCACGTGTCCATCCTCATTCGTTTTACCGAGGGGCTCTCCCGATCCTCTGCGTTGGGCGGTCGCCCCAGCACGACAGGCGAGTGGAAGTCGCTGCGCGGATCCTCGCGGTCGCTGCCGTCGTAGGAGCTGCTGGAGCTGCTCAGGCTGTCGACCGGGGAGCGCCCCAGCTCCTGGCGCGACGGTGGCGGCGGCGGCGGCTGCTGCGGCTGCTGCGGCGGGAACCCGGAGGGGGTGACGCGGTCCCGGGGAGGGGAGATCGGTTCAGATTTGATGTTGATGTTTTGGTTGGTGTTAATGGAGAGATTGGAACCCTGAGATAGCTGGCTGCCAGTGCTGGGGAAAGAAAACCGAAAGGCGCATATGAGGGAATGCAGAAAGCGAAAACCGAGTGACAATCCACGTGTCTGTGATGGTGAGGCCTTGGGGCTCAGCACAGAAATAAATGCACCTTACTGGGAGAAGCAAAGGTGAAAAAAGAATTAATTAAAGGTCTGAGCTGCATTTATAGAACTTCAGAACAAACAAATATTCTCTCTTGCCAAACATTTCAGTCACTACACAGGTGCCTCCTTGGTGAGAAGCTGAGCCTGGGACATGGCTCATTAGCTGGAGGCTGGAGGTGACTGAAGGGACACACGGATGTTTTGCAGCACAGACAAGAGATTAAAATGTGCTGAACATTCCCTTGGTGCAGCTGCTCCAGAAGAGCTGAAGCCCCCCCAGTGCTGCCCTGGTACCCTGGGTACTTACACAAGAGAGCTGAGGGCCGCGGGACCGAGGTGGTGCTGCTGCCAGGCAGACACCTGCCCCAGGGACAGCATTCCTGGGGAGTTAAATCCCTGCAGGGCAGACAGGTCTGCGCTAGTCAAGGAGTAATCTAGGAGGGAAAAACAAAAAAACAATCAAGTAATGTACTGGGGGGTTTATAGATATAACATACATATATAAATAAACACAAAGGCTTTCTGCCCAAAACAAATAAAGGCAGCTGATGCAAAGGAATCCAGATGTGAAAACTGAAGTCTGAGAGCAACCCTGCCAAGCTCAGGGGGAACAGAGGCCTCCAAATGAAAATTTTTTTTGCGTTCTGCTTTCAGTTCCTCCATGTTGCTGTCAGGGACCTTGTTCCAAACCCACAGGTACAACACGTTAACGCAGTGTATATACAGAGGTGTGCACCTTACAGTAAGACCTGGCATTTTTGAAGACATTTCAAAATGAAATAAAAAGGGAAGAGTCCATGTGAGTCACTGGACAGGGATGGTGAATCTTGCCCCGAATTCACTGCAGACACCTGGGCTGTGGTTCAGGTCCCAGGTGGGAGGTGGCAGCTCCTCAGCCAAGACACAGGTACCATTTGGGGGGTTCACAATGCCACCAAGTTCCTGGTCCTACAACCTTCATCCAAAACCAAGCCCTGAGCAGCACTGGCTGCCCAGGCAGGACAGGGACCCCTCAGTGCAGTCCTACTGTAGCACATCCCATCCTCTCCCTCCCCACAATATCACTCCTCAATGTCTGATTAAACTGTCATCTGTGCACCGAAGGAACAAAAGAAACCTCTTTGTGTGGAGCAAGAAAACACCATTCTTTAGAAATTCAACTTCAGAGGACCCCAGAGGATTCGATCTATTCCAACCCCAGCCAGCTGGTGGCTCTGGCTGCTGCAGGGCTCCCTCACTTCTCACTTCCTTCACAGAACTGAAGTTGTTTGCACTTGATCATTATCACTCATGTTTTCGTTCAGGTTTGAAAACAAAGTCAAACTCTGCTTTAAATTATTTTGTAATAAAGCTTCCTTAAAATAATTTTTAGTCTCTTGAGAAGGGGACAAAATGTGAGCAGCCAAACTCAGGCTGCACTGCCACCAGAGGAACCAAATGTTCCACTTAAGTTCAGCTTGGCTTTAATTTTGGGGGGCTTGGGGTTTTTTTATAGTATTGTCCCAAAATGTCTCCACCAGTACAATCTCCCTCTCATTCTCCTGAGATGAGCCTTCTTGAACAATCTCCCCCTCCCATCCACTGACCTGTTTGCAGTGGATAAAGTCTTGATTTCCCTAAAACAGCTCAGCTTGGGAGGAGAATCCAGGGCCAGCAGGGGCCTGTGCTGTCAGAGACCCACACACAAGAACCTTCCTGAAGGCCTCAGGAGTCCCAGCTGCTCCCAGCAGGTGAAGCTTCTTAGGCTCCCTTTTTGTTTCATTTCTTCTCACTCATTTGTCACTTCTGCTGAAACTCTGGAAACCCTCACAGGTATTTCTGCACAGCTTCAGAAAGGTTTGTCCCAAGATGATTCACCCAAAAAGTCCCACTTGCAAGACTAAAACTGAATTTAAAAAATAAAGGAAAAATAAAAACTGTGCAGCCCCTGCAGTGACCCAGACATGCACTGAGCCTTCAAAGCAGCCAGGCCTCGGACACCCGCCCAGTGCAGCCCAGGTACGCCCTGGAGATGGATGTGCTGGGCTGATGGGATTTGTCAGAGCAGACCTAAGGAGATAGGAATTCAGTTCCCATGTAATTTCTTTCCATTGCAATTACAGCTTTTATGACCATGGACAATTAACTTCTGACACTTCAGATAGAACGTGTCTGGTGACAGGGCTTTGAGGAGGTATTTTTCCAAAGACCACATAAGTCACTACACAATTAGTGCATTATTAATTCCCTATATAATCACATATCTGCTGGCAGTGACAGGACACCCCTGCTGCAGGAGTGACCTGACGTGAGATGTACACACAAGAGCATCTTCTGCACCACAGAAACTGTAACTGTGGTGACCCTCACAAGCAGCACCCCCAAGTTTGTACCTCTGCAAAACAACTGCCCTGAAGCCAGGAATTTATTTATGGCTTGGTGTGCTCTGCTCAGGTGTCAATTACTAATTAACTGATTGCAGGGGGCTTGAATTTTTGGTTTTTTTTTAATGCCTGGACTGTAACTCAGTCCAGAAGAACCAGTAACTCAGTCGATTCTGGCCCTTCCTCCAACAATCTACAGAATACCAAAACAGATTATATAAAACAGGGTATTTGTGGAAAACTGATATCCAACATTTTAATTAAGGATTCAAGAGCTGAAGCTATCCCTTCCAGTCCTGAAAAAAACAACCCTATCAATCCAGAAAAACAATTAAGGTATTTAAATTTTATCTTAGTCCTTGAACTGCAAAACTGAAATCGTGCTGTAAGTGGTGACTACCCTGAGAATCCCCAGGCAACAATTTGGTTTCCACATCAAATTTCTTTCTGCAAATCCCCTGAAAGGTTCAATCTAATAGAAACGATTCTAAAGTGCATGAAAACCACTAAAGGCTAAAAGCTTTGCACAAATTATTTGCATTATCAAAGGAAATGGGCTGGAGTTTAAAATCACACCCTAGTGGTACCAGCACTTGTCCATTACGTAGGACATCAGTTCCCACTGCCTTTGCTGCTCCCTGAGATTCAAGCCCCTCTCAGCTTTTGGATGTTTCAGCCACCAGCTCACAGGTTATTCTGAGTGAGGGATGCAGCCAGCGCTGCTCCTCAAACAGCATCCAGCTGGACAGAAGGGATGTGTCAGGTGAAACTCAGTGTGGCTCCTGTGAGCAGGGACCAGAAGGGTTTGCTCTGAACAGCCACTGAGCATAAGAACTGAACCAGCTCCAGGGCAAGAGTCAAAGCAAGGTCTGCATGTCCAGCTACCCACACTTAACTGATCAGCCAGAGCCATCCCCTGCTGCCCATGGCACTGCTCCTGCAGCCCAACTTCTGCACTCCCTGCTGCAGGGCAAACACAGCCCCTGGCTGAGGGGTGTGAGGAGAGCACAGCCCCTGTCCCAGGACAGCCCCTGGCTGTGGGTGCACCTTCCTGGCTGCAGCAGCGCCCAGGGCACTGCCAGCTAACGAGCTCATTAACACAAAGAGATACAAGAGGATGTGAGGTGTTTGGCTGGCTAAACTAAAAACTGCACTGAAGACTTTCAAAGCTCAGAGTAGAGAAAATGTATACAATCCCATCTTTGGGGGGTGGAATTCCACCAATGCCCTGGTGGATGTTGGACAACCCTTTTGGTGAAGAAATTTTCCCCAATATCCAACCTAAAAATCCCCTTGTGCAACTTGAGGCTGCCATTTCCTCATGTTCCATCACTTATTATTTGATTTTCATGAACTACTTTCCCAACCAGCAAACCACTCATCACTTTTACATTACGCAATGCCTTACATCACACCCAGCTTGGATAAAAAGTAGTTTTAAGGTCCTGCAGACAATAAAAGTATCTGAAGAACAGAAGTACTGAAGGATCAGCTACTGCCTAAACGTGAGGCACCCCAGTTCCCGGTGGGATTGCCACAGACTCAGTTTTGATGAGTAAGAGACTTAATTTGAACTGAACAGGAAAACAAAGTCAGGTGTCACAGAAATGTGAATTTCCTGGGCTTCTGACTCGCGTGGGCGCAGTCCCAGCCCTGACCCCAGCAGGGCTTACCAGTGTTGTAGGCAGTGGGCATGGCCGAGTACACGAGACCCTGCGGGGGCAGGCTCGGAGTCGTCACCGACACCACGGGGGTGGCCAGGGGCTGCGTGGACTGAGAGCTGCTTATCCTTTGGGTATTCTGCAAGGGATGGAAATAACAAACCTTGTGAGACCGGGGACAGCAATGGGAAATGCAGTGCCAGTGTAACAGAGCATTGCATTCCAGCGTGCTGCTCTGCTGCATCTCTGAATTAGGAACGCATCCTTTTTGTCAGGATTGGTTTTCTAAAAAAGCTAAAATATTTCAAGACAACCAAAACGATCTTGGCAAATTGAAATGAAAAATTAATTGAAGGCTCACCGGGCCACTTCCCAAGCATGCAGATTTCAACAGTGTTAGCAATGTAGGGCACACAAAAATAAATGCAATTTCTTAGAGACACACAAAACAATTCTCAGAAGTTCTTAAGTGATTTAAGAGTTTTGATTCTTATTTTTGAAGAGGTTTTAGTGCAGATGGTGAGGTGCAGTTCCACCAGAAGAGATTCTCCCACTTCACAGTTGTTTATCCAATTTTCCAAATTTCAGCTACCAGTTTTGACACTGTGCTGACTACACCTGTCCTGAAAGGAACACAGAGATCTTCTAAATTTGTGTTGATAAGACTTCAGTGATAAAATAATCTTGCTGTTCCCATGGTTCCTGAGAAACTGAGAGAGTACTTGTTATAATGCAGATATGTTTCCAAGCAAATGACACTTGACTTCACAAAGAGCAATGGTGCTTTTCTGACAGAGAAAATAGCTAAACTAGATTGTCTCAGGAAATTTAACTGTGGGCACAATTCGGCTTTTTAATAACAGTCTTTCTTTCCCATATACTGGAATGAACATCTGCAGCAAACACATCACTCAAAATAACCCCTAACCAAATTTGCTGGTTAGAAAATTAATTAAACACTGTGGCGAATAGCACCAGACAGCAAAGCTGCTGCCACAGAATGTTCTGCTCTCCATGGTGGCAACTGCAAATCTTCCTGAGAAATATGAGGTTCAACATTTGGCCAGGACAAATACTATCAAGAACCAAAAATGCTAGGGTTTTATTTTTCAAGAACAGATATTTACTTTTATCTGCAGAATTTGTAGAATTCTCTACACCCGGTATTTCTACAAGGAGCTGGCTTTCTATCTGCTAGAAATGTCATTTTTTAAAGCAAACTTCTCTCTATCTCTGAAAAAATATTTGCTACAAAAGGAGCAGTTTCTCATCTCTTTGGTAGGGTTCCATTTCATAACTTTACAAGACTGAAGTTACTACTCCTTTCCCTCATTTCAGACACAGGTATTTCAGGATCTGCAGCACTTAACTTTTTTCTCCACTCTAATCTTGAGAGAATGAGCAGCATTAAAAATGCATCATTCCCTTAAAAATATCAGAATGAGGAGGTACAGAAATGGGGCTGTATTCAATTTTAAACTTAAATTTATGAAGATGAATTGAGGGTTATCAATCTTGTATCTTTCCCATTTAAAGAAAGAAATATGTATCACAGCTCCCATCTTAAAATTAGCCACAGCTGTCACTGGCTGCCAGCTTCTGATCTCTCTCATGTCTGGCTGCTCTGGAATTCCCACCTTTGAGCCTCCCAAGGATTTGGGGGCTCTTTGACATTTGTTGCCAAACACACACATTGGCAGATGTGCCCTCCCTCCTTCAGAGCTCCCAGGTTTCAAAGCTCCAATTCCCAGAGAAAGTCCCTCTGATTTTCTGTAATTGATCCCTTTAAATCACTTATGTACTTCTGAAAATCTCCCCTAGACCAAGTTTATCTGGCATAAAGAGATGTTATTAGAACAGATTTTCGTGTCTGTCAGGAATTGACCTTTCTCCAAAGCTTTCTTGGATGGCTGCCTATAAAGTTGGGATTACTGCATAATGGAAAAGTAAAGAGGAATATACTGGGAAACAATCCAGACCAAAGGATTTCCTTACGGGACTTTTTTTTTGAGTGGCTAATAAAGGTGGTTTTCTGAGGTTAATTCTTTCTGAATATAGTTCTTGGAACACTCAGCCACACAAAGATACTAAGCAATATTTAGATGAGCCCAATATTTATTGTCCTTGGAGATTCATGACAAATTTCAGGATCTCTTTTTTTAAATCTTTTTAAGTGGTACAAATGTAGCAGGAAGAATTCAGCATCTCTGTCACGCTGCGCTACCGTCGGTAGCTGCTTTTCATATTCAGTGCTCAGCTCCAACACGCAGAGCGAGTGTTCACAGATGGGATTTGGAGGAATTAGCAGCAGACAGAACCCTGCAGGTGCAGCTTGTGTTTCCTTGCCACGTTTGAGGCAGACCCTGCACCTTTCCTTTGCGTGAGTGCTGCTGGCAGAGCCGGTCCCAGTTTCTGGAGCCACTAGATGGCCCACGCCGCACGCGGGACCCACGGCGGCTCCATCCGCAGGGAATCCCCCAGGCCAAGGGTTTTCATTCCAGTGCCATCTGATAAAAGTGCTTTTACACTGAGGTTTTGTTCTTGCACTGAAAACCAGACACTCCTCTCTGAAGGCGAGAGGAAAGTGGGAGAGCTCTTTAAGTGCTCAATGAACAAGACATCCCAACAATGCTTAAAAACTTCAATACTGAATATCAAAAACTATTTTCCCTTACTTTTTAAATCTATTTCTCATGTTTAAGATAAAAATCAACCAGCAGCATGCATTCATCAAGAAATTTATCTAAATCACTACATTTTCCATGCTTTCATGCAATTAGAGCCTCAAATCAGCAACAGGTCCATGTTCAACAAGTCAAGGTCTGTAATAGGTTGACTTATTTCTCTGATTCTGACACAGCATCTTCTGCCTGGTTTGTGCCACAGCAGCCAAACAATTTGAAATTTGCTCTAAAAATAAGTTACAAATTATTTTAGCCTTACGTTAATTTTCCAGACAGAATGCCAAATGTTAAAACCTTTTGGGGAAAAAAAAATAGAAAACACACAAATCCCAAGAGTTTCCTTTTAAAAGCAGAATATCTTTCCACTGGAAAAAAAAGGTAGAATTATTCATTTGCAATTCTCTGTTCCTTTTGGTAAACAGGGAACACCCCTGTGGTTTGATAATCTCACGCAGGATGAAATAATTCTAACCTCCAAAAAGGTGACCTCACCAGCAATGATGTCATCCCCTTGAAAGGAAGAGAAGTAACACAGGGCTGGTGTTACAAATCTGAAGAACTTCACAAGTGAAGCCACTTTCCAAAAATATTCCAGTAATTTAGGGGATGGGAAGTGATTATTTGTATTTCATATAGAAGGCAATACAAATCCTATAGACATGGACAGTTACTTTGTAAGGCTCTTTTCCAATGTTCCCTCCAAGAAAAACAGAAACATTTTCAGGAAAAAAAATAGAAGTTTACAAATGGCAAGTGCTGACTTTGGATGTGTTTTCAACTTGAATTGGTTGGGTTTTGAGTTTGATAAAACAAATGTATTTTTGTCTGCTACCAAGGGAACACTGGAATTATTTAAAATATGTAATGAAACTACAGTTAAAAAGCTGTAGTGAAAGACATTTCCAGCATCTTGCTGTCTCTCAGCAAACAGCAGCCCAAACTCACCAACTCCAATTCATCCTCCTCCGACTGTACTCAGCAAACAAGAGGGATAACACAGTTACTAAAAATAGCATTGCTTTCAAATGAAAGAAAAAGTCACGTTTGTGTGTCAGGATTTTGATTCATTTTAATTAATAATGTGGATTTGCCACCTGATTCTGTAGATAATACTGCTAGAAATGTAATACTTTGTGAAATTCGTGTCACATATAAAACCTGCTGTACTGAGAACACTGGCTTTGGGGAAATTGGTGCAGCAAGAGCTTGGTGACCCCAAGGACACGGCTGCACACATGGATGTGCAGCATGGCAGTCTCTGGCTGTCCTGATCTAATAAACCAGCTCAGCAACAAAATACTTTTCACATACAGCCATCATTCCATGACAGCATCTACTCTGAAATATCCCAATTTCCCCAAAAACACAAACAAACCCAAAGCTGAATATGATGTTCTTCACAACACAACATTAAATAGGTGCTGTGTACCAATAACATCAGAACTGCATTATTGTTGCTATTTCTAATTTGAAGTGCAATTGTCACTGTAATGATCAGCTAGGGTACTTCCTATCTCTCCTACACTTCAGTATTCCTAGAAAAACCTTTTTTTTTTCAAGATTCATTACTCTGAGGCTAATTATAGCTTTTGTTACTTGGATTAATTTGGTGTTATTCATCATGAGTACCAGTAACAAATGTAAGCACTTGTGGTGGCTTAAAGACAAACAGGAATTATACAGAGAGTACTCGTGTTGTTTATATCCTGCTCCTCCTGGTTATGGCCCATTCTTCCATACACAGAAAACATCCACAGAGACATTGAAAATTTCTACATGGCAGCAAAAGACTAAGACCAAAGGATTTGGCCAAATAAATTAAAGGAAAAACAGAGTAACACTTCCTGCAAGACCTGTTCTGGGCTCGAGGCCGTGGTTGCCTCATGGCTGACACGAAACTCGTGTGCTATTCCCAGCCTGGCTGGACAAACATCGGTGCCCAGATGCCAAAGTGCAGAGCAGCCCTGCAGAGCATCTCAGCGCTCTTTGATGGCCCCGCAGGACAGCCAAGGTCACGTTCCACGGTGCCACATCAGACCAGTGCTGCTCTCAGCCCTTCCTCACCACGGAAGCTGCACTCCACATCCCACAGCCATTACAACCCAGGAAGAACAGGTACAAAATGTGCTTTAGGGCACATTAATAGAGCTCACATCACCAATAAGATCAGCCATTCCTCCACGGAATAATGGACAGCCCTTTTTAAAACCCACATCCTCCAAAGCACTGGAGTTCTCAGTACCAAGTCAGAGGGATGTCAGATCAGAACACCAAAGTCCCCAGCCCCATCTCTATGATTATGCTCTTACCATGTTTAGGTCAGACTGCTGTTTGACAGCTGTAAGAATTCCTTACAAGCCGAACTTCTCCCCAGGTCACAATTTATACTTCTGATTTTCATCAGTGGCATTTCAGAATACAAACACCTCTCTATTCCTGTACCCTATGGTAAGCAGGTGAGACAGTTTCTCCCTGTGCATGTGGGCAGAAGAGTCAATTTCCACAAAGCCAGACCCAGAACAAATGTTTTAACTCACCAGTGGCGGCATCATGCCCTTGCTGGAGGGTGGGATGACAACACGGAGGTCGGGTTTGCGGTTGTTCATGCCAAGGTTTCCTCCTCCTGGTGGAGGTGGGGACTTTGTAGGCATGACTTTGCCTAGGCCATTCCCACCACCACTGGTACCAAGTAGACTTGGTGAAGCTCTGGAATTCACAAATCCATTTCCTGAAAGAGGAAAAACAAATGGACCGTAAGACTGAGGAGAAGGACAATACAAAATTTTGGTGCTCATGTACCAGTTATGAAATACTTATTTCCTAAAACTTCCGATAACAAACTTCCCACAAGGGGCTGAGTATTGAACAATCGAACAAACACGAACCACTCTGACCAGAGGATCAATATGGAAAGGGAATATCACTTCAAGGACACACTGTGGCAGCTTAAACGCTGAGAAGAGCAAATTGCCGAAGAACTATTTCTAATAACATCCGTTGTGTTCAGTTTGCCCTTTGAAACTCCTCCAGGCTGAGGCTGCAGAAAAGAGAGGGTTTTGCACAAGTCCACTTGGTCCCCACCCCCACAAAAGAGAGCATGGACTACACTGAATTGTTGCCTGTGAGAACAAAAGATCAGCTCTTAAAATCTCTGTTTCTAAAATTTATTCTTCATATACCTCCAAGATCTGTAGGACTAATTTCAGCATCAATATTTACTGTCTGATTGTTATATTTAACAAGGGAAACAAATTCTTTCCCTTCAAATTCATTCCAGATATACACATCACTTATGCCCACAGGTTTATTTAACAAAGTCTTTCTCTATCTTACTCCTGGTACTTGTTTTAAGTGGAATTGGACAAGCCAAAGCCTACAGATACAGGATTCAGCACTGAAATCTCCAAAAGCTGAATATGCTCAAGGTAGAGTCCTCAGCTCACACTCAGAACTGACCAGAAAACAGCACCAAGGCAGTAAATCAGTGAAGTGCCCAGTATTCTATTTTTCCATCCTGACAGAAGCACCAATCATGTTAACCAAAATATATTTCTCAGAAAAAAAATTAAAGCCACATTCCAATCACAGAATATTTATAGCAACAATTCCCAAAATACACAAACCTTATTCAGCTGCAAACAGAAAAAAAGTTCTTAGGAAGAATTTTGCAACAGGGAACCCCATAGTTCACCCTACAGAACCTGTGTGTGTGTGTATAAATAAGCACAATTCATAGTAAGATTCTGTTTGCACTAATACTGCAGCTCTGAAAGCAGCTTTTATAGGCACAATTGGGGAAAAGTCTATGAGACAAAGTTCACTGTGTGGGAAATTCTCTCCTAATCACCCATAGCACCACACTGGCATGAATTTTGCATTATTATTCTAATTTGAATAGGCCCTTATGCCCAATCCAATTTTATTGCATTAAATACATATTAATCTAAAAGCAATTAAAATAAGAAAGTTGTCAGTGTCACATTCTACCATCTTTACCAGCATTTTAAATGCCTTTAAAAGCACAGCAAGAAGGAAGAACAGCAACATGTCACAGCAAGGGCACAAAACCTCATGGAAATGCCTGGTATAACCAAGATACTCAGCCAGGGCACATGAGAACCTCGATGGGAATTCACCAGGATGCTGCGAGGAGGCCTCCTCTGGATTTACTCACTGTGTGGATTTCCCACTGTGCCAAAAGCCTGACCATACATGGATGATCTGATATGTCCCTTGAGTTTTTCAAGGTTAACAGAAGGTTAACAAAGCAAGGAGGAGTCATTCTAATTTAGTACTTTCCTGAAGCATTTGCATAGGAGGTATGGGAATATGACTTTTAACTCAGAACTTATGGGGGAAAGAAGGAACACAGCAGAAAGTAAAGTGTTTAATGTCAGCATTCTTCCTTCTGTATTAAAAACCACAGCAAACCCTCATTTTGTGATTAAAGGATCTACATTCCTCAGCAGAAAACAGCGGAATTTATTCAGATGCTTTTAGGGTAGTGATAAAATTTAGGTGGAGGGGTTGAAAAGCTCGGCTGGAGCTGAGAATACATACTACAGCTAAATATACTCTTGACTGGTAGGAGAAAACTCTCCACAGCTGGGTCACATGGAAAAACCAACAAGCCAAAAGGAGAAATTTAGTTCCGTGCTACCTTTAAGGTTCCTGAAATGGAGATGGTTTTCGTAGAATCGTGATTTTGTTAACACAGTTACGCATCAATTCCTATCCATTATAAATGAGGGCAGCATGAGCTACAGCCAGCCTGCAGAGACTGAGAGACATCCTACACAATGGACAGGGTAAAAATTACACGGATTTGCAAACATGCTAGGGAGGAAAGACACCAGAAAATGGCATAAATTTCACTAATTTATACTTGAAACTTTGTGATGGCATCCCCCATTTTCAGCAAAAATGCCAGAGCATTTAAAGAACTTAATGTTATAATGGAAGCAAAGTCTGGGCTTTAATACAATCAGCAGCAGCATTTTATTACTCACTGGGGCTGTGTCACCTTTCCATGGCAGGGCTGTGAGTTCTGAGCAGTTTAAGCTGCACAACAATCCCACTCTGTACAAACAATGGGGTTCTGTACAGCACTTTGGGCCATCCTATGATACCATTTCCTGTCCTCTGGTTCAAGTATTTCGGTAGCCTGTGTGTTAAATCTGGACAGTGTCTCTCTTCCACACCCAATCCAGTTATTTCCTGAGCCCTTACTCCAAGCCTCTGCCAGTCCTTCAGAAACATTTCTTGCTTTCAGTGGTGCTGTCAAAAATAACAAACTCCCTGCCACTGCCTGCTCTCCGCAGTATCAGGCAGCAGCAGGGCAGAGTCAAAGCATTTCTTCTGACAAAAGGCTGAGCACTTCTCCAAAGGAGTGTTTAGAATATATTAAAAATGGGAGAAACAGTAACAAAAAATATCCTAAGTGTGCAATAATACCATGGGTATGAATCCCATTGCAACCCTTTGTGATAAAGAGCCGGCACTGAACACTGAGCAAACACTGGAGTGTCTGTATCGATCATCTGAAGGATCACATGCTGGGGCTGCAATAAGAGTGCAGAATATTCATTTTTAGTATGAAACTTCAAGCCTTTTTCCTTGTAATAATCTAATAAGAAAATCAAATTACCAGTTAAGAGTGAAAGGATAACTGAACGTGTGGTATTTCTTAGAGGAAGGTCAGGAGCCAGAAAAAGATAATGATTACAGGATGATGCAACTACACAGCCCTTTGCCAAACCGAGCCCTTAATAACCCCATAAATTCTACTTACTATTTCATATAATACAGAAATTGTTTCTGCCCTACCCACTACAGATCTTCCCCAAAGACAATACTTTATGTTTAAAAACATTTTCAAACTGGATATGGAAACAGAATATAAAATCCTACATGTGTGTAAAAATACAACCGTTTTTACTTAAGAAGGAAGAGTTTTATTTAACTCCAATTCCTTAAAACAGACATGAAAGCATGTTCAAAACAGTCTTTTGGAAAACAGACACCAATGCATATATAAGATCTCAATTATATGAATCATAATTTAATTAGATTTGATGATAACAAACCCTGCCAACATACATTAGCCTACTTCTTGTTTAGTCAGAAAGTGTTTACTTTTGAAACAACTTTTTTTCTGAAGTGAAATGTTACAACCCACCCATGATACCAACTGGATATTCTGCCTTCAGAGACATAATACAGCTTAATCTCATTTACTGTCCTGCAGCCCAAGACACAGCATTCAATTACATGAGCCAGACTCATATTTCACTACATAAATCACATCAGCTGAAACAATGAACACACGTGGCTGGAAAGTACTCCATGTACTTATTACTACTCAAGAAATAAATTATAGGCATTGATGCCACTAATTTTTTTTATTTTTTTTTTTCTGGTGGTTCATTTTGGACAAAAACTGAACACAATTATACACAGTTTCGGAATAATTGTGGGCAAGCAGCTAAACCATGTAAGATTAAGCAAAAATAAGGATTGTAGTAAATAAATATTTATGCCTCCAGTGACATCATAGAACCCAACAGACGTCACATATTTAGAAGCAAACTGAAAAACATGTTTGCAACACATCATTGATTCACGAGGCCAGATAAGATCTACTGAAGGAAAACATTTACATGAAGAACTTTGGGCAGGGGGACATATTGCAAGTAAAACCAACAATAGCATTTCTGTGTGCATTAGTTGCTCAATTTGTTTACTTTTGGGGTTTAGTATGACAGATTCAAGTGGAAATTAAAAACAGCAGATGCCATTCCTACCATTTTCAGCTCTGCACAGCAATCACTGCTGATTCTGCCATCACTTCAGAAAGCTCCAGTTCTGTATTAGCTTTGGAAAGAATTTACTGTAATATCTCAAGGAATCTGAAATAATTGTATTTCCACTGATCTTTACAAATCAGTGTTTCAGATAATACTATAATCAGAATTAAAATATACCTCTGACAGTAATATAAAGTCTTGAAACATGTGTAACATGTAAGATTTATGCTTCTAAGGCAGTACTTTAGATATTAAAAGGCAGCAAAAAAGAAATACACATGACTAAATGTCAAGGGAATGCTTAGTCATGTTACAGAACTTTAAAAAGAGCTCATTTCCCAGGTTGTTGGAAATTTTCTTTTGCCTACAGCTACATAAAAGGAGAATGAATTTTCAAGGATATTTAGCATTTAAAGGGGTGGCTATTATTCAGAATGCAATAGCAAACCTAAATAAAGACATATTGCTCTTGTATCTGAGTGAAACATCACCAACAGCAACTGGATGTCTTTTAGGTGTTTTGTCAATTAAACAGATTACAGTTAATTACATCAGTTTACTTCCTAAGCTTGCTGATTTTTGTGTGTCTATACAAAGTCAGTATAAAGAGAGGCAGAGAAAGGAGGAGAAAAATGCAATGTTTACCACAGCCTGGGATGTGGCAGTGTATCCTGAGCAAGGGGACATCATGTAAATGTTGAGACTTACTTTAACAGCTGGGAGATTAATAATTTGTTCTGTGTAAGGAAAATTCTAACCAGAATTGTCATGTAAATGACAGAAATTTTGGTAAGATAACAAACACACATAGCAAGATAAGAAATTTCAGCTGAAACCTAAGGGTAGTTCAGGGGCTGAACTGACCTCATGTCATGCAGATGGATGGTTTCCAAGGAATAAGAGCTACAGTTAAAAAAAAAAAAATAATCAAATACCTTCTTTCTTCTTACCAGCATGTTTTTATGCTGATTTCAGCCAGTCATTTCTTGTGAGCTGATTTAATCAGAGATCGATGGATGGATCAGCCTTTGTTGTGTGCTGACAATGTCCAGCAAAGGAGAAGTGCTCAGCTCACACTCTGTGGAACAGCTGCCCTGCAGCTCACTCCTACAACTCCTTTTTCTTCAGGAGAGCCTGGAAGCTGCAGCAGTCAACAGGCTCGTGTTCCTCAGGGATCCCTCAGCCCCTTCCCTGGGTACTGACCTGTGTCCTCTCCAAGATCAGAGCAAGGCAAGCCACGATGCCTCAACACTACTGACAGCACAGCAGGAACCTTTGTGTGCTGCATTTAGCAGCAGGTGAACAAATATTCCGGAGCCAGATCCCTTTCCATAAAGCTGGGAAGTAAGGAGATCCGACTAGGGAAAGCCTACCTGGGACTGATCCTCCCTGTCACACTGAAGAGGAAGCACAGACATGAAATAGCACCAGGAGTGCACAGCCCAAAGTAGAACATGCTCAGGGTTTATTTACAGCTGCTTTTTTAAGGTGGTCCCTCCCACAGGGCTAAGGACTGTATCTGATGCAGGTTAAGAGGCTGGAACAGGGACATTATGTAAACATCAGAGTGGGGTAGAGGCAGAAGAAAGCTGCTTTCTTAAGGAAGAGGCTGATAGCATCAATGCAGAACACTTGCTTGAAACTGCAAGAGGTGTTTTTCAGGAGTCAGCTGGATACTCCTACTGGGGTGTCTCATTTCACAAACCAAACAAGACTAGAAAGGTGCGCACAGGGAGCCTTTCTATTATTGAAGCCTCTGGTGCACTCCAGACTGCAGCAGATTCAGACTTGTGCAAAACCAAGCTCAGAGATTCTTTTATCCTCACACACAAAATGCTCCCCCCATCAGCCAAGCCCTCAAGACAAAGGGAACACCATTTACACCTTTACAGGTGTGGCTATTCCCAGTTCTGTCTTGATCCCTTTCTGGCAACTCCAAGCAGTTTTACAGGTGTGTGCAAGCTGTCAGCGGCACCTCTGCAAAATCCCTCCTCGGGCCAGGATAAAAGACCACACAGGATCTAGACTGAAGTAGAGATCCAACAGCTCACAAGACACAGCTTTTCCAACAGATACAGCCTTCAGTTCTGCTCCAAAGAAAATCAGTATTCCTGAGGTTATTTCACATTCTCAGAACCTGAAGATTAGTGAGGACATTAGAGAAGGTACAGCTCTGGAACAAAGAGCAGAAATTCAGTACCCAAGCAGACCAGGTCTTTTTTATCCATTCTCCTGATGGTAAAAATGTAAGAGGAAAGACAATTTCAATTTCTCTTTTCCAAAAAATTAACTGTTTCTATAATCGCATTACTGACCGGAAGGGCTATTTCACTGACACAGAAATGTGCAGACAAAAATTACTGCGTCTTTGTGAAATCAAAAACAGCCTCCACTTGCAAAAATTCCTTAAGAAACCCCTGGGACTGGGAAGAGCTTAGGTCTCAAGGTTTATGGTTTTCATGCAGCCTTGGCAATGAAAACCAGCTCAGGTCCTTAGCATGGCTCTGGCTCAACACCCCAAGTGCAAGGCTTGGAAGAAAAAGTAGAGACAGAGTAACCGTGGTGGCATTTCTGAGCTTTCCCGATTCTCAGAGTCCTCAAGGATGGCACAAGGACACTGCAAGTGCATTTCACTGGCAACCTGTGGATGATTCATTTGATGATACAAATCTATTGGAACACAGCAAAGCAGAACTCACAGCAAACTGGAATATCCATCCATCCATCCATCCATCCATCCATCCATCCATCCATCCATCCATCCATCCATCCATCCATCCATCCATCCAGTCCTAAGCCAAAGAAACTCTCCCCTGTTTCTGGGCTCGTGAGGCTCTATTTTGCCAAGTGTTCTCCACATCCTGGTGATATGAGACTCCTGGAGCACCTTTGATGCCCATCACAAACTGAACAAGGTTTAACATTGAGCAGGAGCAACAAGATCATCAATGTTCTAGCCCAGAAACATTTAATCTAATTAACAGAAAAAATAAATGAGCTCTAGAGCAAACTCCATTATAATGCTGGACATTTTTTCCCTCTCAAAACTGGTATATTTGCCAAGTAAAAATTTTCAGCAAATGTTTTTTATGTGGTGGGTAGAATTTTAAAAATATTACAAAATGAAAATGCTTTTTCAGAGTTATGACAGCTGCATGTGAAGTAAGCTCTCAGTATTATAAAGTGATCACAAAATTTTCTGTTCTGGATATAAAAAACCACCTACCAATCTTTGCTACAACATGCAGATATTTTTACTCAAAGTTATTTTCCACAGAAAAACTGTTAAGTTGGCAGATTGACTGCTAAAGCAAATCATTTCCATTCCAATCAAGTTACACAGGACTTGAGAAAAAGACTCATGTGAACTCAATATGAGCCATTTTATGCAACATCTTTGTTTGAACTGGGTCCCAAATAAGCAATATAACCTTTACTTGTTTGTTACTAAGAGAAAAAGGCATTTAAGTGTCTTTCAAGGAAATGAGAACAAAATCTCAGATACACAAGAACTTCATAATATTGAAGAAGATTAGTTTTTCCTTGATTTATTTATTTGTAAGAGAATATCTGGGAATATGGATATGTCAGTACTCCATCTTTACCTCCGACATCACTCCTATAAATTGTGAGCTGCAAATCTGGCACGTGACCTTTCACTACATCCATAGAAAAAGTCCCCATTCCTAAGAAGTTAAAAAATAACCTGGAAGCTAAAAGAAGAAAATAGATTTTATAAAAGTGAATTCTACAATAAATGTAGCAAGAAACTAAAACCATTATTGTCTGCAGACATAATTAACAAGAGATACATTTCAACAGCAGCTGTCAAGCTCAAGTTGACAGCAGATTTAGTCAATCTGGTTACGTATGATTTCTTGATTCTGGCTGTAACTGAGAAGGTTCCTGTGCACCTGTCAGTAGTTAAAAGTTTTTATGCCATGACTTACAGCAAGTGGAGCTCTGACAAGTCCTCTGATTTAGCATTCTGGTGTTAACCAGGTATTTGAGTTTCACTAGAGGTACTTAAAGATGTTCCCCTGTTCTTGTACAGTCACAACTCTCACTTGCATGACAAACCTTTCTAGAAGTGAGTGGGTATATGTATAACATCTTGGGTGTGATGTTCTGCAAAGTAAGAGATAAGTGATGCATTTTGACTTTTTACATAAACTATTAATAAATGCAAGGAGGCAAACATTTTACTGCATTAAATATGTTCCCCAGGCTGCTGTAACTGGCCATTTCTAGAGTTTGATACCCTACGGCAAGCACTGTAACCACTGTTTTATTTGCTTATTGAAGCAAGGAGTCTTCAATCTGAAGCTGCTCTTAATAAAACCTGATTTGGGAAAAGAGGCCTGAAACAGCCTGATAATAAACTTATTTAGTCTGACTTTAAAAATTCTATGGAAATCAACATCTGACCTCTACAGTTTCTAAAAACAGTCATCTTTTTTCAACTGAGGAAGTTTCCTCCATTTAAAATCTTGCCTACCTGATGGAAACCACTCTTTAATATTTCATATCTTTGCTGCACATAGCCAAGGAATGGATAAAGAGTGGAAAGTCAATCCTGTGCTTTCAGCCTTGGAGAGTTGCAACATTTTTTATTCATCAATTCAATTGCCTGACTTGATGTTCAAAGAACTTTTCCCCAGCTGCCACACTAAGTAGCCAGTGGGCAAACACTGAAAGGTCAACAGTTGCTTCTCTAATTCCATGCTATGAACACTTCCCAAGGGGGGTTAGGTGTGTTTGCAAATCTGACCTTCAGCCAGCACGACTTCCAGTGGCAAGGAAGAACGTGACCAAAGTGGGTGAGCTGTCATTTATTTTGTCTGTCTGTGGCACGACACATTTCAGTGGCTGCCTGCCCCTCTATCAGAGTGCTAAATTTTGTTCAGGAGACAAAATACTATTGAAATGAAAAAGTGCTATCATATATTTTTACTAAAGGCCAAAAAATACCGTGGATTTGATTTTTGGCAAGATATTTATTTTGTTTTCAAAAGAAATTCTGATCATCATCCAAAACTAAGACATATCTTTAGTTATCCGTTTCCAAGATTTATTGCTTTCTTCATATCACTGCTAGAAAATGATTAGCAAGATACACATGGCAATACAAACAATACGGTCTGTATTTGCTTCATTCTGATTGGCACCACAACCAGCATCAAACCAGATCCTGCAAATACTGAAGTTGAGAACTGAGCTGAGTTGCCTTTAGTGCAGTAATTCAGATTTGGCAAACATAAGATGTTTTTAGAATGCTGTAATTATACCTGTAGAGAAGCACAAAAGCAGCAGCAGCACACTACTACTGAAAACCACTAAAATAAAAAAGGCAAATATTACTGAAGTGGAAAGGGCACAGCAGTAGAAAGTTAAATGCCTGATAATAATTTATAAAACTTGACAATAACAGTGCAGCTAAAATAATTACAACCTTTGTTCTTCCACAGCCACTTTTTCCAAAGAGTCAAAATAAAAAATTGCTTTTGAATAACTGAAGAAA
The DNA here is from genome assembly GCF_049639895.1 of Pseudopodoces humilis. Classification (NCBI taxonomy): domain Eukaryota; kingdom Metazoa; phylum Chordata; class Aves; order Passeriformes; family Paridae; genus Pseudopodoces; species Pseudopodoces humilis. The sequence goes on from NC_142215.1 coordinate 3,358,873, forward strand.
CTGAAACCACAAGACTATTTTTTGTAACAAAGTCACAATACTGCACTTACCCACTGGACTGGTACCAGCTCCATTTGGCACTGAGAGATCAGTTGTCCCCAGCATTCCACCTAACCAAAATAAGCCAGAGCATTAAACTGACTTGCCCCATTAGGGTACCATGTAATTCTGTACATCAAAACTTCAACTGTGCAAATGCACTGAAACCACCGAGAACTTGTAACTTGGGAGGGTTTTTGTGGGTTCTGACAGAAAATGCCAGGGGGTGTGGCGGGAAGGGGCAGCAGCAGCAGAGCTCACCTGCGTTGCCGGTGCTGGGCGGTCTCTGCGGCGCCCCAGGGGACACATTGCGGTGCAGGGTGCTCTGGGGTGGGGACAGCATGGTTGTGTCCGTGAGCGAGGAGCTGGCAGCCAGGGATGGGGACACCAGGGAGCTCCCTGGGTTGCTGTAGGTTAAAGTGTTGGGATTGGACACTGGAACCGTCACCGACATGGAGAAGTTCTGGGCGGGCAAGCCGGGCTGCAGGACAGAAAACGAGGAACAACAAGACAACACCGTTAGCATCAACTGTGTTTGCAGAAACAGCACATTAGAAAATGTCTCAGTTATAGCAGTTTGTTGGTTTTTATTAAAGTTAATTCTGTTAGTTTTTAAACTCTATTAAGCATACAGTTTTAAAATATCCATTTGTTGTAAAGTATTGTGTTAAATTCTTATACATCACATAATTACAGATCCAAAGAATTTACTCAAGCTTCGCGAATATGTAAAGTTCAAACAGAGAAAACTGAAAGTATTCATATGAATTCACAAGCTCATAAATACAACAAATTTAACCGTTAATTTGGATTATTACAAAGCAATGACAAGCTAAACATGTCTACAAATCAATGAACTGTTGTACCTTCAAAATGTAGCATAAACATGCACGTTACAAACAGTTATCACACAAAAAAGAACAAGTTAGTAAAAACATTTTCTAGTAATAACTTTGTCAATATATTGCTACTAATCTCTAAGACTTTGTTTTTCAACAGACTAGAAAAATAAACAAATCTTTAGGAAATCACAAAGTTCAATAATTTGAATTTAAACATTTCAGTTCCCCAAACCCCTGCTTGAATAACCACTTCATCTTTTTTGCAAATCTACTTTTTTTAATTCTAGTTTTGACAACATTATTTAAAAGGCAACTTTTTTCTGCAGTATATATGTTTGTTATTCAACAGCTATTGAATCAAAAGCTCAGCTGCCTGCCCATCTATGGTACTCATTTGGTCATGACTAACTTCTTTGGCCTCTGTCTCATTCCTATCCTTTGACAGTGATGGGTTTCTGAAACAAAAGGGACTACTTTTTTATTTTTTTTTTACAACTCCCATAATTACTGGAAACAAAACCATGACAGGTACAATTTAAGGGCAAAAGCCCAGTAGAATATTTACTGACAGAATAGAGAGGTGATAGTTGTGATTAGGAGGTTTAAGGCAGATGACCAACACAAATGACCTAGGAAGTACACTTTAAAGAATGCAATTTCATCATGTGCAGCTTAAAAATCATTTAGAATGATACTTCTGCATGAAAAATCAGATAATACATGAAATGTAACAATAACTATACTAATTAAAAAAGCAGAATATATTCTCTACCAGAAACAAAATCTCTTACTAGTGAGAGCCAACAACAATGTCCCTACTGAAGCATTCTAAGAATAATCATCAATTTTTGGCACAGATGGAAGGAAAAAGTAATGAAGCAGAACAACACAAAGCTAGCAAATCATTCACAGTATCTAACCAATGACAAGCCCTACTAGTGCTTGTTTTCAGGGGAAACTACTTGAAACTACTCAGTATCTTCCAAAACCAGGGTGTTTTCATACAGCACGCTGTCAAGCAGCTCAAACTAAACTGGAAATACCTGAAGTATGCTGAACACACTGCTAGGAGGTGACAGCTAGGACATTTTTTCTGTAGGCTCCTCGATACAGAACCAATAAGTGACAGCCTCCCCCCACACCTTACAATAAAGGCTGTCTCTGCCCATCTATGGTGCTCATTTGGTTACAACTGAATTCTTCACGCTTTGCCTCATTCCTATCCTTTGACAGCAATGAGTGCTCGAGAACAAGAGAAACTGTGTTCTTATACAGCCCCAGAAGTATTGAAAACAGAAACATAATTGGTCAAATTTGAGTTAGAAATACAGAGCTGTAGAACTGAAAAATAATGTTGCCCTTTTTATTTACACTGATCTTCACACATTTAGGCTGTTCACCAAAAACCCATTTAGCTGTTGGTGTGGTAGTGTTGTTATCACTGACAGATGAGGCCTGAAGATGTCTCAACACAGAAATGTCAGATAGCAAAATCTTCAAAACAAAGAAAACCAAAAATATATTGGCTTGATTCAAGCATAAAGTGCTAACAGAAGTGATGCTGGGTGTCAATGACTGTCAGTTTGCTGCTCAGTCCCCAGAGATCTCTTATGCTCTGCACAATTAAATGGTTTCCAATATCTGCAGTCATTTGGAGATACTACTCAAGTGCCCCAGGGTCTGTGCAGATTAACCTACCCAGTCCATCTCCTTTAACTGCTGCAAGATTTGCATTCTTAAAATATTCAAAGGCTGTGGCAGAGCCCTGGTATTAGTTTTCTTAGAAAATACTTAGTAATACTCAACACTAGCTGGTTTTTGTAGGTGGAAATTAAATGTCATCATGAACACCTCCACAAAAAACATGCAACATTTCCACTCCTTTTATCCCCAAACTGAAGTTCTGGAGCCAAGTGACTTATGGCTGCACACTGGGTTGGCACATGGGAGAAAATTTTCAAATATCTTTCAGTGTCCAAGGAAGTATCTCTCGGAATTTCAGAAGGAGCAATCTTTTGTGGCTCTCATTGTGCAGCAGTCTTGATTTTAAATACCTAAATAACTTTCTATATCCAGACTTGAGCAAAATAAATTCTACTGGTTAGATGACAGAATTAATCCAATTCTATTTGCCTGCTTGTCACATACTGTAAAATCCTGATCACCAGATACATGAAGGCCTACAAAATGTAAGTAAACAGTCCTACATCCCACAACAAAAACCTATCTTGCTAAATATTTTTAAGCAGGATTAGGTAATTCAGTAGGCTCCTGAAATTTTGAAATGTCTTGTCCCAAAGGTATGAAAAACTGTGAGTGCAAAACCAAAACTAGCGATGATTCCTCTTATTCTTTACAATAAAATGTATTTTAACAATATCACCAGGTATCACAATTTCGTTGTTCCTCAGAAGTATTTTTCCCTTCTCAAGCCATTACATCCTCTTGCTTTGAAGTGATTTTCAGTGGTAAGCAAACACCATGAAAATTCTCATGCATGTAAGAGAAGCACAAACCATACTTTAGTACTCACTGCGATTTTATGATTCCGCATCATATTATCAAACTCTTCATTAATTTTTTTATATTTTTCTTCTGTATGTGGCGTGAGCACATATGAAGTGTCAGGGTCCGGGCTGTCGCACCCTCTGTGTTCCTTCTTGTTCAGAGCCTAAATAATGAAGTTAATAAAAAGGATCAACAAATAAAAAGTAGAGATAAAATAAAAGTACTTACAGGGCCTCGCTTGAAAATAAAATCACTATCTTCATTTAGTTTGCTGAATCTGTCCTCCGATAGCGGACTGTGCTCAAAGTAATCGTCAGCATCAGGGCTCTCACAACCATTAAGGCCTTTCTTTCTTAAGGTCTGAAATACAATTGGAAAATTCACATACAAATCATACTAACTTGCCAAGAAGTTTTGTACACTACTGAATCATTCAGAGCCCCTGAAACTACATTAAACTTTCACAGACAAAAGTCACTGTTCAACAGACAGAATCAGTCTTTCAAGATAGTGGCAAAGTAAACAAAGAGAAAAGGTTCACCCAGGTGCCATCTCACAGGTAACTTCCCCCTACAACCACTTCATCTCCCCAGCATTGCATGCAAAATCATTTTCAGACACTGGCTGATGGAGTGAAGTTGTCTGACAAGGCACATTCAAGCCTGTGGCAAAGGAGTTAATGTATTCACTGGTAATTAAAAGCTAGTTTACTGGATCTTTAATGAATTGATTTTAGCATCCCAATTTTAATATTCACATTTTAAAGAGCATACAGTTATACTCTGACAAACATAGTGGCAAAGATTTTTGATCCAATAAACAACTGCAGGACATTAATATCTGTAACACTTGGTCTCAGTAGTTGATAAAGGCAGGATCTTCCTGCACTTCTGTCATCCTGCACGATAACAAGAACGGCCAAAAGAAATTACATAATCCCTCTCTAAAATGACTTAGTTTGCTAAATATAAGCTTTTTCAGAGTCCTTTAGACTAACTTTATGGAGCTACTTCCTGTTTTCTGCTGGAGAACTCACATCAACATCCCCTGGAAAAAAAAAAGCAAGCTTGTCTACAATCCAACCATTAAAGAAAGGATGTGAAACTATAGGTCTCGTGACCAAATTACAAGATATATTTATATCTCTTGTTTTTCTTTTTCACCCTATTACACAATCAGAACCTTTTCTCTGCAAGTTCTAATTTATAACCAAACAATATTTAAACCATTATCTGTGGAAAAATCTTTAATGTTTCAGAAAAAAAGTTTCAAGAGGAAAGCAATACAAATTTTAAACAGATTTATGTTATCTGTACACAAGGCAGCAGAAGGACTATACAGGCATAAGGGAGTTGTGTACTTCCTTTTTGTCAGAAATTATCTATATTCCATGAATTTTACATTAAAACCTCTAAAGATCAGAAATCTGCAAGCTGACGTTTCCAGCACCATAAAAACCCCCCATGTTTTCCTACAGAAGCAATTTCCATAACGCACAGAAATTCTGACTTAAAAAACAAAATATTTTAGCTCATAGTATTCACCAGCATTTTTTTACTGTCAACTGCTTTTTAGTACAATAAAAAGTACACACAATTTCCTCAGTATTCATATAGATGCAAAATGCTGCTTATTTCTGCTTTAGTTTTAAAGCAGGAATTGAAAATCCAACTCGCAGCCTGAAATTCTTTAGTATCACAGTTCACCATAAGCTGCAATTCCTTCTCAAGTTTCCTGGCTTGCTCCGTGTATCCCACACAGTATCTGGAACTCCCACAAAAATGTAATCACTAAATCAGCATATGGGGAAAACAGGTGTAGGCTCCTCCAGCACCTGTCACGGCTCTGATGCTGCTGCTCCAACCAATCAGCTGCACACGTAAATGCACTTGGCCATACAAGGCCCGGCTGCTCGGCCTCTCAAGGTCGGAGTCTGTTATCCCTCTCGCAGCCCTTCCTAACAAGTCAGCCTGCCAGTCTGCTACACTTTGATATCAGCAGGGAAAATGTTAACGCTGGGTAATCTGGATTACACTTAACCCCTGCAGCCCACGGCGCTCTGGAAATAGAACCCAAATGTCGGCGTCAGCGCGCGGTGCACGGGACACGATTACAGAGCTTGCAAGACATGCACCGAGTGCAGCTCCTGTGATAAACACGCTGAGACAACTGAAGTCTTGCAGCAAGGGAGTTTCAGCAGAGCTCCTTTCAATAGCCTAAAACAATCCAGCGAAAGCTTTTAAGCGTAATGCTGCCAGTTCATCTCCCCGGAACGGTCTGCAAATCATCCTCCAACTTAAACAAAAAGGAAGAGATTTAAATATAAAAACGCCTTCTTCCTCTCGGTGACTCCGTGTCATTTTTGCTAACAATGGGGTTAACTCTGCTTTGACTCATGAGGAAGGAAAATGCCTCCGTATCTCCCGTTTCAGGCTCTGGAAACCGTCACTCCAGATGGGGTTCCTGTCATTGTGGAGGGATTTAAACCACAGTTCCCTGTCACAGATAATACGGCTGGGTCCGACAGCCAGAGCTCTGCCTCCTTATCACCAAAACACCAAGTGCCACTTTGAGGACCTGACCATAAAAAGCCTGCGAACTTTTATCAGTGCCCAGTAACACAATAGTAAAACATTCCTGCCCACGGAATGCTGCGAGCTGTTCGCAGGGGAAGGCGCAGCCGAGCCGAGCCAGCCCCGCCAGAGCCCGACACAGGCGCCGCTCCAGGGCAAACAAGGAGGGCCACGGTCACCGGGAATCTGGGAATCGCTCCGTGGGGACACACGAAAGCCAAACTCTATAAACAAGGGCTGACTCCGCCCTCCAGATTCTCCAGCGGTAAAATCTGTTGTTTCTCCAAATAATGTAAATAACTCGGCTGAGAGATTTCCAATATATTATCATAGAGATCAAAATTTTATTAACTTTGAGATTGTTCAGAGGAAAAAATGCTTTTTGGTGAGACCAAGTAATTTGTATACCACGACAAGAGTTTTATTTCTCTGCTGTGATACACAAGCTAGTTGAGAACAAAATCATAGTATTTGCAGTGGAGACTAATAAATATAAGGCGTAATTTTTTCTTACTAGAGCAAGAGGGGAAAAGAACATTAAATTTCAGGTTTTGTTATTGGATGCTCACTGCAATTACCTTCTGGTGTGAAGTCTTGTTTTCCAGATCATGTAAGGGAATGTGTAGCCCTTTCAGTAAATCTGTGTTACTTTCCACTTCCTCTAAGACTTAGCCAAAATTACTGGAAATTGTTCCAACATGTTTGCCAATGTGCTTTATTGTGCCCCAGTAACTGAGATTGTGCAGCTTTGATCTCAGACTGCACTAACTGATGAGAGAAAAACACTGGTTTTACTCAGAAAATAATGCTAAATATTTACAATGCAAGTTTGAAATATTTTTTTAAAACAATGAAGGAAACACAACAATACTTTTCTGTGACACACAAAGTCACTACACAAGTGTTCCAGACAGCTCTGTTCATGTAGACATTGCAGAATGACCCAGGAGCTGTAAACTGCTGCTGTTCCACTATTAAGTCTAGTATTGATTTACTTTGATTTGAATGGCAGAGCTTAAAAAACAATGCACGAGAACGGCTGGACCAGCTATGATGGGTTTAAATATTGCAGTCAAGCACATGGTACAAGAGCCCCAATATTTTCCTGAACTTCCCCACACATATGCAAAGTAATTTTTAATTGCACTTTGCAATTAAAATTAGCATTTTGCTAATTTAAGAAAAGATTCATGCCTTGGCAAGAAGCATCTAAGGAACAGAAGAAGGGCTTCTTGCAAAACAACAACAGAAAGGAGTAATTGGCTTCTCTCTATGATTCAATATAAATTTTACTGAAACCAATAACACAAATAGCATATAAAAGCAGAATAAAGTCATTTATTGATTGATCCTTGAGGAAGCAGAGCTGATACTCAACCATCTCAGTGTAATTATCCTAGCACAAGCTTCCTTCCACAAAATCCAAGAGAGGCACATGGAAGGCAGGAACCTGAAGCTGCGGAGCCCCCATGGCAGGAGATGAGGCCACCATCTTCCCCAGGCTTGTTCCAGCCCCGCCACAGAGCTGCTCCCAGGGGCTCCAGGCACTGCTCAGGGGCAGCTCTGGGAACCAGGAACTCTGAACCAATAAACACAGATGGGTCACTGCTCCCAAAGATGAAGTGACAACCCCCAACTGGTCCCCTCCCATCCAGACCCCGGGATTTATATCCCACTCCAAAAGGACACGTTGCTAATGATTAAAGAGCACAATCAGCGTGTTTTGTGCTCTGATCAGCGAGTTTGGTTAAAAAGCCAAGAGTTCTGATACTGTGATCTGGGCTCCTTACCAGCCCTGGCAGAACTGTAAAGAACTTGATTATGTTCATTGTCACGTCAGGAAATGATATTTTTCTGCCTTAAAGCAAGAATGTAGGATGACCTCATGTGTAAAATGTGTTATAAAGTGTAAAAAAAGTGTCAGGTCATTCAAAACACTCAGTGTTTGGTTTCTTGTAATATTACACAAAAAGGAAATGGTAGTTGCTGTCAAAGCTACCATGTATCATGTTAACAGCTCTATTTTTGCACTTACTATTGGAGCTGGCCAGAGAGAATTTTTGTTGGTATTTCATCCCAAATCACTGGGAAAACCATGTCCAAAATTTGACTATGACTGAATGAAAAGTGATTTCCCTTGGAAAAGGCAAACCTTTCACTTAAATCCTGTGGCTAGTTCCGCTTCTGCTCCTGCAATCAGAGCACGGAAAAGCTGCGAAGCAACACAAATTTGGAGTAAATATGTTTTAAATATCGTAACTTTTTAAAGTGTAAATATTCCTCAGGCCTGAAGTAATGGAAAAGCCGTACTAGTACTGCTAAGTATTACTGCTGCTCTGGTAGGTCTCTCCACCATGGGTATCAAAAGGATAAACGATTAAAGTTTCCTGATGCTCTGGAGATACCATGCAATAATGGAGGGTATTTTTTTCTTTCTAAAATAACAACAATTTCTCCTTGTCCATTCTTTATTTAACTTATTTTTGCTGGTTTATACTCAGCTGCAGCAGGAATAGGTGGGCTGCCAATGTGTGGGCTGAGTACCACAGATACAGAAGAGGCAGAAGGACTGGCCCAGCCTCGCTGGCAGCAGCAAACCTCAGCCACCACTGATAATCACAGCCTACATGAAAAGCCACACCTTTTTTTTCTTTCTGTGATAGTCACAGAACGAAGGATAAATAAAGCAGTCACAGCACCAGATTCCCACCCAGTTTTCATTCTTAATACATGAAAGATCAGAGAGACAAAACAGGGCATATTCCCTTACTGCAGCTCAGCTCCCTTCCCACAGCAGGCAAGGACCAAATACAAAGCCTGTATCACCACAGGCTTTACATGCAGCAGAACGTCCTGTTGAAAGCAAGACAATTGTTTTATTATTTGCTTCCTGATATATACCATTGCCAAGAAAGTTGAGCCTAAAACCTGGCTGTTTTTCTCTTCTTTTATAACACAAAATATTCCACTTTCATCAGCCTGAACAATAGTAAGGTGTCTCATCCTTTGGATATCATTATGTCTCTCCTATTATGTATAAAATATATTCAAGTACCCGAGGAGTATTCTTAGTCACCAAAAGCTATTTTTAGTCTTTAAACTTCCTGCGGGTCAGTTTGGCTACAGAAGCATCATCATAGCTGTTTCTTTTCTCTAAATTAACAACACAGCTCTTCAGAGTCAGACCTTGACCCTACAGAGCCGGGTACACAAATTTACCACTGTCTAAAATCCAAGCAGGAGTGAATCCCCAATGAACATAAACATCAAAAGAGAACAGACAAAGAAAAACCAGATAATTCAACTCGGTAACAGTGTTTTGTCTATTTAAGCTCATCAACATTATTTCTGTAGGCTCAAATTTCTTTTTCCACAGACAGATGTAGCGTATTGTTTTATGTGATATTTACAAACTTGATATCTTTTCCTCAGGCTCTATTAATATTCTCAACTTCAACCAGTGAAGCATCTGCAAATTTCCTTATGAAGCTGTTTTCTTGTCCTTTGAGTTGGGAGGCTACTTACATTTAGCTCTATACTATTCCTTTCAGTATCCCTGACACATTTTCAATTACATTTTGCTACGCTATCAGTTCAAATTTCACGTTCTAATTATAGACACAAACACATCCATCCCAAACCAGCTCAGGGAAGGAGTGGTGCCCAGCTTTCAAAACTTCCCTGAAATGCACAGGAGGCCAAATTAGATTATGACAGACATTTCCATGAGCTAAGCAACTTGGAGAGCTTAACTTCTTAAAGAACAACCAATCTTTCTGGCAGGCTCCCCAGCCACAATACTGCATGCTAAAGAAAATCTGAACTATTGACATACTCTACTTTCAGCTTACTTAAATAATATTTTCCATACTTGTGCTCAATTAGTAGTGATATTTTAAAAAATAAATAATGGACATTATGCAAAAATATATGAACATGAAAAATTCTGAGTGTAGTACTTAAAATTTTGTCTGCTACAGCTATTGTATTTCTTGGCCAAATATTATAATTTGCTATGACAAAAAAAAAGGTGGTTTAGGATTAATTACTTATTCCAGGGTTTTACAAATAAAAAATTCTAAGCCTGCATTATCCATAAAATACGAAGAAAAAGAGCCCTTTTAGCAATACCCTAGGTTCAGTTTTAGGCAAAGGTATTCAGCATTTACAGATGAAAAATGTTCATGATTTGAAATTTTATCAGCGTCCCTGCTATAAACCATTTTAAGAAAAGACACCGTCTTGTTTCAAATGTTGGACCACTTCCAGTATCTGGCAAATTTTAACATGTATCCCTAGCTTGCCAAACATGAAAGCTAGCTGTCAAATTCCTCCTAGATATGATAAAGATGGCACTCAGGATTCAAACTCTCATTTATATAAAATAACACATACAAAAGGTTTTTAGACTTGATATGGCATGAAGTTTAAATTCTAGCCTGAAGCATCTTTGCTGTGAAACATTATTTTAAGTAGATAACCACAAGCAATTACTGAAGAATTAGAACTTTATGGGCTATAAAATCCACTCTTCACCCCCAGAATATTACCCAGCTCTGGACTAGAAGGTATGGGAAAGGCAAGTGTGTGTCTGTATTTGTGATTTTAGGGAAACGCTACCTATGAAACCATGGACTTTATAAAGCAGTTGCTGACCTACAAACAAGCTGGATTGCTTGGTCCTAAATGAACTCGAGACTTAAAATGATTAGTAATCCATTAGCACTGATAATGCTGTTTCCACAGTGACAGCTTAGTCAAGCTGTCAAAGTCCAATTTTTGATGCATTTGTCTTTGTTTCACTTTCTATCCAACTCAGTAGATTACTGAATTTTATACCACGGAGCAGGTTTGTGTTTTACCTGTTTTACAGAAAGAACCACCAATTAGTTTTTCTCATTAAAGACTATAATGTGCCAGTTTAACTTGATCTTTTTATTAAAAAACAAAACCAAAATAGACTGATATTAATCTTCATGAAGTAAAAAAAAATTACTCCTTAGCATATAAATTAAATACATTTTATAGTCCTTTCAGGAACTATACATTTGCAAACAATTAAAATTAATGGTAAAATAGAGCAAAACACAGTTCTATGTCAGAACATTCACAGAGATATTTCATGGTACATAAATGTTTTATTTCAGTCCTTACCCAAACAACAACACATAGATATACAAACACAGCCTCCCAAATACAGATCTTCACGTACTTGCAATGGTTAAATTATAAATCAGCAGCAGCAGTAGCTGACTGAAGGCCTCCTTTCAGCAACAGTGCACTGCAGATAAGCCATATGGAACATGAAAAGTTTCCAAGTGCAGCAATCCATCTGCATAATATCCTTCATAATCTTTTAGAAGTTCTTTAGGAAAAATATTATCTCCTACTCATAGTTTGCCAAGAAAAAAAATGGCTTAAGTCTGATTAGGATTCATTTAATAAAAAGAATGGGGTTCTTTAGGTCTACCTGCCCATAAAGTATTGCAATTACAAATACTTCTTGTCCTGAATAGTTCTTTACAGCTTTAAAACTGGAAAGGATAACAGAACTATTTCAGAGTCTTGGTACTCAAGATAACTTACTGCTATCAAAACAGTAATTACAACACAAATGGCAACCATTCCCAAAGAAAATGTTTAGTAGATTCCAAGGATTTATGCTATTGTTAAAATACTGTTCACATGTAAGATTACGGGCACTGGCTACATCTTCCAGAACAAGCTCTAATACCTTTAATATTTGTATGGAACCACCACCCTGATTCACCAAAAAACAAATCCCAAAAATAAGCAAGCTGAATAAGACAACTGAAAGCAGGTATTTGTAAACACCAACTGAGATCAGTGTGTACAAGAGCAGAGAGCCTCCCCCAAAAATAAGGAAATAAAGTAGAAGCAATTACATCTCTATTTTTACTGAACTAAAATAATGAAAATATGGGACTTCCAGACACAGCTCTAATAATGTCACAATTTATGTTTCAAATACAGAACTTCTCAGTTGTGTGTCAACACAATACATTTAACATGTTTTTTCCTGCACAGCCTCCATTTAGTGCAGATGATTCAAAAGCCAAAGCAGCTCTTTGAAGACTATTTTGACTTAATGTGAAAAGGGGTGGGAAATCAAAGGTGGGACCTCGAGAGGTAGAGAGAAATGGCTGTAGAGGAATCAGGGATAGTGAAATTTGAGTAAGCCTTATAATGTAATTCATGTCAACATTGGATAAAGACTGGCTCTGGAATATTTGGGGTTTTTTTTCTTTTTAGAAAGTCATTGTAATCACCAAGTACTGAATTTTAACTTATTTGCAGGAAAGAGCAGGGCTTTAAATGGTACCAGTTTGTTACAGTTACAGAAGAGTTTACAGTAGTACAATGTGTAACATCTTTAATCCAAAAACATCTTTACAACATTCTCAAAATATTTGAGTGTTTTTAATAAAAAATGTATTATTCACTTCCTGTTGAAATTATCTAGTATTTCCATTAAAACAAAGAATTTAAGTTAAAATTCACCCTGCTGCCAATTTAACTAACTTGCCTAGAATTCCATAGTCTACACTATGAATTACAGGGCTGCCATATGAAATATCACATCACTGATATGATGTAAGATGTACCAAAAAAACCCTACTAAGTCACTAAATGAATTGGATGTGTACTTATTTACAAGTACTGTGAAGAATGGTATGTCACATGTTGTGTATCACGTGTGGGACATATGTCACAGGCTGCTAGGGTATTTAGAGGTCTGTACCACAGAACTGCCACCACCAATATTTTGTTTCTTCAGGTGCAGTTACTCCCCAGCCCAGACCAGGAGCAATTACCAACAAAAGTGTTTTGTTAGGTGAGTGCTGAGTGTTACAGCTGCCAAGGGCCACAGCACCTGCACTAAAACCCTGCTAGTGCACAAACCACAGACTCCCTGAGCCTTGTGCTGCACAAGCACCATCAGCTCATGGCCCAAATATTAGCATTATTCAAGAGCAACATATTAAAAGCTGCAGACATGGTGAGGTCCAAAAGGCAGGGAGCAGTGAAGCACTGGAGATGCCCCTCCCCTGCATTGGGCAGTTCATGCTACAACAGTGGCTGAGGAACAGCAGTGAAGAAGCAGCACTGCTGCTTCCCTCCTGCAAGGTGCTTAATCCCTGGCAGAGGACAAAACCAAACCCATGAGTCTGGAAGTCAAAAACTGGGATTACATTAAGTCTCCACCGAAATCAAGCCTACCACAGAAAGAACAGTCCTTTATCTTGCTGTAGTTGCAGGAGATGCTTTGTTCTGGGTCTATTCTTTCCATGCACAGCTTGTGTAAAGTCACTCTCTCTTGATTAACAGATGCCATGGTCCTCACTTTGAAATTGCAAAGTAAAAATATACTTTTCTGTCACTACAGAATTTCAAAAGCACCAAATTCTGCAGCAACACAAGGGCTGCAGAATACACAAGACCAGCACAGCTTGAAGAACTTGTTCATACAGTAATTATGTCTTTGTGTGACTGCCTGCATGAACTCCAGCACTAACAAGCAATGAGCTGTTGCGAATTTTCTTGGAGTCAATTTTCAATCCTACTTAATGGCTCCAGAACAGCTAAACCCAGAACAGAATCTTCGACAAGTGTTCCCTGAGCAGTGGAGTGTGACAACTGGACGTTGCTGTATAAACTTCAAAAATAAAAACATTCTCACAACAACAGAGCAGAATCAGCTGGAAAAACATCATGTGCACAGCTGGGAAATACAAACCTGTTTCAGACAGAGGAGAATCCAATCCCTGCCTATTGCAGGGTTGATTCTGCAGAGATTTTTGGTAGACAGAGCTACGTACCAGTATTTGACATGGATTTAGGATTCTGGCCCTCCCAGCAGCACAGCCTCCAGAGGACCAATCCAATCTGAGATGGTAATGATGCACAGTCAAGTCAGCTGCCACTCATCACTCAGTGATCAGCTTTTTCTGGTAGTTTATTAAAAAATGAGAACATCACAGCGAATTTCAGTTCACAGCTTTAAAGTCATGTCACTGGTGTAACTGTGACAGGGCTGGCATAGGACAGAGAGCACCCTGAACTGCAGCTCCATAAAATCACTGCTGGCAATACAGCAGCCAAGCACAGTCATTATTAGCAAGACTTCAGAAACTTCTATAAAAAGATGGATTCTAGACAAACTTCAGATATCTATATGCTTTAAGTAGTGACTAAATCTGGAATTCATCAAAATTCAGAATACCAGCAGAGCATGGTAAATTTAAAGCACCAGCACTGTTTTAAAGAGGTAGAAGAAATAATGTATTCATAACCCTAAAACACTAAATTTATTCACTGCTTTAGATACAAGGGTAGTACAGCTTTAGATTATTTGCAGGCAAACCAAAGCTGCTTAAAAAAAACCCCACAAACCTAAGTCTATCCTACTTCTGAAAATTCTTTATATATCACCGATGAAGGAATGCAAAACAACATTAACTTGGAACAAAAACCTTTTGCCAGTACTGTCAGCTTGCTTAAAGTCACCAATAATCTGACATTTTGAAATAAATAAATAAAGAGACACATTAGTCATCTATATGTCCAAAGCAATTTCAGCAAAAGAGCTAAAATAATATTGTTGAGTAAAATACTATTACCAAACGCAAGATAAAGAAAAATTAATGATAACAGTAAACAGCTCAAAAAAATTACTGTGGGAATTAAGTGTAGAATTTAATCTCCCAAACCAGAAAGGAAAAGTGGAGGGGAGAGAAATAATAGACAAAGACACCATCATGAGTGGCAACTGTTCTGTTCAGCACAAAACACACAGTTGCCTTCTGTCATAATACTGAAAATAAATATTTGCTACCTTGACCACATTTTAAATTTTTCAAGGCAGTTGTTTTTTCCTAAACCAAGAATGGCAACTAAAACCCCTATGTGTAACCTGCTTGTAAGTCAGGTTTATAGCAAACGCTTCTACTAGAAAAAAAATAAGATTCAAACCGCTATACACAGACACATAAAAATATACGTGTATGTATAGATATATAAAAAAGCTTTTGATGACTCATTCCAGACCACTTCAGTTTTAAAGCACTTTCCCTCTTTTTAAGGTAAGCTAAAAGAAAATTTTAGTCCTTAACCATACATAAATCCTTCTCAATCACCTCCTTAAAATGTCTCAAAGGTATTTGTGTGCCATCTCAAATTATTTGAAATGTTATATGCAGTATAATTACATTTACATAATCATTTAGCAAATCAAGCCCAATAATGCCTACATTTTCTCAGCATCATGGGCAGATTACCAAGTCTTTTTCCTCCTTCACTGAAATAATTTTTAAGCTTCTTCCTTCTTTTAAACGTGCACCACTTATTCCCACAGTGTTTAGAGACCAAATCAAGTGGTTTGAACTACAAAAATACATAATACTACAACCATTACATGTTCTTCTATCAGCCCAAAGCTTTTTTTTTTCTCTTTCTTTATTCCCCCCAGGTCTTCTCACTTCTGGCAGTTCTCCATCAATCAAATACGCAGGAATGCAAAACAATGTTAACACATCAGTGTCAGCCTCCCTCCAAACTCCACTGCGTATTTACTCATCAGCATTCCTGGTGCTGCCTCACAGTCCTGTAAAGCTGTGCTGATATTTCATGAAAATTTGAAGATTTTAGTCACCTACATTCGGCATCAGTTTTCATTTTCTTGGTTGCAAGGCATTTTCTTCTTAAAAATAAATTTTAAAACTTACGGTGTAGCTTGTGTTATAAAACATTTCAAAGAAATAACTATTTTTTAAGAATTTGACCCAGTTTCCACCATCTTACTTTTTCTGAGCTTTGAATAGCAAAATATGGAAGCCCAAATTGCTTTGCAAATCCTTTTCTAGATTGGATACACCAGGTATCCACCAAGGAAGGAAATAAGATCAATTAACTGAAGGTCATTCTCATCTAATTTTGTATGTGTGCATCCAAGAATATATTTAGATACAATTCCCAGATCTTCATTTTTATACGAAGTCAACCCAAATTTAAAAAAAAAGGAAGCAATGAACCAATTCAAGTGCTACCAAAACAAACTACTACATACCAACAACAAAATACACATTGGTTATTCCCAGCCTGGAAAAGAAGCAATGCTGGGAGGTGGAGAAAGCTGGATGAAAAACAAAACCAGAGAGCTTTCGGTTTATAAACACAGTGTTTCAACACCAACTTTTCTGTTTATGCTCCCCACACTGTTACACTTGTCTCTTGGCATATGCTCCATCTGGCTGGGGAGATGCATCTGCTTCTTCCTGCTGCAGGCTCTCCACGTGCAGCTGAGCTCTCCGTGCTCACTCGGAGCCAGAAGCCAACAATCCCATCTCTGATCCCAGAGATGTTCCTGACTACAGAACGTGCACTGCTCCTGTAACAGCTCTATTAAAATTTTGTGAAAAGGCAGAGAGGAAATGTATTTTAATGCAAGAAAACAGCTGATTACAGCAGAAGATTAAACTGGCTTGTCGACCCTGCTGAAAGCAGCAAAAGGGTCATTTACCTGCTTTGTCTGAACCATGACAAAACCACTCTCACACCAAGCCGTCACAAATGCTGCTCCCCATTACAGTCACCAATTCCCATGATAAGATATTTAATACAAACATCCAAATCGCTTGCTGGAATTTACACCAGAGCAGTCCTTCCACAAGTATGAGTATGACTGCAATAATTATGTGCCATAGTTTAAGAGAGTTGGTTTTTTTTTTTTGTACTTTCTAGTTACAATTTTTATTACAGATCATTACCTATTTCAAGGACAGCTGTCAATATCTGGGGTATAACCTAAGCCTTATTCAGCACATTACACTACACTGAAAACAGCATTAAACTGCAGAGCACAGGAGAGGCTCATTAACTGACACCCACCCGGAATTCTCCTGGGCACAGATGCCAACTGGGAAAGTAGGTCACATTTTACACAGGCTCCTAAAAATCAAATCACCTCAGTCTGATGAGGTGAGATGAGGAACAAGAAAAACCCACCATGGCCTAGTGTAGGTGAAATAAACCCTGATTTACTGTATCAGTCAAAGAAAATTAAAACATGGGAAAAAGATAAAAACTGAGCTAAACAGGCAGGAAGAGGCATCTTCAGCCCTTGACTCCCAGGACAAGTGAGGCTGGGGGAGAGGGAACAATGGTGCAAATGCTGCTTTCGGAGGCCTTCTTGAGGGGCAGAAGGACCCAAAATGGAAGTGGTATCTTCTACTGTAAATAACCTACAATAATCTTAACATCCTGCACTAAAGAAAATATACAAGTGCCTGTTCATCTCCCTCTTTTCTTTTGGATTTAAAAACAATGAATGCTCAAGGTCTCATATTGTCTTTTATACATTAAAACATTTTGTTGACCATATGGATACAAAATCCTGATAAAACCTGAAATCCTTCCCATTTTACTCTGCAGAAATACTTCTTCCTTCAGGAAAAAAATAATTACTTGTCAAGAATAATCTGTTACAGAAAGAAAGTCCATGAACATTAAAGCATCAAATGCTTTAACACCTACAGCAAGTCCTTCAAGTCATAGACAGCACTTCAATGTAACAATCTGCAACTGTGCCATTATGGGTTTGTAAAACCAAATACACAATCCCAGTATTTCAAGAATTCAAAGCACACACTGAATGAAAATCTTACTCTTTTCAATACATCTATATGGTCCATCTATGCTGTGCAAGAGCACTACCTTATACTCCAGTAATCTCATAGAGGAACAGGTATAGGACAGCAACAGGTCATTCCTATCTACAATAACATGTTCAGTGAAAGACCTAAGTGCATGCATCAAAAAAAAATTTCTAATATTCATTTAAGATGCCAGTGCTCTCCCTCCCACTATATTTTCACAAACATTCCAGCAGCAACAGAAGACACCAAGCTCTGGGCATATGAAAGCAATTCCTATGCCAAAACTGGGCAGGAGACAACTACAAGGGGAAGATGTCTCATCGACTTCACTTAATCATTTACAACATTGCCATCTACCCAGTATTGGAAATAAGTAGCAGCAGATTTGTTTCATCCCTTACCCAGCTTCTGAGCTGTGTGGAATGACCTTTCCTTCTAGCCCAGGAAAACCCACCCTCCTGTCATGCACATCAGGACCACAGTGGGTACAGAATAGCTCCACAGTGAGCCTATGTCACCATAAATGCCATTTGTCACATTCAAGGAGGTAAGTGAATTACTAAATTAAGACCTATATACACATCACCTATAACTCCATAAAATGGAATTACTTAATATAATTCAGTTTAGTATGAATTTGACAGGTTTCAGGTGCTTTTCTGCAGTAATTTTCATTTGTTAAAATACAATTTCAGTGTCATTACAATGAAGAGAAGCCATTTTACATTGTTCTTTCAGCATGTTTCCAAAATGCTGGTGGTGTTACTAAACATCTATCACACTCCAAGCACCCATCAATCCAGAAAGAAAAAACCTGAAAATATTTCACAACCAGGGTAAAGCGCACACAGGGCTATCTGAAGTGGTAGGAGGATACATTCCTAAATTACACTATATTTGAAAAATGGGAATAAAGTCCCAAATTCCACACTAGTATAAAACATTAAATCTAGAGAAGAAAACTAGAAAGAATCTGCAGATGAGTCTTTGCATATTCCCTTAGAGCACATCTGCCCTCGGGTGCTAAGTGCACTTTTACTGTACTTATCAGGGGTGAAACACTTGACCCTGGTTAAAAAACCCACCAACAAGAAGAAGCCAAAAAAATGGCCTTGCACAGAATTATTCTGGAAGAGGTCCTTAGTCCTCGTGATGTGAAGAAGCACCATTACCATGAGTCACAACACAAAGAGGCCCTGCATGCAGAACAAAACCCAGCTGAGCTTGTATCCCTGTCTCAAACCCGTGTCTGTCACAATCAAAAGCTCATTCTGCAGGAATTAGGTTTTCCCTTCCTCTCCAGTGGCTATCCCTTATTTATGCTAATCCAGTGACTAAGCCTTCAACTCCTCATGGCTTGTATTATCCCTCTCTTTAGAACTCAATGCTGAAGACAGAAGTTGAGGAGGGTTTTTTTCTGATCATAAAAGACAGTTGACAAATTAGCAGAGAATTTTGTCAGAAAAAAATATAAAGCATTTGTCTGTATCTCAATTTTGTCAATCTGATTTTTTGCTTGCACACTCATGTACAAGATCAGCTAGTACCATCCCTGTACTCAGATCCCCTTGGCAATAGGCTCTTCAGCTATTCAAGGCTAATCATTATTCTGAAATCATTCCTAAAAAGCAAGGCATTTGTTCAGAAGACAACTTCAGAATTTAAATTAAACCCTTAAGTCAGCCACCTGTTTTGGTCTATTTACAGGACTACTGGAGATATGCTCTGAAATGCAGTTACAGTACATCAAGGCTCCAATTGCCAAGAAAATCCTTGAATTCTACTGCACCTAATTTAGAAATTATGTACTGAAAAGAGTTTCTATTTAAAGCTCAAGCATTATAAAAGTAGATGAAACCAATACCTTGGAGTAAATATATTCATATTATTCTATTACTGCAGAAACTGCAGTCATTCTGCTGCTATTTTAATTGACAGTCACTGGACAACAAATTTAAGTTTGTTTAATCCACAGTTTCTCTTCTTTTTTCTTTTGTTTTTTGGGTTTTTTTTGGTTTGGGCTGAACAAGGGGCAGCAGAGGTGGTGGCTGATTTGATCCATTTTCAAGATATGACTGGTAAAATGGCTACTATCTCAGAGGAGAAAAAGGGCCAGCTATAATTGTCTGTTAGGCTGAGGGTACTCTTCTGACCTTCCTCTCCCACTCAGTCAATTTTTTCTCCCCATTAAAACCTTGAACATTTCTCCCCCTCCTTCCCCAGAAAAACAACCATTTTTCACACCTCTATTTCCATTGCCAAATGTGACTGAAATCAAACATGTTTCCCAGGAACTGGCAGGGGGTGGAGGGCAGATGGGAAAACAACATGGCTGTAAAGATAAGTTATTGCCTTAGAGAAACCAGACTAAAAGCAGTAGTTTACATCTCATAAAACGGTATTAAATAACTTTAAAACTTTTGGTTAAAATATTTAAAAATACTTTACATTGCTCTATATTTTAATTATTAAGGAGATAAGAAGACTGACATATCTTTTCAAATTGTTACCTCAACAATATCTGAGTTGGTTCTGCTTTCATGGGGCTCGTTGTATTCTGTGTATTTTAGTAGAACTTTGTCCATGTCAGTGCTGGCATACTGAAAGAGTTTGTTAGAGCTGTTAAAAATGATGAGTGCTATTTCACAGTCACAGAGCACACTCAACTCATAGGCCTTCTTCATTAATCCAAACTTCCTCTTTGTAAAGGTGACCTAGAGAAGAAAGAATAATGATTAATTTATTTTTTTAAAACACATGACAAGGGTTTCAAGGAAAATAATCAAGGCTCACCGACTGAGCCACCATTTACTCCTACTGTCATATCCAGCTTAACACAAGAACTGCCTGTAATATCTAGTGCAAATTTTAGGGCCCAATGTTCTTTGTTAGACTAAGTTAAAAAATTACACACACCCAACACTTCCACTGGTAAATAACTACTAAGGAGAGTTAAATTTTAGTTAGAGTTTTAGTTAGAATAGGATAATTTAGCTTTATTTCCTCTGTTCAACAGACTGACATTCCAGGTATCACAACTTCTTCTGTGGTACTTACAACCTTAATTATAACAAAATCAAAGAAAACAGAACAATCAATGGAAGCAACACTGCTATTATTCACTATGATTTCTAATTATGCAAAGATAAGAAATATTGCTATTTTGTTGCTATTAAATCATCTAATAATCTTCTCATCTTGTAATTTTACTTGTTTTCTGTGACTTGGAAACATCAGGAAACAACTATTCTGTCCAGTTAGAACTGCTGAGGGGAAACAAATCCATTACAGACCATCACACAGGAGCATTTGCCCATCAGGGAAGAAGGAAACAGTTATGAAAGTTATCATCAGTTACGAAAAAAAAAAAAAGTTTTAAAAGTTATTCCTTTCACAAGACAGCAGCTAAGGATATAAAAGTGTCAATGCATTTGACACCCCCCCATTACAACTCCAAGCATGAGCTGTGACAGGTGAGTGATCCACATGCCCCACAGACAACAGTCAATGAGCTTTTGCAACAGAGGAATGAAGACACCAGAAACAATCAAACCTGTTTTCTGGGTTTCTGCAGTTTAATTACCAAGCTGTTCATCAAGTTTTTGGGAAAATGGATGGGAAACTTCTGTATATACACACCTGAAGGCTTTTTTCTCCTCATTATCTCACACATATTACTTTTTTAATACCATTAATAATAGAAAATATATCCTATTCTTCCCAACCACAGTAACAGTCTCAAAGGATACACAGATGCAGCTGTTGTTGTTCTGACACTTAAAAGGTTATTATCTGAGTATGAGCAGGTATAGAGAGGTACTACTGTTTAGTGTTTGTCAGGAAAAAGGCATCATAAACAAGATGTGTGTGTGCTGTGTCACCTGGAGAAGTCCTCAGACTAAAGAATGAAGGTTTCCTGCCACTGAGGACCAGTAGGATCCTGGACAAGAGCTCTTCATTTCTTTACAGGAATTTTATCTCTCTCACCTCTTGTAAGGCAGCCTCACTTGTGAGATTCTCAGCTGGCATCAACTTTTCACATGGTGCTTGGACAGCGCTTAGCACAAACCCCTCTACCACATTACTTCAATGCACATATATTATTTGAAACTCAGTTTTCATTTCAGAACCCAAAAGCAGGCTTAGTTTTGTAAATTTCTCTCTTTATTTCTCCTTCCATTTAGGACATCAAACCCAAAAAAGATGTGTCTTTATTGCAGGTAAATCATTTCCCCAGCACTATTTTAATATTTCTTAACAAGAAAATGGGTGAGGAGGAGACAGCAAAGGCAGCAAGATTGAGCTCCTTTGATATCTAATTTACTGCACTGGATTCTCTTCAGCTTAATGAAGATAAATGTCCTACAGCTCATTCAAGCAGATAAAGCTGCTTAATTAATAATACAATGACAGTCTCATGACAATCATAATCCCCCTGAGGAATGGTCTATATATTCTGTTTTGAGCTCACATACAATCCCATCAGAAATAAGATGCTTCTGAAAAACAGTAGTTTTTCTTCCCACGTAAGTTATATGAACTTGCTTTGCAGGCAAAGCTCTGTCCCATTCTACTTGTATTTTCAAAAAAAAAAATCTAAACCTCGAACTAAACATCAAATCAGGACATCATAGGCATGTCCATGAGTGATCTACTCACCAGCTATACATGCCACAGAAAAACTGACAGGACACAACTGAACTACAACTTTTGTTCAAAACAAATACTGAATGCACTCCTTATCTGGGTCAAGGAAAAAAATCTCAAAGCAAATACCTTATAAATGTCCAGTGCATCAGGGCATTCTAATATGTTAAAATTCTATATCCCGGCTATCAAAACCACAGGACAACAGTGGTCATCAATCCCCCTACATATGAAAGGTAAGATTCCACTAGCAAAAACTATGTAATCTCTCTAAAACCTGTTAAAAACAAGATGCAGTGTGTTTTCATCTGAGTTTCCACAGAAAAAAGGAGAAGGCAAGCCTAATTCTACTTTCAAGATAGAGCTTAAATCCTCTTCCTTGTCACTAAATAGCTCAAAAAGGTGCTAGCCAAGAACCAGCCAGAAACAGAACTAGAATAAAATCTCCCTATTTACTTAAGTTACAGCAATGGTGTAAGTGGACCAAAAATTTTATACAAATGCACTGATTCTCTTCCTCTCCATTGTTTCAATCTGAACAATGGGATGGGGATACAAAAGAAAAAACAATTCCTCCTGCAAAAAAGAAAACACCTCACCAAAGTCAGGGTAGAAGTGCAACACTATTTGTTTCTCAAGCAGGACAAAACCAAGGTTGCCCAATTTAATCCAGATTCATTAAAAAAAAGGACTAAGTGGGATCAATTTCCACCTCTTTCATGTGCTTTAAATTGTAGAGCAAGATTCGAAAAGAACTGAAGTCATTAATTCATCTACTTTTACTACGTGTACTTAAGACATTTATCTACATCAAACATAAAGTCACTGGGTGATTAAAGCTGTTCAAACACAATACTTGGCTTTCTCCCAAACTCCAATAATACTTTTCTTGCTATATATAAGACTTCTCAGAGTTTACATTGCTTTAAAGTGATACAAGGAGAAAAACAATCTTGATTTCACCAACAAAACAATGGGCTCTGAGCTGATGTGTCAGCAGCAAGAGAGTTCCATGGAATTCTGACACTACTCTAATGTCAAGCTGCTGTTCAGAAGTTGAAAAAGGAAATCAAACAGCAGGAAGGGAACAGAACAAAACACAGTACGCCACTATATAAGTCCGTATTTTGTCTGCATCCTGAATTCTGAGTCCCTTGGCCATCAAAAGTAATGGAGCAATACTCCAGAAGATTCAGGGAAAAGGAGCAACACGTGTGGAACAAATTCTGTATTAAAGTAACTAAGCAAGCAAGGCAGCTATAACCTGAAAAAACTTACTTTAAGAGAAAATAAGCAAATGTGGACAGACTCGAGATTGGAGTCACTGCTGCCTCTTCCATACAAGAGCTAAATAACTGGCAGAACCATGGCAAAGGGTAAATAAAATGGTGTTCCTTGAAACAAGAGGCAACAGACCTATAGGAAGTTCTACACAAAAGATGTAAATGCTGCAACGTTATAAGGGCTCAAAGGATAACTGAACAACTTCACTGGTGGGGGGTGGGGAAAACAAACAAAAAAAATCCATTAATGGTTGCTAAATATACGGAAACCACATCCAGCTCAGGAAATCCCTGAGCTAAGAATAGTTAAAAGCTGGAAGAGGATTACAGGGTCATGTAACATGTGCATCTCCAGCCCACACGTATTTGCTCATGACCATCACTGGACAAAAGATGTCGGCTCAGTGGCACCTTCGGCCTCATCCACCAGCACTGTTCTTAAAGACCTTAAGTCCTTCCTGTAATAATTTCCCTTAAAAATGGTAACTTCCAGTTATCCCACTATGTATTTCAGTATCCAATTAAAATTTAATTTTGCATCTCATGCATCAATTTAGAAATTAAGAGGAACCATTACTGCAAGAGTCAACAACTTTTGGTAGTTTTCAACTTCACAGGGCACCCCTCTGTTAGGGCACAAGCAGCCAAGTGAGCAGCTTTCCCCAAAACATTAATTTTGAGCCCTCTTCCCTTCTGACAATTTTTGAAGACTGTTGTGACAAACAGCTCTTACAAGAAATATAAATCGATGCTTTTAAATAGAATGTTAACAGAATTTGTTACTGTATCCAAAGCACTGTCGATAACTGCCCACAGCTACCTCAAACTCCTCTGTCAAAGTGCTACAGACAAAAAATACCCTTACTAGATCCTTCCTGAATTTCTCATCCTTTCTCTGTCTCCTGTAGTAAGTGTTCCTAGTAGTTATCAGACCAAGTCATGTGTCTATTGAAAAGCAGGGTATCATTTAAATAGGGACAGCAATTTTAAACTTTAAGTAGTAAGAGTTATTACTTATAAATAACATTTTTCCCTCAAACAGTCATAAAATCATTGAGATTTCTTATTCAGATTCTGGCAAGGGCATCTGTGGATATATGAAGACAAAGCTCAGCTTTAGAACAGTGAATTAGGATGAATGCATTCAAACTTTCCATGAATTTTTAAGATTACTGATGGACCTGTTCATGCAGACTTCTTGTTTCTCACCTGCCTATTCCGTTCATCCATTATTCTTGTGATCTGTATTTTCTTTCTCCCCATTTTTGCCTCTTCTTTCTTTTGCTTAGCAATCCAGAAAAAAACTAATCCAAGAAATGTCCCTCTTCAGTGTTCTAACACATGATACAGTTTTCTTTTACTTTGTCTTCAGCTTGAGAAACAGCTCCTACTTCTTCTTATAAGCACCTAGAAAGAAATTGAAAATATTAATGTACAAATTACTAAAAAGGAAGTATCGTTAAAAACCCATAGAGCTAAAAAACCACTTACATCATGAAATTTCAGAGAGAAATCTAGTGTTTTGACTAGTAAAGTATTATACTACACACTCTCTTCCAATTAAACTCCAACTGGTTTGGTGCATTCTACCCACAAACTACAGACTTAAAATGGCCAATAATTTCACATACTTCCAACTGAATGGCTTTAAAATTCAATTGTCAAAGGGATGGTGCTCATCACTCTAAGCTTTAGGTCTTTAGTTATCTGAGGTTTCAAACATTTACAAGTTTTGGTAAACTCCATTCAGTATTTTAGGAAACCTTATAAAGAAACATTTTGTGTTGCTTGTTTCCTCTTGTAAAATTATCACAAAAAAACCCAAAACAAAGCCTTGAGAATATCAAGTTTCTGTTCCTAAGCGAAACTGCATCTCCTTTTGTCAGCCACTTCTTGGGATTCCATTGGGAAACAAGAGGGAAAAGGAAAGAGGGAATCTCTCTACTTAAAAGCGACCACAGCAAAGAGTTTTGCAACAAAACTACTTCATGATTACCAAGACATCAACGAAGACCTGAGACCTGACACAATTCCTCTCTCTCCAATAACCTGTAAGTGCCACATCTGCCAATACCCATTCACAGCCCAGTGCCTGTTTCATTGTTATACTGTTCACCAAGATAATGTGCAGGAAGCTTGAAAAGCCAGTGTGCCACTGCATTTAAATCTGCACTGAACTATATGATATTTAACGAACTTCAAATGTATTTTCACTTCAGAAATTGCTAAGCCATATTCCAGACATGCTTGAATTGTAGGATAACACTAGTTGAAGAAAACTGGAGAACAATTTAAATTAAATGGCTTCTAGAACATAAAGGGTATACCAGAATGCATAAACATGAAACAGATACACCTTATTTATCTTATACCTAATACCTATTTATCTTATACCTAATACTCATTCAAAAGGGTAAAACCAGCCCAAATATTAGCTGATAACCTCTCTAACTTCCCAACCCAAAACATCTTCTGAAGACAAGCCTTGCATATTTTAATCTGGGTGTCACCATGCCATATCCTTGAGGCCATGTGTAGAAAGTGGTGCAACCACATCACCATCAGACAGTTAATGAGCAGAGACAGCAAGAGGCGATTAGTCACAGGCTACACTTCACAATACATTCAATTTACACTGAGGAAACAGACATGATGTTCTTGGGAGAAAAAAAACAGAGGTGGAAGAACATCACAAAATGAAGGGATGTCATTTTCTATCTACCTGACAGCAACAAAGAACTGCTTTAGAAAAACATCACAAAATGCCAAAAAGTATTTAGAAATACTATTTCATGAAATTTAAAATCAAATCAACACTTTCACAGTATGATGTCCACTATGTCCAGAATGATGGTCTAAAGGATATGCACTAAACACTGTCTATAAAGCAAAACATTTGAAAACAACCATCAACACTGTACTGCTTTTGTATTCTTAATGAAAAAGGATTTCTTCCAAGGTGCTTCTAAGAAGGTAATTAACAGCCAGTGAAGACCAGACGAACCAGCCTCTATAAACCAACAGCACACAAGGAAAATCTTCCAGGGAAACAACAGTTGGCATATCGATTTATCCCACTTTTGTTTAAAAAAATTCTCAGCTCGTGCTATGATCGCACATTAAATTTAGTTCTGGAAAAATCTGGTTGCATCCTTTGAACATACCTAATCAAAGGATCTCTAACCAGCTCTTAAAATTTGTCTTCTCCTTCATGTGTGGCTTTATTTTTTAAACCTACCATGTATTATTGAAAGAGTTCTCAGAATGCAGAATTATCAGAGTCTTTCCTCTGCCTTTAAAAGCCCCCCCACATCATCACCAGTACACAGAAATGGCCAGGCCAAAGATCTGGTGCAGCACTTTATCTGTGGTTACTAGCAGATACCACTAGCATCATCAAGGAAGAACACAGGAATAAACAGAATAATAAAATATAAATAATAAAAACAGAATAATGAAAATATAAACCACGTATTAGGTGATTTTTGAATCATGAACTTCTGGAGTTGTTCTGCCTCCTGTGACACGTACTCAAAAGCAACTCTATGCAGTGAATAAAATAAGGAACTCCAGAGAAGAGGGAGAGAGGAATATAAATATTATGTGAGATTATGCAATATATATATTAAAGAACACAGAGTAAGAGAATGCACAAATGTTTTGTATGAACTAATGGAAGGCACAGTAGCAGGGAAACACTGTTATCTGCTCTGTGTACTGTCACACATAGGGAAATGGGAAACAGTAATTTTCACCAACATTTTGTTACAGCTCTGGGGTGTTATTTCAGGTCTTTTACAATGCTTATGCTCTGTTAGGCATAAAAGCCTCAATCTATTTCCCATTTATGACAGTTCACTGCTTCCTCTCAGGTCTGACTTTCTTCAACATTCAATACTTGTATCACTTAAAAATTCCCAATTCCTGTTTGCATGTGTGTCCAACCCGGGTCCAGGCTCTCCTCCCTCTCCCACAGGTTGCTATGGACACCAGAACCTGGCTTGGAATTGCATTTTCCAAAGGCAACTCTGGGATGCAGCATCCCTGGCATTCTGAAGTCCCACACAAGCTGATTTTCAAAGCACAGAATTCAAACAGGTTTGGCTTGAGCTCAGGGCAGAAAGGATCTTGACACAGCTGCAAAATCAGAGAAAACTGTGCAGTAAAATGACACTTTTCATGCATGCTCAGAACATCACAAGAGGAAGTTACTGCCACTGACAAAGGCATGTTATATTTCTAATGAGAAGAATGACTTTTCGTTTTACTCATCCTTGATCATGTCGCAGTTGTGGTTTTATTTTCTATCCTGACTAGCAACGAAACTATGTAAGATAAGATATAGCACCAGGTCCAACATAGGGTTCCATCAGAATCGTAACTAGCAAAGTTTTCATTTTGCTAAATCATAGTTGCATTACAAACATACATTAGGTGAAGTTCTTAATTCACAAAGCCATTTCATCTAGATTATCAACACACTTTTTCCCAAATAAAGGAAAACCTCCTGATACACATATGAAGATCAACCCACATTTACATCTGAGAGTAAAGATGAAACTAACACAAAGTAACCTCGATGAAGGTAAAGTTCTGCTTCTTAAGTGACAGAATTCAATCACAGCCACCAAAACTGCTTCACATTATTTGCATGGGCACACCGAAGCAAAAATTAGTTTGTCTTAAAGAAGGCCTTCAGGCATCTATTAAACAAAATAATTAGAATAAAAAGAGAAAAAGAAGGAAAAAATCCCACATGCTTCATGATGAGCTTTAAACAGAAAATAATGTCAGCCCGCAATAAAGGCAAGAAAAAATGTATTTGCAGTTGTCCAGATGATAGCCTCCTTTATTGTTTAAAAGTAAGCGATTCCAAATTTTCTGGATTTATTCCCTTCCCCAAAACATGTGAAAACAGCATACTAATTACTGACAAACAACAGAAGCACATGTAGAAACATACCCTCGCAACTGCACATCTTCAGGAGCTCATCTGAGTTTGTTGTCAAGATTGCTCTCAGTTTCACAGATTATTGAGATGTAACTTTAAAATAAGGAAACTGTATTTGACCTATTTAGAAAGATTCTTTCAAGAGTTCAGTGGAAACACATTATATCTGTGCAAAACTGCACAAGGTCTGGAAGCCTCCTGGCAGAACAGGTTAGGAAAAACTGTGTCAGACTCATACTCCTTCCATTTAATTTCCTTTTATTTCCCTCTGACTCTGTTTTCTTGAAACTTCCATTTCACCACCATGGTTACAGGTTACATCTGACAGTCCCCATCTCCTCAGGGCTCATCTACTGCAAGCACACAAAAGAATGAGTACCCTGACGTCAGATCATTTGCATGAAAACACAGATCTGCAGAGATGCATCTTACACAGGCCTTGGGTATGGCTTACTAAATAGCAGAGAGTAACTTTTACTAAACCAAGATTAATAGGTCTTTTGCTAGTCTTAAAGGAGCCTGTGCAGATATTTTTGTAGATTTGGCCCCTCAGCAAGAACCGATGAGCACAGACTGATCACGGCTGAACTGCACAATTGCTGGTTATTCTGACACTTTACACACTCACATCAGCAGAACATAAAAATTTCCGTTCACAGCAACACGGAGATGAGCCCCACCACGTGTTGACTGTTGCACACCAACAAAGCAGATAACACAGTTATCTCATTTTTCCACAGTACTAATAATGGACAAATGTCAGTGTCCTCTCTCCCTGTCCCACAGTGCTCAGTAGAAGTGGCAAGGGGGGAAAAAAAATGGATTCAAAGAATGTCTTCACCAAAGTAATTTATCTAAAGGTTAAAGGGCTGTGTGAAGCAAGGTCAAACATGATTCTCAGACTCCATTTCACTGTCCAGAAGTGAGAGAGAACATTCTCTTCTTCAGAACCTCAAAGAGATGCAAGCCATATAAAGTAAGTATACAACTCCAAACACTGTTTTTCCTAAATCCCATACTAATTATACAAAATATATTCACTCAGATATGACTGCACTGACACATGTTTAGGACCATGGGATATCATCTCTGTGTTCTAGACATTCCACCAGCCCTGCTCCAAAGCTCATTGCTACCACCTGGAAGCTAAATTTGAAAATTAAAATCCCCAGCAAAAGGATTTTACATACCTTTATGTCTGCACTTAACAGAGAACACAGATCCTTGCTGGATCTGTTTTTGCAGAGGGGTGGAAAACCAGTACCAAAGCAGTTTCCTCCAGCCACATTTCCACAGCCCTGTCACCATACACTGCTGTAAGTAATGTCAGATATAATTGTTAAAACAATCACATGGCTCCCCTTCCAAAACAAGGGTACATGCTGTCATTTATCTCTCCCTACTTGCTGCACCACAATCTTAGGAAATAAATCTTTTTTCCATCCTCAGTTAGAAGCCATTCTTCTCTATCCAAGCTGAGCTTCACAGTAAATGAGAGTGGCCTCACAACTTCAAGGTCCTTAGCTACCAAGTGATACACAAGCATTGTTATAAAACAATAACACAACTCTTAGCCAAAATTACTTCTTTTTTTTTAAGTGGGACAACGTAAAAAAACAGGAAGCCATAAACAATTCTTTATTGATATTCTGGTTTTATGCATCATAAAACACTTGTTTCTTTCAGCTGGGAAGAACAACGGACATCTCTGGTACAAGACAATTTAAATAAACTGTACTTCTAAGATTTGTGGAGTTTTGCAACCAAACATGGTCCTCAGTTTCCACACTAACATCAAATCTATTTTTAAGCTCCTAGTTTGTAAGTGAGAGAGCTTTTCAAATTATGTTTTGAAGGCGTATTAGGAAAGATCATAACGTATTCTCAAAAAATATCCTTACTGCAGAACTGCACCTTCCTGTTGTTCAAAAAAGGCCCTTTCTGCCAGTCTCCTCCATGCACTCAGTACTGCCTAAAATGAAGTGGAAGAACTCCATTTTCTTGCACACAGAACTACAGAAATCTGAATGGTATCAAAAATGAACTAAGATTCAAATGCATGTTTTAAAAACAAGTTTTATTACTCCTAGAATGCACTTTTCCAAGTTAGATTTTCCTGACCGGATGGACTGGTTTTCCAGAACTACCAGCATAACCTATGACAGCACAAGCACTCCTAGACAATGTGACAAATGTGGTCTTGTCCAGGACCAGGGACAGCCAGGATTTCTGCCCTGACTAGTTACTTTCAATTAAATGGTTCAAGTTTTTAATAATACTCAAACACTTTCTCTTGGCCTATTCTTCAGTCCAAAAAACCTCTATCATCCTATTCTGAGCATTTATAATTTATACTCCCTAGAACCAAAGCAGCCATTATCAAACTATCTGTTTAAGCATACATATTTACTACATCTTCTCAAGTAACACTAAATTCTGTTTTATTACTCCCATCCATAACTTTGGTATTTTCTAAACTAATTTATCCTTTCATTCTCAAAAATACATTAGAACACAGAAAGTAAGATCTGGAATCTGCTGAGGTAACAGTGGAGAAAGACCACAGAAAAAGAACTAAACTTTCAATACTGGACTAAAATCCAATTTTAGATAGAAGCAGAATATAAAATATTAAGTAATCACAAGAATTCTGCTGCCAGACTTCTACAAAAAGATTAAGAAAATAACTGCATGACTGAATAGCTGTCTGGAAAACATGCTCCAGAGAGTTTCTCAAGAAACTTGCTCCTAATTTATCATGTAATTTGTTGAAAGAAGTGACTTTTCCATGGTATACAAAAATAGGCACAAACAAAGATGATTCGGGACACTGTTAACAAAACAAACCCCAATATGTAATAGCTCAGGCCAAAAGGACTGATTTCCTAGTGAATGAACCAGAGCTTTTACAACTATGTCAATTTGATCACAATTTTAGAACTTTCCATCAGATAAATTCTCCCTTTTTTTTCCATTTAGAGCTGTTGGGAAATCTATGAACTAGATGCAGAAATCTAAACTTAAGTTTGGATATGATTGCTCCATAACAAATGAGCATTTGCAGGTATTTAATTAGCGTAAAATTGATGTTTGACAGCTTTCACAATGACAAGCTCAAAGTGCAACTCAAAGCATTTAAACCCAGCTTTTAACCCCATAGGCACCTGTACATTATAAGACACAGAAGAAAGGTTTCCTTCTTGAAAGAAAATATACATACAAAACACATTAAATGTTTTTCCAGATCAAAAGCATTTGCCTCATTCTTATCAGGAATTTGTAATGGCTGTGGAACTTAACTACCATGTGGCCAAAAAATGGCACAGAGCCACATTTGTGTTATTACAACTCCTCCTGGGCTCAAACGAAGGGAGCCACCAGATGAACCTTCCAAAATGCTGATACGAACATGTCTGCCAGAGATGGCTTTAAATTATACACCACTGGACCCACAACAAAAAGCTGCCACAAAACAGCAATCCTTTGTACAGCAGACAAAACCTTGTGAAATGTATTTTTTATATTCATCTTGGGATGGGGATCGCAAAAACCTTGCTGCTGTTCTCAGCAAGGAAAATAAATTCCTTTCTTTAAAGGCAGCTTAATACTGATTGGGTAAGAGTCAGCTGAACAAGACACCTTCACATTGCACTGGTGATTAACTAAACAACAACTAATAGTGTGATCAACTGAAATATTAATTTTTCATATTTTTCTTCATCTTACAATAAGAGAGAATAAAATACATATATAGTACTGTTCAGTTTCCTATTAATATATTTACCAACGAGAATGGAGCTTTCTGGTTTTGCAACATGTTAATACTTCATTAATCTTCTTCAGGCTCACTGATGCATCTTTAGATAACACTTAACATACCGTTAAGTCAAGGCTTTAAGAAAAAATATTATCATTGCAAAATCTCTTTCCAGAAGTCTTCATATTTCATCAGTTACAGCAGTGACACTCACACTTTAATTACTGTTACCTTGGCTCATTACTTCTCCCATCTCAATTTAACTTTATCAATAGATCAGAGAATACAGATAATCTTATTTTGCACAGCAACATGCATCTGGCAAAGGTGTAGCTCATTATGTCAGCGTTCTCACAATGGCTCTGCCCCACTTGTCACATCTCTGTTTATCTCTACTACAATCAGCAGAGCACACAGAGCACTGCCATCCCCCAGACCTACCTGCTCTACAGAGACAAGAGATGTTTCACAGTTCCTGGAACAAAATTCAGCTGCAAAGTCCTAAATTCACCTGGTCAGATTTCTGTGCAATTCTAGACAACCGGCATCACTTTTTTTTTTGTGTATGTGGTCACTAATCGTTTTCATCCCCTTGTAGATAATTAAGTTTAAAGGTTTGCTCTGTTCCTTTTTTTTTTTTTAACATGGTCATGCCAGGGTGAATTCAGTGAGAGGAGCATTTTAAACATAAGCAACAATATATCAAAGCAAACTTAAATTCAGATTTCTGGTATTTCTATATGGAAATCCTTACCCACACAGAGCACTGTTCTTCCTTTTGTCTCTGAGAACACGATTTAAGTAGATTATCCTTCCTGAGGAGCACTGAAGCTTTTTGTGTGCGTGTTTTGGAGGGGGAACACTATTTTACAGCCACTTAGAATCTCAGCCAGTAACTGACATGCAAAGGAAAGAACATTCATAAACCAAAACAAGACAAAAATATCCATCTATACAAGTTCTGATTTACCATAACCACATCTAACACTAAATTATTTTGCAGAAAAAATAAACACACAAAAGCAGCATCAGAAAAGCACAAATACAGTGCACTACTTTTACACACAGTTCAAAATGAAACAAGGTGCCAACTGAGCTAAATCAAGCAGCATCGTGACATAAGATTCGAAATGTATAGAAATTAAGACAGGCAGAAAAAATACTTGGAACACAGCACATACTGTAGGACAATATTATGAGATCTATTACTCTTATCCTTCAAATATTCTCCTTAAAATTGCATTCAAATTCTGCAGGCTGCACTTCACTTTCCTTGTAGCAAATGCCAAAGCAGCAATTCTGCAGTCAGGTAAAGCAGTGTCTGTACTCAGTATATTCAAACTGACTGGTGTATAACTGGTACAGTTTTCCCAAGGCAAGAGAAAAAAACACAACTAATTTCTCCCCAAGATGTAAATAAAAGGCATTTGTGTCTTTTACTGTCTTCTACTGGAAAAAAAACCCAGAACATAAATTATGAGGTAATCTTATTTAACACAGTTTCCTTATTGTAGAAAATTTTACCAATTTGGTACTTCAGCCAACTGATTCTTTGGATTTGCAGCAAGAGTTCTAAAACTCTGTGACGTCTGAACACTAACTAGTGAGTAAATTTCTAGTAATTCTTTGTTACTATTTACAAAGAGGGAATCTGTCCCCTGTGCCTGCAAAGTACAAACTGTTGAGGTAATACAACAAACAGCCGCAGGACCAACAACTTCAACACATGTTCCTGAACAAACGTTACAGCAATCAAAAATATTTACAGCTGACTTCAGGAATGTAATGGGATACAAAGGCAGCCACAGCCTTCTGTGGCTTTGCTTATACCTTATACCCTACAGAAAGCTTCCTCAAGTCAGGCTTCAAACCCTAACAATGCCACATTTTACTGAAGTTCTCAGCAAGGGACAAATGTGAGTAGATGAGAAAATGGAAAATAGAAGGATTATAAACAAGATTCTTCCTTGCACATTGTGCCCTTGCAAGATGGGTTCTGGCTTCCAAGTTTGGCTTCAGTCAACAGTGGCTTTGTGACGCAGAGCACTTTACGCTCCTGTTCTGTACTTGGGAAACATCTTCCCAAGGTTTGGCTCATCCTCAGTTATCTGCCTCTTCCTGATGTTATAGATCAGCTTTTCTTCATGCTCTGCACAAGCCACAGGCTCCAAGCTTCTTGCACAACTCCCATCTGTGTTGGCTTTTTTTTAGGGTTTTTTTTACCTGCTGTGACAGGCAGTCTCCACACCATTTCTCTTTCTTACCAACTACAGACTTCCAGTCTTCCTGAGGATTCCATGTGACACACACCCCACTTTTAAAGGAAACAGGACAAGAAACCCAAGAAGAAATATGACAGAGAACACACATCAATGATCTATAAGAAGCTTTAAATCACTGAACAATTATCCAGAAAGCTTTCTTGATAATTTATTCGATGTCTGATTAAATGACAGCATGCAGTCATATTGTTGAAGTGCAACAATTATAAACCAGACAGACACGACAACATAATGCTTCAAGCAGCCTGCATGCCTCAGAAAGACACTCAGCAAACCATAAAGACGCCTACGTGTTTCTAACAAAGATTAGTGGCATTTCTTACGCTGTGGCTGCCACAGCCTTTGTTCAAAAATCAATTTCTGCTTTTAAAATTCAGATACATTACCAGTTCAAACTTCTAAATAAGAATTTTTATAAAGCTATACTAAGTATATACTATATCCTTAGTATTTCTCAGATATTAAAACCACATTTCAAAGGATTATTCCCATCTCTGCACTGTTTTAAGCAAACAGGCCCATCACATTTAAATAAAATAAACCACAATTGCTGCTGGTGGAGGAGCTACAGCAGATCACAGAGCAGGTCCTCTCCAGACATGCATGGAGACAGTTTCTTTGTAATTTAAACATTTCAGAATCCAAGGCAGACAGGTAGCAAATAATAAAAGAACATACAAGTGAGATGAATCCACTCAGCTACACCTCAGCTGTGATAATCTGCAAAAGGATTGCATACAGGCAGAACTTAGGCAGCATCAAGGAACTGAAGAAAATGGTGCTGGGCACCACAGGCAAGAAACTGTCTGACTTTCATGACCTCTCCAATGTCAGCAGCCACTTTTAAAAGCATCCTAGAATGAAATTCCTTACAGTCCAAAACATTTTATTGATCCAAGTACAAGTGCACTTCATCTTAACGGTGTTACTGCTCTCCATTTGGATGTCCATATTCTTAAGATCAATCACGAGCTAAGACTGTCCTAATCAAGAACAGGGCAAGCCATTAAAACCGGAAGTTTTGTGCATTAGGATCCACACCCCAACACCTAAACTTACTGTGGTAAACTTAATTTTTATCAAGAATATTATTCAAAATATATTCTGCTTCTGCATATGAACATTTTTTGTTTTTGGCAGGTGATGTCCGGTTGTCTGGGTACTCTTATGTCATTAACATTAACCCAGCCACTTAGATTCTCTTGCAAAAATGTCAACTTAACTACACTGATAACAGAACTTTAACTCTTCAGATAAGACTTAGTCTCTGAATATAAGGTGTTCTCTGAATAGAAACCTAATTCTAAAACTAAATTCCAAACTATTGTGTCCTTAGCAAGAAACTAGCGCACACAGTCAGTTAATATGGTTTAGTTGGTAAGTTGAAATTCAGGATGCTACAGAAACTCTTGTGACTTGTTATTACCTGCGAGATAGGTGAAATAATTAGATTTTACCATTTGCTCTTTCTTGCCAATTGCTGCAAATGGAAAAATTAAGCTGTTTGACTTTAAGTAACATTAGTGCTTCACAGCAAAGCTATGTGATTCAAGTGGTAGATAGCAACATGTATTCAAATATCTGATTCAACAACTTCTGGAGTGAAATATTCCATTACTATAAAAAGAAGTGAGAATTCTCATCCATTTGTTCCCATTATTGTATTAAAAACAGAAATCCTCAAAACTTCAAAAATATTTCAATTTCTCTTCCTGTCAACAAACCTTGACAAACATTTTACATGAAGAGGGCCACTAAAAAGGTGAATCAGAAGATTCAGCTGACAGAAGTGATGGGCCAGAAAAACTTTAATCAAGGTCCCAAGCAAGAACCAGTTAAATGGTCCATACAAACATATAAAGGCCTTCTGATAAATTATTACACAAGTACTGCATTACATCACTGAGGAGCCAAATAAGAGCAAGGAATACTGAGAAAAGAAAGGTACCACAGAAGGTGGCTCTTAATGTATTTGAAAGGCAGCTGGGCTATTTTCTGGGCTGCATTAAGTAGCTAGGAATCTCAAGCAGAAGCTCCAGATTATCATAGACTTCCCTTACTGAAAACCTTGCATGTTTAAACAAGTATATTCATTTACCTTTGACATGAAACATCAGATGCAAATGTGAGCTGTTTGGAAGTGTAAGAGCGACATCTTCCCCTTCACCACTTAGATGGTCAAGTAGTATCTGATGCAATTACTGCCTAGACCTAACAATAACCAGGGTCCACCAGGAATCAGACTATAACTTATAGCTGGCACTCCAGACCCACAACTATGCATTAAAAATGAAAAAACTGCCAGAAACACCAAGAAGCAGCTGTGAAACCACGTCAGAAGAGAAGACTGCATGATCTCTTGCACTATTAGACAAAGTGGACATCTCAGCATTTAATTATGGTATAATGCATAAACAATTTAAACCTGCTTGGAACATCCACAAAACAGTGCGTATTTCACACACACTGCTGGATCCCTTCCATCCATGCTGTCTTCATCCCTGACAGAATCCTAGCTAAGAGCCCTTAGGAACCTTATTTGAGTTGCAAAGCAGTTAGTTGTGAATCACTTCTTCAAGGTGTATTGTGGTTAAGAGCAGTTGCATTCCACCATAAAACCTGAATGCTGCCTGTAGCCCTGGTAGCTGCAAGTGTGCAATGTGTAAGTTCACATACCTCAGTCAACCCATGAGCTGGGAGAAGTGAGATCAAGCTGGTGTTGAACTCCTCATGTGAAGCGACAAATTTATTTAGACACAGAAATTATTTTCATTGATCTACCAGTATCATTAGAACACAGGAAAGCATCTGCAATCTTTTCTGTTCCCTTCTCATACGATAAGGAATTTTGTCTTTCTGAAAACTGTATGTACTTCTTTATCTGGGGAAAAAAACACTCAGATATTAAATACATTTATTAAAGTGAATTCTGTATACTAGAATCAGATGCGAAGTGAATTATTTTACATTATTTCATTTTACTCATTCTACATAAATAACCTGTGAACATGATTATATGGAGTTATATGAACAAAAAGTCAACCACAGCAAATCGACACAGTTTATATACAGCTTTCAAGAACCTGCTGAGAAGCATTCTTGCACCTGCGAGAAATCTTAACTCCTCTTAAAAAAAACTTCGTTGTTGAGTACTCTGGGCCTTCAGAACATTAAAGCATTTCTCTATCACATGCTGACTGGAAGCCTTGCAGCAGCTGAAGCAATAAATATTGACAGCAAACTGGCAAACAGCAGATAGCAGTGCTCTGCTCTCCAATTTCACCTGCCTCAGCAAAGACCCAGCCTGGAAGGCACAGCACACCCAGGGCCTCTTCAGCTCTATTATTGCTGCTCTGGCCTGTATTGAAAATGTGTTTTCCCCTCCAGGACTGGTGTACCTTTGAACGTACCTGCTTTTCTATACCACCTTGACAACCTGAACCACCTCACTGCAACAGATACACAGCAACAAAGCTCTAAATGGCTACAAATCATACTGCAAGAAACTTCGAGCATCCAGGTCCATCCTGTTGTGCTCTTTCATGATGCTTTGCAAGTCTTGCACATGAGGCCACACATTGCTTAATAAAAACTAAACAGCCAACTCAGAGCAAACACTGGAACAGCAATATGCCAAAATACAAGATACTCCTGACAGCTCACGAGAACTGGAATTAGTGGATTTTAATTAGGAAACTGTATTGATGACTGAGTTCTGCTTCTCCCTCAATTCTCACCTCAAATCCTCTACTTTGAGGCAGGATTACAGAAGCTGTAAAGAAATGCTTTTAGACTTGCTTGAAGAAAATTGAAAACAAAACACTGTGACTACAAAATTCTGTCTTCCCATTGGGAGAAATGGATCCTTCCAGCAATTCACTCCCTGCATTCAGACAAACTACAGATTGTTAGCTGTTTTTTTAGCAGACTCCATCCTGCTGCCAAGTTAACAGATTTTTAAACTGAGATTTGAAACAAAGACTTCTTAGTATAACCCAGAAGGTTGAGCACTGAGCTGGACCTAGTTCTCAAAACTTGATCTTATGATTTCACCTGGAACTCATACACTTTACCCCTGCACAGACACGCCTATGATTATGGGCTATGTTTAGATTTGTAAGAATTCACCAACATCCACTGTCATCATTTTCTCCAGCACACAGCTTCACTGAGGGAGGGGTGGAGACATCCTCCACGCTATAAACATTTGCCTGCTTTCAAAGGAAGATAGGAATCAAAACAAGCTTACCCTGTACTTCTAGTAGACACCACTCTTAACATGTTACATCAACCAACACTTGTGGAGATTCTTCCTTCTAGCTTCTGGTAGGTTTCCTTCCTCTTTGTCTACCACTGAATGTACTTAATTTTGATGGTAATATCTGATTAACAACCTCAGCAAGCCTTTAGAGGTGGCAGGCACTCCCCTTTGTAAGCTTCACTTACCCAAAATAACTCAAACCCTTTAGTATTCCACAACAGAAACAGCACCACATAAAATCTTAATGCCACCATCACAGCATAGTTTGGGAAGAGATCTGCAAAGATCTGCATGCATGAACCAGATCCACTGCACAGGAATTACAACATTTAAAGCAGCACTGAGCTTTGGTTTAAACAGAGTAAACCAAGACTTCTGCTCTCACACCCTACTGCTGCCAAACTGTTCCATCTGCATTAGCTGCAAGATGTCAGCTTGGGCATGGAATGGAAGAATTATTTAGTGCACTTAGAGAATTCTCTGATTAAAAAAATCTCATTTCAGTCAAATGGGTGCCCTTGCCTAGGTGAAACAGAAGCCACAATATTCCTGAATAGGATGGTAACACCCATAAAATTCCAATACAGAAGAGTGATGCTCTCAGGTCTCAGTGCTTTGTTCTTTTTTGAATGACTCCAGTTCCTTCAGGGAAAATTCTCACTGTGCACAGCTGGAAAAAAAGGCACTAAAGGGAAGATCAGGTCCTCAAAAGCAGAAGTGTTACAGAGGACAGCAGCAGAAACAGTTAATATTAATTTTGTCTGTGACATTTTATCTAATTTGATGCTACCTAGCACAGAACAAAGACACAGACCTGGCGCTTTAAATTTAGTAGATGCAAACAGGCATTGAAAAGAAACTGATTTTCATTCACTTCTGAGGATTTCATCTCAAGGGAAGGTCTTTCAAGGATGCACATGATATTCTTTGGCCTTCTGAAAATTAAATCAATTAAGCACAAGACTCAGTTCTTGTAAAAAAGTTACTTAGAACAGCCATGAGGAAAGGAACAATAAATCATGAAATTGAAGAAATGTTTGTCAATAGCACTGACTAACCCACAACAAACTGCAGCTTTTGCTAGAGGTCTGAGTTTCCACCAGTGGTTCTGCAGTGTCTCAGATCCAGGCTGCTACTGAAAAACCAAAATTGGAAGTCTAAAGAGACCTTGTTGTTTTCATATGGCATTAACTCAGGAACTTCTGCAGAAAGATTATTGATATTTTGAACCTTGATCTTAAAAAGATCAACCATGGCTTCCAACACAACTACACCCTGCAGGGCTAGAAACAGGACCTATACTAAGGTACATAACAGATGCTTTATGGAATAAATTTCAGTTCTCTATAAT
Source organism: Pseudopodoces humilis (assembly GCF_049639895.1). Taxonomy (NCBI): domain Eukaryota; kingdom Metazoa; phylum Chordata; class Aves; order Passeriformes; family Paridae; genus Pseudopodoces; species Pseudopodoces humilis. The sequence goes on from NC_142215.1 coordinate 3,399,042, forward strand.
GTTTAAGACATTTTAATGCTACTTTACTATGTGCATCCTTGAAGTACAAAAAATCTACTGTGCTTCCTTGCATTTTTTCTGCAAGGGCAGTATCTATCAAAACTGCAGAAATCAAGAGAAAGTATCTTCCATCTCTGAAGGAGTTCACTGGTCCATAATGACAGTGCATCTAGAATACAATAAGAACCCAAAATCCAGGAACAAATTATTCAGAAGAAAGTGCCTACATGGACTTCTCAACAGAAAGAGACAGAAAAAGCTGATAGCTGGAAAAGGTATGTTAAAATCACAGCTGGGGGAAGGTGGAACCCTTCATTCCTCTGCTTTCAGCCAAGCCTCACTGGCAGGATGTGGGAGCACGCAACCTAGGAAAGAAAAGAACTCCCAAAGCATTCAGGAACCCATCTGAATCTTCCAGCTTCAGGAACACAATCATGCAAGCCTGAGCCAAAGGAAAACCTTCAGCATTGTGTTGGTAGAAACACCATGTCCCACGTTCAGTATTATAGCTCCACTTTGCTGCTTAGATCCACCCCAGGACATTTCTACTCACCCAGGCCCACAGCTGCTGTGCAAGAACCACGCTGCTACCACAGGGAAAATGGGATTGTGCCACAAAACAGGAATGATGAGCAAATCACCTCACTCTCTGCTCAGCACAGGACATCAAAAACCCCTAAACTGCAAACCAAAATCAACATCACACTTTCTGCAACAAATCAGCAGGGAAAGTACTAAATTTTATTAGGATTTTGCATAAGTGAGATTATATTCCATTAAAGAGATTATCCACTTTTTAACAGTGTCTTGATAGAGGACTTATGTGTGCCACTCTTCCCTGCTTATCATCTCCCAAATGGTGTCCTGTTAAATCTGCAGGAGGCATGTAAGTGACACTTTAGCTTTTAAGCACAGATGATAGATACCAAGACATTCTGATAATAACACAGCACTGCGAAAATTTACATTTGTGGGTTTTCTTAAAGATTAAGTACCTGAGGATCAGATTGCTATTTTCAGATTTCATTTAAAATTTAATCTTTGTTCATAATGGTAGCAGAAAACTGAACCATAAGAGCCAGAAAAACCCAAATAAAACACTCCAAAAATTATAGTGGGTTAAAAAAAATCTAACTTCCTTTGAATTCTGTCTCTCTTACACTTATATGCAGAGACGTTGCTGCAGCATTCAAAAATCTAAGTTTGTTACATCCCAGTTACAAACTGTGTCTCTTTAAATAGTTTGATAACATTTTATTTAACTAACAGAACTCTGGAAACATTCAGAGAAATGTTAACTTTTGAGAGCTTCTCTGTTTTATTCACTTGTATAAGATCACATGGTTACTAGACACATGCATGCTAAATATATTACATGCTACCATGGCAGCAGGTCAGTTCTGCACAAGCTGCTTGTATTAAATTTCTCCTGTAAGTGACATTAGAGTTTAGCTCTGCTCCAGCACATATAGGAAGAGGCTTCACATTCCAAACTACCATCTGAAGGGGAAAACTATGCCAACACAGTATGAAGTATGCCTATGCTACTTTAACCCATTTACTATTTTAACACACACATGCAAGCCTTGCATTTATGTTATCTATATTATGAATTTTTCAGATTCAAAACTCCAAAGCTAATGGCTTTGTCATAGTCTTTTGCTATGAAAATTTAAGGGAAAGGTCATTCAATTATAGTCGAATATGTGACATGTTAAGATTGATGAAATTCCAAATACTAGGTGTCATTAACTAGGTAGGGTATTCAACTACATTTGAAATCTTTTACTGGTTTATTAAACTGTCTGGGTACACAGTAACTACTACAACACATTTTAAATAAGCATCATTGTATATTGTAACAATTTCAGAGCAGATGTTCTCCATAAAAGACAGTGACATATTAAAAAAATCCCACATATTGTCTCTACATATATATTGACATGTCTAGAAATACACTGGCATATAAAAAGCACAAACAAATCTGAGTTGTCAAAATTAATGGAGAACACCCTGAAAATATTTCATCATCCTCTGTTACAATGCTTTCCTATGTAATACTACAAGAAGACACCACTGCAGAAAACGCCTGCTTAATGGGGAAAGGAAGGTAAACACTTCCAAAATCTGCCTCTAGACCAACAGGGGGATGTTTCAGATCATGTGTCTCATGGCTTCAGATTGGTGCCTTGGGGAGTGCGAAGATAAAGGGGGAATAGACTTGATCACCAGGGTCAAGAGAGGTTATCTGCATTCTGCTGGAGGAATATGCATTAATCCTTTTCTTTTCCTAAGCACAAAGGAAAGCCTAACTTGAACACTTATCAGTAAGGCTGTAATCAAAACAAGCTTCAGCACAGACGCTGGAGGCAGAGGGAATCATAGAGACCTTTGGTAAATATTTAGGCAGCTAGCCCACATAAAAATCCCAGACTGTTGCTACTCTAGTGCAACCATATCCACAGGGGGTAGGTGAAAGTTCTCATAGACCTACTTTAGCTGCAATTGCGTGTTTGCTGCAATCCAGAAGCACATCCTGACACTGCTCCTCTTAAATAGAAATTTTGTGAGATGGTTCATACTTCATTTGTCTTCCCTTTCCAGCTGGGAAAAGCTGGAAACCAGACAGAACTACCAGCAGGTAATCAGCTTACCCACAACAAAGATGTGCTATGGGCACACCAAGAGAAAAGGGAGAGGCAAAGGTAGAGATATGCCTGGATTTGGAGCAGATGATACTCTAAACTAGCTCATTATTCAGAGTCCTCCCTTAATTACTCGGCAGAGCACACCAGCATTTATCAAATAATACACTAACAGAAAGATACAGAATACCGTATTTTTACAGAAGGAAATTATTGTAACACTTTTCATTTTAGTCACCCAAAGGTTAAGCACCAAAATATAAAATGTCTGCAGTATGGTCCTGATATATTGACCAGGTTTCGTTTTGACATTAGAACTTCTGCTCTAAGGGACCATGTTGGAGGCACAAAATCATCTCTAATATAGGAGAGATTTAGTTTTCAGGAGGAGAAACACTTCTATTAGCTACACACAGAATATGTATTCATTTAGTATCACACATTAGCACATGATTGAGAGCCTTTATCCGGTCAAATAGCGTCACATGGACCAAGTGCTAACACACAGCAGAACTCTGCCTGAAGCTCCAGCATCGAATCTGGGCCATCCTTGCACTTAAGGTTTCTGTGCAGCTGCTGGGAAGATTTCCCCACCCCCTGACCCAGGGGAGCACAGAAGCTGTCGCTGCGAAAAGGAAAGAAAAAAATCACCCTCAAGAACCATTCTTCACCTCTGCAGAGCTGTTACAAAGGTGAACCCGGCTGAATTATCATGTTCCAAACTTGGCATTTGACTTGTTACTGCTTGAATATTTAAGCCATCGCTTTCCTATCTGCATCAGAGCTGAATTTTTTCCTTACATTTTTTTTTATATTTTTTCCACACTGATGACTTATGAGGCGCAAACCAATCTGACCTGCTATTAGCGAAGTCCCAGCACACCAAGAGTATTCAATAACTTGCACATACATTGGATTCCTTTCGCAGAAAGGACACACGGAACTAAAACCAAGAGCTGTACTGATAAAGAAACCCCACAGAAGAGTCATGAAATAACTGAACCAGTAAAGTTCCATATGAAGACAAAACTAGGAAGTGGAATCTACAAATACAACTTGCCTACAGAAAATACGTTTTTCATCTTTTTAAAGAGCACGTTTCTGACTGTACAATTAAAAAGCAGCTTCAAAGTTTTATCAATACAGTAAAAACTAAATAAAGAGCATTTCTTCTGTCAGCAAATAATATTAAGGTGCTACAGAGAAAAGTTACAGTCTTACATATCACACAAAACAAGTTTTAACTAAGAGTAATAAATGCTCAATATTATACAAAGCACAAAGAAATTCCACTGACCTTGATAAAGGACTTATTTATTTAATAAATAGCTTTGTGAAGGACTTATTATTTAATTATCTGCAGCTGTGAAGTGCTACAGGTTATTCTTACTTCAGAAGCAAACAAAAATGATCAACAACAGGCAGAAATCAAAACCTGTCCAACATGATTATCAACCAAAGTAGGCCTTGCACCATGTAAAACTATGCAAATGCCCTGACTTTTAGATCAGATAATAACTGATTTCTCCAAAAGTGTTGGTAGGTAATCAGTCCATTTTGGAGCATCTGCTTTTCAAGACCCCAGGTGAAAAGAAGAAACAAAAATCTGTTAATGCAACATACCCAGCTGACAGATACAGAACTGCATTCACGAAAACACTAGAAGACATACCAAAAATGGAAGATAATAAATAAAAGAAAATATACTTGCCAAGAGTAGAAGCCACAACACTTGCTTTCTCAGGCGAAAATACACCAGCACTTTAATAGATAAATCTGCCAGAGAACTCGCCATCTACCCACCAGGAAGTGAAATGAAAGAAAGCTCAAAAAAATAGCAGAGAAAGACAGAAGGGGGTGTGGTAAAAATACTTCTTGTTTACTTGCAACTATCTAAAAAAAAATTATAGAGAATAAACAGCTGAAATCTGACATATTCACTCATCCAGATCATCACACCAAAAGTCACAGGCAACACAGTTACAGCTGCTTACAGCACTTGCTTTTAGCCAAGTCACACATCACACCACACCTCCCCTACACAGCACCCTCCTGCCCTGTCACACTGACAGAGGACAGAACACGAGATTGTTAAACTGCACCCAGGCAGGGAGATGCAGATTAAGGCATTTGCACAGGGTCAGCAAGAAATCTACAATTTCAAAGGCAAAGAACCAATTTTAAATTTTCTCAATGGCAAAAATACTCAAAACAGGGCAAGGTCTGGCAATGAAGTAATGTGCTGCTAATCTAATGAATCAGCAGACAAGTTTGAGGCACTGAAGTCCTCCAGGTTACAATGTGCACTTTTAATTTAACCTACAGATATCAACTAGAGAACTGAAAAAAAATTCAGAAACACAGCACTTGCACTAGAAAATTATTTCTAATTTTTTATCCTGCATATTTATAAATAGCAAGAGGTAATGGAAATAATACTTGGCAGAATACAGTCCTCAGCTAAAGCTCTCGCAGTCAGGCATCCACTTGGTCAGGTCAAATTACAACAGGTAGAAACTACCATTATCATCCAACTATTATCACACCTCAAGACCTGTGTGCTGGACACTTCATAAGCCTCAGTCACACACAGATACCAAAATTAAATAAAACTACTATTTCCCCTGGTTTTCCCAATTTGTTAAAGGCCATCTGAGCCAAATCTCTCTTAGAACAGAAACATCAATCCAGACCACAGACAAGTTTTGGAACTGCAAGTTTAACTGAAAGCCAAGCTTCATTGTAGTTTAATCACCTAAATTAAATACATAAACAAGATTTCAGGTTTTTTAAGGACAACCGATTTAAATTTGCCACATTAGTCTACTTTTGAAGGCATTTCACGCAGCAACACTTGCTGAATCAAAAAACATTAGTATGTTCTCACAACACACAAAAAAATGACTAAAACACGTCTAACAAAGAAACAAACGGGAAAAACTGAAGTTGGTGGGTGCTGTCATTTGCTTTACTGGAACACATTAAATAATTTCAGAACTGTTCCACCAAAGATGTAAAGAAGAGCTGAGACAGGAATTCACAGCTACAAACCACACGAGACCACGTGAGAAGATGTATCCACCTCAAAACGCAGGTGGTACTGCCATCCTCATCTTGCTAGTGCATAATCACAACTGAACATATTAACCCAGTTTCCCAAAGCCTTAATGATGACAAATATGACACTGAAAACATGTTTTTCACTAAGAAACAGCTTTGCCCCATTTAGGTGCTACAACTAACGAGCATTTTGGGAAATGATGGATTTTCAAGCAGCACGGATAATGAACTAAATGCTTTCTGTGTGCTATCCTAACATGCCACTGACTGGCACAGCTACATTAAATGAGTTTAAAGGTGTCCTGTATACATCTATCTATCTATCTATCTATCTATCTATCTATCTATCTATCTATCTATCTATCTATCTATCTATATACATTTACCAAAACAGCTTTACTGCCAATCTAAGAGGGGATCTGAGGAATTCTAGCTGAACAGACAATTTCCCAAATCTGGACTAATCCAGGAGACAAATCTAGTAAGAAATATTTTTCCTATTGTATTGCTCTTCAGTATAGTGCCCTGACAAGTCTTTCAAATGACAGTGCTATTAAGATAAGCCCAGGAAGATAACTGTACAGGAAAAATAGGCAAGGCCTGTTTATGGGATACACAGACCTCAGATCTGGGTGAAGGATCTTCTGGTTTAGGAGATTTCATACATAAACTGCTTGAGACTAGCAAAAGAGCACTAGAATTCAGAATTAATTTTAAAAAAAAATTTCTTCAAATGGTATGGATATTATCATTCCTCATTATCCAAATGACTCTGAGCATCTCCAGATCCAGTGCATCCCCCCATAGGCAGAGTGTGAACCCCAGGCAGGAAGAAGGCTGTAGAACAGTAATTCAACCCACTGGAGCAGCAATCAAAGTGCAGAAATAAAGCTGTGTTCATTAGATTGAACAGTGAGACTTCAATATTTATTATAGATGTAAAAGAGAAATGTACAGATTCACAAAGAATGACTGCACACATGTTCTCTAAACAATGCTAATCCAACTAAGTATCACTCATTTAGACAGATACATTGCTTTAATTATGCTCAAATTGTCTCCTATTGCTAAAATAAAAATTAAATAATTTAATTTTGTATGGGAATACAGCAGAGAAGGAGACAAAGACTTGGATTCAAAACTTTATGTGATTGCCAAAAGGAGAAAAAGACTGTTCCCTGCACACTCAGGAACCATTAAAACCCTTCAGCATTTTTTGCCAAACATGGTTTCACGTATTTTTTACAGTGCTTCAAAAGGTTTTGCTAAGGCAACTTGTGTATTGACAATAATACAGCCACCACGCTGTATTATAAAGAAGACAATAGCAAGATCTGAGTAATGTGTATTAAAGAAAACACATTCACTACCATGGGAACCCTGTCAGAATTCACCACTACTTCAAGTCATCCACAGGAAGCTTTTCTGTGCTTGACTTCCCCGCCTAATAATCTCTCTCCCAATACTTCTAAGATATAAACATTAATATCATAGCAGGGAACAAGCACACAGGCAATGCCATTGGCCTACAGCATTTTCATCTAAATAGGTCTAACAGACACAAGGAGACAGTAGAAAGAATTCCAGAATAAGATCTCCACCACTTACGTCATCAGTACAGCCAAGGGTTTCGCTGGAACATTGACACTAATTCACTGAAAACTCATTGTAAGCACAGTTAATGAATGTGGGAGAAACCAGGAAAAAAGAAAGAAAAAAAAATCAACTCCATACACACAACACAAAGAACCAAGCATTACAAGAAATGTCCCAAATCCCACTGGAAGCTGACTTTATCTAAAGTAGTTAGGAAGTTTCACAGGAAGAACTGGACCTTGTAAAGTAGTTTGTTACAAAAATTTAATAACAAACTACACCATGCTAAAATCATGCCTAGACCAAGCTTTTGGGATCTACAGCTTAAACAGGAAGAGAGGCAAGTTCCACATCCCAGCCTCCATTATAGAGCAACTCAATCTGCCTGCATAAGAGCACCAGCGACAACAGCAAAATAAAACCAGAGTTAAACATTAAACTACATATAGGACTTGCCTGGCTACAGCAATTTACAGGAAAAGCTCAAGGAACATTGCAGCATATGCAAGACATTAACGTATAGTTAAAACTCCTTTTCTCACTTCCTGCATGGAGGCAGTACATCAAATCCACCTGGAAGCAGAACTCATATAACACAAGGAGAATATTTTTTTAACTATGTTTTGCAGAGTCCAAATTAGTTTTTCAATGAAGGTCTGCAAACTCAAATGTAACAAAAGCATCTCTGACAAGATTGTTTTGCAGGGTTTTAGAGATGAAAATACAGAACGTAAAAGCATAAAAGTTCATTCTGTCCAGAATAATGAGTTAACAATTCAAAAATAGAATAAACATCCCTTAAACAGCATTTTACACATTGAAATAACAGAACTACATTTTCTCCTCAAAGTCAAGAGCAGCCAGTATTGGAGTGCTCCAGCATAAGCCACTATTTCACCTAATAGTGACTTGTAAACTGAACGCTGAAATCCATTTTTAATCAACGAAAAAAAAGCATGGTAACAGCACATAACTTTAGGGGTTTATGAATTTCAGAAATTGCACTCTTCTACTGAAATCCAAACAAAGGGACATCTTTCAGAAAATACAGAATAAATCACATCACAAGAAATAGCCTGAATGTATTGCAGATCAAGTTCCTTTCCCTGCATAGTAACAAGAAACAAAAAGTACTCTAATCCCTTGTTCAAGATTGTAGCAACCACAATAGCAACTGCAGCAGAAGCTTTTCCAAGAAAGGTATTTTAAATGTAGAGTTTACCCCTCAGAACTGGCGTACCTACAACAATCTTCATTAACACATGCAAATGTGCCCTCATCCAAATCTGTATTTCTCTAAAGAGATAGAAATGAAAGAAAGAAGATAGATAGATAGATAGATAGATAGATAGATAGATAGACAGACAGACAGATAGATAGATGTCAAGGCAATTATAGAAAGTATGAAACCCAGAGATACGGTCTCAAGGAAGTACAAACATTAATGGTCAGACACTTCAAACTTTAAAGGTCTCAGACCTGAAACACTGGCAAGCTTGAAACAAGGCATTAGAGGTAAGATGAGGCCCACTCTTTCTGACCTGTAAGGGTTGATAGATACTAAAGCTAAAAATATAAAAAACAACCCAAGGAAAGGAACTGAATTTTTTTGTTTCTATTCCACTCGTATCTTGGTTGAAACCAAGGAGAAGCTGCTTTCTAGTTACTTTATCAGGCTGTTGTCAAATTCCTGAAGGAAAACATTTAAATCCTAGCACAGGTGAGCTGAATCATTCATGTTCAAGGTCCACTTATATCCTCTAAAGATTTTCACCTACTCCTCCCTTCCTGCTCAGTGGGCCCAACACTGACACATCTCTGTGGTTCACTGCATGTGACGGGGACTGGGCTGGCTGTCCCGTCACTGTCCCAATACTGCCACCAGATCAGACTATTTTAAGATAAGCTAATTATGCCTATAAGCCAGTAAGACTATGCAGAGGAGACCACGAAGAATTAAAAGCAGAGAAGCACAGGTAAGACCAAAGCAAGAATTGTGATCTCAGCTCTTCCAGATAAGAAGCCTGGAGGATTCTTTGTCATACTGCAACTCTGAATTTTAGTCTGTGCTTACTTTCTCCTGCTTCTAACAGTCGTAAGAAGCACAAAAGGAACTCACATGAAAGGCTGTTGTTCCCTACACCTTCAGAAAATTAGTCATTCAAGCCTTAGAAAAGCAACACACCAAAACCTCTGTGGCTCACTTGTCGGCATTATCTACATGCATGCAAGACAGCCTACAGAAACCAACTTAGGTGCCTTAAACAGCTCTGAAGGAAAATCCTCAGGAGTTTGTTGCAGAGAAAGTTTTCAAGAAGTTTATCAGATCATCTTCTCATTAACATTTCATTCAAGGACTGAATGACTGAAAAGTAAAAACTCTGGAGAACTACTCAGCCAACACCCAGCAATATTGTGGTAAGTTTTATTGAACAATTCAGCCCTTAAAGAAAAATTTGTTAAAAAAATTGGATCCATAAAGCACAGATACAAGCATCAAATGGGGGAAGAGGTGAAGTGGAGGCTTTAGATAAATTTATACTAATATATCTTAAGAAGATAGGAAGACACAAGGAAGAAATTCCAACTATCTTCCCATATGCTTACAAGCAAGCTTCATCAAAATGAAGATATATTTATTTTGGTGAACGAATTAATTCCAGCCTAACATGATATTTAGATCAACCCAAATACATTGAAAGCAAAGCAAATTAAGAAACTGAATGCAGTTTTAAATCACCCTAACTTTAAGTTTTATTTGAATAAAACTAAATAAAAACATTTAAGAAAATAAGAGTTTGCTGAAAATACATTAGATCATTATCGATGATTAAAATCCTGAAGACAGAAGTATTTCTACAGCTTTATAACTTTTTTAATAAAATGAGGTTTACTTGACCACAAGTCTATTCTCCCTCATTAACAGCTTCTGATTATATTGGCCAGTTTCAACCAAGTGCCATAGCAAATGCATCAGTTCATTTTTGAGATTCCCTAAAAGTGCTGCAGAATTGTTGACGTGGCATTTGCAGAGAAGCCCTGGGCAGAGCAGTGCCCTGCAGTGATCAGAGGCAGCAGGTCCTGGGGGATGCTTGGGCAGTCAGCAGGCACCTGTGCTCAGCCTGGCCACAGCTGGCACAGCATCTAAGATAGCTGAGAACTGAAGAGAAACGCACTGTAAAGAGGGGATACTCTAAAAGATCACAGAATAACAGAAGAGCTGAAAAATAAGGGAGATGGAAATTCTCCAGGCTTTATTACTTGCAAAACCACTTCTTTATTATTACTGTTCAGGCTATTTTTACGTTTACTTCCACCATTTCTCCATATTTTAATAACATAAATAGAACAGGCTACAGAATACAGAATAAAATTTTCATATACACACTGTCTTTGTTCTTCCCTCTCATGAAACATACCATGTTTCACTTGCTCCTCAGCAACCCAGCCATAGAGCTGGAATCCTTTTATCTCATGCAATCACACTGGTTATGCTTGCCTAGAGCCAGTGTTAACAGGACAGTCTACAGATCCTTTAATGACTTTATTCTCCCCCGAGACAAAAATTAGATGGTGAAAAGAATAAAACAAAAAGGCAGCAAAACTCAATAGCACCCAAGAGTAACACCAGGTTGGCTGCAGCCTCGGCTTGCTCTGAAGTGTTTCGTCAGTCCTGTGGCAGGAGCTGATGGTTTCGCTCATTCGGAGGCTCAGCCAAGGTCCCGGTGCTGCACGGGCACGCCGGGATCACCAGAGGGAGCTGCGGGGGCTCCGAGCGGGGGATCCGGGCTCGGATCACAGCCTCCTCACCCGGGGCAGGTCCTTCCCTCAGCTTTTAAGAAAGAGCAGTTTTTACTTGAGTCTCTTCGTAGTGGGAACCTTCCGATCCCCTCTTCCATCGCAGCTTCTCAAGGGAATGACTCTGTCACTTCCTGGTGGAATCTGGTGCAAATTTTACATAAGCGCCTTGTGCTAACACACGACTCGCTGTAAATATGCGTGCGGCAACAACGGGGTGCACCGACTTGTTCCAGGGCATCCTCAGGAGAGAACTGTAAAATCAAGGATGTCACCACTAGGCTTAACTTGACAGGACAGGAGTCCAACTCCTCAGCAAAAGCACAAAGGGAAAACTACAAATAGAGGCACAAGAGACAGCGACCTAGTGCAGCAGATCCGCCTCCAGCGAGGGCAGGCTGGGGGGATCTGCGGGAAGATTTTCTGCCAAGCAGCTTGGGGGATAACTGCGGGCTATCAGGTTACATTGCATCCCACCGGGAATCCAAGTCTCCTCTGGAGATAAGCCTAGGAAAAAACTCAACCAGGAGTCACCAGGAGCATCAGAATGCCTTGACAGGAACCGTGGTTGAAATGGGCAACTCTCCCATTACCCTGTTTCACCTCCCGAACAAACCACTAGTCTTTTAAGGTACTTTCCTCTTATTTTGCATACGGCATCTAAATGACTTTAATATACAGGCACATTACGTTTTAAAACACAGAATTCCTAATCCTTTCAACACATTTTACTAGTTTCTTTAACATACTGAATTAGCAGTGATAAACAGAAATATTGACGATCAGATTTTTCCTTTTTTTAGGGAAAAAAAAATCATTTAACAATTACAATAATTCTTGTTTCTGCCCTCTTCAAATTTCATCTCCCATTAAACCCAATACAAAGCCTGGAGATTAAATGTCTTCTTAAATTTCTCTATCCTTCACTGAGAACAAGTGATTTCTACAGGATTTTGTAATACTGATTTGATAAAATAGTTTTTAAATTTCAGTTGTTTCAATTGATAGCTATTCAGGTTAGCCGTTTTCATATTTGTGACAAAAAACAACAAGCACCTATTTAAAACTCATTATTATTCTATGACATCCAAAGCCATGACATGTTCCACATACTCCTCAGGAATTTTCAGGGCATTTGTGTTAATAATTATAACTTCTGAAAATCCCTCATATTCCGTATCTTAAATATTTGGCAAATCCTTGCTTCCATCAATTGACCACATCTCTCTTCAGCCATCCACGATTTCGACTCCTTCTCCTGAAGGAGGAATTCTAATTTAGTGCTTCCTAATGGAAACCATTAATACTTTTACTGCTGGCACTTTTTTCATAGCCCAACATCTCTCAAAGCAAAGATCTCCACATACGTTTCAGTGACAAAAAGTTAAAACACCACCATTTGGAATATTACGAACAAACATAAGGAGAACAACAAGAAAATAAAACATAAAAACCCCAACAACACACAAACCACAAAAACCCCAATGCTCAAAAGAAACACAGGAGGATATTAACAAAGTCTCTCGGATGAAATCCTTCTTCTGCACTCTAAAGCTTCAAATCCCTGAAGCCAACTATTCAAGTAAATACGTGTATTATTAAACTCAGACTAACAAACATAATTTGACAGCCTATAGGCTCAAAAACTTTAGCAGAAAGTGTTTTTCCTTTCTTGTAGGCATCAAGTGAAACAAATTATCTTGTGCCGTACCTTTGACTTCACCTCTTTTACCCTGAAACCAAGGGGATTCTGAACATAAATTTAAGACACCTGACTTAATTAAAACCTCATATCATTAGACAATAATTTCAATAGCTTCAAGGAAAAATAAAAATTCTGAAAATTTCAGTTTATTACCCTCAGTGCCTGACAAGATAATAAAAGAACAATAATGATTGAATATCCCCTTTTCTCAAACATTCTCAGAAGACTCATTGCTTTGAAAGCTCACACTGGAAGCAACATTTTTAAATTGTTCTATACACCAAATTATTAGCAGTCATTCTTGTCAGCTTACAGATTTTACAACAGGATGCATGCAGTCATATCAGGAAGAGGCAGTTGCTTGTGATAGAACGATACTAAAAACAAGATGTCCCTACCGCTGATAACCTTACACAATGCTTCTGAGCTATACCATACATGTTTTCCACATGATAGTCAATTAAATACAATTCAGAACATCTGGAGAAAGATAAACACTTAAAAACCGTAGGTTTTTTTGATATCTGAGGGAGAAAAAATATTACAGCTTTTTTTTCTCAGCTCTTGGATTCAATTATTACAGAATTTGTGTGATACAGTGTGTAAAGTCACATTATCCTGACACTTTCCAAAAGTTTCTCTAATGGACACTGCCAAGACTAGTCTGTTGTGCCCTTCATGGCCCCTCATCCTTAGGACCTGTGTGTATATCTGAGTCCCTGAAGGTTCAACCTCCTGCTTACTCTCTTCTCTTACTACTGTTTGTAATTCTTCCACACCATAAGGGCCACTAAAATAATCTCTGAATTCTGTTTCTCAACTCTCTATGCCACAATCTTCATGAACGAAATGTGTAACAGCATAGCCCCAGCAAAGCTCATTTACAGAGATGCTTAAACAATCATATAGCTAAAAGTTTAATAATTTAACCCCCTTGATCTTCCAAACACAAAGTGATCACAGAAAATGAAAAAATCAGGCCTGGGTATATTGGTACAAAACGTCAACTCTGGTCCTGACCACAGCCTGCAAGAGTCACTGCAGGTAACAGATGACACACCTGCTTTACATATTTTCACAGGTCTATGGTCAGCCTTCAAACAATAAAAATAACACCAGTCCAGTCCATGAAATCCTAAATTACAGTGTCAGAAGCAATCTGGTTTTCAAATGAAACTGAGTTACACAAACACTCAAAAGGATTTGAAATAAATGGGGAAAAAATCCTTCTTCACCTCTGTTATCATCATAAAAGTATCATGAGCACAAACCCATCCATTCTACACACCCACTCCTAGGTGATCTCTGACCATGACACATTTTTCTCTGAGTCAATTAGCTCCCGATTAGAAAAAAAAATAAAAGATGCTTTGTCATCAGAGCCCTGTACACAGACACTTACAGCAAGCACCTTTCTACCTTTCTGCTTGGCTGGTAATTCCTAGCACCTACTTTTTACCTTACTATACTTAAAATAGGCATGCAACAATTCTCGGTAACTCCTGGTGAAATCACAAAGCAAAGCAGAATGTGTTTTCAAGTTTCCAGGTTGGCCCATAAGGACTTTGCTAGAATTCAAAAGCTCTCCTGGGGCAGAGGCGAATATAACTGGGAGACCTACCTAATTAAGCATCACTAACATTTTGAATATAAAGTAGTTAATTCCCTGAAAAATAATTCAATTAATCACACTCTTATTAAGAGGGATGTATTTTCTTCTGATCAGAGGCGCAATTGTACCGCTGCAGCACACAGAGCAAAAAGCAGAGTGCTCCTGTACAAAAGGTTCTGTATTACCCTGCACCAAAATTTTGAAAAAGACTGGTGACAAAATTTAGTCTGCCTTATTCTAATAAAATTCCTTCCTAATTCTTCACAGTAGACTCAGATTAAGAATAAAAGGAGAAAGATATAGATAGATATAAAATATAGGTATAATTTAAGATATTCCAACTGGGTGATTGTCTTGGACAGGTGGGGATGAAATCTCAGGAACAGAGGAGTCTTGCAAGATATTAATTCCTCTTTAGTGTCAAATGGAAATGAGAGTACACAGTACAGGGGTTCATGTTCCTAAAGAAAGTTATATATTAAATATAAAGAAATCTAGAAACACTCTTGTAGAACCATTAAACAGAAGCCAAAACAATAATGTTGATTAAAAAAAAAATTGGTGCCTTAATATGGAGGAAAACAATTTCTTCTTTTCAATTCCCTAAGGAATAACTTGAAAGATCAAGTGTTAAAATAAGAATGCACCATACGAGGGGAGTGGTCAGAGGTAAAAATCTAGATCAGATGCTTACCTTCAAATAAACGAAGCAAAATATATTATTGCAGACTACGAGCTCATTATTTATTAGCTGGTGCTCTACCACAGAACACATGCTGGGGGGGAGGGTAACTGTCATATTACAGAGCTGAAGGCTGGTTTGAACTCTCAGTAATACTATTTTGTTCTGTTACACTAGATACTGCATCAATGACCTAAAATGCATTTTTATCAGCTGTCCGAAAAAATGCTCAAGTTTTTTACTGGAAGGTCCACAAAGCTAACTCGGGGGAGAAGTGAAAGAATGTCTTGTGTCATTTCCCAAACTTCCTAAGACACCCAAACCACCTTGCAAATATTCAGGGGAAGCAACAGCTACCTTTAGTTATTTCACATCTGACTACACCTTAAACCAAGGGGATTCTGAGTATAAATTTAAGACACCTAAATAAAAACCTCATACCATTACATACCTTAAAATTTTTTATTCATTTCACTGGCAGGAGCAAGAATTAAACCACCCCTCCATCAGCACCACCTCTGTAACAGTGACAAGTCCATTTAGGTAATCATGGCACGGGCCTTGCAGTGCACAGGAAGGCACACAAGAAAAAAGGGAATGCTGTGTTTATATTCCCTGGTTACTTCACCAGAGCTGAAGAAATCAAATCTGAACACAAAGCACCAAATTCACCCATATTATCCCAGACAGAGATTTCGACTTTTGTTCCATTTGATCCATTGAAGAACACATTATTACGCATGTGAAATAATGTCTTTCCAATACAATAAATGTGAAAACTTAAAGCGATTTGTGCATTAAAAAGCACATACATTGCCACATGATGCTCCAATTAATTCAAAGGAAGATTTGTTGCAATGAGAAGGAAAAGCAGATCCCAGTGCTATGCACACATTACCAGGCTGCTGTCAGGACTGAGTAAGCCTAAAGCCCAAGGTTTACACAGAATATTTAATATTTTAAACATAAAAAATTAAGAATTTGGTGAGGCAAGTAAAACGTTCTAACAGTAATTTTGAGAAAACATATACTTTAAAAATTCAACTAAAGCCCACAGACCTCTCTCAAGCAAGGCACAACAAACCACAGTTCTACCTAATTCAAGGTATTCCTTACTTAGGAAAAAAAAGTTGCCGAACTAATTCAGATTTGCTCATTACACAGCATTAGACTACACTTCTTTCAGTACCGCTGGAGAACTAATCAGCTGTATTTTGTTAGGAGGGCCTGGCTGAGAGCAGGCAAGGTAGCACGGCATTGTTCACAGAGCAGAGTGGTGCCTCCAGGCTCTCTGAAGCGGCGCTCAGAATATACAGAATGACATCAACAAGTTATCTGAGAAACGTGGCCAACATTCTAAAATAAACCCATAAAATCTCTGCTGCCCGCATTAACCAGTTTAAGGTGAACCACACACACTTCAGCTCAAAGGTTTCTAAATAAGATGAGTCTTCTGCCATAATAAGCCGTTTTATTCTGCAGAATTATTTCAAGTTTGAATGCAGCCATGTCCTCCTCATAGTGCTAGTCCAACATGACTCAATTTCTCTAAGTTCATAAAATTCAGTGTTCGCTTTCTTCTCCATCTGCTGTTTCACAGAGGAAGAAACTCATATTATAGGGATCTAAATCCAGGGATCTGCACATATGCAAAGCATTCCATGGCCCCACTCAGAGGTGAGCAGTAACTACTTCGGTTTAAACACACACTGAATAAATGGAGCAGGACAAGCAAACAGCAAGCAGAAGCTAATGTTTTTCCACCATCATCTCGAAATGCCTGCTCACAAATAAATCACAGAAACGCTGGAATGTTCAAACTGGTTTAGATCAGCTCCAGGGACAGAGAGAAAGAGTTTAATGTACACCAAAGCTGTCCTGAGGTAGAGCCTGTCCCTGACATTGAGGGATTCTTCCCATTTACAGACGATCCTCCTGTGCTACTACACGTGGACCAAGTCAACTACAGATGTAGGAAAGAATTACGGAGGAGAAAAATAAGTGACCAGGGCACTGGGTTACTTTCTTTATGAAATTCCGAACTGAATGCTTTCAGTCAAAAAAGGTTCATCTCCAGCTGCACAGCACCATCGTAATCCCTTAATATCTTGACAATTTGTTTCATTCTCTTATTTTTGATTAGCTGGCTTAACAAGTATAGAATTTTAAAATATCATTTAATAATGATACCCTTCAGAGAACAAAAGCACCAACATTACATCCTTTATTATAATTTATTATAATCCTTCTAAATTATGTAATTGAATAACATGTCATTTTGCACATATTCTAGCACCTCAATGGGAAAAAAAAAAATAGCTGAAATGAGGAACTTCACACTTCTCCCCCAAATGCAAATCACCTGTGAGATAGGAGGGAAAAAAATCCTAAATATTACATTCTTACATGTAAAAGGCATTTTAAATAATTTTAACTACTGACAGAATAGATGACAGGAATGTTGCCCTGATATTTTTTGCACGACTCATTTAAATACCAGATAGCAATAAGAAGACACCAGAATTATCTAACAAAATATAGCTGGCTAGTTCCCAAAAATAAGAATAAAAAAAATTTGCATAAGGAATAATTGTGTGTAGACAGTTCACATAATTAAGCTCAGAAACTCATAGCCTTCCTCATGCTATAGAAAAATTTCCCAGGCTGTGAAAAAGGTTTAAAATAAATACATCTGCATTACCAATTCCATATCAAACCACTTTATTTTCCTTACTACTGTTTACAAATTATCGCTTTTCCTTCCTCCTTTGTACTTCCCAGAACCCCTTTCCCCCACTGCTCATAATAATTTTAGTCGCTGTATGGCTATGGGACACAATGTTTTTACACTAAAAATAAAAAAAACCCCTCTTCTTAAATTATCTTTTTCGCCCCTACAGAACTCCAGTTTCTCAACTCTGAAATTAATAACCTGTCAAACAAGGCACTATGGTCAGTATTTCTGAGCAATTCCACTCTCCTCGCCGCTTAGCATCTCAAAAGCACGTAAAAATTTATTGCAAAATATAGCTCCATAGACTTAAAAAATTTTGTCTTTCCAGTCAAAAGCGGACCAGTCCTTTTTCCTCACGACTCCTGCCGCTGAACACAAAATCCTGCTGGCAGCACAACCCCGCCGTACCTTCATCCTTCTCCCTCTGGACAAAACACCCTTTGGTTCACACATCAGGAGCGGTTCTCCCCCTGCCATTCCCAGCACACCTTCCTGCGGCGCACAACTCCTTGAACCATTCCCACCTCCCCCTGCCCGACCCCCGGCCGCTCCCGCCGGCGCATTCCACGGACGGGTTCCCGGGGAGGCTTTTCCTGTTGGTTCCCTGCTCGCTGCGATGTCGCCTTCCCCAGCGACACCCAGCACAAAGGGTCCTTTCCCCGCACCCCGGGAGCTCCAGGGCCGCGTACCCCACCCTCCTTCGCTCCCTCCCGCCCGGTCCCCGAGCAGATCCGCCGGCCTGGCCCATAAATGTCCATCTCCTCCCGCAGAAGTTCTGGGGAGGCCCCGGGAACTCGCCCACCCCGGGACCCCGTCGGCTCCCCCCGCTCCGCTCCCTCAGAGCGGGATGGGGCCGGCGGGGGGGGACCCTCCTTCCTTTCCCCCTTCCCCCTCCCGCCACCCCCTCGGCCGCTGCCCCCAACCCTTCCCGACCCTCGGGCTGAGGGAACACGCCCCGCGGGCCGCGCCGAGCCGGGACCCCGGGACCCCTCGCTCACCGCCGCTCCCCCGCTCGCTCCGCTCCCGCCGCGGCTCCTCAGGAGACACTGACACCGGCGCACGGATACCGCGCCGCGCTATTTTTGGGAAACAAGGCCCGACCGCGGCCGGAACTACAGCGTCTGTCACACACTCCTTCAGTATCCTTCCGCACTGTTCTCCGCGCAGCTCCGGCGGGGCCGAAGGCGCTCAGCGGCGCCGGGCAGGGGTGGGACGGAACGGGGGTGGAGGGGAGGGGCGCGGTGCCCCCGCGGCGGACGGTGGGGCGGGAATGGCCGCGCTCCGCACTCGAGGCATGGCCGGATTACTTTGTTGAGCCGGGGAGCGGCCGGGCCTACATTCCTGCCCGCCGACCCGCGCCGGAGTGACGGCGCGAACAGCCAATCGCAGCACCCGCACAGGACAGTCCGCCAATCAGAGAGCAGTTGGTAGGCGGGGCGCAGCGAAACGTGGACGCCTTGAGTGACAGCGAAGCGCTCAATCAGAAAAGCGGGGATGGAAGCGCCAACCAATCAGAGCCGAGTGCGGGCGGGGCCGTTGGGACGGGAGCGCCCCGCCCCCCCGAGCTCGGCGGGCGCGCATGCGCAGGGCGCAGGGCCGGGTGTGCCGGCGGTGACGCACCGAGCCCGGCCCGCCCCGAGCGGCGCCTGCGCCAACGCGGGGCCTTTGGGGCCAGAGCGGGGCTTTGGGGTAATTAAAACAACTCCCGGTGAGTGGTCCCGTGTCCCCGTCCTGAGCGTGCAGCTCGGGACTGCAGCAGTTACTCCCACAAACAGCTCAACTGCCTGTGCATGTCATCCTCAGAAACCACCACTGCCTCCACAGCACATACAATGTGTGTATATTTATAAATATACACTCTATACTATGTAGATACATCTTTATATATAGTGTATCTATAAACACGGTGTATCTAGTATATAGAATATATATACAATATATAAAATGTATTTATTATGTATATAAACACTAGTATATATTATATAATTGTGAGAAATAGCCACTGGTAAAATTGAACAAGGACAAGTTTGTAAAATCAAAACTATCAATATAAAGTCATTACACTATAAATAATATATAATATAATATATAATAGATATTACATATTTTACATAGTATATATATATGCACTATAAATACATGTACAGTATACATATACACTGCATTAATTTTACCCAAAATATTACTTATATACAATATATCTAATTGTATGTGTAGTGAAGATCTACTATATAGATACAGATAAAAAAAATATTATTTTTCTGACTGGCTTTCTGTGAAACTCCCAGCTCTGAGGACATGAGCTATGTCTCTACATTCAAAGGTGACAGTCCACCTCAGTTCCACCTCCATCCATCCATCCCCACCTCACATTATCTCTGCCAGAGCTCCCATTAATTTTGCTCTAAGTAGAAAAGACTACTCGGGAATACATAATAAAAGACATAAAATGGGTGTCGTTTTCCTTCACAGAAGGCGGCAGCTGAAGAGCGACCCAAAAATAAAATTTTGATGATAAAATGATACTTGCCAAAAATCATCTGCGCTCTACAGCTCTTCCAGATTTATCCTGTGAGATACCCACAGCCTCGGAGTGGAACAACAGGAGCCATTTCACAGCTCTAAATCACTGAAAAGGGCACATCTCTAATCAGGACGCCAGAACCAAAGGTGCTGTCTCTCAAAAACAGAGATCAGAGGGTGTCCTTTGTATTTTAAAATGGTATCATTAACTGAACACAAAAAGGTAGCTCCACAAAAGGTTAGGAAATAGGATGCAAGAAATGATAACAGAAACTCCCCTCTGGCAGTGTGGTGACCACAGCGTGGGATGGGAAAATGTAGATCCTCCGTGATCATTCCCAAAAAGTTAATGTAAATTTGTGTTCTCTGTTTCCAGAAGTTTTGCTCAAATGGAAACAGTAATTTACAGCTCTCAGAAATGCTGGCGTTCAGGGTTTGTAATGTACAGATTAGTTTGGATTTAAAAGTACAGCCAGTAAATAAGTTGAACAGCTTCTGAAACATCCACCTTTTGTTCAAAGCAGAACTGCAAGAATAGACACTTCTTGTGGATCTAAGAAAAAGATGACAAGAAGTGAGACAACAAAATATAAATATTTGCCATCTACAATCATATTTCCATATTGTTGATCTGTAATAATCAGGAAGCTGATTAAATACACAGAGTTTTCTTTCAATTTCAACATGAACAGTCCAAATGTTATTGATTTTCATATGAATATGGTTTATTCTCTTCTTCTTCCTCACTATACTTATAATCAATAAAAACTGTAAGGTCTATTACCAGAATCTAATGATTAATACCACAAAATCTTCTCATGACATCAATATACTGAGAAGATGTTAAGATAAAGTACTGAATATTTAAGTTATAAAAGTCAGCGGGAACCTGAGTAAGACACTGAAGCAAGGCCTGAGCAAGGACTTCTGGATATACTCATGAATTATTTTCAGTACATATTATTCTAAGCTGGCAAAAAATAGAGCAGGAAACCAAAGAGATAAATAATTGGTTCTAATCTGTCCTTTTCAGTAGCACCACAAGAATAAGCAGAGCATGTGTTGCTCGAGGGATTTCTCTATGAGCCTTGCAAACAATACTTCAGGGGCACAGAGCAGCCTCCTTCCCACTGAAATGCTTTCCTGCCCTGGTGGAAACACTGCCCTGTGTAACAATTGAGAAAAGGAAGTGCAAAATGCAGGTTGCAGTTGAAACTCCAGATGTTGTTTTCCATGTGTGATGATGTGCTGCCACATCTGCTCCTGCAGAGCCCTCGTGGGACTGGTGGGGAACGAGGTTGGGTGGTGGGGAGGGCACAGGTGTCCTGACCTGTCACAGTGAGTGAAAAATGTCACCCCTCAGGCTGACACGAATAAAGTCACTGAAGAATTGGTGCATTAAAATCACTGAAATCACTACCTGACCTGATGGTGCTGCATTGGGTTTAACTTCCAGGACAACTGCAAAGGCCAAATTCACCTGGATAACACAAAGAGTGCAAAACTGTAGATAATAAAGAAAAATGTACACTGCAGAGAAAAAAATGCAATCTTTGTAAGACTGTAGAAGCAGCAACGTAAGAAAGCCCCAGAGAACATCACACTGGAGTGTCAATATGACAAGGGAAAAATTACCACAAGCATCTGCCAGGATCCCTCCTGAGAGAAAAGGGAACAACCACTGACTGCATTTCTGCCCATCTTATGTACAACTCAGAGACTAAAAAGAGCCCCCTGAAATCTCTTCCCTTGGCCAAATGGCAGGCACTGCAATTTCCATGATATCCAAAGAGTAATAAACTCTGAGCAATAGCAAATATAAAGAAAGATATGGAAAAAAGATAGCAGTGTTCTTAATTTTAACTAAATAGCCTCAGAGTTGAATAGAGTCATCATCCAGCAGTTGTTATGGCAATAAAGCTTTCCCTTGCATCTCTATTCCAGTGCATTGCCACCCACCCATTCAAGGCAGTTTGGAGGTACTACCACCAAAATCATATCTCTTCTAACTTTCAACTTACATTTAGGACCTTCTTACAATCCGCTCCAGAGATGTACCATGGTTTTTCCTCCTTTCAAATGCTCCTTATATTCCATAAATCAGCTTTTTCATGTTGTGTTCTGGAGAAGAGAATCTGAGCCTCATACTTCTAGAGGTGAATGTTATATAAAACCAAAATGCAGAACTTTTAAAATCATAGCTAAGAGGAGTAGGGGATGTTTTGTAGCTTTTGCATGGTTGCCAAACAATTAAGTTACCCTTCAAAGGGAAGAGGGGGGGTCTAAGAACGAGGTTTTCAGAACAAGGTTCCTACAAATCGCAGGCCAGATTAATTCCTAACATTGTTCCACTTACAATGGGGGAAACACTCTGTGAATGAAGATTTTGTAAAGGACTACTGATTGCAACAAAACCGAATTGTACTCACAGCATTTCAGGATGGGAACTCACATTAGAAACAAAGGAGAGGGGCAGGGGGGACTCCCACCTAGGGAGCAGGAAATCAGAGAGGAGCAGATAATGGTTCCTGGCCATTAAGGCTTTGGGTAACCCTGTTAACCCCGTGGTCACCTCAGCACAAACCTCTGCCTGTCCTCTTGGGGAGCTGGCTGGGAACAAACTCCCCTGAGCTCTCTGTGCTCAGGAGTGCTGCTCTGACGTTCCACTACACACAGATAAAATCAAGGTTTCCTTATTTTACTGAAGTCCAAAGTTGTCTGACAATGCGTGAATTAAAGTCACTCAATCCATCCCATAAACTGCTCTCTGTAAACCACTAGTATTTCCACATCATTATATGGTATATTCACTAATCTGATTGCCTTGGGAATATTTGTTTTTCCAAAACTTGTGGCCAAGGTACATAAGATTAGATCAGACACAGCTTGTCTAAGAATGCTGTTATATGGGTGTACAGTGTATTTGCTAGTTTTGAGTTACAGGTAAAAGTACTCTTTCAAACTCTTCCAGCCAGAGGTGCAGGCTCAGTTCCCTGAAGTTTTCTGCTGCAGAAAAATGTAAAGTTCTGGAACTTTACATTCTGCTTTGCTCTTGGTGCTCTAGCACTGGAGGATCAGCAGGGGAAATGCTGATATTGCCTCACCGAGGGCACACCCGGCCCGTACCTCAGCAAAATTTGTGATATTTTATAGGTCCCCACAAGTCTCTCTGGGATTCACGCTCTTCTGCCGGGATTTTCTCACCATTCTGCATGTTAACATGAACCAACAGCTGGGTTTAGGAGATGTGATATAAATAGCAACATCATGCTGCGAGCAAGCTTCTTGGAAAGTAAAGAAAATACGTTATTTAATGCACTCTGACATTTGCCTTTCCTCCCCTCATTCCTAAGCTGCACTTCTGTAAACACCCATAATGACAAATGCAAAGAAGTTGACTTGTTCACATTGACATAACAAGTGCTGCCTTGAGCCCAGCAGATGATATCCAGAGCCTTTTACCTCTCCCCTCAGCTGGCAATCCCTGCACAGCGGGGAAAGGAGGCAGAGTGTGGATGGAAATTCCTGCTTCCAACAGCACTCAAGATTACAGCCTTTGGTATTTTATTTTCATGGTTGCTCCATGTTGCTTCAGAAACTTCCTGCTTTTGCCATATCTTTCCATTCATTAAAGTTGCAGCTTGCAATTAAACATTCTGACATAACATAGCTGAGATTTTTTGGCAGCAGCCTTAACCAGAGGTTTTCAGAGTTTCCTGCAGACGGCTTTAAATTTTCATATCCTCATGAACGCTTGCCACCTTCTTTTAATAACTTGAAAAAATAAGCCTCTCTCAGGAACTTCATTGTTGCTGTATTTCCCCAGCACTCGCTTGCTGCTGTTAGCAATGTGTCGTGCACATGTATATTTATAGAGGGAGCAAAGTCTTCATATGCACTCTATAGTTTGACATCTCATAGGGAACACACAGATTGCTTAGCAGATCTAAAGAAAAATAGTTATGTTCAATATTTTCATTATTAAAGTGTAATTTTCTCTTCTGACAGCATTGTGTTATTTCACCCCTCAAAAATAATCATATTTACTGCATTATTCAAAATTTAAAGGCCCTCATCTGTTAATAATTTTGTAGCTTTATACACATATTATGACTGGAATATATCGCAACACTAAACTACATGCATTATTTTTATGCAACAAAGTATTTCTTAGGATAAATCTTGACCTTTTTCCAAGGAACTGGAAATCACTTAAAAGGATTTTAAAGCTTTTTGCATTTTTAAGGTGTAGAATATATTTTATAATTTGGAGAGCTGTTCAAATACTGCCTGCCATTATCTCCAATATAGATTTGAAATTTATTTTAAAGGGGGTCTTTTTAATGTTCAAACTGACCTTAAAGTCTTTTTTCTTCTAACATTACCTGGCAAATAAATTCTTAAAGGGATATTATCAATTTAAGAACTATGCTTTAGTCTGGAAAAAATTCCAAGAGATTAAAGAAAAAATGGCTCCTTTGTCTGTAAGTTTAATTTCTATATTTGACAGCAGTATGTGTGGTCAGTATCTCATGCTGTTAGGAAACAAAAGGGACAGAAATAGATATAGGAGGCCATAATATCTGAAACGTTTTTGAACTACTTTTGTAAAGTAGATTTGAAGTTGATGGGGCCTCTTCAAGTGACAAAAGACTTGTGGAACTCTTAAAAGCCAGATAAGTTTCTCCTGACTTGTGCAGAGCACCCTCAATCAGCTAAAGCTGCTCTTAAAATGCAAGTTTAAGTATTATTTTTCCTGAATTTTGTCTGCGTCACTTTAAACTCATTGACCAAACTGCAGTAGAAAAAGGCACAATTTTTATCCTGACCCAGTAGGCTTCATATCCAGAGCCCACAGTGGCTCTGCAGGATCTATTAGAGTGTACAAGGCACAACAAAGAAACTTCTGAAGCAGTTAACTTATGGAATAAAGTTTAATTCTTAAACTTGGGCAGTTTACAAGGTACATTTTGGGGTTTTATAATGGTGAACAGACTTCTCAGAACAAGTATGTCATTGGTGCACATCCCATTGATTTCTTTGGGAGCACATGCAGGATGGCTGGCCTGTGTCCCACAGGATAAAGAGCACCCAGCAGTTTCCCTGCTCCCCCTGGCCCCTCCAGGTAAAGGCAAAAAAAGTTACGGATTCTCTCTTGGAGCCTGGAAAAATAAGCTTAAAAATTTCCCCGGAGCGTTAACATGGATCAACTGGTGCACGTTTCTGAGCTCTGAAACCGAACAGGCATTTGTTACGGGGTTTGTGGTTTTCTTGGCTGTGATTTAGGATTATTGCATACTTTCTCAACCCCTTACTAAAAATATGCTCGGTTCTTACCATGAAATGCGGCAGCACATTTGTTGCAATCTCTGAGGATGGTTTCTTATCTGTCAAACAGTTTAGAAGACAAACTGGCACGGAGACAGCTCACCTGTTTTCTGTGGGTACTCGATGATAAACTGCGTCTCAGACCCCATTGTGGCACCAAGGACAAGTGTTCTGAGACAAGGCTCATGTAAACAGGTCACCTCTCACTAAAATGCCATTTCATTCCCAAGCCAAGCCAGCTGGCTTTGGACAGAAAGTTCTTTTCTCCTTGCGTGGGCAAACTTTATCGCCTTCCCATCCTTTTTCTCTTGCTGTCACATTACTGCAGAGGTGGCGGTGGCTGATAGCAGAGTGAGAAGCAGTGTTCAAAATGTGTCCAAGATAATAATGCCTGGTCCTGCAGCCATGTGTTGAATCCATCCATGTGATCTCACATAACCTAGTCAAATGTCTTCCCTTTTGTTACGTGAGAGTAAAGATGAACTGAGATTGAATTCAAGTTTTTGAGTTAAAAAGAAAAGTAAACCAAAGTTTTGATGCTTCATCCTGCGTTTCATTGGTCTCAGTCACAGTTTCAAAGGGTCCAAGCACATACTGTGTGTTTGGAGCTTTTGAAACTTTAGTTTCAGTTTAGCAAATCTTGTTGTGTTCCTTGCTGGAAAGAAGCAAATTTCTTCTTAGAAAGCATGACCCCCTCCCACAGGGCAGAGTAAGAAAGAGAGTGTTATTTGGGAGAAAAGCTGAAGGGATTGTGGGGTTTCTCTTTGTTGTCTTGTGGTTTGTTTGTTAAGATGCAAGCCCATCTTTGGACTCCAAAATGAAAGGCCTTCAAATTTCCCCATAAAACACTGCTCTAAAAAGTCAATGGAAAGTCTCTTATTGATTCAAACATCTGACCTGCACAACTGCACCACTTGAGCAAATGAGAAAAATACACAATAAGCACAATCTAACTGGTGCAAAAGTGGCTTAAATCTGTTTTACTACACTTTAGCCAAGCTGAACTGTTCTAAACTAGGTTAAACCCATCACTGCCGAAGAAGGCAGGATCTGAATTTGCCTGAGCTATACCTTCCCCCTGGGGAGAGGAGAGGCTACCTCAGCTCACCCTTTTCAGGCAGGTATGCATATGGGAACAGCTGACACATAAAGGCTCCTTATCCCCACACTAATTTGTCCGGTGTCCACAGCCATAGTTACACTTGTTTATATAACAGCAGTTTAAAAGGATACTTTCAGGGGCTCCATCCATGAATGAGCGATCTCATTCAGGTCCTGACGTGCCTGACAACTCACCGCGCATCAGCTGAGCCTCGCTAATTGACCGTGTGTGTTTGCTCTTAGCCCGTGGCGATCGGCGATGGAAGAAACCCGTTCAGAATTCTCATTTTCTTGGCCTGAGGTCACTGTGCCACACGGAGCTCACGTTTGCTGCAGGCTAAGGACGGCAATGCTGCGCTGCCCAGGCCGCCGCTCATGTGGTGACTCCTTACGGTGCTGGCACCCAACAGCATCCCCGAGCATCTTGCTCAAAATGGGATAAATAAGAGCATAAATCAGGTGTTAGCTCAGCTCTGTGCAAGTCAGTTAGGGACGGATTTAAAGCAAATTGGCCAAAATCACTACCAGTCCAGAATAAAAGTGGCTACGCAGCACTAGCTTAACTAAATTCAATACAGCTGAATCTAACATAGATGCAAAGACTTTCAACTAATCATAAAAAGCCAAAAATCATAAGTTCCTTGCTTTAGGGCACGTGCATTCAACTTTAAACAACAAATACAACTGGACACATAAAGCAAATGAGTGAAATTCACAGCTATCCCTAAAGAAAACAGAGAGGGACAGAGGGAGCTATGTAAGCAGCAGAACCTTCTCTGGCTCTCCTGGCAGGTTTGTGACACTCGTTTTGGGTTGTAACCTGCCAAAAGTGAGGGTGAATATTCTGTGTTGTCTCATTAGTGTGTGCTCTGCCATCACTTAATAACAAGTATGTAACAACCCTAACACAGCCCTGGTAAAAGTCAATTGTGAACAAACACGAAACAGCTGAGTTTGTTTTCATTCCTTGAGTGTGATGAAAAGTATTAAGGATCAGAAAATGATACAGAGGCTGAAAAGTAAATCTAGGTTTCATAAATTTTAATAACCAAAGTGTTATTAGTAATTTGATCTAGCAGAAAATTCTCTAATTAATAAAAAGCAAATAAAGCTTGATTTCCTCAAATGGCTTTACCCTTCATCTCTAGAAACTGTTGCTTCCCTAGAAATTAGGGAAATATAGCTGGGATTAGTCATATAGGAACAATTTTTTAAATCCTTTACCAAAGGGAGATGGATTTGAATGAAGGAATTTGGCCCCCTAGTTCTCATTTCCTGGCTGAGTTATCTCTTCTAAGAAATTCTTTCATGGAGAGTGTCCGTGGGAAACTAGTCTGGATTCTTTGTGTTGTGTGAGATTTTAGAAGACTGTTATGGATCAGCATCCCACCAGGGAGGATACAAGATGCAAATGCACAGTAAAATGATAGTCTTGCCCCTACAACACGCTACATAGTCCTGGCTGCAGGCTGTGCTCCAGATTTATTCCTCTGTGGCTGTTGAGAACCAAGGAGTCGTCCTGCAGCCTGTGGGAAGGAATGTAGCCCTTTCTCATAGTGGTTACTCAGCTCATTCAAGGTAAAAATACATTGCCTTGAACACTGTGGGACTGTGCTGTCAGTGCCCTTTGCTGTGGAGTCAGTTTTGCTCCCTGATTTTTCCCCCTCCGTACAGCACTGTACTCACACTGCACAGTTGCAGCAGACCACACATTTTGAACACAGGAAAGAAATAAGCATATTATTATCAGGATAATTGAGTGTTGGAAAGAAAGTTGCCTCCAGCAACTCTGTCCAGATTAAAATCTCAATCAGCACCATTATCTGGGAAGTATCTGCAGTGACACGTGCATGCTCTGCATCTCAGTCAGCAATCTGGCCCAAGCATTTGCAGAAGCTTTAGCAATTTCTTTAATGACCCTTACAAGTCCTCCATCTATTCAAAAGCTGAAATGCCAGTCTATGTAAGACAAAAACTCCTAAAACAGCAGATTGAAGTACTCCATGTAAATTGAGCAATTTTTGTTAACACATGTCGACTAAACCAGAGCTGCCAATCAGCCAAGCTGCTCCTCTGTGACAACAAACATCTGAGGTACTGGAGCTTGAAGTTAATCGAAGTTATTTATTTTACCATGCAGAACTAAGCCATCAGCCATTGCTCTCACAGACATGGTTTCCATCTTCCCCCTTAACCAGGGTACACATGCTTTCTTCAGAAGAAGATAAATGTTATGTACTTAGCCTCAGTTTTAACCTTAAAAATTCAGCTATTAAGAGTTGATGTTTATTCTGCCCCTAGTACCAAATTATTCAGTCAAGCATAATTTGGGGATCACTGAAAGAAGAAAACCTAAACCACAGCTATTGTTAATTCAGGACCAGGCACTTTTGTTTGTATCAACACGAAGCAACCACTAATACAAGAACTGTTTCCTCTCACCATGTCAGTGATCTGAAAGCTTCCTTCAGAGGATTATTGTTTAAGAACTGGTTCAGTGGAAGAGTAAATCCCTACAGCAAGCAAAGCAAAGCCATTTCCACAGCACCATTTCTATACCCTACCATCAGTTTATTTCTTTTCTTCCGGTGCACAGTTTTGCTCCTCCATCATCAAGAGTGAAATTATCATTCAGTAACATTTCTCTGACTTTGGACTGATTCCACTGTCTGTTGATAGTGGTTGCCTCCAAAGGCCCTGGGGATGCATGTTATCCTGCATGCTCTGTGAGGCTCCTTCTGAACAATGCAGAGCTGATCCCTCTCTCTGTGCCAGCTCTCTCGTGAGCCATGCGCTGGGGTAACAGTTCCAACTTCCTTCTGTGTCCTGGAGATTTTGGCTCCAGCCTTGCTTGTTTGCCATGAGAAGGTTCCAAAATAAGAAGCACATTCATTCCTGTTCCCTTCTTTCCACATGGTTACATTTAGCCTTTCTTTTAGTGCTTTCCTCCCATCACAAGGCTGGGAGTATTCGCTGTCTTACTGCTTATGGAAATCATAATTTATGTACTGTCCCAATGATTTGCTTGTATTTGAGCTGCTCTCAGCCGATCTGACTTTATAGCCTATAGCTTTAGGTGCATCTGATGATTCCCCTTTTTCCCCTCATTGTTTTGGTTCGTTAGTTTTAGCACTGCTGACACAAACAGTGCATTTCAAAAGGCATCTTTCCTGTGGGCTCTGTTTACTCGTTAATGTGGCTAAGTGTCATCTGAAGTCCTGGGTGACAGCTCGCTTTGCTTTATATTGTGGCATTCCCATATAAGATTTATTGTGTCTGAAGGAAAACACAGCTACATCTGTAGGAAAGGGAAGAAGAGTCATGGGAAAAGGGGAGTTGCTGGAGTTCTGGCTGTGAGGGGAACTGGAGAACTTGACATTTAGGTTCCTGCACAAGATGTAATTTCCAGCTGAACAGCTCAGGCACTTACACAGCTTCACTTTGGCCCCAGCTGTGCACTAAGTGCAGCCGACATCTCTCTTAAGAGCCACTCACAGCAACCTGACTTGATATGACTGTTTTGTTTTCAGTGAAAGGCAGGGGGAAAGTTGCTTTAGCAAAGTAGCTGATAGCCCACATGAACTGGATTGGAGCATTTCGTCCAGGCCACTCTGAAGGGAACCAAAGTCTCTGGGAAAATGGCAGATGAATCTGACAGCTTGCAAATAAAGTTTTCCTGGAAACGTTGCACACTGCCTTGATGGCTGTGTAGCTTCTGGTACTGAATTATTGGTACAATCCCAGTTCTTTCCAACGAATCGCATTTTCCTCACTTCAGGATTAATCAACATGTCATTTAGATGTACTCTCAGACAATAAGCACTATGATATGGATGTCAAACTATTTTAGGTCAGGCAGTTTTCCATTTTTAGCTTATATATTCTGTTCGAGGACTAATGCCTCAGATTCAGAAAAGGCAAATGTCACAAGATCCAAGCAAAATCCTGATTCCATGAAGGATCAGTTGGAGTTGTGCTGTTGACCATGATAGGGCCGGGATTTCACCTCATGGGTCTATTTTAATTAAAGCTTCTTCCTGCTCAAATTATGGTTCTATCCTCAGCAACTTAGACAGTTACTCAAATCCCTGCTTTTAAAATGCTTCACTGCACCACAAGACTGCCTAGCACACAGTTTTTTGCTGTGCATCCTTAATATCTTTATGTATCATTCTAAGATAACCAAGACTGAATTTTGGGTGTGTACTTACATATAAACATCTCTGTTTTCTTGTACTCTGCATGTGTACATATACACATACATGTGGACACACACACACAGAGTTCCTCCTCCATTAACAATTAAATTAAACAATAATACATGGTGAAATTTCTCATGCAAAGCAGTCTTCAAAATTGAGACAGTAAAAAATTTTAGGAATAAAAAAATATCTGCTAATCCATCTAGCTAATATATGCATTTAAAATGGAGACAGCCTTTCATCGTAGTTCAAATTGGACACATGTAGGTGCCAGTCCACCTTCAGAGCTCAGAATTCAATATGGTCCATCAGGTGTCACATTGTACAACATTTTCCTGCAGAAACTCACAGAGGCAGTGAGGATGGAATTCAAACCCTCCCTGTCCACAGCGAGTCCCTGCCATCCAAAACAGGAGAGAAACGCTGGGTATGCCTACAACAGGGAGAGCCAACTGGAGGCCCACAGAATTTGGATGCAGCTCCCAAAGCAGTTTTCCTTGGCCAGGAGGAGCTGGCTGGCTCTGAGGCCAACCATGTGGTGCTGCTCTTTGTGCTCGGGTCAGGGTGCTCAGGGAGTTGTGTCTGCCTGATTTTCCTGGGCTCAGCTAACCTGCCTGAGCCAGGATAAAAGCAGCTTTCTGAATCCTATACAGGTTGCCTATCCTTGTCTCCATGCTTTTCCGCACACAGAGGAAAACTTATTTCACTCATGGTCTGAGCTGGCCAGAGCCCTGAGCTCAAGCTAATATCCTGCCTCTCAGCAGGCCACAGTAATTTGGGCATGTAGCACATTAGCTGCAGCTCCATGGCTTCTGGTTCCCTTGGCCTGCAGCCAGAGTAAGCTCGTATCTGCCTACAAAAGCCCATGTAGACATCCCTTATGAGCCTGGTAGTCAGAAGACCTGTGACAGGAGTGGAAAAATACTGCTCCTGCACAGTGGGAAGCAGGATTGTAGCTTGTGCTTTACAATCTCTCAGTGTCTTTTCCAAGTGCAGGGGACCTTCATGTCTGAGCACAGTGGCCCAGTCTGACCAGTCAAGCCTAAAACTCAGTGAGTCCTGCCTTTGGCAGTGTGTGTTGAACATGCAAATGCCCACACAGCAGCTCATGAAGGACCTGCCTACTTGAGATTCGATCACTCTCAAAACCCTGCCTAATTTCTCACATTAAGTCTCCTAATCTCCAGGCTATCATTCCTTTTTAAACTGCCCCATTGATTTAGTAGCCTCTTTAAAAGGAGCATTAAAATTATTCCCCCTCTGCAGCACTGCTCTGGTTCATTAATTACTCCACATTACCAACATAAAACTTGTAAAGCAAATGAAAATTGCAGCTCTGACTTGCAACTGCTCTCCCAGTTTCTCATCCCAGGTCTGGGCACTGGCTGTGCTGGGCAGTTCCAGCCCCTGCCCTCAATGCTGACTGCACAGACACACTTGGAGCCTTTCACTGCTCCAGAAATCCTGACAGCACCACTTTGTGGATCAGGGCTCTCTGCACTTCACTCGTATGAAAGCTGTAACAATCTGAGTGAGAATCAGCTTTTGGGGTAATTTTGGATTCTTCTTATACATTTTCTTTCCTCTTTCTCTGAGGAAGAAACCACATGGCCCTCTGGTCCCTCTCCTTAGCCCTGCAGAATCATTCTCCTGTGCACACAATGGGTAAAAAGATGTATTTCCTTTTAGAAATCTGCAGGTAGCACAAATTCAGCGATGGCTCTCTTCACCTGTTAAGCATAACGAGCTGGGCAGGAGAAAACAAACATCAGAACTGCATCCCCACTGGTTGTACCTAACTGTCCACAAGGGAGCAGGGTGACAACTCTCCCAAGTGACATTTCTGCCAGGTGACATTTCTCCCATGTGACATCTCTGCCAGGTGACACCTGTCCCAGCTGGCACACTCCAAGTCTGGCTCCAAGGATTTTGTGTGCCTCATTGGGAGCAGCAGCGCTGGCAGCACCTGAGCCTGGACCCTGCAGCAAAGAGAACACAAACGGGTATTGCAGACCCCAGTGCTCATCCTGGCTGTAGGAGCTGAGCCTCTGTTCCACATCCAGCACAGGGAATTCTCCCTTCCAGCTGCTGCAGGGAGCCTCAGCAGCTGCAGGCTGTGCTCCAGGGCTCACCCCTGCCTCCCACTTCAGTGCTTCATGGTCTCCAGCTCCCTCCCTTCTACACCTCGCTCTCCAACCCGGGAGCTTGCAGAATAAAGTTGTGTCGACTGACTATTCCTCAGCCTTAGCAGAAAGGGAACAGCAGAGTGATCATCTTCCCAGTGAGTCAGTGCTTGCTGGAGGATGCATGACTCACTAGTCCCCACACGGGCTGCCTCCCTCCTCCCCCATCGCTGTGCCTCACCTCCAGCCTCTCCTGTTCCAATCCCACCTTTACAAAAATCATCTTTATTCATTAGTCCTTCCTGCCGTTACCTTCTTTGCTATGAGAAGCCCGGGGACAGGGAAAACTTAGCAGTACTCCTCAGAAAAAGGTGCTACTCGTTTTCAGCACTCGGCTCGAGTTCTGCTCGACCTGGACACGCACACAAAACTGTGCAGCCACACACCTGGCTGCTAAGGACTTTCCAGGGAACCCCATTAGAAACAGCAATTCCCTGCTCAATACATCCTTCTGGGATGCAGGCAAGATCCCAGTGTTCTTCAGCTTCCCCTCCAGCCTGTTGTTATGATTTCTCAGGGGTATTTATTTTAAAGAACCCGCTCCACTAAGAAGTTATGAACCTGGATTAAGGAGAAGCAGTAACTGCTGATTGAACCAAGAGGAGAATCAATGAGCCAGTGTTAGAAATCAAGGAACAGAGTGCTTTTCCCCCATCAGTTCCAGTGCAATGCTGCTCACTTCTTGCTTCCTGACTTTTACAGAGGCCTAGTTATTCTCATCTTATCCCACTGAGCTAATTTTCCTCCCAGAAACAAAATCCTGGCTGCTCAGGATCACAGCAGGAAGGAGTCAGGATTTTATACCATGGAAAGGACATTGGCTGTAATGCAGAAATGAGGATGGGAGAATCTGGTGACCTTTAAAAAGGGAAGAAAATGGAAGGTTCTCTTACCTTTTGGGACCTGCAGAAAATAAAAGCATGGAACTTCTGCAAATACAAGCTCATGGAGTAGTGCTGGGTGCCAGATTTGCAGCACAAACATCCCAAGCATGGACTCCAACCCAAGCAGGGCTGCAGTAGCAGCAGTGAAATCTTTTGCAGCACATGTCATGTACATCTGCTGGGTGGAGTGGGAAGAAGAGCCTTTACCCCTTTGTGGTGGGGTCCTTAATGGATGTGCTGAGCTGCAAAAAGGTCCAGGGAGAGTTCAAGCTCCTGCTCCTGCCTCCAGGTGTGACTGCCATGCAGACAGTGATGAAGGTGATAATTTGCTCAGCTATGAAGGTGATCTCTCCACAGGGAGGGACTTGCCCTGCCTCAGCCCACGCTGTGTTTTCTTAGGAAAAAAGGCAGCTCAGCATCCTGTACTCTTTGGAACATAATATCTTTTGCTGATAATAATCACACGTTGTCATCATGAAGGGCAAAACTTCATTAGCCAGCCAGGCCTGTTTTCTTTAGAAAATAGTCAGAAACAGCTAAAACCCAAAAGCCCCAGCACATTTGTGTGACTTCACAGGGAGATTCTGTGACAGCCTGAGCTGGATGGCTCATGCCACTTCCACAACAGCTCCTACCACAACACCCGACAGGGCAGACCCTGCTGGGGGACCCATAAGAGGACAAAAGCCACAAAATCAACTCATGCAACCCCAAAACTGGGCAGTGGTTGCAAAGAGAGGTCATGGGGTGGACAGAGTGATTCAGAGAAAATTCCTCAGCTTTTTAAAACCATCCCTGCCCAATGGAAATGCCAAAGGAGTAGCAATTCTGTTTGCTTCTGTCTTGCAGTGAAATCTTCTGCCTGGAGCAGATCGGGATTAGCTCGTTACAGGGCAGCATGTATGACACATCCTGGCCACAGCCTGAGTGAGCAGAGGCTGCTCTCCTCGGGGCAATCCCTGCCTCTCCCTCAATCTTGTACAGCTCCACACACACGGAATAAGGCTCGGTATAAATAACAGCTCTGTCTCCCTTCTTGTTCTCAAATGCAAGCAATTTAAATCAGAAGCCTTTCTTACAGGGAAGAGCAGAAAGCCAGTGTTTTGAAGCCACTTTCTTCTCACTTGTTAACATTAAGCCCAGCCTTCTGCTCATAAATAATGCATATAGCTCTTTTTCCTCAATTACACAGTAGTGTCAGATTCCACACTCTGCCTTCCCAGAGTTACTTTCTGTCTCTTCTGGAGACAGCAAGGCCCACTTGGATGTCTGTAAGAGCCACAGACTCATTAGACTTGACGAGGATCCTTTCTATCCACCAGTAAAAAGATCCACAACACCTTTGTCCCGGAGTTTCGGTAATTATCCCTTGCTGGACTGAAGTGCTGGGGAGAATGTGTTTACAGTAAACAGGTTTTGTCTTCTCCCAGCATTCGTGGTGCAGAGTCTAAGTGCACTCCAGGATGCCAAGATGAGCTGGGCAAGAGGGTCACTGCACAGTTCATGGGCTGGAGTGCACCAAGAGGAGGGAGGAATTAATGCTCCCGTGGGCCGAGCAGGGAGGCAGAAAAATCATGGGGAATTCAGTTTGTCAGGTGTGTCAAAAATGTGCAAACAAAAGAAAACAACCCCTCTTCTTCTCCTGCCCACCATCTTTTTTGATTAATTTAAACTTGCTGAGATGAGAAGCCAAGATTTCTGCTTTGCTATCAACAGCTTGCTCTCTATAGATACTGACTCATTACTGAGAGGCTGCCTGTCTTTATGCCTTAAACTAGGCAGCCAGAAAATGTTACACTGAAGTATTGCATGTTATAGATTGACAACATTTAAAACCTAGATGGCCAAGCTACTGATATAATTTCCATACTCATTAACCATGACATCTCCAGTTCTCCCCCACAGCATTCTGTCAGATTTAGCCAGACCCAAAACCTGTCTTAGCTGCCAGAAATCATTTCTTTACTCCTCCACGGATTGGCATCGCCTGAATGTGCTCTTCCCCCTCGGAGCAGAAGTTTACAGAAATCCCTTTCCCGTTTCCCAGCTGTGCATCCTGCCTGCCCTGCGCACACACACGCTCTGAGCTGTCCACAGCCATGCCCTGTCTCGCTGGCAAGCTGCCTGCTCACAAGCTGCTCCAACAATTGCCCTTGAGCGGGAGCCAGTGCCAAGTCCCCTCTCAGGAGTTCATGCTCTGTGCGAGCTCTAACACGATCCTGCTGGACGGCTTCACCCGCACGCTGACATCGACCTCTTGGGGACCCCAGCTTTGCTGATGGCAATGAGCTCCTGAGTATTTTCCAGGCTAATACTTGCCAGGTTGTATTGTTAGAGCCATCTCACAGACCTTCAGTCTGTCAATAGCGGGGTCGGGCTTACAAATGCTCTGTGACACAGGAATGCAGAGCTCTCAGAGTTCTTGGTATGAAAGTGTTTCACACATGATGTGACACTGGAGAGCAGGCACAGCCACAGGGACACAAGGTGGGTGCTGGGCTGGGCCAGGAAACCTTATGTGGGCATTTTGAAAGGGAAGAAGTTTAACTGGTGGGCACTAAAAGGGTGAGAGGCAGCGTTTCCAAATAACTTCTCTTACAAGGAGAGTAACTTTAGCCAGTAACAAATCCTGCCTGTGAGCGGGAAGAGCTTCCCAGGCTGCTGCTGCACACAACCAGTGCAAATGCCAGAGTGTCCGAGGCCAGGTCACCCTCAGAGCTTCAGCTGAAGCACCATTTGTGTAAAAATTCCATAAAGACCAAGAAAGAAAAGAGAGCAAGAAAAACACCTCTGTGCTACCAGGCTGGGGCATTCACCTGCGAAAGGACACAACTAAACCCTGGCCCTGGCACCACAAGCATTTGATTAATGCCACCAAATGACACAGCATCAAGGGGAAAAACATGTTCTCACCCATCTTGTATCTGTGGGGAGAACAAATCACGTCACCCCGGAGCACAGAGCTCACACGTGCCTGGGGTGAAGCCTGGGCTGTGCTGCCTCACAAGGCATGTTCCTGCCCCAGGAGAGCAATGTGCTCCTGGCACCTCTCACGTACCACTGATAACTGCTGCCTGTCCCCTACCGGCTCATCCCAGGTCAAATTACTTTTGCCAGTGTCAATGTGCTCTGCTCATGTCCAGCAGGAAACAGGGGAAAGATGCTTTGCTCTACATTCTAAAGCTGGAAGAGTGAAAATACATGTTCAGCTTAAAAATCTCGCTTAAAATATGGAACTGGTCCAAATGCTTCAGATTGGAGCAGCTCAGAGGAACAAAGAGAAGTCTTTCCAACAGACTCGGAACCCAGTCAGGAACAATGGGGCTCAGATTTAAAACACAACCCAGAACTGAGTTCTTGCAGTTCCTGGAAAATATGAGTGCTGGACTGATGCATTTTTTCATTCATTATTATTATCTCCCATAGACATTCATCCTGATCCTAACATCTTTATTGTCCACATAGAGCAAGTTTCCTCTCAAACAGAAATGAATGTTCCAGTAAATTTCCTTAGACAAAAACATAGAAATGAAACAAAAAAAAGGATCCCTTTATAACTTCTTAAAAACCATACACTTCATGTTGTGATTCAAAGTGCTCTTTGTTTCAGTAAGTATAAATACTGAATTTTGCAAAGGAAAAAAAGCAGAAGTGAGAGGAACAAAACCCTTGTGTCATACACGGGTTAGGTAACAATTGTAGTGTTAGTTCCAGACTGATTACACCAAGAGGCAAGTACTAGGTAAAGTCAGGGTTGTTATTTTGCCTCAAGGACAATAGATCTTTGTCCTGAACCCTGCAGTCAATACCTATAAATATTCTGAGTGTTGTCATAAAATTTTGAAAAACCTCTCTATCAGCGACACAAATATAAGACCTTCTGCTTTAGAATTATAGCAGAGTTCAGTTAGAAGATACAATTCACTCCTAAGAAGTGTAAGAATCATTTTGCATGCAATTCAGCTGATGTAAAAGATCTTTTTGTCTGCATCAGTCTTAAATCCTTTTAGCTGAACTCATTAGCAGTGGGGACAGGGAGGACCAGTGTTATCTTAAAGCCCTCTGCAAGGGAAGTTAGACTTTCTCTCAGAGAGGGAGCAATGGCCACAGAGGTGTCAGGGCAAGGGCTCTGGACACCTCAGAGCTCTCCCTGCCTCATCTTCAAACGAGCCTCGATAAATCAGCCCTCCTGCAAAAATGCTGTGTGACCTCTGGCGAGAGAAGCAGTATAAAGCCACATGAACATTTCCTTTTATTATCGGTAAACACTCTTGAATTGGTTGGAATTGTTCCTGCCACTGATATCGCTGATCTCTGAAGAGATAAACATGAGCTGATTGATGACTTGTCTGCAAGATCTATTTCAACCACCCCCAGGCAGGATATTTTCCATGTGGGTAATAATAAATCTTACTATTGAATGTCATCAAATGAAAGAAAATTACTGTAAAAATAGGCACAGTTATGTATTTCTTATTATATAATATTAAGGAAGATTTTTCAAAGATTTGAGGAGCTTTCATTTACATGCCTGATTTTTTTGAATGTAATTTTTTTGCCTACATTTTATATATATATATATATATATATATATATTAAAGCCTTGTACAGTCAGCCAATGTAAAGAGATTCTCTCCTCAAAATAGCCTGTTGTGTAGTCAGGTCTGGAAGGTGAGGTTCTCATCATGGCTGAGACTGAATAAGAACAATTATGTCCTTTCTCAACAGATACCAGGGCAGGCTTTTCCTAGCACTTCTTATGTGGTATTTTCAGGTATCACTCGCACTATTTTGTTCATTTCATTTGTTTCATTTTGCAAAGGAAGCAAATGGCATCCTTTCTGTCAGTTAATAGAAAAGGTTTGAGGGGAGAACTGTCACTCACTCTTATTGCTCCAAATTCTTTTCTAAAAATGATTGTAGAGTTCCAGTGAAAATTCTCCCTTCATTATGAGGGCAGAATTGAAAATGCTCCTGCCACATTATTTGTGCCAAGAAATAAAGATCTAAGCAACTTTCTAGCACCTGTTACACACAATAAAGCCAATGTTTTGTACCAGGGTGGCTGTACTGCAGAGGAAGGAAACTGTACAAATTCAAACTTCACATTCAAGATGTAATCATAAGAAAAAGAGCTGTGAAAACAAGATTACAGGTGATCTACATACCAAATGTTGCATTCCACCATCATATTATCTGCACAGTATAAAAAAAAAAAAATCAAAACCCTTTGACCCCAAAGGCAATAATCCAGACAGAGAAAATGTGGAGATGTGAGAAAGGGGCTGGAGACAAGAATTAATCAGAGACAACATTTTCCTGCTGTCTCTGTCCTCAGTCTATGGAGGCCAGGGGAAATTTGGGCTACAGAGCCTGGGGAGAAAAGTGACAGCGAAAGAAGCGACCTGAGGGAAAAGCAACAGCTTGGTAGATTTGTCCTATGCAATTTCTCCTGCATGAACTGCACCATTCTGGGAGCAATTTGTTCAAAGCAAAGGTGAAGGAAAAGAGGACAGTTAAGAAATATGGGAGAGCTTGAAGGGAATGTATCAGCTCCTAAGGGATCAGAGAAGCTGTTGGCCAGCAGGATAAGTGGATGGCTCTGTAAGGACTGGGGAAAGCCAGGCAGGAGTTCAAAGGCAGTGGAAGGAGAGTGGTACTGCCAAAACCTACCAAAACCATGGATCTCATGAATGAAACAGCAACACATTGCACAATCATTAATTTTGGGGGTGTAGAGCCCAATTAATGAAACCAGAGAGCCTTGGAAGGGTGGTTGGAAGCATCCT
This sequence comes from Pseudopodoces humilis, assembly GCF_049639895.1. Taxonomy (NCBI): domain Eukaryota; kingdom Metazoa; phylum Chordata; class Aves; order Passeriformes; family Paridae; genus Pseudopodoces; species Pseudopodoces humilis. Next base: position 3,438,884 of record NC_142215.1, read on the forward strand.
GGTCTAGATATTCCTATTCTAGACAAGAAAAGCTACAGAAAACTTTGGACCTGACCAATTGAGAATCAAAACCTACCCTGGCTTTGAGTGTCCAGGCAAATTCAGCAGCATTTCTCCTTCATCAGCCCTGACTAAAGCAAGCTGTGAGGTGATCTCTGCTTTGAGCTCAGGGCTGGGAGACAAAGGCACTTCTCAGAAGCCTTCTGCACATGATCTATAAAAAGGAAAGAAATAAAAGACTTTGGTTTATTAGTTTGTTACTCTCCAATCCCAACCATTACAGGACAGGCACTATGTTTATGATGGATTCATTTAGAGAACATTTTCTCCCTGCTCACATAACTGCCTCAGACTGAAGCCAAAGCTGCACGGGGAGCGGGGATAAAAGCTGCAGATGTTTTTCAGGACCATATACAACCCAGTACTTCAAAAGTGCACACAAGGAGATGAACCAGCAATGAGGAGCTGGCTTGACCTGTAGGAAACTACATTCAATTTTTCATTGTACCACAAAGTTCTCCTGCAGCTTTGACAAACCCCCCATTGCACGGTACAACTGTGAGAAGAGGACAGGAAATTCATAAAGATTCACACAATCTGCCATTTACTCTTCCAACAAGCAGTTTCTGTGTTCTTGGAAAGGTTTATTTTAAACTCAGCCTGAATAAAATTATTCCCTGACCATCTCTGAGCAGCTCTCCAGCATCTCTGACAAACACCAGGTTTCCAGGTACCACTGTTGCCATTTCACCTGCAGTTCATAGCACATCGACCTCATCTCTAATACACATGTACAGTCAAAATCACTGTGCCCACAGGGACCAATTTATTTTTCCATCACCTGTAGCTCCCTTCGGTTTATGCAGGAAGAAGCTGGCAGCTCTAACAAGGAGTGTTATGAATAGCGTGGTAACGCCTTTCTTCATCCCTGTTAAATTTCTCATTTCATCTTGTGAAGTCAAATCCTGGTTCCTGCAAAGTCCCTAAAACAACCTACATTGATTATAATTGGCTCTGCAGTTGGACTGCATGTACTTTATCTCCAATTTTGCAGATTCATTGCCTACTACTGCTGTCTCCCTACATTTAGGTAGTTATCCCACTGCCCTAGAGGTTGTTCTGGCAGCTGGAGGTTGTAACAGTCCTGACACAATACACAGCTTTTCAGTAGAAAAGTCACCTTTCAGTCCTGTCTGACCAGGAATTATGGTTTTTGCCTTGTCCCTATATATGTATCACCCCCTCTCCCCCATTAGGAGCTGAGGACTCAGTCAACTGCCAAACTGCATGGAAAAATCCTGGTGCACAGAAAGAGGATCCAGTACCTCTGGGTGGTTTGTGATCTGCATTCTTTGTTACAAAGGCAGTAAAAACAAGCCAAAATATCAACTTGTTACTTCAGTCAGACCATTTGCATACAATTTGAAACCACGGTAATTTTCAATCCATGTCCAAATCCTTATGTTGCTGACGCACAAGGAATAATACAACAGGATGAAGTCCAAAGAAAAATGAAGCTTCACATCAACAGGCAAAGCTAATTCCATGAAGATGGATCAAGTCATGGCTGCTGAGGATTTCAGCATTCAGGCACCTTTGTGAACCCTATGACAAATTTGATCTGTTTTCTCCAAGTTAAATCAAAGCCAAGCAATCTTCACTGGCATGAACACTTCTCACATTTGTGCTTCTGTCTCTAATGACCAATGCCCACAGCTCACTGGGCTCAGGGCAGATGCTGCTGCCCAGCCCTGGACCCCTGGCACTGTCCTATCCATGGGTAACCGGGGTCACTTCACAGATGGAACAATCCCATTGTGGACCAGGACACTCTTCACATATCGCTTCACCGTGTCCTGTTGAAACCCCAACTTTCCAGAGTTCCGCGGGTTCGTTCCCGTGTATTTTATCCTCTTGGTCACAAATGTATCACAACAGTGCTTCACACAGGTCTCCTGCCGCTAATGCATCCCCTCGCGGGGTTATCTATGCTCCTGGTACAAACCCTCTGATAAGCAGCACATCCAGCGCTATCAGCACCGCGTTATGAAAGGAATGTCGCGGCAAAGCGCTGCCGAGTCACAAGACAAAAACCACCCCGGTGTTTACAGCAGGGTAGGAAATACCGCATTAAAATAAAAGCGTGACAAGGGAAGAGCGCACACGTTGGGGTGGAAAGAAATCCAAACCACCCCTAAGCTCCTGGTTCCTTTGTCATCGAGTGAGTGCATTACAGAGAAGATTTGTTTGGAGTGAAAGGCTTTTTGTGAAGCTTTATCTTGGCCTCTAGCAGACAGAACTGACAACCCTGAAGTGGCAAAAACCACTTGCCAAGTGCCACATTCAGCGAACAAAGGAACCCAACACCATGCATGGAACAGCAAACTATCAGCTCCCAGGGGGAAGTGTCATTTTCACATCCAGTTTGCTACACCAGAGTGGGAGAGAAGCTCCAACTGTTTTGAATTCATGTGTCAAGTCAATCACAGGAACAGATAATATTGGAGTTATATAAAATTTCGGAAGGAACCCCCACCCACCACCTGTAACACTCACTCGCCACTGTCAGAACAGTTCTGTAACTGAAGACAGCACCAAAGAGAAGTTGTCCTTACGGCTTTCTGCACAGCAGATGATGGGATCATTACAATTTATTCTGCATATGAACTGAGAAAGAGAATAAGTGTTTATTTTTATTCCCACCAGAAAAGTATCTAAAAGTTTTCACTGGACTTTCACTGTAAGGGAAGGGAGGGAGGAAGGAAGGGAGGGAGGAAGGGAGGGAGGGAGGGAGGGAGGAAGGAAGGAAGGAAGGAAGGAAGGAAGGAAGGAAGGAAGGAAGGAAGGAAGGAAGGAAGGAAGGAAGGAAGGAAGGAAGGAAGGAAGGAAGGAAGGAAGGATGGCAGGAAGGAAGGATGGCAGGAAGGAAGGAAGGAAGGAAGGAAGGAAGGAAGGAAGGAAGGAAGGAAGGAGGAAGGGAGAAGGGGAGGAAGGGAGGAAGGGAGGAAGGGAGGAGGGGAGGAAGGGAGGAGGGGAGGAAGGGAGGAAGGGAGGAAGGGAGGAAGGGAGGGAGGGAGGAAGGGAGGAAGGGAGGAAGGGAGGAAGGGAGGAAGGGAGGGAGGGAGGGAGGGAGGGAAGAAGGGAGGGAGGGAAGAAGGGAGGGAGGAAGGGAGGAAGGAAGGAAGGGAGGGAGGGAAACACACTGTCCTACAGATTACTTCAGCCTTTTTTGATGCAAGACTTTCTGTCCCCTCAAGGGAAACCAAACCAGATCTGTTTTTGTTTCCTCCGTGTACCTTAACCAAGAGCCTCCAAATGGAGGGATTTCTGTCCACCTGCAGAGGCAATGTTGGTGTCAGAGCTGGGAACTGAGAAGCCAGCAGCCATATCCAGAGGAGAGCAGCCCCAGGAGCTCCACACCAGAGCTGAGGATGGTCTCAGACATTCTTCTGGGCACTGCAATGCAATAAACTAATTCTTGCCCACAACTAATCCAGCCAAACTGCATGAACAAGAGCTTGGACATGCACTGATGAGCTGAGCCTCTCCTACTTTTCTCCCACAGATCATTAGGAGCTTGCATAGGGTCATTTCTGAGCCCAGGCAGAAGAGCTTTGTGTGAATAGTACCTAAAAGCGTTCTTGATGCAATGTGCAGAATCTCAGGCTCCCTGATGCTGCAAGTCTCACCCCTCGACCTTCCCTAGAGCCCTCCCCCCCTCCTTTGTGCACACTCAGTGCTAAACCCATGAACTCGAGTTTTACCCTCTGCTGTGTGACAGGACACCAAGGAGGGATCACACCTGCCCTGATTTCCCCATCCACCATTTCCCAAATTAAAGCTACGCCAGCCCTGTCCTCTTTCACGAGCACTGAGTGAGAGCAAAAGGAGAAAACCACAAGGGGAACAGATGCTGCAGTTTGAAGAACAAGAGAGAGAGAGAAAAAGATATCATTGCTCTCTGAAAGCATCCAGAAATGTTCCTATTCAATTCATTCAGGCCTACACAAGATCAGGGAGAGCACAGGACTACTGTGAGGAAAATCTAGGTCACATATGATCACAGCAGCACAGCTGCCATCATCTCAATGGCCATGTGAAGTGAGAGTGCAGCAAGGACCTCTGCTGAAGAGGGGATTTTTTTTTTCCAGTCCTGTTTTACAATTTCCCCTCATTAAGGTGTATTTTCCGGCAGGGCTGTGAGTACATTGGGTCTTCAATTGGGGTGAAGGATTTAGCTATAAATCCCAAAAATGATTCAGTCAGTGGAATTTCTGTAGGATCATTTAAATAGTTTATAGGCTGCCAGGAGGATTTTAACCTTCTAACAGTGACAGGAACAGTGTTACTTTCCTGTTCTTTAGAATGCCAACACATTTCTTAGTTCTCTTTGTTTCGTATCTGTTGTGGATACACATTGCTCCAATTTTCATTAAGGAATCTTATGATGTTCTAATACACCTGTGAAAACTTCTTTAAATCCTCTCATTCAGTGCTCTCTTTTTGTTAAATACACAGGTCAAACCCTGTGGTCCCTTCTCCCCCTTCAAACAGAAAAGTTAAAATAAATGCATGCACACACACACAAAAAAAAAAAGAAAAAAAAAAAAAAGAACTAGGACAGCACAGCCCCAAACCATTATCTTTTTCCTTTATATTTAAACAGACCCTCCAGCACCTTCTCCTCTCCCCTTTTCTACACCTCAATAAAGCCAGGCAGGATCTAAAGCCCAAATACTGAACACTCCTGCAATTCAGGAGATTAGAGGGAAAGGACAAATGTTCCTGGGTGCCATGAAGTTAAGCCAAGTATCTTGGAGCAGCATTCATTAAGGAGCTGTGCCAAAAGTCCTGGCGCAGGCAGCTGGAGCAGGAGCAGCTGCGGCTGGGGAGCAGAGGAAGTGCTGCACGGCACAAGGCAGGAAAACAATGCACACAGGGAGCCTTTGGTGGAAGTGAGGATGTTACAGATACAGAATTAATAAGGATTTGTTCCCCAAAACAAGAAGCCCAGACAGCAGAGCAACAGGAAGTCAAATCACACCTATTTTGAGACCTGGCCATTTGTATCCCAAGGTTTTCCAAGCCTGTGATGCTGCAGCCCTTTCCAAGCCCTGGGACCAGCCCAACTGCTTCCAGCCTCAGGGAAAAGCAGTGACACTCGGAGCTTAGGGCAAGGACTCCTTTGAATCATGGCTGCTAATTATGTAACTCAGTATGTGTGGAAAAGACAGATATTTTAATGCATGGCAGTTCAAGAGCAAAGCCTCATCTCAGTATCTTAGGTAATATGTCCTTTTACCAGGGACTAGAAGTAATATCTCTGCTGTAATATTTAAAAAATCTGACATGAAATCAATCCTGGCTGGAGAGCCTGGGTGGTAGCTGACCCTGGCAGCACAGCCCTTCTGCCCTGGGTGGAACCCAGCCCTTCCTCCTCTGTGGAACTTCAGGAGGGATTCCAGCAGTTCTTCAGATCCATCGGCCTCCCTGAGATTTGGGGGGACTGGATGAAACCTTAACCTGTTCCTGGCTGTCAGGCTCAAGTTTTGCAGGTAGCTGAGGAGCCTGTGTTAGCTGGTTTGAATTCAAAATTCTAATCAGATGAACCAAGTAACTTTCAATCAAATTAGGAGAACAGTAGGGTTTGTTCTTAATCCACAACCATTTAATCTTCCGACTCATTAGTTGTGCATAGGCTCTATGAATATGTATATCTGGAAGGAAAAAAAAATGTCTTTGACCTTGATGGGAATGATAACACACATCTCAAGTAGGTGTGAGCTCACCTTCCATCACACTCACTTTATTATGTAGATTCAACAATCCCCATTGCTCTGACTCAGGGTACTGAGAGTTACAGGCAATCCCGAAGCCAATTAGGGTTCTGATGAACCTGGAATGATTAGCACAGTATTTACAGCCAAGCTGCCTCCTACCAATTTGCATGTAAATAAAAATATATCTGTTTTAACAGGCCATTCTAGGCAATATAACCAGGCTCCAACAACTGGAGTGAGGAACAGAGGAAGTACATTCAAAGACAAAAGCTTCAGAGCAGGATTTGGTTTAAGATCTTGAATATACTGTTTCATTTCATACATCAGTGTCATTCCTGCAGTCCCTAATGAAAAATATTCATAAAATTTATTTTTTTGAATAATTTAAATCCACATACAAAAATACTTAGCCACACTATTTCTAGAATGAAGATCTCAGCTATCAGGAACATTTCCTCAGTTTAAGAAATTATTCTATACTGCTAAGAAAAATAAACTCATGGGCAAGTTCTCTCAGTTTCATCTGATTTCCTGGTTTATACTTTATTTCTCCTTTTACTGAAATTAAGGGGGAGTCCTTTGACTGCAACAGCAGTAGGATTGTAAAATCCTTGTCTTCCTTAGGTCTGTTTTGCTCCTCTTGCATTCCATTACAAAAGCTCCCAAAACTGACCTTGACATTTGTCCACACTTCCTGCAATGAGAGAGGCAGAACTCCTACTGAAGTCAGTGGGAATTAGGCACAAGTACCCAATGCATTTTGGGCACTACACCTGGAAAATATTTCAATATGAAACATTTGTGAAGCGCAGACACTGGCTTGGGCTAAAGACAACGCTAGGGATCAGGGGCTAGGAAAGAATCTGACTCAAGTATCTAAGTAGGACCCTTGGGCAGCTCTTGCTGGAAGTCTCCCTCTGGAAGCTGTAGCAAAGCTGGGGAGGGATCCAAGAAAAGTCATCTCCTGTTCCCTTTCTTACTTGGATTTTCATAATAGAGAAGATCAAGCTGTCCCATCAGAGCAGTCCAGAGGCAGGACATGGGACAAACTAAAGAATACAGCAAGGGAAGGGGCCCTAAACAGCAGTCAGACAAGAAGGAACCCAAGCAGAACCATGGCAGGAGACTGCAACCTCCTGTTGCCTGCAACAGCTGTAAGGATGAGAAGCAAAATATGGATCTTTGCTGTGTGAATACCCCAGACAAAATCCTGCTAAAATGGGGAGTGCAAGGCAAAGAAACCACTGCAGAATGAAGGTCTATATTTACTTTTGTGTTCTTCTCCTGTTCAACCATTCTGTTTCTGTTTGCTGTCTCCATTGTTGTTTATTTTAAAAGCCCCCACGGACCAGAAATTCCACATTTGTGACGGAGCCCCTGCAGAAGTAACTTCTTCCCTCAGCAACAAAGCAAATGCCAGCTGAGAAGGGGTTCCTGTTGCAGAGGCAGCACTGCCCTTAAGTGAACCAGCATCTACACGTGCAAAGCCTTCCCTCCAAGTGGGGAAGACCTTTTAACTTGACTCTGCCCGTATCAAGAGGATTAAGGGTACCATTTAACTCAGCCCAGCTTCTCAGCTAACAGTATCCTTGCACGCACCTCCACTGCTCTTTGGCAGCTCCGCGCAAGTTCACTTGAGCCAGCTCTTAAGGCTTTTATCTTTAAAGCCAACGTAGATAAAAAGTTCAGGAGGCCACGGAGATGCAACCTCAAGCTGCCCCTCTAAAGTGGCAGGCTCCAGATGAGGGAGCAGCAATAGCCCATGCCTCGGTGCTTTCACTGAGGGATCCCAGCCAGAGCTGGCCCTACCACATTTGCGGCAGGATTTGCTCGCCCAGCAGCATCCCAAAAACCCAGCTTCTGAGGAGAATCTGCTCACAAACATCATCTGCTTCCAAAGGATGGCTTGTGCTGGGGTGAAATGAAACAAGTCCAGTTGTTGCGTTTCTTTTTCCCTGTGGAGCAGGTTCAGGCCAAAGAAATTTAACCGCTACTCAGCTGTTTTCTGCTGACATCGCTTGCATTCCTCCCTCTTCTCAAATAACATTTGGAACTCCCTGCCAGATAGTGCAACTTGATATATGCCCTGATGATAGAGGGTGGAGGGGAGGAAAGTACATTGGCTAATATTTTTCCATTACAAATCTAAACGACCCAATCTACAGTTTAATCTGCAATAAAAACAGCAATTTCTGAAAGCTGGGTCACTGACTTGAGGCCAACACTTGTACCCAAAACCTTTATCCACAGCTCACTTTTAAGAGGTTGTGATAAAATTACTATCAGTGCTATTTCCAAGCTACAGCTTTTGAAGCCACCCAATGGATTCTGAGCCCCAGACTCCCGGATCTGGAGACAAGATGGGACTCTGCTCGGAGCGGTTCAGCTGGCAGCGGTCATGGTGCCAACAGCCTCATTCAACCCCGATGAGATTTTTTCTTCCCAGGTACCTCAGAGATCCTTCAGTAGTGAAAAGGATGGTTTGCCTTTCATGAACTCAAGTCTCGGTGGCTGCCACCAACGGAGGAAAAAGCCAGCATTTACCACACAAGGGTTTTCCTATACTAATGGCAGGAAATACCACAAATACCAGGATGAAATAAAAATCCACAGACCCTCCAAATGCCACATGAATTAGCAAGGTAAGGGCTTAGAATTTCTGGTATTTAGATGTCAATGCTCCTCTATGTGTTTGGAAATTTGGGTGTTTATTACTGCCTTTTATCCACAAATATAAATTTGGCTATTTTTGCCTCCTGATCACAACAGCAGTGCTCTCAGTACTAATATATTTCAAAAATACGCAATGGGAAAGATATGTCAGGAAAAGAAGAAAACACAGTTTTGGCTGTGCCTCTGCTCTGCAAGAGAGGAAAGACAAAGTCCTTTCCTTTCTGTGGGGACTGAACTATGCTGGGATATTTGGTCCATTTACTTTACCAACTCCCTGAGCTTTTCTCCCAGGGCTGGGAGAGCAAAATTATGAGAAACTTTACTCCAACGTCAGCTGGCCCGAGGACAAGAAGGACAGAACCCTCTGGGGGAAGGCAGTTCCCCAGGGGCTCACAACTAAGAAGTATTTCAGCTGTAAAAGCTTTGCTCTCCCCGTCACTACAGCCATGGCTACTGGACGTGCAGCTGGAGCTCAGCCCCTGTGAGCTGCACGGACAAGGATGGACAGACAGCCCCTTTCATTCCTCACATCCCAGGGTTAGTGACCGTTTGTCTGGCTGTACATCCTAGAGATGGAGTCTGAACCCTGGTGCAGGCACCAAAAGCATAAATGTCCTCAGGCTAAACAAAACCTTTAGACCACAAGTTTCCACTTTTTCTATGACTTCAACATTTATCACCTAATCTGAATGATACCAGCACCAATATGATTTATTCTGTGATCACCTCTCACTTGGTCCAGAGGCCAAATACCACTGGAGCGTGACAGAATGTGCCAGCAATGAGTCCTGGGTCCACCCTGTCCCCTTACAGGTCCCTGAGGGCCCCTACTCACACTGCCAGAGCCTGCTGGCCTAACCAGATACAGACATTTCTTCATTCCAAGCAGTCACCAAAACATCTCTTTGTGAGGGATTTCCAAAGTATATTTATCACGAGGTCTTCTCCAGTCCTTCACCCCATGGGGACATTCTTGGAACAGCCAAAATTCAGTTCTCTCTATGCCTCAGAGTCAGGAGGCAAGTTAGTTGGCTTGGAGCTTGTATGAATAAATCAGCTTTTAGAGGGGATGAAAGAAAAACGTGACAGAATTTGGTCCTTCTCATTCAAAAGCCCTTATCTAGCAGCAGAGGGAGCGAGGAGGGCAGATTCACCTTCAACATGATAATCTCCTGCTAGCTCTCCTTACAGCATTCCCAACTCCTGCCCTTCACTGGATGCTGAGCACGAATGTAGGAATGAATCACTGCTGATCTTGGCAAAATACCAGTCTCCCTCCCTTTGCTCCAGCTTGGAATAATCCCAATTTTCCAAATGGCTTCAGTGAATCCAGGATTTAAGTTCAGCTATTAAAAAGTAGCGGGAACCCATAAATCACAGGCTTTATATCAGTGAGCTCTTTGATGCATTTAAAACAATTACTGGGGAATATATGATCCTCCTAAAAATAACTATTTACGTGAACACCATGAGAGAAGCTACTGTCAAAACAGAATACACGGACAATCCCATCTCCACCCTCAACCCTGAAGGCAGGCACGAAGACTCTCTTCACTCTATTTTGCTGCTCACAGCTGTATTAGAATTGATAATATGCCAAAATGACACATGCTTATGATGATGTTAGAGCAGTATAAAAATTATGCAGTAAATTAATGTATGCAGCAGATTAATGTATGCGGTAAATTAATGTATGCCTGCTTTCAAGGCCAAGAGGGTGGAGATTACCAGTCCATAGGAGGTAATTTTTTCACCTATCATATTGCTCACAAAATGGCTTGTAATTACAGACTTTTACACACCAGGCTTGTATCAATGGTGACATTTCATTCCTGCCATGGATATGGACATAGGAGTGCTGGATCAGGCAGAAAGAGCTAATCTAGAAGCAGCTCAAAGAAGAAAGCAGATTAATTCATTCTGCAGTCCACACCTTGCCAGAAATTTTTACCAGAAGAAATTTTCCACCCTGCAACCCACAATATTGCTCTGCCATATGCAGTTTTTAGCTCCTGCTGCTGTTGTTTTCAGGTTTCCAGTAGTGCTACTGGGCTGTCACCAGAGCGTGACAGGGTCTGTGCAGCACACGGATATGGTTCCCACAGCAGCAGAAATGGGAGTTGCCATCTCTGCTGCACATGTGGTAACAAAATATGACTTGTATTAATTAGGTTTATGGAGCAGAGAACAGGCTTTTATCACAGCTGCCCCACTGTAGAGGTTAGAGCACACCTACCACCTGACCCCAGTCAGGACAGGGCAGGAAACCACACACCAGAAGTGCATCAGCTCCAGGTCACAGGAAGCACCTGTGGCACCAGATGCTGCTCCTGACTATCTGCAGTGGCAACAGGAATAGGGAACATCTCTGCTCCCAGCAGCTCTTTTGCAACAAGACAGGGCCAGCACACAACTTCCACCACTGAGGTGACCCCTGTCATTAAACCCACCCAACCTGCACCTTGGCTCTGAAACCCACCCCCTTGGTGGTGGTGTGTGGTGCCACAGAGCTGCTCTGATGACCCTACAGAGCAAATCCATGCTCTCCTGTGGATCCTACAGGCTGCAAATCCATGCTGAAAGAAACACCCTGCCTCATGGATGCCGGGACTGCAGAGATACTCCAGCCTGCAAGGAAGGCTTTTCCCACAATAGTTAGAGCCAGCTGGGACAGGAAGAGGGAGCTCTTCCACTGTCCCCTGCACAAATCCAAACACAAGGACATTCCTGAGTTTTGTCCTCTCCTTCCCAATCTTTTGTCTTCACCCTCACAGCCCCAATTCCCTTCATCTCCTTTCACTGCTACTTCCACCACCCCTTCCCCAAGAAAGGGCACATTGCCTTGGAGCTGGCAGTGATGGAATCCAGCGATTTGCACTTCTGAGCCTCCCTGATCCACCTTCCCAAGGCTTGCTCTGTGGTCCTGCTGACATGAGGCTACCAGGTAAAACAGGCTCAGAGATAACCTTGTGGGGGGCATCCAGCTCCAATTGAACACAAAGCTGGGAGTAGGATTTACTGCACAGAGCATTGAAAATCTTTGGGCTTGGCTTCCTCACGCATCAAACTCTTGACTCTCTGCTCTGTGTGCACGAGATGAACGTTATTGGTACAACCCACTTAGGAAACCTCTGAAAAAGATTCAGACACTGCAGCATGATGAGGGAAGATGTCTTGATTTAAGAACACAGACATTACTAGAAAGGGAATAAAAAAATAAAAGGGTCCCTTACTGTTCTGACATATCAAAAGGAGACTAATGAACCACCAGTTCATAGAACGACCCTGCTCTTCATTTCAGAGCCAGGCTGGCCTTTTGTGTTAAGGACACTGAATAACAAGAGCAAGAACAAACAGAAAGAACCCTTTCCCCCTGCCCAAAGTAAATCCTGAAATGAAATAATTTAAAAACTACACCCTCTGCCCTACTTTAAGGTCCACATAAGAACAGATGAAAAGTTTTGTTCCATTGGCAAAATCGAATCAAGGCTTTTGATCCTCAAAGATCTCTTAATCGCTTTGCACATCAGTTCTTTTCATTATTTCAAACATACTTGAAGACAGACACTTTCCTCTCTCCCTTTTTTCCCATTTTTTTTTTTTTTTTTTAAAAGACTTCTCTGTGTTTGGGCCATTTCCCAGCCAACTCTGTCAGGATGGCAGACAGCTGTTTGTTCTTTACTCACTGTGAGTTTCAACATATACACACGTTGATCTGCATTAGCAAAGTCGAAAAAAGCAGAATCCTTGCCACCAAAAGTGTTCTAGCTCACAACATCCACCTCTTCGCCCTTCTGGTGCTTAAGAAAAGTTCCAAGGAAGATTATATGCTTCTGGTTAAAAAAAGAAAGTAGTTGTTGGTGGGATGATTGCTGGGTTTTTTTAGAGCTTGACTCAGAATTGGAGTCTCCATCACATCAAACTGAACTTAAATCAAGGTTTCTCTCCAATTTCATGTCTCTGCAATTCCAGGAAGTCAAATCCAGCAACAAATCACCAATTCTTAAAAAAACACAGGGATAGAATTTACATTAACCCAGGGCATCTTAACACCCCTGTGAGATAAATCCAGATAACTGGAGGCAGAGTTTCCCAACAAATACATGTACAGCGTCCTTTGGTTTTTTATTAAAATCTTAATCCTGCTCTTGTACTTTCCACCCAGCTGAACGGGCAGAGACATTTCCTGAAGCAAAGACCATTCCCTGCTTGTGTAAGACTTTGCAATGAGCAGGCTCCCAAAAATTAGACAACAAATTATGGACAGGAGAGATGGGAGGCGGAGTGAGAGTTGGCCAGCTCACGAGCCATCAAGGGGGATGGATAACATCAAAAACAAACTCCACCTGGAAAGCTGCATGTAGGCAGCAGAGCAGAGCAAGTTTAATGCATTCAGAGCCTGAGGCATTGTTTAGCAAGTGGGTGGATGCTTTTTGAGCCAACTTCATCTACCCAAATGGTGTCAGAGCCATTGTAAACTGCCTTGTTAAATTAGGGTCACAAAGCAATCCAGAGCTGAGGAGGGCCAGCAACAAAAGGCTGCACAACACAAAACAGGCACATGCTACAGGAGGCAGGTAATGGCAGCACCTGCTCTGCAGGAAACCTTCCTCACCCTGCAGGCAACATATCAGCCTGAGCCCCTCAGTGCTCGGGAGGATACTGTCTCCATCTGATCTGGGCTACCTCAGCCAGACTCCTCCAGGTTTCCTTGTCACTAACAAGAGGAAAGAGTCTTTCTGATGGGTGTCAAAAATCTGACTTGGACTTCTGCATGCAGCTGTCAAACAGAGCAGCCTCCCCCAGCCTCCTCTGCCTTGACTCCTCTCTTTTATTCTTGCATTTGTTCCCTAAAAGCAGGGGAAGCCTGCAAATAAATAAAGTACCTCACCCCACAATACTTGTACTGATAGCTGAGCTTTCAGATTCAGCCACAGTAAAACAACATTTAGACCCTGCTCATTTATTCCACTGCATCAGATGAGTCAGATGAAACACAGCTGAGACCACACCAGCCATCACTGCCCCACAAACCACTTCACTGGCCTCGAAGAGAGATGAAAACCCCAGATCCCTGGCTGACAAGTGTCCTGCCTGCAGCCCTGGGGGTGTCTGCAGCCCAAGAGCTGTGCCCAGCTCCAGCCCACGCAGACCCCACGGGCACTGGACACGTCCACACGGCCAGAGGACAAAGCAGCCCCAGGGAGTTGAGCCTTCTCCTCATCAATTTTTAGGAGCAAACCACTGCCCAACATAACAGGCATGTTTTCCAGTGTTCACCAGAGCACAAAGCTTGACAAGACAGGACTAAAAGGAAACCAGGGATTCGAGCCACCTCCCGACCAGTTTTCCATAATGGGAATGCCAGACAAGGGCTGGCAGCTGGTGTGTGGCAAGAGAGAGCTGCTCCTTAGGGCCTCCCTGAGGACTCAGCTCCCTCACCTTCACAGCCATGGAGTTTCTCACTGTAGGTGCCTGACATTTTGCAACACCTTCCTGCACCTCAGCCCCACATCTGTCACAAACCACAGCCAAGTTCTGCACTTTGTAGAATTTCTAAATATTGTACCTACAGTGTCCTGCTGCTGGCAGGGTAATTTCCAGTTCTGCCCTTCCCAGTGCCTGTTGTAACATTAAACTTTATTTTACTTGGCAGCCAGAGCTCACTTTTTAAGCAGCTGTGAGCAAAAGACCCCTCAAGTGATGCAAATAAACATAGTTTTATTTTTAATTTGCAAATTAAAACAAACAACTTGTGTTCCAGGCAGTGAAGTCCACATCTATGTCCATAAACCCCAACACAGCGCAAAGGAGACCTTCTGGCCTTTCCAGTGCTCTGAGAAGGGCCTGGTTTTACCCTTAATATTGCACATTGATAAGGATAGAAAACTTCTGATGCATCTCGGAGTCCTCTTTGCATAACCCCCTGAAATCTGAGGCCTGCTGTGCAGACTATGGTTTCCACTGAAATAAAAGTCCAACTGAGCAGGAGATAGGAATTAAGTCCAGAGCATAGGTTTAGCCTACAGAGAACTGAAACTGTGGAGTAGATCTGACTCGATTTTGTCCATGGTCTTGTTCCATGTGGTGAGGGCAGGTTTGTAAAGACCACATTTGGGAACTATTCCCAGCAGCAGCAGCAATCTGCTGTTTCCCCAGGAACAGCAAGTCTGAATGCCCAGTAAATTTTTATTCTCATTGCTGATGGCAGTGGTTTTATTCCTGACAAACTGAAACCACTGAAGCCCAGCACTAAAATGCAAGTTGGTCATTCCTCACCCAGCCTGGCTCCCTGGAAACACAGGAGTGACAGAGAGGCAGTGTCTGCAGGCCTGGCATCACCGCGCTGCCACTCCACACACAGCTCCTGTAGCAGGAGCAGCAGATGGAGAAGGATTTTTCAAATGGCAGAGCTGGGCCTTCCTTGGGAGACATACGGCTCTAGCAACAGAGGAAAACAACCAGTGAGGAGGTTTGAGGAGAGCAGTCCTGGAACACATGTGAGAAACAAATGCGAGGCAGAGCAGGGGCTCTGGAGCTTTTGTTGTTCCTGGCATGGCACTATGTTGGATACACAGGGTCTTTTTCAAGTAGGACCAAGTTTAAATGAAACACCTGATGAGTGGCTATTTCAAGCTACATCCTCAAGATAGAGGAGATAGCCAAAAGCCTGGGTCCTGCAGTCTCTGGCACAGCACAGGTCTCTGCGGGGAACTAAAACTCAGAAGGTGAAGATGCACCAAGCATGCACAAAGCTTCCAATCTAGATGTGCCCACACATGCTGCTGTACTACAAAGAGGTGCCAAGAGCAGAGCTTTTTGAGTTAGAAAGGCACACAGGCAGGCAGTGAGAGAACTTCAGATTTGTGCTAAGTTCCCTTAGCATGTAAACTATATCTACTATAAATATACACACAATTTATTTATATGTAGTAAAGGCACAAGGGCTCAGGGGCGCTTGGCTCACTTTGAGTTTATGTCCCTCCCACAGGCTTTCTGCAAAGGTTTAGGAAACCTTCTGCTCCCATCTTCCTCTAGGTTGGGTTGTTACATTTGTAAAATGAAAAAGTCAATCCTTCACCTGTTCCTGGTTCAGATCCACTTGCATCAGCATTGGTATTGATGGAGCAGTTCAGATCACTCATTTCTCTGTAAGCTAAACGTTGGTATTACTGCATGGTGTAGGGCTGCCATTCTGCTACTGCTCCTTGAGATTGACTTGGCTTACTGTGACTGGAGGAAAGAGGAAAATCAAGCTGCAAATTCACCAGCTCAGGATATCATGGTATTCTGAAGCTGATCAGTGCAACTGGGTGGGTCGAACAGCTTCGCTGTGGAGTTTGGAGATAGGAGGCCCTAGATAGAGTTTTCATTAATCTCTCCCATGGATGCTGAAACTCAGAAGATTGTTTCCAGTACCTCTGCCCACCAGCTTTTCCCAATTCAGCCCGTTGCTTGTGGGAGATTTGTGCAAGAAGCCAATCTGCTATTCTAATGCAACTCAAAGCCAACTCCTTCACAGCGGACAAAATACAGTCAGAGCAAATTTCATATCTGCTTTCCCAAGGTCCCTTCTCTCAAACAAATAAACAACAAAAAAAAAAGTTTATTTTTACAGAGCTTGGCTTAAAAAGCCAGACTTGGAAATGTACTGAGTGGAGCAATTCTCCAGCACCACCCAAAACTAGCCAGCAAAGGAAAGCTTGCCAAGGCTGTTAATTTGACGGCTGGGGGGGAAACGAAACCTATTGCTGCCATCTGCACAAAGGAAACAGAGGCAAAGCAAAACCCTGCTGTGTGAGCAGAAAGAAAGGTTCAGCACAGCAGAGACAACACAAACCATATGAGACACTTGTTAAACCCCCTCCCTGCTTCTTTTTCCACCACTAAATGCTGCAGAACAATGATCAATCTATTCAATAGAAGCTTCAAACAAGACCCCCAGGACCATAAGTGGTGCAGGTCTCTGTTTTCCTACAGATTCTGGCACACTGAGGCCTTGCTCCCTGCTAAATCTTTAAGACAACATGAATAGTTTGCATACTCTGAGCCCCACAGATGGTTTGGATCTAAAGGCCTTGTGCAGACTGGTCACGAAACCCATCCTCATAGCGAGAATTTGGGATGCATCACATTTTTACTGTTGCTTGTACTGTTCAGTTTGTGAAGCAGAACAAACAAGTGAGCTTTTTTTTAAAAAAGGCAGTTGGAAAGAGCTTGGTCTACTGTGAGCTCTTGGTTCAGCTCATTTCACCCCAAAGGTAAGTGTGGCTTTCCTGCGGGCTACTGCCCAGGTGAAGAAAACCTCTCCCTAGTAATCCTGCTCTGGTGGGGGTTAATCTGTAACCACCTCTATCTGTGGCCCGGGCCGCTACAGCTGCACCAACATCTCGGGCTGGAAAGCTGGCAGGAATACCTTGGTAGTGCACCAGGAGGCTCTGGGAATTTCATTACATTTTCCACTCACCCAGCGTGTCTCCGGAAGGCCATCTACGGAAGAGAACAGAACCAGTGTTGCCGCCCAACCCTCTGGAGTTTCTCCTTTCACACCCACTGCCAAAGCACAAACACCCTCACCCCAGGCCAGATTCTGATCTTCTTTATACAACAAAACCCAAAATCCACTAATATCAGCTACAGGCTCTTGCTGCAACATCTGAGCAGCAATCCCAAGGGGGACAAGCCCTCCCCTCCTGCTTGCAGCAGTGCTGAGCACTGATTCTCCATTGCTTCCAACTGAAGTTACAAGAAAAAAAAAACCATATCCCAGCACAGTCCCTGGAGTAGAGGGACTGGCACCCCACCTTCCAGGCTGGATAGAGGATCTAGTACATGTTCAGGCTTGTTGTTGCCTGTCCCTCAAGTGACACTTGCAGTGGTGGCGTAGCACTCAGGCACTTTTCACTTCAGCTTTGAAAGAAGCTGCAATTCACAGAGCTGGCAGGGGCAAGGGGTGAAGAATTTATCAGCTCTGCAGTTCATTTTAGAGAGGGCACACACAAAATGCAGCTCAGCTGGATTCATTCATCTCTTCATCTGAGCAGATGTGAGGATATCCGGTGACCTTGCTGAAAACAGACTCACCTGGAGAGATTCAGAGATTTGTATGAAAACCAGAGCTCTTCCAGAAAAGTTTGCACTTGGTGGTTGCAAAATTCTCCTTGCAAGCAAAAAATCCTCCTGCAAATAACAGACCACCAGCAGGGTCTCACACACAGAAACATCTCTGTGCTCACAGGATACAGAGAATTTCCCTAGGAGCCAGAAAGAGGAAGAAAAGGTGTAAGACTCAGGAGTCCTGACTCCATGCCTGGTAAAGACCATTCCCTCCTTATAGGAGGATGTATGTCACTTTTTCAGTATGCTCACAAGTCCTGGGGGATAACCAAGCAGACATCCTGCCCCAGGCACCAAAATGTCACTCGGCAAACTAATGAGGGGTTTGGAGTAAGAGTGTCCCTCCAGATCTGTCCAGGAGAGACGTGGCAGCCCCGGGGCTGCTGTGCCCCAAGGTGACGGACAGCTGTGGTGTGAGCAAACCTCTCTCAGCAGGACTGTCTAACTCCAACTTAAAAATTGAGCTTCTGTTTCAAGTCAGATTTTCCCCTGATGTGCCTCATCCTGCCCAGAGACAAAAATAGAGGAAGTGAGAAAACAGACCTTTATTACCAACTGCAATCCCCACTGCCCAGCAACCAGCTCTACGCTCCCTGTCAGCCTCGCATAAAGAGAAAATAATAAAACCAACAGCCCGCACGACCCACAAAATAAAATATAGACAGCGTGAGCCTTTATGCAGCTCAGTCACCACGTGTCTGCAAGCTGAGCAGAGGAGAGCAGCAATCCTTGTCCTAGACACTGTCTAACCTCTGCTCCAGCTCTGAATGTGCTTCAGGGGGTGACCACAACCATGTCATTAGGTAAACTGGGTCTCCTGTCTGTCCTGCTGGATAGGATGACCCCTTTCCAGGATTCCTCATTATTTACCTACACATAGTAGGCCATTTATAATTTATTTTTTTCCTTGCTGGAAAGGAAACAAAAGCCAGTGGATTCAGTGGTGAGGATAATGCAATAGTTCCATCAGGGTTAGGCTGCCAGGCTGTGTGCAGTTGTGGTGGGGAACATGAGGAGGGCTGCAGGCTGCTGCTGGCACTGCCAACAATAATTACCCCTAACCAGATCATGGGTACACCCTGTTCCCTGCAACACTTGGGATTTCCAGACCGAAACATATCTCAGGCAGATACCGGGGCTGTTTCTATTCCTCCTAATGTCCACAGCGAGGCTTAAGGGGTCCACACAGGACTGCTTATGCAAAGCTGGTATTTAACAAATTATTTGGATGAGCCAAAGTAAATAGGCAATGGGGACACCATGGAAAACAAAGGAGCAGTTTTAGCTGAAGGAGCATGTTATGCCTTCACAGTATTTTATGAGGAACACATTAGCCCTGAGGGAAAAGTGTGAGGAGATAAATCTCAAGTCATTATATAAAAGATATTTGAACAGCTCCCCAGACCACCAGAGACACCCACCTTCTCCCCATCCATGGACTTTAAAGAGAAAGGGCAAAATGTCTTGAACTGTCTCCCACCCCTTCCCATCTTCTCTTTCTCCCTGTCCTGCAACAGCCCAGGGCAGCACTGCAGTTTCCTGGATGCAGCTGGGAAGTACTTGCACAAACAGAGCAGCACTGCTGGCTCTCAGCACATCCATGGGGACAGAGCAGCACCTCCCTGCCGGGCACTTGCTGTAACACTGGAGCCCCAGAGTCTGGGCTCCGGGGAGCACGTTCAACCTCTGGCATATAACCCTGCAATCTGATCTCCCGTGTGGGCCATCCCTTCCCGCCTCCAAGGCTCCCTACCCTGGGCACCAGCTTAACCCACCTGCTCTGAGCTGTTAGCTGCTCAAGCATGCTCCTCTAACACGGAATTTATCTGCAGTTTCTGGGATGCTGATAGAACCTGCCTGCCTAGGACAGGCAGGGACAGTAGGACGAGAGCCTTCTGGAGCTGCTGCAAAAACAGGCCACAGTCCAGTCGAGCATTAACCCCCAGGACCACTCCCAAACTCGGCAGCAACAGTCCAGCCAGGAATTTGAAAGGCAGTGAGATGTTCCCACAAACAGGCCAGCCCTTTGGCAGATGGGGGCAGGAGGGCCAGGGCGGCACACAAACACAAGCTCTCATAAGGGCATAAAGAGCTTCTGTTTCCCGACACACTGCAACAGCGGCAAGGCAGAGGCAGGGAAAGCAGCAGTCCCGGGCCACGTGGCAGGTCAAACCACCGCCCAGTTTGTTGGCATCCTCCAAAGTTTAAATACGCTTTGGGCCAGCAGTGAATCATCCCTGGCAGGTAAGAATGATATTAATTTATGACATGCCAAGTGCAAGCAGATCTTTTGGTGTCAGTCCAATGGTTTTAGCCTTATTAACACGCGGCGATGGCTCAGGTTGCAGCTGTGCACATTAAACTCTGGCAAGTGGCATTTTAAACAATGACAAACTTCAGAACAATCACTCCACACATGGAGCCAGGCCAGGCAAAACTGAAGGGTGGCAGAATAAAGGTCAAGGGGGGAACCTGTTTGTCTGGGAGAGGAACAGGTGGCCCGCTTGGGTTGCTGCAGGGTCTTTAAACTGTCTGAAGGACACAGTCAGGGATCATTTTAACCCATTAAGCTGCTTAAGCCTTCCCTTACACCGGTTTGAACTTCGAGAAAGCATTAAATCTTAAAGAGCTTAGTAATACATCTTTAGGAAAGCTCTCCCCTGTGCTTATGCATCCAGAGTGCACATGCTGCAATGTGGACAGGCACATCCTTCCCGTGACAGCAGGACCCCTCTGGCAGCTGAGCCAGATCTGAGCAGCTACAACACAGAAAGCTTTAAAGCCCTGCACCAGAGCAGAATGTCACACTGGGACACAGACGACAAGGGGAACATGTCCCCATCACCACTATGCCACTCAGCAGGCCTGAGGACACTGTCAGAGAGAAAAATGTTTCCTTAGCAGTTCCTCCCTCACCAGCTTCACACAGGACAAGGAGCAAACTGCGGCTGCCGAGACCCTGGGTTGTGCCCATGGAACTCAAACCACATCCAGCGAGGAGGGCTGTGTCAGACAGTGACTTCTGAGGGCAGCTTCTTACCTTAACACCCAGGCAGAGCAAAGTCAGTCCAAACCATTTCTGCCAGCTGTGTTTGCACCAGAAAATAGGATGATGGAGACATAAAAGACATTTTCATGGCAGGAAACATAAATATTCCATGCCATGTTTCAAAGCTGTATTTCTCAATTTGAAAAACATCAAAATAGGTTTTTTTTAAAGTGTCAAAAGCCAGATGTTTCAGAATAAAACAGCAGAATAAGACCTGACATGTAACAATGTTTGCCAATGCAGTGCTTCCAAACCAGTCATTTTCACAATTTTTCATTTGTCCCCTCTCCACCCAGTCTTATCCTTGCAAGAATTTTTATTTTCCAACCAGGTACTTCCCAAAAGAAAGAATTTTGAGTAATAAATCAGATCTTGTTAAATACAAGGATCTAGCTACAGACAAGATCTGATCCAAAACAGAACCGGGTGTAAATTTATAAAGAAGTAGTCCTCTGTAATTTAAATACCAGGTGTGTGGATATATTTATTCCCAAATGAAATTAAAGGAATTAAATTCTTTTGTAACAAGGCACTTTTATTCTGGAATAGAAGCATCCACATATGAAATTAATCAAGAATAGCTAAAGCCACAGTAAGGTCTCAGGCTACTGACTGTAAGTGAAAACAGTAAATTCATTCTGCCTTTTGCAGTTTCTTGCTACATAACACACCAGATCCCCCTGGATAAATGTTCCTGTAAGTAAAAGACCAGTCCCAGCATGTCTGCGAACACCTCATGATAATACTTCAATGAGATGGACTGGAATCAATATTTTTCATCTTGGCAGCTCGGGGCCAGCGAGCAGGAGCTGGGCAGGGCTGGCAGCCAGCGCGACACCGGCACGGCGGGGAAGGCAGCTGGCACAGCATTGACCTGGAAAGACATTTCTAGCTAGTAGGTATCAGTTCCTGCACCACCTGAGCCTCCTGGAGGGAGGAGGGAAAAAGGAGATAATTAAATAGAGGTTTTCAATTCAAACCTTCTCCCAAGTATCTTCATAGGGATCAGACAGAAGTTTGGCTACAGTTTACTGAGCTACTGGAGAAATTTGAGCTCCCGTGTTTCATAATGGAGGCTTAAGAGCCAGGATTAGATACTGCTAGATCTAAAAACCCGATACAAAGTACTGATTTAATATACATTAATTCATTAATTCAAATTAGATATCCCTCAGTTTATCTGCAGCCAGAACAGAACATGTATTTGTGATCCGGGTAATTGTGATTAGATGGTGTCTCTGATGGAGCACAAACCTGTGTCACTGTGCAGGTAACAAACTGCTTTAATACTGGTCATAACAGGACCATAGCAAGGGTCTGTTTTCCAACCAGAGAGCAGAACATTTTCTGGTCAGGAGTGAGGACTCAGGGAGGAAACAAGGGCTATTTACAACTATACAGGCAGAGAAACAGAAGAGGCATTACACTGTGAAGAGTAATGAGCATGTCAAAAGTATAAAATCAATCTTAATTCTACAAAGATGTAAGATATAACTAAACTCCCTATTGGGCAGTTACTAAGTTTTTATAGAAACAAAGATACAGAACAGTAAGGTGTGAATATAGAGAATAATTAATCTTGGTACTTTTAGACATGGGGCTCTCTACTGCCTGGACATCCCACTGTTTTTCATCCTGCTTTAAAAGGAGCACTTACCTGGAATTCATATCGGAGACCTTGCCAACCCTATTCCAAGCTAGGCATTCTGAAGAAAGTTAAAACTGTTTTTCTTGGTAATTCTTCTCTTCATGTATCATCTCCATTGATTGAGCTTTTTGCAAAATGAAACTGGAGAGCCAACAGAGACACAGTAAAATCAAAGGCGGCCAAATTCAAGTCCATGCTCAGGCTGCTTTGGAACTTCAGTGCCAGCAAAGCAATCACAAACTGACCCAAAAATATTCAGCTTGATTCTTCTAATTGCTTTAACTATAAAAATCAATGGTTAGAACTCTGTAGTATAAAGGAAACCTAGTAAGATTGAAATAATGGCTGCAAGTGCAAAATCTTAGGAGTTCAAAGCACAACAAACCAAAACTGGCATATTTAATACAATTAGTTAATATTTACCCCTAGAAGAAACACTGGTTATCTTCTTATTCTTCCATAAGATCCAGGCAATGCTGTCAGTATCTTTAGACCATACCTGCATTTTGATGAATTATGAGCTCTCTTTTTCATTCCTAAACAAAATGTTAGTGTTCCCAGTGGACTCTACATGCACCAAAATGGGATTTAACAATGCTTTTTTCTTTTTTGCTTTCTTAATAAAATATCTTGATTTGCTGTTGTAATAGTGCACTTAGAGAACATTCATAGTGCTGATCAATAAACAAACACAGTACTGCATTTTTCATTACAAGAAAACTTTCTCAACTGATATTGAGAAAAAAAGCAACTCCTAATAATTTTGTGAGGTTCACAGCAAATGACAGCAGAACACCTTGGGGTGTCCCGTGGCAGGGCCAGGATTTGGATGATCCTGATGGGTCCCTCCCAGCTCAGCATATTCTGTGATTTCATGGCCAGTCCTCATCAAGTGGCCACAAGTCATATTTAGCACCAGGACAGGGCTCCATGAGTGGCAGCTTTCTCTGGCAGAAAGAGCCAGTCAATATTTACATTCCTCATGAACATACAAAAGAGCATCAGGGTACTTGAGAAATTAGCCCTTGATTGCCACTTGGAAGGCATCATCAGAAAGTCAAATCACTTCAGCACCTCCAACAACAGAACTGCTTTCATTCTTGAGACTGGAGATCTCTCACAGATGTGTCAAGGTCTTTGCCTGGGAACAGGAGATGTCTGAAGGGCATAATGGGTGCCGAAAGAGCCTGACTTGAGGGGCTTGTTATTTAAAATGTGAAAAGATAAAAAAAGTGTATGGTCAGCTCCTGCTTTCTTTCTTGCTGAAGCAGCAGGCAGGAATCTGATAGTCCTGAGCCAGCTACAGGTAATACAGGTGGAACTCTTCAGTGCAGGATAGAGAGGGTTCTACTGTGATGTTAAATTGTTGCTGAAGTTGGGGGACACAGATGCAGTGGGTTCAACTCGTCTCTCAACTTCCCAAAATGTCACCACATAGAACATAAGCCCTAAATCTTGGCTTAGGAGTTACAAAACATCCAGTGCTTTTCCAAGTGAGATCTCAGCTCCTCTCATTTCCTGCATACAATAGCATTATTCAGTCACTGAAGTTTCCACTTAGCTTGCATTTATGCCAAGTACTTTTAATTGAAAAGGAAAAGGATGTTAAGCTCTCCCATTTCTTTCTTCCTAATTCATAAGGGACACATCAGTGGTTGGTAAAAGTTATAGGTTAAGGGTTGTTCTCCCATTTATTAAGGGACTCACATCCTCCTCCTGCTGCCAGCCAAACAGAGGTTACCTCCATTGCAAGGGTAGGAAAAGTCACCTTGTCACTTGTAAAATACAAAAAAGGCAAATCATTGTAAACTAACTACCAAACAGGCTTCAGGGAAGTCTGGACAGCACCTGAATCTGCAAGGTTTACAAGCAATCTGAGTCACCTTGGCCACCATAGGTCTCACTGGAGAATGGATACTGAGTATTCACCCAATACACTCACAGAAATCCGGACAGCATCCAGCTCAAAGAACTGATCACAACATGGAGAGCAGCAGCTTTGACTGAAGCAAAATGCTGCATAGCAAGGAGTGAAACAACTGGAAAAACAGATGCTTAATTTCTACTTATTTTTGGCAGCCTTGTTCCTATGATATCTTTTAAATGAGGGAAAAAAGGCTGCTGAATGCTGCTTAGTAAGGAATCCATGAACCACAGCCTCCATCTATGGACTATCAGGATGGCAGTACAGCCCTACTGAAACTTATTTTCCTTTTGATCAATTAGTGGAAGGGTCTGAAGTAACATTTCCATATGGGTTTTGTTCCTATTATGCAAGATCTGATGAACTACATCGTCTGAGACAAAGGGATTAAATTAATTGAAGTGGTGTTTTGGGCTTGGGAGTGTTTTTAGTGTCTTCACCCCACCTCTTCAGCCTTGGGACAAGAGACTCATTAGCTAATTACCATGCAAATGAACTGAAATGTAAATGAAGTGCTACATTCTAACATAGCTTAATAGTCCCAGGAGCAAGAATTTAGTTAATTTTAATGAACAGTAATTCTAGCCAAAAATATAATTTATTAACAAGCACATACAATAATTTGCACCACTAACTTTAAATAAACCATCTAGCAAGCTCACCTTCACACTAAATGACATTTGGTTAATACAGAGCAAGAAAGCAATGCACATGTGCTTTCCACAGACACAGAATGAACTCAGTGGCAAACCAAGTTCAAATCATAATCCAAAAAAGGGCACATAAAAGCAAAAGCAATGAAGACTTCACATGAACATTGCCGTTTCTTTCCACCAGACCTTTGGTCTCTTACAAAATAGGTCTGTAATACAAAAAAGTAATAAAAACTCTGGATTCAATTTATTCAGCCTCTTCCATCACAAGTCAACTATAACATTTTGCAACAACATGAGCAGTGTTAAGAGGGAGGTAAGAGGCAAACATAGTTACATCTTGGAATTACAGAAGAGCAGCTGCAGACAGAGCAGCAGCCATGGATTCTGGTGTTGTCCCACTTTTTGCAAGAAACACAAAGATGGTAATACACATTCTTCCCTCTCATCAATTAAAACTTGACCCATCCTCCACTGACATCAGGGCAAAAGTTCTGTTATCAGTGGTACTCTGGTGGGGCCAGAGTGGCCTTCAAAAGCCAGTTGTCCTCTCTAGTGACAGGTTTGTCACTCTCCAGTCTTCAGCTGGGCTGTGATGTCAGTAGAACCTGACACGCTGCTCCCACATGGGTGTTAGAACAGTCCTGTGCTCCCTTCAATGCCAGAAAAAGGGATTCAGCAGAATTCAATCTGCAGAAATTGAAGCCAACTTGGCAATAAACAGCACCGCTCTGCTCAGAGCAACATCTCAACCTCACCACAACCAAGTAAATAGAAGGTTTGTAATGAACCGTGGCGAGAGCCCAGGAGAAGCATCAAAACAGAAAAATACACATTTCTTTATATTAGACCTTGCTTTTTGCACAGGAAAGGGCATTTCTGATCCTCTGAGGGATGATGAGGAAGGTTTCCAAGAACAGTGTTCCGAACGTAACAGTGTCCATGACAAAACCACTCAAAAGGATTTTTAAACAAAGCCAGAGATTCCTCCGTTTCCTTCGTGACAGAACAAAAAGCTACTTCTATATAGGGTTCAAATTTTATTAACATGGTGCCTGTTATCAAAACTTAAACAAAAATTATGCCTGTGATCACTGATTATAATGGGAGTTAATCTTAGAAAAATTTTATAGCAGTATCAATGGGTTAAAGATTTATTTTATTTCATTCTTCTTCTGCACCTTTATCTTTGTAATGCCTTGAGAAAAAAAACTAAAACTTTTCCTGCTCCAACCCTAAGTGAAGAATTAAGATCTACTGTTACAATAAAAAAACTTTTTAAATGGTCATTTTTTTTCAACATCTGGAACCTGATTTTTTTGTAGTACATACAAAACATTACCTCAGTGGGAACTAACCTGACAAAGAGGAAGAAATCAAAAATTACCCAGAAACAAACCAATTAAAGAGAAGTCCAAGCATTGTGGCACCTTGAAAAACCAGTGATGCACAGTTTGATCACCAACAAGCTCCCTCTCCCCTCTGCAATTTGCATAGCTGGCTCTCATACTTGCTGGTTATGAAATATTCTTACAGCAGAACAACTTTAGAAAAACTTGGACAAGTGAGAATGGAGTTATTTTTATCTAGAAGAATATCACCCAAAGATACAGATGAATACAAACACTGTTCATATTAAAAAAAACCCCAAAACATCAAACATTAATTTAAGCTGCATTCTCAGTCTATATATTGGCTTTCCCCTTCTTTGTTTTATAAAAATAGGGTATGACATTTCAGCTTCAATTGCATGTTTAAGTCATTTATTGAACATTCCATTCTTGAAATATCATCTATTAAAGTGTTAGTTAAGATTCATCCTGCTTATAGAACAGGCTAAATTTCTTCTGAACTGCACTTGGAGACAATAATAAAGAGACTGATAGAGACTCAATAAGAAATAACTAGATTATGGGAAGAAGAAAGAAAATAATAAATAAATAATTATAATAAAAAAATCAAGCTTCACTCTTCTTGACTCCTAACGAAACAAATGCTCATGTCTTTTAGGTGATCACAACCAGTTTTAACTCCAAAATAGTATTTACAGACTGAATTCAGATATAAACTGTGATTTCAAGTCTACAACTTGCTATAAAAAGAGGACAAAAACTTCCAAGAAAACATCTCCTTCAAAGACAGAGAAAGCCACAGTAAAAATAATACTGAAAATTCTTGATCAGAGTATCATATAAAAATTAATATCTGTAACACTACCATAGCTTTTATCATCTATTTTTTAAAAAAGTGGATTCTGTCCTACACTTGCACATTTCTGATACAGATATAATTGTACATGGGCAATTTACATCTCAGCTCTGAGGTACTGAAGGAAAAGGATAAAGCTGAAGATGGATTTTGCTGCCTCAGCAATGAACCCTGTGGGGTGGCTGGGCCTGCTGGGATTCCAACACAGAAACAAACCTGGGAAATGACACAGACAGAAATCCAAAAGCACCAAGGCTGCTTGGACATGGCTCTTTCCCCTACTGCAAAGCAGATTTAATAAATGGGATTTATTTTAGAAAGTTTCACAATTCTTAAGCAGTAGATGATACTTGCATTCCTGAAGGATTAAATTCTACATTTCTTAATGCTAATTCAACTCTCTAAAACCAACCCCATAAAACGAGGAAAGATTTTTACAAGTAACATGCACAACCTAAAAATTCCATCCTCAAAACTGCCTTTTTGGTACTCTTTTAAGCTCTTAAGATATTCTATTTATTGAAGAGATGCCAGGAAGCCTGCAGAGGGAACAAATGCTTCTTTGGCAACAGGAAAACATTTTAATGCCTCCTGCCTTCAAAGTACGCACACCTCACCACAACATATGCTAATACACTACCAAATAAGTCTCTTTATCTTGCCATTTTTATAACAAACTGTTTCATTCATATCTATTTCAACTTGTAACTACCTACTGCACAGAGCAGCACACTGTGCTAAATCAACAAGTGGTTTATACCACTTAACAATAAACTGTTTCAGTACAAAATCAAAATGTTTTGTCATGTAAGCATTTTGGGCCTTTTTTCCATCCTTTGTTTTTTATTTAAAATGAACAAGATGTAACAAAAAATTATTTCCACAAATAGGATAGTAAGTGGCAATTTACACCAAATTTGCCATTAATGTATGAAAACAAATGTCCCAGCCCTTCTGTGCAGGTATCCATGTATGCAAATATACCTGTGGATGGAGATACACACCTGCTCCTGGATTTCCAGCCTTCTCCAAGGGCACACAGTCCACTGACACACTTGGACAAATCAGCCAAATGCTAAATCTAGAAAAAGATCACGACCAGCTCTTTGCAGATCTATAGCCTGCAACTGTAAAAATGTAATAAACAGAAAGATTTCCTATCATATTACTAGTTGGGTTTTTTCCAAGGGAAATTGATACTTAAAGTTGTCTTCTTCCTGAAGAACTCAATGGAACAAAAGAACTATTTCTAAAAATAAAGCAATGAAAATTAAGAAAACACACCCTCAAACATGCTGGAGCAAGAGCCCTTAGTGTAGGCATCAGTACCAGCCTTCAATGAGGCAGGATCTTCAGTCTCCAGACATATCCTAGTTACTCCAATTAAATCACTGTGGTATTTAATGATACTAGAAAGAAAAGATCTGCTTTTAGAAAGTGGATTTAAATACCACAGAGAACTGTCAAAGACTTGGTATACAACTGGGATAACTCTGCTGGGGTAAACATTAAGGTGAGAGGGAGAAAATAAGGCTGAATTCTATGGAAAAGTCACTGGGATCCATCAAAGGCTTCTGCAGGCTTATAGCAATACACCTGATTGCAGCTGTAGAGGGGAAGAGGATAGGGATGAATAAGTGAAAATTTGTTTGCCATAACTGAACTTTTTTTTTTTTCTTTTCCTGTTAGAGGAATGCAATTGCCCCAAATGATGCAATGGGTCAACCTGAAATCAGGCACATTCGAAAAATACTGGAAATCCTGAAGTCAGAGCTCATGAATGTGTTTGGTTTGTGTGCTGCCTCAGAGGAGAGAGAGAAGTTAATACTTTTAAAAGCTCGGTATTTATACTTCTGAAAAGTTCCTGCAGTTCATCCAGATTTGATAGGGCAGGATTTAAGTGCCTCAGAGTGTTCCTGACTGGGCACTTCTGCTGCTTTGGCACACACACACACACACACACGGTATTCCAGTACCAAGGAGACACGGCATTGAATGCAGCTTTATACTGGCAGCACTCCTCAGCAGGTTGAAATGTTTATCAACTCAGTAGGTCAAAAGTCTGCAGACACTGGGTGGAGCAGCAGTATGCCACAAAACTAACAGTTGTCCTCCTAGGAGAGAAAAAAAAAAAAAAAAAAAGAAGGGGAGGGGGGGAACAGTTGTCAGTAAAGATTAAAGATCCTGGCTCCATTCCACACAGACAATGTGCTGGTTTGTAAAATACGGGATTAGCCCATCTCCACAGCCCAGAAAAAGCACAGGTTCATTTGCTGTCTCTGAGAGCCTGACACCAAGGCAGGGAAGCACTGCAGGGGTTCTGAAGGCCTCCCTGGTTTCTTATGCTCTGGATTTAGAGCAGCAGTATGTGGTTTTTCTCTCTGAGCAGGGTGTGGCTGAGTGTCACAGCCAGCAGGTTTAGCAGCTGACAGGAAAATAGCTGGTCAGCCTCAGCCCAGCTCCTGTGTTTCCTAAATTACTGCTTGTAGGCATGAAATGTCTGAAGACCATGTTCTCCCTGGTTAGCAGAGTGAACAAGCAGATCTTCAGAAAGGATAAGTGACAGGCAATGCTGTCACACAGCGTGGCAGGGATGGTACTGTGCAAGTGTGATCTGAGCCTCACAGTGACCCTGCTCCTGCCCCAGCCTGGCAGGGACTGAGATATCTGCCTTAAAAATTTTCAGATCTGTTTTTCACTAACCCAGAAATCACACTTTACCCAGTGCTCACGGCATCTGTGCTTTTTCAGATTCAGAAATCCAGTCCAACACTTAACTCTCCTTCCCTCTAAGAGGATACAGAATGTGATACTGAAATCCAGGCAGGAGTTACTGGCATGGATGTGGCATGTGCTAATCAGTGCTGTTCAAATGCCCAGGATCCCTACCCTGTGTGTTTTCATGGTCACTTTAAGCTCTTTAGAACAGAAACCTCGTCCTTCACATCTTTCTAAACCAGCTATCACACCTCCACAATTCCACATAATCTTACCATGTCAAGTGCACAAGCTATAGAGATAAGGATGACAGGCTGCCCTGTTTAGATCTCATTTTCTGTGGATTTGCATCAAATGTCAGCTACTTAAGACTGGATTCATTAAAGGCATTTTGCAGAACACAGTACATTCTTGTCTAAGGGAAGGAATGATAACTATTTTTGAAACAAGTGAAAACCATGCAGAAATAAATATTTTAATTATTATATTTTAGAATGTTAACACAGTGTTTTTCCAAAACAGCTCTAAAGTATGTTTTTGTGGAGTCTTACTTTAGTAATTCCTAAAGGTGTCTACTGATAATGTCTATCATCTTGTAACTGTAACTTCCGCAATGAGCAACGCTTAGCAATTAATTACAAAGTAGTCCAAACTACTCACATTGTTGAATTATTTAGGATAATAGATGGATTTAGTGACTAGCCAGTAGTTTTCCATCAATTTCTTAGAAAATGATACTGTTGAATGTTTGAAAGAAATTCTTTATAGCATGATTATAACATCTTATGACTAAGAATATTATGACTGTAATATGGAAGTAAATTATTTCACTCAACATGAAATACACTGAATTTCGACATATGATTGAAGTGTAACAGAGTGGCAAATTGAAGTGTGCAATCTCTGCAATCAGATTTTTCTAAGAAAGATGGCTTTTCCAAAATAGCATTTATACAGCCCTCTGGCTGCTGCCCAGATTTGGCATACCTAAGTTGTTTCATTCCATAAGGCTGAATTGCTTACAAATCAGATGCTTCTCACGTTACAAACTCACAGCAAACAGGCTGCGATACAGCGGTGTAAACCAGGTACCATCAACCTGAATCACCCATTAATCTCCTCTCTTCTATTAAAAATCTTCCTACTGAGAAGCAGTTTCTTGTTTTTATGGAAGGTAACTATCAAATTAATGGATTTCAGCAGGCCAGGAACTAAGTGGTGTTCCTGCATTACATAGACACCAACAAGGAATCTCAAAAACATTCCTTTTTAGAGCACCTTTCTTTTCTGCCCATCACCTTTACGTATATCCTTTGTAATTAATGGCTTGACTTGAATTCTCTAACAAGAACCTAACATCACCTTTTCTTGTTTAACTCCAAGTGACTTAGCTTTAAACCTCATTGATTACTTTTCAAACAGTACAAGCTGAAATTTCTCAGATGATACTTTTCCATTGCAGAAAGTGGATATTATGGCTCCTGGAAGGGTACAGTATCCACTCAGACTAATAAGGACTAGGGAAAGAATCACTGTGAAGCAATCAGGGTTCACCTTAAAGGTATTTTATAGCTTTACCTACATGAAGGCAACATTCCCTGAACCTTACCCCCATTTTGAGTCCCTTATGACTGTACTGTCCAGTAGGTCAGCAATTCTGTGTGGGCTTGTGTACTGGCGAATCCTGCAGACACTTTCACAACTGCTACAACCATAAAACTGAAGTATTATTAAAAACATGTATTGCTACAAAATGTATGCTCCTATGCAGAATGCTTCCACAACATATCTCAAGTTAATTAGCGTGGAAATTAAAACAAGAGTATTATACTGCGGAACATTTTAATTAAGCTGCAGCTTTAGAGCTTTTCTTCATCTTTGATCCTGCAGCACTTTTCATTTGGTGGTGGCAATCTGAAGTCAGGGTTGAGACCAACATGGCAATTACTGGTGTTAGGTACCACTTCCTTCCCAGGGCACAGAAGTGCCAGGCATGTGCTGCACTACCACAAACAGCTCAATCCCATCCTATCCAAACCCCTTCCTGTCTTACACCAGGCTGAGACAAGCATATCTGAAGACCCTTTTAACAGTCTAACAGCAGTATTTTGATTGACTCATGAATAAAATATTTGTCAACTTATACATGCAATCACAGGCCAGGGACTTTGGATCTGAAATGCTAAGTTTAAAAAAAAAATCATTAAGAATATGCTTTGTTCCATAAGGTGTTCTTCTTCCTAAATGAAACCCCAGTGTAATTTCCTGTATAATTACCCTCGATGCAGTCCTGCCATTGGAGTTTCCCTCAAGGGAAAGAGCTTTGGGTAGACAATGGTAAACATAGGCTGGCTGCAGCGGTGGCAGTGTCCCAAGGGACAGTGCAGCAATTCCAAGAGGCTTTTGGGTAGTGAGATTGGAGTCAGAAAGTTTAAATCTAGAAAAGAAAAGAAACAAAAAATATTTATAATAAAACGATTGCATGATAAAGTCAAACACAAGCATGGTCCATGAACAATTCAGAAAACAGCTGCCTCACATTCTTAAGGTTTTGTCAAAACAACAATGAGGTAATTCAAATTCCCACAATTACAGTGAGGCACATAGTGCTTTCCATGTCTAAATTCAAGAACTTGAAGTTAAATGGACAAGTTTAGCATCTGTGGGCATAAGTTTAACTGGACTAAAATACCCAGGTGAAAATACTATAGCTTGAGCAAACATCAGAAAGGATTAAAAGATCATGAAGGATTTTTAGGCACAGAGATGACCTAGACAGATGTTTAGTAACTAGTAACAATACAACATTATGAAAATGACATCAGTAGTATTTTAGTAAAATATTTCAGCAACCAATCCAGCAGGACAGCTAACCTCACTACAAAGCCCAAACTCCACCATCAGCAAAAACGGATTTGCAATATTTGAAATGACTTGAAATTCAATCCAACCCAGCATAATTCTCACAGGTCCAACCAAAGAGACCACTCTAAAAAGATCAATATATTCCTCATCTGTTAAGTGTTCCCCCACAGCCTACAAGATGCCATAATTTTCACCAAAAGGGACTCCGGGGTCATTTCCTGGGAAAGAGCCATCACTTTCCCAGGCCTGGTCCAAGCCACACGGTGTTTTATAAATAAAACCCCACATGCTAATCTCCATCTAGAAACTGAGAGACAGCCAAGACAGGTGAGTGTGTTTAGGTGCTGAGTAATCAAGACAAGATGCAGTACCTGATAAATCAGTTTTACGGTATCACACTGGTTTCAGCTTTCAAACACTGCAAGGTTGAAGCCCAGACACAATGCACCACAACAGCCCCAAGGAGGGGACGAACAGGACATTTGCGTCAGAAATGAAAGGTCACACTTTGCAGCCAAGCAAAGACTGAGGAAAAGTAGTCCAGTCACTCCTGTCACTTCCCCAGCAGCTGCCAAGTATTTAACAGCACTCTTGAAACTGCAAATTTAGGCAGTGACAGATGAAATCTGCTACTTTAATCAGATGTGCCACCTGCTTCCCCAGCACAGCATTATCGTACACCTGTCTGACACAGGCACTGCTCCTGCTCACCAAAACTCGAGTGTTGCAGTGGTAATGGCCACAGTCTTTAATAAGGTCACTCAGAATAGGATATATCTATGGGTGTGTGTATATGGATATATAAACCCATCTTTTTCAGGTTCTGCATCTTGGCTGAAAATAGGTGTAATCCTCACAGCCTTACACAAAACTGTTTACAAACCAGTCCTTAAACTGACTGTGCAGTATCATCTTCCCATTCCCAAACCAAACTTCACTGGCATCTTCAGGAACCACATCCACACAGCTGGATTCCAGAAATGATTGTGCAAGTCACAAGTGGGTGAGAAAAGACAGATCTCCTTGTACACTTTCCCTGGCAAAGCCGTGAGGATTTACTCCAGTGGCCAAGGTACAAGAGACCCTTTCCATAACCCCTCTAATCTTCCCACTGGAACTCTCCACTCTTCCGCTTTCTCCTTTGACCTTTAAAGCTGAGAATTCCCAAGATAGCATCAACAGTGGGGAGTCACAACACATCCAGATCTGAGAGGATCTGCAGGTTATCATCAGATATTGCTAACTCATGTGATTGCGTGATGCAGAACCAGATGAGCCAAGGGCCACTTTAGAGCAGAGAGCCTGAATTGGGGCAGAACTAAAGCAGCTCAGCTGTCACGCTGTGCTGAAATGGCCGAGGGCTGCTCGCGTTTCTTCTGCCTTATGTATAACAAGTCTGCCAGTTTAGGAGTGTGCAGCCTGGCAAGGAGCTGCATTGTTGGCTGATGCATCTGATCTTGCCTCAGGAACTGTATTTCTCCTACTTCCATTAAAGAGTTTCTCCTGAAAAAAAAGCATCCTTCTTCATACAGGCTTCAAGTAAGAAACCGTTTACAAGCACCACTTGACCTCAGAAATAGTCTCTGGAACTCTGGTTTTTGATATTGGACATTTTTGCTCTAATGCAGCATTTCAAACATAATTTGATTAAGTAAATCTTTTAAAATATAAATCCTTGCCCAAGCCTTTGAAGAACTATTAGAAATGTTCCTCTCACTGCCAGAAAACACTCTCACTTTCTGTAATCTGAAGGAAGCAGAAATTTCATACCTTTCAAAAACCTGTAGTAGGTGTTATAGAGGGTCCTCATGGCCAGTTCTTGCAAAGGCAGCACATGATCTGTTTCTGTCCCTATAGATTTCACCTCTGCTGGCAGGAACACAGTTAACCGGCCTGATGAAAAAGAGAGCAGTTTCACCTCTGATACTTGAATTGGAGAACCACAACTAGAAGGACACAAGACATTTAGAAAGTGGTTAGAAAAAAAATAATAAAAATAACTTTAAGGGGAAACCCAGATGACCAACCCAAAGTAAATCTGATACTGTTCTCACTTCAGCACCCCTCAAGGATTCCTCGCAGAGAGCAGTGCATGGTGGGGTTGACCTTTAAAGGTCCCTTCCCAAACTACTCTATGATTCTGTATTTCTAGATTCCCACCTTCTGTGATGTGCTAGACATGGGACATTTGGAGGAATTACTCATCAAATAACATAAAGAAACGAGAACACAATCCCAAGGGGGTGAACCAAGTATGCTATGTGCCCATCACTCTTCCCATGTGACAACCTCTTTTAGCCTCTTGTTAGTGAATGCTTTACTGAGGGGAGCAGTTTCCTACCCAACAGCTTGCTTTCTATGTCTTGGATCAACCAGCTAAAAACAATCATGGATTTCTCAATCATAACACACGAGGCAAACTCCAGCCCCCAAAAAATGTATTTTAAGTGCCACTGGGTGATTCTGTACTACACCTTTCCCCACAGAGTTCCCTTGGAGGGCACTGGGGTGGGTAGATGAAGGAAAAATAAAAACAACAGCCATGCTGTAGTGGGAAGATACCATAATAAGTCTATTAGCCTTGCCCTTCCCAAATCATATATGGAAAGGGAAGGTTATTTGGATCCAAGGAGAGAAACTTAGCTTGTAGTAAAAATAATAACTCTTTATGTGATCCCTGTTGTAAGCGATCATACCAGAGAGACACGCATAGGAAAATTCTACTAAGAGATTGGGGAAGTCAACAAGGGAATTGGAATTGTTTATGACAACTGAAATTTGAAGCCAAGAGCAACTTGTTAGGGCCAGTCCTAACAAATGGAACAGAAACACAAATTTGTCAGCCTTCCCAGATATTAGACCTAAAACGGAGGTAACTACTCTCAACCTTATCAGATGTGAAAGGAATCTCATAGTACTCCTCTGACAACAAAGAATCTCATCTCTTCTGATTAAAGGAGAAACAGCCCAGAGAAACCAAAAAAGAACAGCATCAAACACCAAGCAAGTCAATAAGTCTCTTGCTAAATATTTAATACTTTCCCACAACCCATTAGTGAGGCTAAAATATAAGCGGGAATTCAGAGATCCAGTATTCCAACGATCCATTCCCAATGAGTTAGTTATCACAATAAATAAATAAATCCATGATGTTGTATTTTCAAGCTAACCTCGCTAAGGAACAAACCCATGAACTCACTACAGCCTCTGCAGTTCAGAGCTGGGACATTTGGTCTACTTTATGTAAAGGGTGAGACTATTAACGTCACACACAAAATCCATGGACGTTAAAAACTGGAACAGAGGATGGTCTAAACAGCTGGGGGAAAACAGGAGCTGCAGAAGAAGCCTGGTGGATAAATAAGTGAGGGGAAAAAAACCCTGAGACCACCTATTGGCTGCCTTCAACAAGACTGACTGATCCCTAACTGGGGACTATGAAATCCAATCTGCAAAAAATAAGATCAAAATTTATTTTGAGTGCTGAGATCATCACCTCTCATATAAAAGACTTTTTTCAGTCAGTCTGACTGCAGGATGCCCAGACAGAGATTCAATACTTACACAAGGCAATTTATATTCTATTTTCAGAAATCAAGCTTTATGTCAGTAACAGCAGCTTGTCAGATTTTATTCTCCAGTGGAGGGCCAGACAGAGCACTAAAGCCTGGATCTTCAACTCTTGCCTGACCCATGAAAACCTTAGCCTGCTAACTAATGCTTTCTTGGAAAGAATACAGAAATTCTTCACATGACCATTATTACACAATTTTAAAGTCTCTCAGCACATTATCAAATAAAACCTTTGGTTTCTTAACAATATATATGTGCTCTTCCCATACTGAAATTTTTTTCTTAAAAATAATCTGTAATGTTTCAAGATAATTTTACAACAAAGACAAGGCTCTGTTTGGTGTACAAATACAAACATTATTTTTCTTACTAAAATTTCTCTCTTTTTACAATTCATTATTAAGGAAGAAAATCACTTTTCATTCCACAGAGGCATTACAAGAATCAATTTCACTGCAAAACTTGAAATTCCTTTAGTCTGTTCTATACTAGATTTTTAAGACTTGATTTCATAACTCTATACTAGATTTATCACATCAGAGATACCAGCAGGTGGTCTCACCAGCACTGTACATGTAAGAACAGCAAAAAGAACTGGTAGGATCTTCACAAAGGTCAGTGCAAAGATAAAATTATTTTAACTGAGTATAAGATGAAAACTTAAAAAAATCCAACAAACCAAAAACAAACAAAAAAAGGACGTTGTTGTATAAAACCACCTGAAATAGGCAGGATCATCTCCTGCATTATTATTACTGGTTTTGGTCACAATCAATACAATTCTGTTAAATTTAAGGTCAATCTAATGTCTGTCTAACAATTTACAATCAGTTCTGAAAGAAAAAAAGCTAGAATTTATCTTTCCTGAAAAACAAAATTAGTAAAAGCTTGCGAGTCACACAGTTCAGCAGAACTGTAATCCAACTGCAAGTATTTAAATATCACCAACCAGCTGACACGGGAATATTAGAAAAACCTTAAAATGCCAAGACTCAGCATCTCCCATACTGCAGCAGAGTGCAGGCTGTAGAGAGGGAATTTATATTTAATGCGAGATCTGCTGAGAGTGAGCATACCAGAAATTTATAATTAGATGGTAATGGGGACAATCCTCTTCTGATCAGTTTTACACCAGTAAGGCTCCATTCATCAGCGGCGCTGATCCTAATTTATGCCAGTGTCAGGGCAGAAAGAATTAAGCCAGTGTCCTACACAGACACTTTTTTTCTTGCATTCTAACCACAAACATGAGACAGCCCAGGATATTTTTAAAATCCACATGTAAAAATAAACCTGTCAATCCATAACTCCTAAAAAAAGTCCCTTTAGTTAGTAGGTACCAAGACCTACAAGAAGCTGATACTGGGATGTAAAATGATCGAAGGAACTGCAAATGATTTTTCAAGATATGACCCAAAATTTACACGAATGTGAGCACTTAGAAACAAAGAGATGCTGCAATATATTAAAAATTATTTTGTTCATTCTTTAGTTCTGGAAACTGTGTGAAGCCTACACTTTTGGCCAACTTTTAAATTCAGCTCTAGGCCTTACATTATTATTACAAATTCTTTCAGACTAGCTTCACTGTTATGCCTTAATACTAAAATAGTCAAAAGTCAGCAATTAACACTGAAGATTTATTACAAAAATAAAACAGAGCTGGGAGCTGCAGTAATCCCCTCCAAGTAACATCAGCTCTGAATCAGTCACAGACACACAAAAAATAACTAGTTGTATCATACAGGAGAAGTTTCACAAGGACAGGTACATAAGACATCTGAATTAATTCATACTTACCCACTGCAACCAATGACTTTATTATACAGATAAGATGGGAGGCCTTTCAGGTGAATATTGTTATCCACATAAACATACTGGAGTTCTCGAGAACGACCTAAATCTGGATTTGGAAAACAAGAAAAGTCAAGAGGAGAAAGGATAACATGGTGACAGTTATAAGCAATGCAATTCTCTTTAATTATAAATAAGCTAATCAGACTCAATGTAAGCAAACATAAATTAGTACTTCTCAGTTGTAAAATTTCAGCCGATGGTTTTATTATGGATGAGCTGAAAGGCTGTTTAGAAGCAAGCATTTCAAATTACTAAATCAAAACAAAGCCCCCTTTCAGAAGCCCTGAAAATCCCATTATAAATAATTAAATTTTAACATTGACAAACTCTGAAGTCAGTTTGAAGAAGCAAAGGGACAATTGATTTCAAATCCTCAGTGCATACTTCAAGTTCATAAGGTCAAACCTGCTTTCATTAACTGGCCTCATGTCAGTGAAATCACAGCTTCTCTATCTTTGGGAAAGTGGGCAAGACAGACACAAGAATGTGCTGTGTCCCCCTCTTTCTCTTCTCCAAGGGGGGATCCTTGCTGGGATTCATTAGCCTTAACCAAATACAAGTGCAGTCATTTAGAAACCAGTGTGTGTGATGCAGTGAATTACAGAGCCCAAGAAAGCACAAAGCATTAAACTGCAGAATGTTAGACATCAAAAATGGTGGCTGCAATAAATGATCAATACATCTGGAGGTGTTCTGCTTGCATTATTGCTCTTGAAATATTCATGGCTGGTAGTCAAAAGAAGCAAGTACAGCATGATTAAGTAATGCCTTCATGGACTAGAAATCTATTAAGATACCTCTAGATAGAAGCATATCAGTATGGAACTATTTTACTTTGCTTAGAAAATTAAAAGGGAAAATTTAGGTTTCTAGGAAGAATTCTCAGAAATTAGAATTTTGCTTATTAGCAAGGTCTAGTCAGTGGTAAAACTGTCTGCTATTAAATGAAGTGAAAAACATACTAATGAGAGACATTTCAAAAGACACCAAATTAAACTAAATAGGTCTGAAAGAGTTTTGGACTAGCAAGAAAGCTGATGTGTAGGATCAGCTGGGCAGCCCAACTCATCTGTCACTCCCATGCCCTTTGAGACACTAGGGCAGGAAAAGGTTTCTGTGTTTAGTGCAAAGCACAAAGAAGGAGAACAGAGTCTGAAAGCCTCTGCCCAGGGATGGGAGAGCTGTGACCCAGACAAACTTCATCATGAAAAACACAATCTGTGTGCCTCCCAACTTGTTAAACTTTCATGAGTACCTTAGAGAGACTAAGATAAACAAGCATTTGTCTGCATCAGCTACAGCAAGACAATACTAATATTGACTAATTCTGACTTCCCATCTTTATCAGTAACCTTAGCTGGCAGAAATATAAGGGTAACTGCAGATATAGGCACAGCTTCTGTCCCCTTTGTAATAATGACCAGATTACAGAATAAAAATTAAAATAATTTCCATGATATTTCTATTCAGAAATTCTACTTGGAATACTGATCTCTTCTCATTCCCCACTACAACAATGAGCAATACAAACCCTTCTTTATTACTGAATAGTTTTATTGTACACAAGAGTTCTAAATACCACTTAGTGCAGATATTTTGAGTGATCCCTCCCCAAACGTGTGTCCATCTTAAAATATACTGAATGTCTTCAGCTGTCACCCACTTGAATGGCAGCTGTGAGCACCAGAAACCTTAAAAGTTTGTGCTGAGGAGTGACACATTATCAAATCTTCGATATAAAGAACTAGTGATGATACCAAGAGAAAAATGGAGAAATTCCTTTTCTAAAATAAAAGTGTCAACAGCGAAAAAATTAGTTTGGGGGTTTTTTTGCCTTTAACACAGGCCCTTGATTTGCAACAGTCTGTGGAGGTTTCAGGGACCATAATCTGGGCTTTGTTCAAAGCAGAGTCACTGGACATCAAGGGACACAATCAACCATCACATGCTGCTTTGACCCTGTCCCAGAGACATTCCAGCTCACAAAACTATCTGCTGCATCCATCAAGTGTCCTGCCTCAGGATGGGAGCACAAATCCCTCTGCTGACTGATGGGCACTGCTGGAGATGCTGCTGAGCATCACCTCAACGAGATGATTTATTTGTGCTCAGTATCGCAGGGCTGAAAATAGTTTAGTAAAGTTCTGGGATATTTTTAGATGAAACAAAACCCCATTGTTATCCTACAATGAATAAAAATACTGCAACACGGAGGCAATGTAACACCATAAAATATTGTAAGGCTGGTGGAGGAATCAGCCAACACAATTTAAAGCAGGTAGCAGGTGGATGGGACATGTAATGTTCAGAGAATGTTCCCTCGTGCTGCTGAAGCCAGTTAGACTAAAAAACAGCAGAAAACTATGGGTTGCTGGGGTAGCTTGAATGTGCTACTGTTTAACTTATTAATTTAGAGAATGGCAGAAAATTTTTAAAAGAGGCTCATCTTGCTGGTTTCTACACAGATGTATGCAAATGGGCTGAAAATCAGGCAAGTCAAAAAAAGCCCTAAAGCTGTTCTTTTCATATGCACTGAGAGGGGGGAGTGAGGCTGCATCTCATCTCTTCCCTCTGTCTTTATCTTATGCTATGTTTAGATTCTAAGTTCTGAGTTGACTGCATTTCCTAGGTAATTAAAGCAAATTTTTGGATGTTAGACAAAATATCTCAGTAGGAAAAATTCAATTCCCAAAGCCAAATAGCCTGTAACTATAAGTGTTCCTTTGATAGAGTTTCTTTGCATTAAATAACCAAGCATCTTCTAGACTCCAAAAGATTTTTTCCTTGTTTCAAACATTATCCATAAAGTTTAAATTTAAATAAATCATCACTTTGAAAGGCTCTTTGTATCCCATCCACATTAATTTTTATGTCTTATATCAGCCAACAAATATTGTTAAAAGTTCTCTAAAAACCATGCTTCTGAAGAACTCTGTGCAATAAGGAAGCTGCCCATCTCTGAAAAGGCTAAAGCTACAAAGAAGGTTTTCATGTGGCTTTTGCAAGCACTGTACTGTGTCTAAAACATTTCCACTTTCCTCCTTCCAGCCTGCCAGATCAAAGACCTCTCTCCCAGAAATGACCAAATGCCATGAGTCCTGAACAAACCCCAATTCTATTTTTTTTTTCTTTTTCTCCCTCTTTTTTTATTCCTTTTTTTTTTTTTAACCTCAGGGCCCTGGCATATGCATTCCACATGGCTGAAGATGGAACAAAAGCTCTTGTGTGGCTGCACTGATGCTCTTTTAACCATACTGTGAGGGCAAGGACACAAAAGCAGCATATACTGAGGTAGAATAAGACCTTTGTTTACTGTGCACTGATAATTACTACAC
Source organism: Pseudopodoces humilis (assembly GCF_049639895.1). Taxonomy (NCBI): domain Eukaryota; kingdom Metazoa; phylum Chordata; class Aves; order Passeriformes; family Paridae; genus Pseudopodoces; species Pseudopodoces humilis. The sequence goes on from NC_142215.1 coordinate 3,480,284, forward strand.
CCATTTTCTAAAGGAAAAGTGCACATAAAGCCTCAAATAAAGTGATATAATACTGAATATTTGCTGTCATACCATCCCCTGTACTGCCAATACACTTGAGAATTTATGGCCTATTTTAATTATTTTTGTACTTCATTACAAATGGTTTTTATTTTTGCAGTGTCATTGGATTCACATTTCTGCTTGCAGTGGAATTTGTTTTCAGGCACTCAAGCATTCACTAATGCTAAAAATTTAATTTTCTGTCAAAAGATAAGTTATGTTGTAAGTAGATTGATATACAATGATCAGCAGATTTCTAAGACCATTTACTAAGGGAGCATGAAGTTACCATGACAATAATACAACTGCTCAGGATGCAGCTTCCAGTTCAACTTATACATATAATTTTTGGAATTGTTCTTAAAAAATAGTTTATTAGGAAGGCCCAAAGACTGAGATCCACAGTGTCTCATTTCTTGCAGTATAAACTAAATACTCAAAGATGAAAAATTATTTCTATAAAACACTGGCATATCCAAGATTCAGGTGTATTCTGCAGAACAGATTACTAATTCACTATTGTTTACCCATCTGCTTGCTTATGGACCAGTTCTGAGGTCAGGGAGCTGGATCAGGTACTTTTACTGTATTTTAAAACTGATTAACAGTGTTACACTGTCTTTCCTAAGACACACGTGCCTGCAAACTTAAAAGAATGTACAGGGCAAAGAACCTCCCAATCCCTGTCCAGCAAGGCTGTGCTGCTGCTGGAATAAACGTTGCACCCATCAATCCAGCAACAGGAAAATCAGATTTCCACTATGCTTAACGAGAGGCTCTGCTGACAGCTAAAAGGGACAAACTTGGACAAGGCAGAATGGATTCCTGGTTGACACAGTAGATGTCACCCAACATGTGAAATAAATGAAGTAAAAAAGGCTTCAAAAGCATTAAGCAATTTGTTTCAAATTTATTTATTTTAACACGGACACATCTAATAAAAAAAAGAAAAAACCTCAACCATTCTGTCAGGAGATGAATAAATTCTCTGCTTTTCAACACAGCTCCCTAACTGCAAAAAATTGTTTTGACAATATTTGCTTGACTATCACTTGAAAATACTTCTGCAATATTTTTCACCATTATTTAGCATCCTTACTCAGTCATTAACTGGAAAAGTGAAGTTGGATGTAAGAATACACACAAAAGCCCCACCAGCCAACATGTGCAGCAAGCAGAAATAATGCTACAATTATGCCTTAACTTCAGCAATACTCCAAGAAAAATATTTTCCCAAGCAACAGAAGATAGATTTAATCTTTTTGCTTTTCAATGCACTCTCTCTTCTACTTTATTTCATCACATCTTGACCACTCCGAAGCCTTCTGATTCTTCAGAGGAAGGATTAAACATTTACATTTATACTGTGCTGCTTTTCCTCTGAACTCTAGGATTTATGATTCAGTTTCATATCCACAGATAGCAAATTATCTCCAAATGTTCACCAGTGAGTCACTATTAAGAACTACTGAACAAGGTCAATTGACAGTCTTTGATGTTTCCCGTTATTTTAAAGTTCCTTTTGAATGTTTTGAATTTGAGTCTAAAAATAAAGAAAAAAGAAGGTGTGTCATTATATTAGAGATTTATTTCCTCCTTTTGAACTTAAAACACTTTAGTGGATCTATGGCTCATCCAGGTCATGGCTTGCTCGCAGATAAGCTACTAGTGCAAAAAGCAGCAAAAACTTTTATCCTTTAAAATTTCACATCTCATCTTACTGAATTTTTGCAAAATTAAAATTGTTTAACTTCCTCTCTCATGGGAGTTAAAAATATTTGCCAAAATAAGGGAAAGCAATTTGCTTGTTTTAGTACTGTGGAATGTGGATGATGCATCCTGGAACTCCTTTTCTCATTTATATAATGACATATGCTGGGACTTAACTGCAACACTTTGTCTGGAGACATTATTTGCACTTACTTTCCAGTAATATAAACTAAGGTGATAAAAAATTCAGAAAGAACTCTAAGTTCTTTAAAAACTGAACTGCTAGCACTGAAAAGATTAAGTTAAACCCATACAATGTAATTAATTTAGAAATTATGATCTCATTTTTAGCCATCTCCATTTCCAGCTTCTTTCCAATGTGATTATCATAACTTAATCTGCACCTAATTAACACCAAACTCTGTATTCTAGAAAAACTATTAATGGTTATTCAGATGGCAGGGCAGCTCTGCATATGTGTCTGTATCTCAGCTGAGATTACCCTGTGGCAGGGCTGGAAAGTGACAAGTTCAGAGAAGAGGATTTGCTTTTCCCGAAGGGAACACACAGTGACTGCCCCCAACAAACCCCCACACACTCACTGCACCTCCTACTCCTGACCTGCTTCCACTCTTCTAAACTTTCAAAAGGTTGAGCAAAAGGCACATCAATTCCTCCCTGGGCTACTACTGTGGAAATTTTGATGGATGCCTGTACATAGCACAGACTAAACTTGCAGTGGATTATGTGGTACTGACACTCCTCATGCTGAAAAGTAATTTATGTGGAGTTACTGGGACTCCACAATAAGTTTTAAACCCTAGTTGAAGAATCTTAGTTAAATTATCAGATCCAGCAAACAGAAACAGATCATTACCCAAAGTGGTGGAACTCAGATTACAGAGTACTATATTTAAGCACATCATTTAAACTTTTTCCCCTCGGTTAGCTAAAAATAAATCAAATTTGATAGCTGCCTTATTGCTTTAAAAAAACCCATGAAACCTTAACCTGCATTTTTTTTTATTAACATATTTTCCAACAATATGATCCCTGTGACAGCTCCATAAACAGAGTCTGCGGGGACCACCAAAGAAACTCACTTGTTGCTTTGTTTTTAACTTCTGGGGGCAGGCAGTTTGTTTTGCTGTGTCTGACCCCCCCCCCCAGGGTGGGGACTCACCGAGGGGCAGGAATGCCAGGCGGTTGCCAGCCATGGAGAGCTCGTTGAGGCTGGGCAGCTGGCACAGGTGGCGGGGCACAGACCACAGGTGGTTCCTGTCTGCAGTCAGGTACTGCAGCGAAAGGCACATGTGCAGCCTCTCGGGTAACGTCATCAGGCGGTTCGTGGAGATGTCCAGAGTCCGCAGCTCCCGCAGGTCTCCAACCTCTGCACAACAGGCAAGGAGAGTTATAACTACATGCACAAAAACCACCACAAAAAAAAACCCCTCACATAAATTAAAATTAAAGTTCATCAGTGGTGCTGCTTTTCTCCAAGACACTGTTCTATCAGTCCATGCTGAGAACTGATAATCATCCTCCTGTATCAAAAAGATTTGGAATATGGAGGTGATGGAGATTATCAGTATCAGTTAGGAACCTTTATCAGTATGTTCAAGTATGAGATCTTCCATAGAGCATTCCTGAATTGTGACAATTACTACTGTCAAAATATCAAGCATTTACCTAGTCCCAAGTCAGAGTGAGGAGAAAAAAAAAACCAAAAACCCAAACCAAAATGCAAACAAAAACACATTACAAAGCTTGCTGATATTGAGGGTGTTTTGTACAACCCCCCAAACCCAGGAAAATTCAAATGATTTTTTTTTTTTTTAAATATTGAGGATGGAGTGAGTGATTACTTAAGATTCTCTTGCAACAAGAGTTACAAACACATGCATAGCACTTCTTGCTTGACAGTCTTTCACCCAGCATGCTTGGGAAAAACAGCTCTGTCTTCATGATACAGTTCAGAAGGGCTAGTTTAAATTAGAAAGGAAATTTCTTAATAAATTTTAAGTGATATTGTTATATTGCAGAAAGATATTTCACTAAGTTCTAATCTACAGTAGCAATAGCTACAGTATCTACAAGTTTGTTTTTCTTTTTTTCCCAAGAATTTAAAAGTAGATTTTGTGTTTCAAATAGTATTGTATAATTTTTTTAAGGTAGTTAACAAGTTAAATTCTTGAAAGCATGTAAGACATGATCACATAAGCAGCCTCACTTGTGCAACAGTGTTTTTCCTTGTGTCTGGCCTGTGAAAGAGGATGCAGGACTGACTGACAAGTACATTCAAAACACGTTAAGCAGCTCTGCAGGTTTATTTAGTTTATTCTTTTACAGTTACCCTAAAAATTGGATAATTCTATATATTATTTCCCTCAAACAGGAGGAAACTATAACATTTCCCCCAAACACAGGGAACAGTTTTGCTTTGTTTTTAAATAGTTCACAGCAATGGAACCAACCCATGAAGTGCTTGGTGCCCCTAAAACTTGCTGCAGTTCTCAGCATCTTGCACACCCAAATGTACTTTGCTCTCAGCTGAATGAAACCAGCTCTTACATCTGAGAGCTGCTAAAACAAGATTCACTAGAATTTTCTACACTGAAAACACCAGACAATCTACACAATCCACAATCTGTACAATTTACAGCTCTATCACCCAGATTTTTTACAGAGATATAAATAGGGTAACACTGTTTAAGTTAAAGTTAAACAGAACCTGTTGTGGCCTTAAGCTCTCTGCACCAGGAACTAGAAAATTCACTGTTCCCCGAGCTCTGAGGTTGCACCTTGCATACTACACACAAAGAAGGAAACAAAACACTGGGTTAACCCAAGCTGTCTTCTACACAATGGGAAAAAAGTTCACCTTGGGAGAAACTGCTGTAAATGTTACTTTCAAGACTGGAAACATGAAAAGCAAAGAAAGGGAAGTTGTAATTCAGTATTAGAGATTTTCACACAAGTAATCATTAAACAAAATGCATGTGCACATTTAGAGGGAGTTTCTGCCCACTGCAAACAATCCCAGCATCAACTACAATAAAGACTCAACAACATCCTTTATGCATCCTTTTAGAAATATTACTGACAGAAGCAGCTGCTATACACAGATGATCACGTTCTTCAAACCTCTTAGCTTTGATGTCAACAGGATTAAGCTTTACTTGAAAAGGGTTTTTTTTGTTACAGGATTGACAATAAATGACAAAAGCAAAATAATCACTACCAAATAGCACAAGACTACTGTGCAAAAAGAACTGCAGCAGATCTCATTTCGAAAGAGTTTTATATTCATCACAAAGCCATATGCTTGAAAACAGTGACAGGAAAAGAGCCACCTACATTCAGCCAAACCACTGACCACATGCAGTCAATAATAGGCCCAGCTATTTTCATGCACTAACCTTTTTCTCTGCCACTAAAAACAGTTCTCTAGTTCAGTTTAGGTCCAAAATCCCATAAATGTTACGGTTGGCAAAGCTGGCAGAGTTTCAAAGGCATTGCTAGAATGATATGTTTCAAATCTAAGAGGAAATAAAAGTATTCTCACTTTATCCTTCATCCAAAAAACACATACCCAAAACTTCATCCTCTCTACCTTAATCTCCCAATGCATACCAGATGTAAACATCCACTTTCAACATCTAGTGCCACATGTTGCACAAACACCCACCGACCCACAATGAAGTTTAAGACTAAGCCAAACAACGAAGTGCCATCATAGTAAGGATATAACCTTTATATAAAAGCTATAATCCCCAGACTCCCCACCATAGGGCTCAAAGCTCAGTTTGAAGAACATGCTCAGACACTTACTAATGACACTAAATTGGTTTTCATCTCATTAAAGCTAAGGGAAACAATTAAGAGGAATAACACAAATATAAACAGTCCATTAATAAGTTTTTCAAGCTTTTAGTTACTAAATACTATTATTCTTGCTTTTAAAGTCTTGCAGTAGAAGTACTGCAGGAAGCCTTGTCTAACAAACACAGTGAAAGACTTGCAAATCTGTCTCTTGGTGTCAGCTAATCAAGCACTAGGATGTACCAGAGGTGAACTTTGGAAATTTACAGCAGATCCAGAAAAGGACTATTCCCAAACAAAAAGAGCTGACAGTGGGACTTCCAGAGATTCCCCCAGCACCCCCAAGGGTAATAAAGAGACAAGCATTATACACCACCATTAGACCACATTGAGGAGTTCCAATTACATTTAAATGAAATTCATAAAAGTCTAATTTAAAATTTATATTAGCTCTAGGACTAACACTATCAAAATCAACGCAGCATAGCACTGAGCCCCATTCTGATGTCAGAAGCCAGAAAAAACCCAAACTCCTCAGTAGCTCTGCTACCCCCCCAGCACAGGAGGACACAGATTTGTGGAGACAGAGAGAGCCCAAACGTGACATTCCCGTGCTGGTTGTGGACTCGGGCGTTTCATGCGTGTCCATCTGCAGGGATGGCTGCCGGCACATGGAGCTGGGCAATCCCATCTGCTCCCAATGTGCTCGCAGTACGCACAAGGGGCTGACAGACTGGGAATCCAACACTCCCTGACCCCACGGAAATTCAGCGCAGGCTCCGCATCCAGCGCCCTCCTCCAGCCTCTGCGGGGCCGTGCAGTGCCACAGATCCACACAGACCCACAAAGACTGTGTTCCAAAGCTGCCAGCCTTGGGGAATTAATTTTATCCTTTTCTCCCCTGATCACATGCAGATTGAGAAGGGATCACTCAGCTCCAAAAGGCAGCCTTTGCATCTGTTGTAAGAGCTCTCCCAACTAGTCGGAGAAATGGAAAAGTGAACTGTCTTCTTGTGTGTTGGGGTTTTCAACAAAAAGGTGCCAATAGATCTGTCCCACAACACAATGAAAAAAGAAAAATTAACATGACTTTAATATTTTTCTTAAAATAAGTGAAACCTGGAAAGGATTTCAGGGAATGTACAAAATTATTTACCTTCTAACAAAATGGGTGTTTGTATCAACATAATGCTACATCAAGAAAAAAAAAATCTAATTCTGATTCAGATGGTTTAAATGCCAATTTTTAAAATTAATTCCCATGGTTTTACGTGAAGGAAACAAAAAAAAAACATCTGGAAATAAGCAGCCTATACAACACAGAATAATTGCCAAAGGCAATTCAAACTTCCTTAATCTTTCTGGGGGTACAGGCCTCACCAGCTGCATGACCCAAAAATAACCAACAGTTTTTCTTTACATTTCAAGAGTAATCCCACCTTTCCCTGACGGGCAATAAACCAAAATTTCATCCAAAGATAAATGAAACACATACACAGTTGGATTTGAGTGCATGGGAGGGAAGGGTTTACTTTAAATCGGAGTCCTTACATCCCAGTAAAGTTAAAGGACAGGAAAGGGCTACAGACCTACCTGCATGAGAATGCACCTCAAAGCAGGATATTAAGGGAAAGTAGAGAACCTACAAGGAATGGAAAAAGGGACTGATCAGCAAAGAGAGCTGGCACTTAGAGGTCAGGCTGCAGAGGTTAAATGCAAACTGCCAGGAGGCCAGGAAAATGGGAACTCATAGACAAACAAATGGCTTCTCAACAAGAAATTAAGAACAAGAAATGAAGAACTGACATCAACAAGGAGTAGAAATTAGGAGGACAAACCAAATATTAAATTAGCTTTTTGCATCATTTTTTCCTGTAAGAATAATGCTGTGTATGAGGACAGAGACAGAATACCTCATGGGAACAAGGACAAAGCACTGCAAATTACCACATCCATTACTAAATGAAATGAGGCTGCTTAAAAAAATTTCCATCCCAGAATACTAAAAAAAAAAAAAAAAAAAGGGTTATATATCAAAATTGCAGATTCAGGCACGAGGATTCTCAATGAATAGGACATTTTCTGGGATAGCAGCCTAGGGTTGGAGAAGAAATGTAAAACCTGTGTTCAAAAAAGCCCTGTTAATGTGAGCTCAGTGCTCCTCAGCATCTCATAACACCTGTTCTAAGGGGAAAGAGCACCCAAGAGTAACCAGTGACTGGAACATAAATAGAAAGCAGAATGGAAATGCAGCCCAGATCCTCTCAAATGTAAATCATGTCATACTGGTTTATCTTTCTTTGATGAAATGTCTTGGTTAATGATAACACCTGAGGATCACACCTCATAGCAAATTACTGGGATGGAGAAAATATTACTAGTGGTGGTGTTTCTCAAGGGTCTACTTTGTTTAGACTTGCCATTTTGCACCTGGGTAAAAAATAATATTGGGTTTTGGGTTGCTGTCAACCCAAGTATTTAAAGTAGCAGTAATGTGGTAGAAAACCAAATTGTCATACAGGAGGAAAAGCAAGAACTTCTAGACTTAAGGAATAGAAATGGAAAGAAAAAGAACAGAAAATCATAATAGAAAAGAACAGACAATCATGTTAAGAAGGTGCTGCTAGTCAGGGCTCTGCTTGAAACAGTGAAGGAGGAGGGGGACTGGGTTATACTTGTTCCCTCCCAAAGGGCAAGGGGGCAATTTCTATGTACAGCCAGCATTTTCTTAGAAGGGAAGTTTGTTAATATTCCTTTGAATTGTAGGCAGTAATGCTGGTCTTGCTATTATCGTACAAACCTTTAACACTCTGCCACCCAAGAGCTCTAACAGGAGGTGATGGATCCTCTTTGTTCCAAGGTTTCAGCACAGGACTAACAAATTTCTGCTGTTTCCCACTGGAGTGGTGTTTTCCAGCCTGTGGTACCAGAGGGACAATGTCTTATGAACAGCTACAAAACTGAGCCCTGTGAGTCTGGCTGTGATTGTGAGCTCCCAGAGCCCAGGAGTGTAAGCTCAGCCTTCCCTCCCTATCCAAGGCTCTAAAATAAATGGTGGTTCCTCCAGAAAAGGAACAGAAGGTGCTGAGAGGGACTACCCTACTTCACCCTTGAAATAATGTTTTTATCAACTTCCATGAACCTGAGCATAAGATGCATTTCCTTATTAGACCTGTAAAACCAGGCATCAGTGAGGAAAAGTGTCCAACATCTTCCACACATAACAGAACTTACTACCTGTCCCACTAGAAAAAAAAGTCTATACATGCCATAAATTTAAGCGGATACTATTACCAATTGAAAACAGACAGGAAGTATGAGTTTAAATTGCGGAGAGCTTGATGGAGAAGATCTTCTTTAGATCTGCTCTGGAATGTCTCAGGAGGACTTAAATAGACTTTAAGATGGTTAAAACAAATTAAATAGCCTATCGTATATTACATTTCATTTACTGTCCTACCATGCAGCTCACACTTCACAGCCTATAAAAATTAAATTTTCTAGCACAAATTGACACTTAAGGTAGACCTGTGCCATCTTCAAACAAGGAAGTTTAATGATAACTGAAACAGATTTAAGGACAATGAAAGGGACAGGCAAATTGAATCCCATTTACATTTTGACACTGCTGCACGCAGCTCTTTTTCTGTATTGGCGGTGAGAGAGCTTGGAAAGTGTTCTGTTTCTCAAGTCTAATAGACCTGAAGATTATTTTCCTTATATTCTTCCCATATATTTGGAAATATATGGGAAACATTTGTTTAGTTTGTTACAAGGAGGGAAAAAAAGAGGTACTGGAAGAGATCTTGTGATATTACAGCAAGTGTTTTATGAATAACTCCCTTTTAAATAAGGTGCTGAATGAATTCAAACCCACAAGAATCCTATGGAAGAAGAAAGCCTCTATCACAGCTGATCAAACTTCAGTCTATTAATTTCAAAGCAATACTTACGGCTTCATTTCACACAAATATCCTGGCTGCATAGGACAGGGGAAAAGATTTTTCTGGGGCATGATAGTCCTTGTGAATGAACATAGTCATGTAACACCCCTCAAAGCTGTTCCCAATTTCTTGGTTTCACCTACTTCAGCCATAAACTACATTGACTCTTCTCCAAGACACTTAAGAAGCAGACAAAGCCCAAAACCAAGTGAAAAATACATACTTCTACTGAACACACCAAAATAGAATCTCTTTTGCCTCAACCTTGCTAAATGTCACATGCAAACTTAGTACCAATCCTCGTTTATTTTGTGCCATCATTCACAAGCAAAGGTGAGAAAAGTGGCTCCATAAAGTCCAACCTTGCTAAACAGTAATTTTAGGTCAGTTAAAAATGGCTGAAAATAGACATCAGGTATGAGGGTCTCATTAAGTCAAATTCTTCTAAAGGTCAATGGTTCCCCATCTTATAACCACAATTAAACTTCAGTTAACACAACTGGCAGCTGTCTGAATGCCATGGGCCCAGCACTCTGTGCTTCCCTCAGCACACACACAGGGCACATATCCACAGTGGTTATTAGTCTGTATTTCCTCTCAGTGCAGGTCTGGAATTACATTTCTGTCCACAATTTGATGGTTTCAATGAGAACAGTTAGAATAAACCAGATGATAAAAATACCAGAAATTATCATACACGAGAAAAGTGGAAAAGGTGGGAGGAAGGGCAAGAGGAACAGGGAGAGGAAAAAATTGTTTATGCACAAAGGTAACTCAAGGCCATGAAATGATCAGGTTTGCTGTTTTCTTGGTTTGGGGTTTTTTGTTTGTTTGGTTGGTTTGTTTTTTCAGAAGACAACCTACCCTTTCATTTTGCTCTAGTGTGCTCTGCCTATTTCACTGCCCCACAGCAAGGTACTGTTGCTACACAAACAAGTTACAGATGTGAAATTAATGTATTAATATTATTCTATGGTTTTATTAAATGATATCTCAAATTTTGAATACAGCAGCCAAAATTAAGTACAAAGAGTCAGAATGGTATCAAATGGTATCAAATATATTGCATGAAAAATTCTGCTAACGCTCTACAAAAGAAGTCTCTTACTTAAAGAGTTTTTTTTGCTGTTGTCTTTTCATTGAGAAGCAGCTGTTTTCCTTTTCCTGGGTGGTATGAACATAAACAAAAGTGACATGAATAAAGCATGAGACCTGTTATATTTCTCTTGTTTTGTTTATGTCTGACTATCTTTACTGCTGCACATTGTCCACCATTCACTGTGCACTAATATCAATACATGGAAAGGGGGGGGGAGAAAGCCTTCCAGAAAAACTTTGTGCATAAAATACAGAGCTGATGATTTAAACTCACAGTGCCAGACAGCTGAAAATGGCTCCTTAAATATAACAAACCAGTACTGAAACCAAGGCAAACAAAAGGAGCATCCTAAAGAGAGATTAAGGACAGCTCAGGAAGCCACAGAGACAGGGCTAGTCCTGGCTGTAAATTCTAGGACAGCTTTTTCCTTTCTTCTTCCAAAGAACAACCAGAGATCAGCACAACAGAGAGGTCTCTCTGACAAACACAGATGAGTGGCTTCTAACCCATTACAGCACTGGTGTCTAAATAATCCACACAAAGACCGATCTGTTGTGACTGTTGCTATCAACTGTTTCCAACCAACTCACAACAGACAAATCTTTCTTCTTCTTGAGGTTAGTTAGGGGCTTTTTTTCTTCCTCTCCACTAAATACATAACAAAAGCAATAGGTCCAGGTTCAATTTTCATCTTTCAGTGCAAAGTACTGTTGTAAAACAGCAAGTTATGGCTCACTCATTGTACTACTGGGAGACACCACAGAACACCCTTCTCTGAGGGTCAAATTTGGCCTTCATAACAAAAATATGCAACTACAAATTTGTGTGCGATAAGGAAAAGAATCAAAGGGAGATCTTCAGCTTGGAGCCACATTTACAGCAGTGGAGTTACCATTATTAGTTTTTTAAATGAATGCTACTGGATGGGACTCGCTTAATTCACGTCCTATGAAAATAAGAGTTCTTCCAGGCCACTGGCAGTTACTACAAATTGCAACAGCAATTACTGGGGAGGGACTGGCTAAACCTTGTAGGAAATTTCCCAATACATGAAAACTATAGATCCAGATGTCCTTCTCTAGCAGCAACACCAGGAGATTCTCTTGCTTCTCCTCACTGTCCCAGCTGTCTCTGCTGAACTCAGCCTGGAGAATTCACCAGCAGAGAAGGGGAGGCAGGAATTGCTATAGTGACATGGTTACTACTTGAGAAATGGTATGGACCAACTACTAAGAGTTTTAAACTAAGATTATCAGTAAAAAAGAAGACATTTGACTTCAAGCAACACTAGCATTATCCTGATTTCATAAATGCTGAAAGCAACTGCAAGCCTTGTCTTAATCAGTGATAGTTTCTGCTGTTTAGTGTTTCAAATCAGCACAAAGTAGACAAGGCTTGTAATTACACTCCAAACCCCCCACTCAAGGAGTTCTGAATTGCACTGCTTTACCTACGCAAGTAAATAGTCTTAGTTCATAAAGATCTCAAACGTTAAATAATTACCAACTAGAGTACACTTGCACTTGCTTGGCATCAAAGCCTTCCATCTAGAATGACAATTTAATGCAGATTTGGACAATACAAAGGAAAACAGATCTTTATTTTAAATACCCCAACAGTAACATTAAGTTAACAGAAATACAGGTATCAAACTCTGTGTGTGACATGAACCATGAGAAGGTTAATCTCACATCATACCTCGAGTTCTACACATTCTCTTTACAGGCTTTTTCCATTTAGATTTAGTGTCAGTAAATGATGCACTCTATTTTGCCTCAATTCATTTAATAGAGCAGCTGAGTAAAAAGAAAGATGTCAATAACATGGAATACTTGAACTCTCTCACAGTGGTATGCAGAAAACTGAATTATACTTGGTCAATAAGGTCAGCATGGAAATTGATATATTATAAAATTCTTCTATTGCACAGCATTAACAGTTTGTGTTTGTTCCCTTTCAAAGACTGAATGACTTTGTTCTCCAAGCTTCCCTGAGCACTCAATCCTACTAGTAAATTGCATTTGCTTAATGCACAAGTAAAATCAGCTACCTGTTAATACTGCTAATCACTGTACAGACGTTAGGGAGAGCTTAAGGGAAAGAAAGGGAAAAAAAACCAAGGGAACCCAAGAGACAAAAGTACATTCATAGATAACTTTATTTATAAAGACTTTAGAGTTTAACTTAAAGTAAGTTAAAAGTTAACACCCAGCCCTAGAAACTATAAAAAAATAACCTTCAAGAACTATTTTTTTTTCTGTCACAAATGTTAATTTAGTGCAACCAAAATAAAAAAAGATCTCACAAATTGCAAATTAGTAAAAGGTTTAGTAAGAGGTATTACATGAAAAATTACTAGCATATTAGTTGATTCAGAATTAACAGATAAATTTACTTTAAAACAATGTCAGTAAAGGTAGCAGTCATGGACATAATCCCCCTGAAAAGCTGATTTTGCTTGTACAGATTACTTGAACTTGTCTTAGGACCCTCCCAAAATAAGTCACTGCAGCAAAATGAAGTTAGAGCTCCTTGGCAGTCCAGCACACTGAAATCACTAAGGCCTTTCTGAGGTAAAGCTGGAAACTGCAAAGCCATTACCACCATTTCTTTTTTCACACATTTACAAACTGATGAAAAATTTCAGAGAAGAAACACCGGCAGTTTAGTATCTGTTCAAAGCTGAGGTTCTCTGAAGGCCTGACTAAACACCACTGAACAGACTGTTGACATTAAAGAAGTTCTCGTACTACAAAAAGCTCAACACCATCTGTATTGGAAACATCTTTCTCAAAATACATCTCCACCTCTGAGGTTTGGTCTCAGCCTTATCAATACACATCTGTCTTCACCCGTGCGAACAGCTATTGGCAAACATTTACAAGAGACGCCCTTAAAACTCCCTTGAAGTTCAGTTTTACTTTTGGGTAACAGCTCTAACCCAGACTTTTACAAGTATTTTAAAGAGCATCTGTTTTGAAGTTGCAGAAGCGAGATGTTCATATATCTCACATGTGTTTGAGCCAGGCAATCAGTAAAGGCTTATCTTTACAATCAGATCATCAGCAGAAGAATTCACTGATGACAGATGAGTTACAAACCAACTTTTTCTGCAATTCCTTTACTTAGGAAGCAGGTCTGGGATTACACACTATACGATTACTTGAGTTGAGGTTCATTTCTCAGAGCATGTCCTCAGTAACAAGTGGTTTCTGTAAGAGCAGTCAAAGGGAAAAGACTTACTAGGAGTCCCATCCTGCTCCTCTCCCAATGGAGACAGGCTGACACATGCATTGTACAATGAGGAGAACCCGCCTCGTGACAGCCGGGGGTGCTGCTCAGAACCTGACTGCTGCCAGCCCTAACACGGAAAAACCCTGGTATCAAATTCCAAAGAGGCTTTGCTGTGCTCTCAGTAGAGGATTCAGCATGTTGAGGGAAGAAGTTTCAAAAGGAATGACACCTTAAAAAAAAGATACAGTAACTTACATGAATTTTCTTTTGATGAAGATTTTTTTCTTATGTAAGAATAAAGGTAAAGGATCCTAAAGATTCCTTTTTGGGTTAGGTAGGGCTTTATCTAAAGCACAAAAACAAACTAAACCCCCCACAATATCTTAATACACTTTATTATGATAAACACAACAGTGATTACATGAATTTTCACCAGTCCTGATGACAGTTGCACAGCAAAGCAGCCAGACATGCAATGAGCCATCACTTTCTCATTTACCAAGATTACCAGAGATGCCACCAAGAATTTTGGAGGTGGAGGGGAATTTGCCAGAGCTATGAACAGAGTAATGATCTACTAAGCTTTAGAGCCCACTCTGATAACCCATAAAATTAAAACAACTAGAAATGTTAGGTTTTATAGTCTTTATGGATTTCTAGATGCATTTATGTAACAAACACCTTCAAACTCCAAGCAGGAACACACAGAATTACATCCCTGAAAAAGGAAATTCCTAGTAGTCTGTTTTTCTACATTTTAGATTCAACTGCACAGGAGTAAGACTGACCAAAAGCAACCAAAGACCCTCTACTTCTTCCTCTCACTTGCTCTGCAGACAATAAACTCATATAAAACAAACACCACAGATGGAATAATGACTGAACTCAAACACAACTGTAGTCACTTTCAGACTGATTTTTTTCTGTGGTATATAACTGTCACAATGAGTCCTCCCCATAAATTTCAAACCCAAGTTTTCAAAACAATCAAAATGTAAAAAACAAATCATTCCGTTTGACCTTCATTATCTAGGTCTGTGTGCCAGGTCTAATTAGTTCTCATGAGCACATTCCACTTTTTAAAAACAGACTGTAGAAATACATTTTTCAAACTAAAAGGAACACAACGCATTGTTTTGATGCTACAGCCTGAAGCCCTTTATCTGAGTTTTATCAAAGTATATTCTATCACTGATCAAAGCAGCAATGACAACTTAATGTTCTCTAAAGTTATATATTGCAGTATAAACTTCCCACTTTTGTCTCGTGGCCCCTGGCTCAGCATGACATTGGGGGGACATTCAAAGGTCAGGAGGCTTTCTTTCCAAAGCCATCAGTTCCTAAGTGGCAGCTCTATCCATAGCAGAAGTGGAGAGGAGAGGAATTCCATCAAGGCTCTGTTCCCATGTACCCTTAAAACTTCAAGTTGTCATTTCTTCTGTCAGGTGTTTGAATGACAACTTGGTATATTACTGTATCAACTATCTGTCTGTCTAGCAGTATTTCCACATCACCCTATTACTCATGTTATTGTCATCTCAAGACTATTTCTCACTCTAGTATTAAAATCAATATTTAATCTTAAATTTCTTTCAACTTATTGCTTTGCATATACCACGTAACTAGCTTTTAAAAGCAAAGTCTGGAAGTTACTTGGACATGCAAGTCTTTCCCTTTAAAAAAAACAACTGTATTTTAACAATTCACTGAGAAATCTCAAATTGAGTTTACTAGAAGAATGTTATGCAATTTTATGTTTAATGAACTGTGTTGAAATGAGCTGTGCTTAAGACTTCTTATTTAATAAAAAGGCATAAGAACATGCAACATAGCTACCACATTTCTACAGTCATATTAAGACCTCCAACATTTTCGCATAGTTTTAAGCTTCAGATGAATGGTTGTCAGGATTACTTAAAGCACTCTCAGCATCTTCAAAATTCCTGTCTACCCCCACAAACAAGTGGAAAAGCCCTGGAGAAATGAGGCTTACAGTCAACTTGAGAAATCAAGGACTGCCGAGTAGAAGAACAAGCCAGGATTTGAGAGGCAGCACCAAATCTCTGAACAATAGAGAATCCAGTTAAATCTGCTCCCATCCTCTCAGGAATGCAAGAATCTTCCAAGTACCCCCATTAGAAGCAGCTCCAACCCCTTTATCTCCTATCTGAGAGCCCTCGAAGGGAACAGCTACGGGGAAAGCCCATGGCCCAGAGCTCAGGAACAGACAGGTCCCTGCAAGGATTCTGATTTTCAGGAGCACTGCTAAGGCAGAAGCTCAACAGGCTTGGGAGCACCACCGGCAATAATTAGTTTGGCTCTTCCTGCTCCATCCTTGTTTCACCTACACCTCATCAGGTTTCTTAGGAGCTCCTCTTCAAAGGAGGGAAGGAAAAGGGAGGGGCTGGAGGGGATAATTCTGTTGATAATTCTGGTGCATGGAAACATTTCACTAGGATCTCACACGGAACAGAAGGGAACAAATGGCAGCATTGGCCCAGTCTCAGAATCCAGTTTCAAAATGAAAAACATGGGGATCTGAATTTTGGAATTGAGAATAAAATCAGAATTGAAAATAAAAGAATTGGGCAACAGCAAGTCACAGGCAGCCTCACATGGCAGACAATAAACTCACAAACTCACACAGACACAGTGTTACCCTCTACAATCAGGTTTGTTCAACAATCTATTAATAAAGCAATTAGTGAGCAGAACTCTGGTGGTGTAATTCCAAGATGTCTCTGTCCAGACAGGTGATGCCACCATAACTGTCACTACAATCTGGCAGCCAGGAAGAATTGCCACATAAAAAAGGAACATTTATAGGTCAGTCTGCCCAGATCAAACGAAGGAAGTCCAACAAAACAAAGATGTCTGAGACACTGATGTACAGCATCCAGCTCCCAGACACTCCTGGATCTATTAATGAACTCAGTAATTACATCAGCATACTGCTCATGTTTAAATACAGTCAAAACTCAATCAGGCACAGATTTTTTTTTCAAGTTAAAGCATCACCAAAGCTAGAGGCCAAAAACAAGTGTGACTGAGCCAAAATTATTATAATCTTGCTAAAATGTGCAAGAAAGAAGAAAAAAATCAAAATCAATAAAGTTATGTTACAATTTTGAGTGACCTTTAAATATAGTAGAACTAATATTAGAAAACTCAAAACACTTGGTCATTACCTTGTGCTACAATAGGATTTTAGGCTTCCAGTTACTGACATGAAGCCTCATTGCCAGGTTCGGTTTGTGCCTGATCTTTTCCTCTGATATGGAATGACCACAGAAGTTAAAATCTGTTTCATGAAATTGCAGATACTTGAAAATATAACACACTGAACCATATCACAATTTCTTTTTTTAACTAAGCCCATGCTCACTAAACGAGCCTAATTTCTAAATACTTTTTCCAGTGATTGCTCTAAATTAGAATAGCAAATATTAAGATGGAATTTTCTAGTCCAATAAGCCTGGTACACAAAGCAATATTTGAATCCATAATTTAAATGTTACAATGAGAGACGCTGATGGCTTCCTCCAACTGGTTCCCATTAGTTTTTAGATTACTGAATTACAGCACATACACACTCAGCACATGCATTTCTGAGGACCTGCTGTGCATCACCAGAATGAGGAATACCAGGAATACCGCAGGCCATTGTTGAAAGAGATACTTTTGTTGGATTTTTTGTTTCTTAACGTCATTTCTGCTACAGTTACAGGAAATATTTCAGTTCCAGTGCACCCAGTAGAAGCCCATCTGGAAGAAGTGTTGGAACAAAAGCCTATATTGGAAAAATATTTTTAACCATAAAATATAGGTCTGGAATTTTTCTGACTATGTTTATACTATTTTTGTTACCAGCATCCAGTGACATTATGAACCTTCCATGGTACACTGAAAAATGTTGTATGATAGTAACAAAGAGGCTTTTAAAAGCCCCTCAACAGGGGGGAAGTGGAAAAGAAAATAACACTAAGAAGGGGCAAGCAGACAAAGAGAGAACAGTGAGCAGCTCTGTGCACAGATGACTCATTCTGACATTCTATACAGGTGAGGGTATACAGGAAAAACTTCAGTCAGCGAAAATTTCTAGGAATTTAGGGGAATTCTTTTATTCTCTGTCTTCACTTCCCTCCCCATAAATTTCAAGCACTCAAAAGTACTAGTAGTCCTCCTGAGATTTTAACCCAAACCAAATGTTTGAGCAAGGCAGACTGTTATAAAATCTCAAGCAATCAACATCCTTTAATTAAATAGTTACCACTGTGCTTGGACGTGCACGGAAGTTAATCCATAAGGAATACCAGTTGTACAATACACTGCCCTGTGCTTTGGTCACCTCTAGGCAGTCTCAAAGTCCAACCCCAATCATTTCCCATCCACGTTGCCATTTTGTTCCTGACTCCTCCCTGCTGTAATTTCATACGGGAAATTTTTCATAATAAAAAAATTCAGTCCTCACAGTCTGCCTGGATAGGGCTGTATTGGAGTTTATACAAAACCAAAACATTTAAAATCTTTTCCTCCTAGAAATCTAAGGAATGACTTAGAGATACTATCAGGTATTTTTACTGTGGTTCTGGATTAATACAGCATAATTACCAAAGCCTTACTAATACTGATGTGAAAAACACAACACAGTAACAGGCAAGTGTGGGTAAGTTTTGCATCGATTTAGGAAAAAAAGTAATTAGTTGTTGATGAACCTAAGAGGTAATGTAAAGCTTAGTATGCTGACCCTTGGTTTTAATACAGCAAACTGAAGCTAGAATTGAATTATTAAACAGAGCACATAATTTACAGATCTGTGCAAAGAAAACCTTGTTTTTAATAATTAGGCATCAATTCCTCCACAGATTTTTATTTAGGAGGCCATGCTCCTTTAAATAGTCACATACTTCTAGAGTGCTCATGTAACCTAATCTGTGTTTTCCTCAAATCCCCACAAGTCCATTTACTTAAAAACACCACGCTCCTGGATGGGTGCCTGGCGTACCAAACCTGTCCCGTCGTGCATATTTTTATCCATGTTACTAAATTAGGAAAGCAGAGTGGACTAAGGTTATGCCAACTTGGAAAAAAGAACAGGGTCTACATCAGTTTGTGCCTTTGCTTTTAAATTCACAACCATTATAAAAAAAATTTGAACTTTATTAAGTATCAAAGCAATCTGCCCTAACCAGAGAATAACCAGTAATAAAAGCAGAAGGGAAATCTGGGGAGAGCAGCTAAGAAGCCGAATTTATTCCTCTGATTTTGAAGCCTCTAAATCAAAATGTGGAACACAAGTTCAAAAAAATGAGTTAGGACCACATATTTTCATGCCAGGGTCTAGAGTAAGAATAGAATTACTGGCAAGCTGTACCCATCAGTGGAAACCTACTGTGAAAAGAAGGGAGGGAAGAAGTCGTGTTTATGTGCCTTTAATTAAGATTTACTGAAATGCCTTATATTGAGCTCTATTCAGAATTCTAAGCTGGGTATACAAGAAGTCTTTACCAGTTAAATACTAGTATGAATAGTAAATACAGATATTGTACTTTACAGCAACATTAAAAAAGTGAGAGAAATGAATATGCAGTTTTCATATCTGGAAGTTTCTCCTGCCCCCAATTAGTAAAGCAAATTCTGAAGCAAAGCAGACTTTGCAATAACCACTCAACATTCCAAGGGTTACTGTATAAATAGACAAAGAAGCAATCAACAATTATAATTTGATTTATAATTTTAGTAACGACTGAACCCTCCTTGTCATCACACTGAAGTGACCTATGCAAGAGAAAATTATCTAGTATTTATCTATAAAAGTTATGTATTTCAAAATTCATCTGCCTTAACTCTTCCAGCCTTCTGGAAGCACAAGTCGGTTCAGTAATTTAAACTCACTGATCTTACCGCTATTAATTTCCTATTAACTTAGAGGGTTATTCATTATGGAGAGATAATTATTAATTTCCTAATAATGGGTGGGAAGACTCAATCCTCCCTAACATTAAATATGATCGGCCTCAAAAAGGTGTGGTCTTAACAAATGGAATGGGAACACCCAAGTTCTATTTCTGGCTAACACTGACTCCTGCTGTGGCCTGGAGCAAATCACTTCTGTTAAAAACACTTTTTTTTCTACTCTGTAAAATGAGGATAACACTCCCTTATCAGCTTCACAGGATCTTTCTCAAATGCTTTGAAGATAAAAGTTTTATAAGCCTACAAATGTATTTTAATGAGTCTTAAACTGATTATATTTCTAAAACAATTTGCCCTAAAAAGAAAAAGGATTTGAACAGAACTGAAAGGAAGGGTCTCTGTGCTGTTAACCTCCCATAACATTGCTGCAGTTTGCACTTTAAATACATCGAAGACACAAGTTCATTTTCCTTCAGAGTCTGCCTAAAGGAAGCAAAATGGCAACAAGTGGATGCAAGCTGCAGGAGCTTCCAGAGACAACACAGAAGTGTGGATTTGCAATGGAAGCCACACTTTCCCTCTGCTGGGGCAGGAACCTGCCCTGGACTCTGGCACAGACCTGCACCCCCCTCCAGCAACGGCTGCTCCATCACCTGCACTTCCCTTAACATTCAAACAAACACAAACCCCACATTTAACAACAAATTTGCTATTATTTGGCCACATTTTGTTCTTTTTTTTTGCTTGGTTGACACACTCAGCTCTTGGTTTTTAAAGTTCCTGAACAACATACACAAAGGGAATCATGGTCTAGCCCATGTCAAGACAACTGCTGATTTTTTTTCCCCTCTTCTTAAAGGGAATTTTGCCAAAAGATGGGCTGGGATCATAAACCATACCCTCTTCTTTAATTACTTAGCTTTTGCTCTTGACTTGGCAAAACATTAAGCTTTTCATTTCAGTAAATCTATAATTAACTCCAGCATGTGCTGAGTAAACATAACCTCACTTTTAATTAAATCTTAGAACAAGATGCTACAAAACTTGCTGTTTCTAAAGAGAAGTACCTCTCAAGCAATGGGCAAGAAAAAAAATCAAATCCTTGTCAAACAAGAAACTTAAATCTAACTTTGAGTATAACCCACTCTCTTTTAAGTCATCTGTTCCCCAAACATGCATTCCAGATAAAAGATCAAAATGTAAACCTGAAGAGCCAGCACTGCACATCAAAAGATTCCAAGGCTAAAATCAAACCAAATCTAAATGGTAACAGCAAAACAGAGAACCTTGACTTCAGGACTCATCAAGAATAATTTTTATAACGCATCTCACTGGATTTATTTTGTTTTCAAATGACACAGTTACTCACACAAAGAGAAGTATTTCTCAAGAATGAAAGGAACTGAAGTGTCATACGCATTATAACCATCAGAAACAAAGGGGAACTTTCTAATTGGTCATTTGTGAGTGAGAAGATCAGAAAATTTCCTTCTGACAATACTCATATATAGAACTAACTCTACAATTCCAAATTTAAATTAATTATCAATTCACTGAATAAAAAGAGAAATCTTGGAAAAAATTAAGTTCATCTGTGAAAACACAGTGTCATGTCTAAGTCAAGCTCATACATGAACTAATGTAATAATATGAAATAACCATCTTTTGTTTATGTTGACTTTTTCCAGTAACATCTTTGGTGTCACACATTTCCAAATGGCCCTCAAGAATTCAGATTATTTAAGTGCTACATTTAAATAGCAGAAAACTTCACAAAACTTACTTGATGTTCAAGAATTGCATTTACCAGAGCCAAATAAATCAACCAAGAAACTGTTAAAGACAGCAGCTACAAGATTTACAATTTGCAGAACAAAAAAAAAGTTGTGCATTTAAATGAAAACAAGTCCTCAAGAGAACTTTAGAACATTAAACCTCGTTTTACTTATCTGCAACTGTTTTAATCAGCTCATCTCTGAAAGGCAGAACCTCTCAGGGATTCTGATTACCCCAGAACGTAGATACTGACAACTGCATTAGGCAGAAGCTGGTCCGCTTATTAATCTTATCTGAAGTATATTCAAAATATAACACTAAGATAATTTTACAAAGCATTTTCTTCCAGCCATTTGTTATTATATTTCAGTTTCAACACGCTTATTCTGGACAAATTTTTCCCTTTAATTCTCATCAAGTGCAGCTGAGTCACCTCTGAGCAGTTCTCCCAACAGCTGAAGGATGCTGATGGAAGCTGCCTCAGCAGTGGCAAATCAAACACAGAGCCTTGAGGCCAAAGCTCAGGATCTGCTCCGAGGGTGTCAGTGATTTGGGAGTGTTTGCTGAGCCGAAAGGAAGGACTATCAGTCACACTACCAGAGTGCCACTGCACAGAAGGTGCTTCCCCATCTCCAAGGGACACCATTTCCATGCTTCACCTAATGCCCATTTTCCTCCTAATCAGTCCTTGAATTACCTGATTTCTTCAGGAAGCTAAAGCTTATGTCTCCACACTGTCTACATGTATTTGTATCATTCTTCCCCATCTCCTCCCTTAAAATATTATTTTAAAACTCACTGAACAATCATGACCAAACCTGAGAAAAGCAGAGCTGTTGTCATTATTAATTTCTCCCATGTTTTATTAAAACAAGTACTTAAAAGATCAAAACCTTGCCCATTCCAGTGAAGATAAACAACAGCGCAGGCTCAACCTCTATCTGAGTCTGAAAAATCTCTACAATCAGACTAGAGGCTTAAATCTAAATCTTAAATGCACACTACTTGAATTAGTTCAAAATTTAATTTCTATAAGGCAAATCTTAAATACTAAAAATGAACATTAGGAGCACAATTGTGGAACAAAACCATTAAAAATGCATAATGAATCAACATATGCTATTAAGTGCATTGTTTCTTCCAGCTCTTAATCACAATTAAGGAAGACACAACAAAGAAACATTCTTAAGAATTAAAGTGCAATAGAACAGTGGGGGTGTTCAGACACATAATAGCAAACATTTACCATCCAACAGTTCGGCAGCTGCAAGGAAGATATTTCTTAGCAATTGATTTAGGATATTACCAAGAGTATCTTCCTAGATATCCATGGAATTTTGAAAAAACTGAGGGTACTTTTAACACCAGACATGGGGAATAGAGACCCAAGAGGAATGCCAGGGCAACCACTAAAGAAATTTCCATAAATGACTGTCATCTAAACCCAAAAGCACTTTTTTAAAGCAGATCTTTCAATTCTGCACAAGCTGTGCTGGTAGAAGCTAAGTTATATCTTAAATGGTTCCTTATTATAAATTAAAGCCATTTAGAGTTGCCTTTCCCTAGCAGTGCAGTGTCTGCCGTGCAGAAAGTGAACACATAGCAAAATGATGCACTGCAGTGAAATCATGTCCTATCCTTGTTCAGCAGAACTTGCCAGTTTTCCAACAGAATTTCCCAACAGAATGCTAGCTGACACTATAATGAAGATTCATGCTACCAGGATAATTAAGGATGAAACAATCAAAATTTATTATTTTGCTCTCCTTTTTCAATTGTTGAACATAAGTGTTATTTTGAAACTGTAAGATTTTTTTTTAAATTAAGTCTTTGAAGTCTTCACAATTTTACAGAGAACATCTAAGAAAACATGCTTGGAAGCCCTCTTTGGGAATTGTTCTGTTTAGTAAACAGTCAGTCCAATAGATTAACTCTCCAGTGGGCAAATTATGTAGTGTGAGTGAAAGGCTAATCCTGCTTGGGCTGGTAACACTTGTGTGACATCCAGTCCCGCTGACAGGATTAGTGCCAGCAGCAGCAGTGGCACAAGGGACACCACCACAAACACAAAGACCACACAGCACTGCATTCTCCAATGCACAAGCAGGCAACACCAGTTGCATTCCTGAACATGCCAACTTTTCATGCACACAAACCTAAACACGTTCAGGGACAATGCTCAGGACCAAATTTTCTATAAACTTCAGGAGAAATTTAATGCAGCAAGTCTCAGCTGATACCAGTTCCTAATCAAATGTGGTAGACTCCAAATCAACTCTTCAGTAATGTAAATTATCCTTTTGAAAGTCTTTTTTGGAACCTTTTTAAGTTAATGTGTGAAGTTTTGCAGAAAATGTGTCACTTTCTCTTTGAACAAGTCTTTCTTTCATGGTACAGCACCATAAGGTAAATTATCTTTGAGGAACATAAAGCACACTCAAGTCACTCCTTTCTTTTGAATGTAGGACATCTGAAAATTGATGGAAATTTTATTGGCCCTGGGTCATAATGTTTAACAGGTTTATCTAATTCCATTCCAGAGCATTTACATAGTCATATACATTTTTTTTTTCTTTCTAATCATAACCATCCTTTGACTTTTTTTTAAGCAGTCTAGAAAAGTGCAAGGAAAGGACAGAGAGACTTCTGCACCCAAAACTTCAAGGAGCATTTGCAATACATTTCTTGAGAATAAAAAATGTGAACTTAAAACATATGAAGGTCACATTGAGAAATTAGTTAAAATAGAATCAAGAGCTAATCCTGTTAGATTAAGTTAGACCAGTTTTTTGAAATCATAGCCTTAAATTTTTATCATCTCTGCAGATCAGAAAATGCAAATGCACCAGGGAAAAATTAAAAACTAAAATTATAAAAGTATTTGAAAATCACCATTATCTTATCTGAACAGATATAAGGGTGATGGAAGAATAATAATGTTATATCTGCTTATCAAAGTATTTAGAAGACAAAAAAATCATTCAAAATCTGCCTATGGCCAACTTTTTCTGACTTTGTGTCACATTTACTTTGAATAAATTTTGCTTTTTTATTGTAAACTAGCAAGACAAACATTTGTTATCTACTGTCACAATGAGATAGAACTGCCATAGGCAAAGCTACTAGACGTGTCTTTTTAGAAAATATGAGATTGGGGCTGTTGGGCGAAAAGAAAGGAAGGAAGGACTGGAATCCTTTCTATTGTGGAAAATTGGAAGAAACATCATTTTATCATAATGACAGTTGTCATTGGCATTTTGTGTCTTCTCAAAGAAGTTCAATATTTTCTTGATACGATGGCAAACGTTGTTAAATAAATACATTTTTCCCGCTTCAGCAGCATTTCTCAGGACTCTGCAAGCACACAGAGCACAGCTTTTCTCTAACTACAGAGCGCACTGGGAGCAATACAAACCGCAATCCCAGCAAGTGCAGGGTGCAGCAGTCAGTAAACCAAGAGCAGATCACTTGGCAAGTGAAGCTGCAAGGCTGTGTCAGTGCTGTGACCCCTCAGACACGGCACTCACCTGCAGGTAAATATTTCAGCTGGTTGTTTGCCAGGCGAAGGTGCCGCAAGGACCTCAGGCGGCCGATCTCTGGACACACAATCTGCAGGGCATTGTCGCTCAGGTCCAGAAACTGCAGCTTAACCAGGGAGCCAATGGCTTGTGAGAGAACAGATTAAAACATGAATGTGACCCAAGAGTAACATGAAAATTTTCACAGGACTGCGAGAGGAGGACAAGCCACAGTACCCAACAGCTGTGTCTGAGCACATCTCGAGGTGCTAAAGCCGGTCTCACAACTCAGTGACATCAATTGTGGAAATGCTGCTCTAGCTAACGAACAGCTCTGCTGGCAGCGAGACGGGAGTAACAAATACAGTGATGGACAGAATACTCCTACCTCCAGATTCTCCTCAGACAATTCTGCTCTGAAACCACTTTCACCATTCTCTTCCTTTGACTCTATCCAATTTATATTCAGAAAGAGCATAAATTGAACACAAATTCCTCAAGTTGGGAGCATAATTGCAATTAAGACAAGGAAAAGAAACTAGCAGAAGTTCTTGCTCCTTTGGGTTTCAAATCTGTCATGATCTAAACCAGCAGAGTATTCAGTGTGGTAACTGCCTGAAAGCAGCAGACACTCTGGATTTTTACTTTCTGCAGATGAGTGCCATTTAGCCTTTTCCCTTTCTGCAATTAGAACTGGAGCAAACAGCATCTAGGTGCATTTGAGAATTCATTAAAAGAATTTAACATAGCATAAACAAGGACATTATCAACTAAAAGCTACACTGGTATATTTTGTATGAAAATCTTTAATGTTTTATGGGAAAATAAAGGAAAAATAGGCCTCTTCAAAGAAGAAAAATGAATATTTTATGATTCCTGCCACTTATCGTAAGCTGGTAGATTACTTACCTTCAGGTACAACAACTATGTTATTTGAATGAAGGTACCTGGGGGGAGGAGAAAAAGCAGAGGACACCACCTGTTACCCTCAAGGACTTCTGCTACATAATCAGTTTGCAAAATATCCAATTTCAGACTGAAAGAGCACCCTCAAAGACATTCCTCCCTATGACCACAAAAGCTGTGGAAACTGTATAAACTGGCAATGGACAGGTACTTAAGTTTCACTTGTATTATTAAATGATTAGCATAAAAATAAAACAAAATTACATACAATTATGTAAAACAAACCATTCACAGTTACAATAATAATGGGCTTTAGTTTTGCGAGTCATACGGAGGAAAACAAAAAGGGAAGAGACTAAGCAGAGAGAATAACCAGAATAAATCATATTTGATCACCAGGTTATTTGACACTAAATGCTGGCCAAGGAAAGAAAAAAAGCCCACACCCACACAAGTTACACAATTACAAACATTTTCCCCTGCACATAAACTCTCACACTTTCAGTGAAGAAATAAGCACATGATCTATTCACTGAAAGTGGGTTTTCAAACTTAAAGTTCATTTTTCAAAAGAAAAACCCAATCTTACACATGGTTATTTATGCAGCTACAGAGGGTGGCCAGATCTCTCACTAAGAATATTCAGCACCCTCTGATGGAGCACTTCCAATACTTCTTGTAACATAAAAACTGATCTTATATTTTACACATTTCAGATTTCAATCATCATTGCTGCAAAAGAACAATTGGATCTTGTAGAAAATAACTAACAAAATTTTCCAATACTGATATCCAACTGTAAAGGAATATTGAGTACTCAGTGTTCAATTACTTAGGCACACATGGAATTATTTTCCTGGCATTTTTCCTACTGTATTCCAAGAGCATTTCCTAAAGTAGGAGCCTCTCTTTTCAGGGGGACAGAACAAGGGAAAAGACATATGAACATTTCAACTGCATGGGGCACCTAAACCTTCTCTTTTTCTTTAAAAACTGTAGTTTGCTAAAAACTTAACAAACAGAAGAACAGCATACACGTTTGTAGAAACATAGGATGAGAATTCTCCTACCCATTTCAGCTGCAGCTCCTGAAAATATTTGTGAACTATTTCACTTAAGCTAAAAAAACCTGTATTAAGAGGAGCTACACCTTATAGCCCAGCATCAGGGGCATGATATACAAAGAAAAACACACAAATTAAATAACTAAAGATGTAACTTCTAGGAAAGTAAAAATAATTTGTCTCTCAAAATTGAAAACTACCATAACAAAATATTATTTAATTAAATCCTTATTTTGTGATCTCCTCCCCCAAAACAGAACACCTCTTATTGTCTCATCAAGAACTGACTTGTCCTATTTGAGCTTTACAAACCAAAGGCCCATTGCAGCTCTCTCCAGACCACCAGAATGTGTGGGATAATGGTGGGACAACTGAGCTTGCTGAACACCAAATAATTAGGCTTGACTCATATAAATCAGTGTTTGTATGAAATTATTTTAAGCTGTAGTTTAAACAGGCTTCCTGATGCCCAGTGGCAAATCATGATATCAAATATAAAAATATTTATTTTACTGCTTCAGAGCGCAAACACTCAAGACAGAGGCACGATGAGATAGGATTCGCTCTTGAGTGAGTCGGAGACTGCAGTGACCTACAAACCAGTTCAATTACACTGTGGACACTGGCTCCAGAAAGGTGGGGTTAAAGGGCCACATGAGGATGACAAGATCAGACAGCTGAGGACATTGACTCCTCAGATAAACAGCTCCCATAAACACAATCAGTGCTCCATTAGTTACTCATCTGAAACTGAGACAAAGGGCTTAAAAGGGGCAAAGAAGATATCCCTTTTAACCCCACCACTGCCAATTTACCACAGAAGGTAATCACAACTTTATATAAGAAAAGGGGAAGGAAGAACACATTGTCTCAGGGGCTTAATTAAGTTAATTGTCAAAATAAACCAGTTCATGGGACATCCATTTTTTGAATAAGACTGGATAAACTGCTTTGCCTACAGCAATCATCACTCCATAGTTACTACCCCTACATGCTCATCCCTGCTCCTATTTGACAATCTGTGACTTGGTTCCAGAAACTTATTACTACAATCAGCAAGACTGAGATCATAAAAGCCCTGGGAGTTGGGGTGGGAATGAGCAGCTAGGGATGGGCTGAAGGCTGTAACTCTGGCTCTGTCACAACCCTCTGACCACTGCACTGGGAGGTTCCAGGGGTTTATCAGTGTGACAAGTCTACACAGAATTTATGGGGTTTTTTCCCGTGAGCAGTACAGACAGTGGTATACAGGTTATTCTTGTAAAAGAAACAAGAAATTTAAAAAAATTAAAATTTGACTTAATATGCCTCCTTCAGAAAAAAAGCCTAATAACAAACAAATTAAAAAAACACAACAAAAAAATTACCCTTTCTTGCCCTCCAAGAAAGCCCTCCACACTTAAGATATAAATTATTTGCAAGTAATACATTCTAGATTATTTTAAGATGAGACAGATAAGCATTATAAAAATGTATTAGAACTGCTAAGCAAACTCACAATTCCACGAGGTTTGGAAGCTTCTGTGCAAGGTTTTCGGGCTGAAAGAGAGTTAGAGATTTTTTAGGTTTTGAAACAAAAGCCAGACACACAAACATGGTGTACCCAAGTCATTTTAATCACATACTACAATGTGTCAGCAGGAAAAATGGCAGCAGGAATGTCTATACAATACCCTGAGTCCATACCCCCAAGTATCCATCAGGGCAATCTTGGATGTGTCCAGGGTGAGCAATTCACTACTGAACAGAACTACAACCTCGAAGTGACATTATCATGTCTTCAGCAAAATGGGAGTCAGATTTCTGAGACTGAAAAGACAGATTACCTCATCTCCTTTTGAAAATATATTCAAATAAATGAGTTAGTTGAAGGCAAAAGATTGCTAAGAAGTTGCAGCCTTCACAGACTTAAAGCAGAAAAAACTACACAAGATGTCTAACCAGAATGTATTTCATAATGCTGCTAAACTGGGAAATGACCTACAATCTTTGTGTAGCTTAATCAATTACCACCAAGACAGAACTGCTGAATCCATCAAACTAGATTTTCATATTTACATATTAACATGCACATAATTTCCTAACTGCCAACTGATCCCTAGCTGTAATTCTCTTCCTTGGTGGCATTTGTAACTATGAACACGTATCACAAAATTGGCTTCACAAGTTTCAGATGTCATGTTGGAGACTGTACTCAAAACTGTTCAAAGTTAAGACAGTTTTACTGCTTAAGAAACCTGCTTTAACATAGATTTGTTTTACTTAAAAAAAGGGATTAACAATACTGATATATGCAGAAACGGCTGTGTTTTAAATTTTAATTTTAAAATCAATTTTAAAATTTTAATTTTAAAAGCAGATTGATCACACAATTAAACCCTTGTTAAAACTAGAAATTTTCATGTGAATAAATATGATGTGTGATACCTTAAATAGCTATGTTACCTAAAATATATAACGTCGTGTTCATAACTCGATGATGAAGGAATGTGCTGAAAAAGGTAATATTTTCATGTAGCAAACATGCCCCATGCCAGACCTGAGTCCAAAGCCCAGATTGCTCAACTCGCGAGCAGCAATTTGTGGGTCAGGTCAAGAAATGCCGGCTGAGGTGAAGACCCCGCTGCGGTGACGTCACCAGCGGCGCGCGCTGTCGCTGATCCGGGGCTGCCCCCTGGCGGCGGCTCCGCCACAGCGCAGTCACCGCCCCGGGCCGCGGCTCCAACACCGCGATTCAGCTGCCAAAATGCGCTCAAGCACAAAAAAAATCAAACCTTAACCGGAAAAAAGTGTGGAAAAAACAATTTCACTGCCAACAGTAAGGATGTTAACCTGAATCACGAGCTATTGTCACTATTTCACCTGCTGCTCTGTCAGAATGGGACAGCATCACATATTCTGATGTAGTAAATTAAGAATAATTATTCTTGATCATTCTTCCAACGGAGTTAACAAGGCAACCACCTATTTCCTTTTAATAGATGGGGAAATTGGGTACTGGAAGGATCGTGTTATCAAAGATTAACTGAGAAGTGGGAAGATTTGATGCTGGGATACAGGTGTGCTCTATGGCTCCTTGATCCATTCATCATGTCACAGCACTCCATCACTTCCATCTTGTCAATGAAGACAAAAATGAGATTATTCTTACCCAATTATTCTGTCAGTTTAACTATCCCAGACATTTCATAGGAGTCATCTGTCAAGGACAGGAGTCATTTTGAGAAGAGTAAAGAAAAAAAGCTGATTTAGTAATTTATTTTCAGAATTCTGAAAGAATGAACCAGTGGGACAAAAGTACCCCCTAATTTTAGAGAAATATGGTACAGGTTCCATTTTGATGGTTTTCAATAATGTTTATGCAATTTAAAGTGTTTATTGATGAGCTATTGCTCATCACCTTGCATTAGAGAAGTATGAGGAAGACACGTCTTCCTTCAATAATTTGTTTCCAGCTATTCTCAGATGGGATTTCCAATCCCCCGACTGCCCCAGTGTACCTGACACACTATGACTTTACTAAAATTGAGAACACTACTTCTACTACTAGTGGACATTGAAAAACCTCATTATGAAATTCTGCTTTTTAAAAATAGCAATTATTTCTGTTCCCCCCCAGTTCCTCCTGTTTTTACCTCTCCATCAATCTCTCAACCTTTTTTCTCAGGGCATGCTCTCTAAAGGTCCCTCACTGTCGCTCTCTAGGTTCTCTCCAATTCACCCAGGCTCAGTATGAAACTCTCTGCTGCAGCTTGTGCTTTAACAGTATCCAATAATTACTTCCTTCTGCTTTTAATGGAGATTGTGAAACTTTCCATGTTCCAAAAAGACATCTGCCTTTTTTTGTAACATGCTGCTGACTTGATCTATTTTGGTCCACTACAACTTCCAACATCTCTTCTGCGGAACAGATGCTCAGTGAATGACACCCAAATTTGTTTGCCTTGTTCCAACAATAGTGCTGAGCACTTGAATGAGATCCCAACAAGACACATTATGAGCAAGTTATCCTGATTGTTGTGAATCTAATCATGCTCTGCTTCATGCTGTTTGAAAGCAATTTTGCCTAAGTATGACCTACATTTTAACTTTTGTTTCAGTTCTTTATCCAGGTCTTAACACTTACATACAAAACCCTTCTTATTGTTTCATCTTTTGAGCAGTGCAAAGTTTGTGAACCTTACTGCACTTAATTGTCACTGAATTTCACAAAGTGTCAAGGCACAGCTGTTTACAGTCTTTGGTTAATTTTATAGCAGTTTTGATTTGTAACCATAAATCCTATCCTCCTGCTAAATTATGACACATTATTAAATTACTGCCCAAAACCAGAGTGCTAAAATAATTCTCTACAGTACATGTCAACTTAAGTGACTCATTCAAGATGAAGAAAAGGCAAAAAATCTTCAGAATCCTTTCAGCTTTTGGCCCTTAAAGTGGAGTACTGGACTCATCCTAGGAAACCCTGAAAACAGCATGATTGTGGTGAATTTTAAGTAGTCATGCCCTACAGTTCCTGTACAGTTGCTACTCTTACCTCTCATATCTTGGAAGAGCCCACCAAAAACACCCAACAAATCCAAACCAATCAAGCAAGCAAAAATGAAAACTTGGAGACTTGAGCCTATTGACTGTGTCAAGTTCTGACTCTATCATATAAAGTCTTACCAGCCCAGAACATCTCTCACAGTAATTTAACTGCCCCACACTGAATTTTGAGGTCACAACATCCACTCAAGATGAGAATTTCTTCAGTTCAGGGAAAAACAACAAAACAAGAAGAAATCTCAAAAGAAAATCCCACATTAACTGTGACATTAGCTGACATATAACTGTGTTCTATCAACAGCAGCCCATAGACACAAGTTTTTACAGGCACCTTAACAGCAGGTTCAGAATTAGACCCTGGGATTGATACTGCCTTTGAAATTAGGCACACACCAAGGGAAAAGTCATTCAGCCTAAGGAAGAAATGTAGAATAGACTGTATAGCATCACCTTACAGGAGAAACTGACCACTGATGTGACTAAAATGTATAGGTTAAAAAACAACCCCAACAGAACAAACAACAAGCCTGACAAGAAAAGCCTGAGAAGGTCTTGAGAGCTTTGAAAGGCTAACCGTAAAACATCATGAACTTCCATTTATTATTCACTACATTACCTATGCAAGTTCAAATACTCATATCTTGCAGCTGATTATATCGTTCAGGATTAGATTATCTATAATATCTTTTTTTTTCCTGTTTCAAAATTTAGAATTCATAAAGAAACAGTCATACCAATGTGGTCAGAGAATTTCTTTTCATGTAAAGTCTCTCCAAGTACTGCAGCCCTTCATCCTTCAGTAACTCCAGAGGGAAGTGACGGAGATTTCGGTAATTTAAGAACAAGTTCTTGTGCCTTTCAAGCTTTGCCTCAGAGATTGTTTTATACAGTTCTGATGCCATGACTAAGCACCACATCTACTGCATCACATCTTCTGAGAGCAGACCCATTTCTAGGAGACAAAAAGAAGAAAATGCCTAGTATTACCAAGGTGTAGCCATGCCTTCTTTTGAAGGAAGAGATCCTGATTACAGATTAGCTGATAATTTATCTAAACACACTTGTTCCAGTTAGTATACAAAGTCCCCAGAACATCCACACCATAAGCAATGTTAGAAGCAAGTCTTTGACTATTTTCTGGATTAAGCTTTAGTGCTTTACAGGACCTGAGATAACAAAATCTTTGGGTATATTTAATGTGTTTAGTTTCACCCATGTTCGATGTACCTTTTGGATTATTTTGTCAAAATTGCCACAAGAAAAAAAAAAAGCAACTTTTATTAACCATTACTGATGTCCTACATCTATCCTGTCACATGTGCTAAAAAAAAGAGCTTTTCATAGGTAACAAAAATACACAATTAATAGAGGATTTTAGTCTCAGATTATTGAGACACCGTTATCTTTTAAGGCAGTAAGACAAAACGCAATGAAAGTTTGAAGTGCTTTCCCATATGAAACTAGTGGAATAAATTACCAGTTGGAAGAGATAACTGGGATAGATAGCCAGTAAAGCCATTTAAAAATAATACACTAATATATGAGAAATCTGAAACTTGCAGTGAGAAAATTTATAAAGGTTTAGATAAGACAGCAGTTTTCAGCTTGCTCTACTAAAAATAAAACCAGAAAGAACAAAGTGTTGAGCTTTAACTGACAATTTCAAAACCAAAAAACAAAAGCAGGAAAACAATTAAAAATTAACTCGTATATGAAACCTGACTTTATTCAACTTGTTTTTCACATATAACCAAAATTCAAGTAATTACTATGCTGTCTAGATTTAAACAACAGCAATGCTTCATCTTTTTGACCATCTCATGAAAAACATAATAAACGCAGACTATTCATTAATTTAAGGTTACGATTTTACTACAGACTTGTGTACATAAATTAATTCCCATTAACAAAAGGCAAGAACTTAGAACTGCTTCCCACCAATAACATTTTCTATTTTAGTTCAATCCTTCACTAAAGGAGAGGTTTCTAATCATAACAGATATTGATTGGAAGTGAAGGCCCTGACTTACAAATCCCATCTGATGACAGGCCCAGTACACAAAACTCCAGCTGAAGACTGACAACCCAACCATACATATAAATCAAACTATTTCATTAGTTTGAGTAATTCCCTTGGTTTGCAGATAACAGCTCCTAGCAGTGATCTGTGTCCTTCTGGAGCAATACACTTTTGTGGGGTTTTTAAGAGGTTTTTAACCATTGCCTTCATTAGCTGTTTTAGGGATCAGGGCACTGGTTCTTGGCACTCATAACATTAAAGCTCTATTAGCCCAGAAGATCAAGGAAATGAAGCCATTATAATTCCCAACTCTACTTCTGTGATCAGTATTAAAATAACTCCTGGAAAAGCATTAAAATTTTTAACGGGCATAGTCTGAGTATTTATTATTAACCTCTACAACATAAGGTAAAGGAAAGCTCATTTTTCTCTGATTTTTTTTTAATCAGAACCTGAGAAATGACAAAACATAAGCATAAATATCCAGTAGCCTTTCGATTTGTCCAGAGACGGTTTTCAGGTGTCCTGCACTTGGAGGCTTCTCTTCACAGTTGTGACTCCATACAACACCTGCACATTTAGCCATGGCACACATGGACACACAGACATGAAACGCCACAGATGCAAAGTCCAGTCACAATCTGGCTCTTACTTCAGAGGAACCTCCTCCTACTCCCTTCCACCACCAGCTAAACTTTTCCTCCCTCAATTATCTTTCACTAAGGAAGAGGCGCAGCCTTACCAAAAAGGAACAGCTACAACCATGGTCTTTAAGACGAGTAAAAAAGAAGGAGGAGGGCTGATAGCACTCAGTGACCTGTGAGGGGCCGGGTCCTTCAGGGAAAGGCGAGGAGGAAGGGGACGGGGGCACAGGGGAGAGGGAGTGAATGGGGTGAGGGGGAAAAGAGATGGGAAGGAGGGAAAGAAGGGGGAGAGAGTGGCACCGAGCAAAGGGGACACGGGGAAAAGAAAGAAAAACGGGGAGACAAGGGGGGGATGAGAGAGACAGGGAGATCGGGTCCGGCCATAGCGCGTACCTCCTCACGGAGAGGGCGCCGTGCCCGCGCGGTCCGGCGAGCAAACAGCAGGGACAGAGCACCGGAGACAACCTCCCACCGTCAGGACCCGACTGCCCTGGCCCTGGCCCTGGCCCTGGCCCTGGCCCCGACCCCGTCCCCCCCTCGGCCCTGCCGGGTCATTGCCACTCACCGGGGCCACCGCAGCGAGAGCGGCACCGCCGCCGGCCAAGGGACCCGGGGGCGGGACGAGCCGGGCCGCGCGAGACCGCGGCCGCCGCTCGGCTCTCGCGAGACACCTCCCCACCCCGCTGCGGACAGCAGCCAATCACAAGGCTCTATCTCTCCCGCCTCCCTCCGCCAGCCAATTGGAGCGCGCCGCCCCTGAGCACCACGCCCGCCCCTCGCTGTGGGCTGAGGGGCCGCGGGCGTTCCCAGTGTTTGTGTGTCCCCGGTGTTCCGGTCTTTGCCGGTGTTCAGGTGTTCTCGGTGTTCCCGATGTCCCGGTCATTGCCGGTGTTTGGGTGTTCCTGGTCATTCTCGGTTCGCCTCCATGAGCGGATATGTGGGCTCCACTTGCCTCCCCGCGCGTTCACGCAGCCCCCGGTGCTAACAAGTCGCCCCTGCTTAATCACTGATAAAGGAGAACATAATTTGCTGATAAAAGCTGTGGTCAGGGACCACCCTCTACCTTCGGTGCAGCTGCCGCTGCCTTTTATTTCTGTGTTAACAGCAGAATGGAGACGCTCAGGGGATCCTGCCTGCGCCCACAACCTGCCCATCACGACCATTTTTATCCATGATAGTTGTTGCCCTGTGGAAATGTTTTGATTGTATGTGTATTCACACACACTAGGATGACACATAAAGGCTTGTTTGTGTCTTGTCAGTTCTTTGCTGACAGCAAATTCCCTCATCCTCAGGGTATTTAACATCACCGGGTATTAAAAAGTTGCTTTTTCCTGAAGGTCACCTCTACAGCTGGATAAAAAAAGAATTTCAGCTACAGAAATCCTCTTTCTAGTTTCCACAGACAAATTAATATAAACTGGTCCTAACAAAATTTACACATCAGGTCTGCAGGGTTACCAAGATTAACACCTTGCAGAAGACATTTCTTCCATATATTCACATAACTTTCACTTGAAATAAATCAACATGCAAAAAAGCTTAAGATCTTTTCCCTTGCAGACTCATTTCTCTCTTTTTCAGTTCTAAATAAAGAACAGCAGCCATTAATGGCTCATTTGTCATTTTCCTGCACTTGAAAGGCAATAATTGATTGTGACAACTACACTTGCTCCATCTTACTTTGCAATTGCAGTCTTTTTGAAGGTTTTTTTTTTAAGAAAAAAATAAATTGTGTTTTGCTGAAATAATTTACCCTTCAAAATTCACCATCCTCCATATTTATCATATCACTCCATACACATGATTTCTTATTGTGGTTGATAGCACTTGTCTGTTTTTTTCAGCTGATTTTACAAAGTAGCCTGCTTGTAGACCACCATGGTTTTAAAAACAGCAAATACATCACACTTTTTAATTTCATTTTCATCTCATACTATAAATATCTGAGAAATTAAAAGTTAAGCTTGTTTCAGACCAAAGTAGAAGCTGAATATGAGGGCTTTTAGCAACACATTCCTCAGAGAGAATTCTCCAGGATATTGAGTCATTGATCAGTACAAACACTGTGTTTCTGTCTTTTTTTTACTGAAATAGAAAAAGAAAGATGAAGCTTTTTTCCTGGGAGACCTGCTCTTAACAGAGCCAGGATATTTAATGTGTTTATTTACACATATGTTGTAATGGTTTGGGTTTTTTTGGTTGGAGATTTTTTGAGAATAACAGGTAGGAGATAAAATTATTGCACTCTGATATTGTTGAGAGCAGATTTTGTCCATTTCTACTCACACCAACACACATCACTTTTTCTTGTGTCTTGCCCTCTGAAAGGTCACTCAGGGTTCTCATGACACTCATTTATTCTGGTTTTTCCCCCTCAACCAATGCCATGGTGATCTCTGCAAAGTGCTGCTCTCAGATCCGAAAGCTGATCCCTGAAGCTCCAATCCTGCACAGTGCAGGTGTCCAGTCTTGCTTGTGTAGTCACAACGCTAAAAATGATGAGCAGAGTAGGGATATTGGAATCTGATCTTCTGGTAAGGAGAGCGTTTGCCTCATGGTTGCCAAGTCATTCTCATCTAACATGTCAGACAAATGTGATCTCTCTGCCAAGTAAATTCTGCTGTTTCTTTACCCTAATTTAATTCTTATTTTTGTGCTTCTGAGAGCACTGAGGGGTTGACTTTTCCATCTTGCTAAGAAGGATGGCTGATCTTATCTGTGCCTACATAAAGAAACTAATAAAACTTGCCTTGAAATGCCAGTTTAAAGTAGATCTATTCAAGTAGTTTGCAGTTGTCAGTGATTTGAAAATCCACCATCATTCACTGGTTTACTGGAACAAATCCAGTAGCTGAAGCAAATGGGCACAGCTTCACTGGTGATCTCTTGTGTGTGCCGAAATCACACAAGTCAAATAAAGATAGTGTGAACAAGAAGAGACGATTCTATATCAGATTTATTAAACAAGGTGACTAATTGAGATTGACAACTTAGGGGAGATGCAGGTGGAAATACCTTTACATAGTAAAACTTTATGCAAACTTTTTCTTTTGTTTTGCCAAATGAAACATGAAGAAATAATTTTTACTGAGGTTTTTATTGCTAGTTTCCTAGCTCTCAACGTCACAGACCTACAAGATCCAAAGTATCTCAGTGAACTTCTGAATTTGAGTCCTGAACACTGTGAGGTTCTGCTTCCCTAATAATCCTGCATGAGTCTTTTTCACCCAGTGCTATGGATACCACTTATATTGAATCATGTGCATTAAATTAGACTTTGTAAATTTGGAATATGATAAAAATACCCACTTCGCAATTAAAGGTCAGTTTTTAGCAGCAGAAAAATTCAGTGTGATTGATGAATGACAGCAAGAGAGTGTTTCTCCTTTAAGGTCGGGTAATTACCAAGTATTTTTATTCTCTGCTCTTCAGTGTGTCAAGTAGCAGTACAAAACAGGCTTTCTTTGGACATCACTGTGTTCTGAGAATTATGATGAGGCAAAAATCCATCAGTAAACACTGAGCTCATGCAGCTATGCTAGGTGCAGAGAGGTCCAGTGGGCTGGAGGAATCTTCTAGGCACAGATCAATCCAGTGATCAACAGCTGGAGTTTCAGCTTTCTTTAGGTTCTGGTGTGTACAAGTGTTAGCACAGGTGTGTGAAGCAGTAGTGACTCAGTGGACTGCCTGGTGTATCTGCCAGGTCTCACAGCCAGTGAACATCTTTTCCATGCTCAGACTGGAGAAGAATCTGCTTAATACATGCTTGGGGCATTTGGAGTGGTCTAGGAAAACAGCACAACTCTCCTTTACATGGCAGGGTTCCAGCACAGGGGCTGAATGATTTGTGCTGTCCTACTGTCTTCTGCTTGTCCCTAGAAAATGAACATTGCCTGGAATTTTGAAAGCTCTTAAAATGAACATTGGCTAGAATTTTGAAAGCACTTATGCAGTTGAATATGTGATTTAATTTTTCTGCTCTTACAGATGCTAAGGGGTGGTTTTCTCCCTCATCTGAGGACTAATACCTTCCATTTCTCATCTAACAAGATCTGAGGGCCTCATGTCATCACCAGGTTCTGCAAAGACTTAAAGAAGCAAACAGAACATTTCCAGTTTGCATCCTTCCTTGTAGAATTTCAAATCTTAATTCTTCTTACCCTTGTTTTCACTTTACACTACCTTACATAAGATGTTTTCAGTCAATCCAGCTTTCATATACATAATGGTACAAGATTCTGTTGGTATAAATGTCAAGAATTTTGGATCTATTCTTTCCACAGGAGGTTTATTTTGCGTCATGTGTCATTTGTTAATTTGTCTCTTATATCAGAAAGAAATAAGCTCTGTAAAATGTTCGGTCTTTACTAATGGAGAAAGAATCCATTCTCCAGAAAGTCCTTGTTCTTCTTAGGAGGTCTTTTGTAACTTCCAGTTAATAATTTTGGTTTAGGGACAAAGCTCTCTTATTGGAGTGGAATAAAGTTACAGTGACTCATCATAGTACTGCTAACTTTGATTCCTTAAATGTTTTAACTCTGGCTTCTGCAGCAGTACAAAAGTGGGAAGGCAGATGGAGCTCCTGCACACCAAGTGCCAGCATGCCAGTATTTAACGTTTAGACAGCATCCACCTGGCTCAAGTCTTTTTATTTTCAGTTTATTCATTATTGTATTTGTTAAATTCAAACTGACTCATTTTTCAATGGCACAGTAATGCTAATGAAAAACCTAATTTCAAAGGAAGTTATTTGCACTGCCTGGTATGTTTCAAATCAGCATCGCTCAAAATGGAAGCTTTTAAAACAGTTTATTGCTAATTTGGGCTGAACTAATTTTTGAGGGAAATTTCCTGGTAATCACATTGATTATGTTGTGTAATAGACTCCGTAAGAAGTAATGGAAAGCACTGGTCATTTGGACAGGTTGCATTTTGAATGGAACAACCCTAATAAAGAATAAGCAAGCAGTGGATTTTGTCCCTGATCATGCAGTTTCTGCTCATTCTAAATTCCCACTAATCTAATTAATCTCAACTGGAAAAAGAACAATGCCTCACTGACTGCCCCAGAAACCAAATTCCTCTGTTAATGTGTTAAGCAAATATAACAATAGGCAGAATCAACATTTCTGCCTCTGCTCCGTTAGGAAATCTCAATGTGGGATCACTGCAAAGGTACCAAACCAGCCAGCCCTCCATGGCATTCCAGTTGTTAGTCCTTCAAAGACTTTGAAAGGAGCATGAGGCTGATGTGGAGGTATTTTGTGTTACCTCTTGTTGACAAGATAATTACGGCTTTCAAATTTATTTCAATTAACCAAATATGTGTGTCACAAATACATTAATGAATAAAATTTCATTTATTGTCTGTAATTCACTTTATGAAACTCTTTAAACTTGACTGATTTGGTTAAAGTCACTTAAAATATTATCTCCAGTTTTGCTTCATTCAAACCAATAAAGCAGTAAAACTTAAATAGCAAATTTAGACAGCACATGGACACTTATTAATTTCAAGCAACAATTAGCATGAAATGTTCTTTAGTCTATTTTTATGTGTCCTCAATAATATTATTTTTTACTACCGCCCTCAGCTGCCATCGAAGCTCTGTGGTGGTGATTTCTCCATCCTTCTGCCTGCCCCAGGTTTCCTTCCTTTTCATCTTCACTGCATTTCCCTTCAGTCCAGCTGACAGATCTGCTGAGTTCACAGTAACTGTCAAAAGATTCCTGAGTATTTCTAATGATTCATTAGGTCTAATTTGACCAACAGTTGTTATTAATTCAACTGAAATCAGTAGTTTTAACATTAAGCATTAATTATTCTGAAGTTGTTCCTTCTTCCAGATACCAAACCTACTCCAATTCTTTTATCTGTATCTATTGCTGCCTAATGTTATTTTCTTTTTTCTCTTAGCCATTTATTCTTCTGAGAAGTCTCATGATCTGGTGTTGAAACAAATTCATATCATGTAGAGAGACTCCATATCATCAGCAAAGCTCCACTGTTCCCATAAATTTACTTTAAAACTTTGATAAAATATTAAATCCCTATACTCTAACCCACACAATTTCATAATTTTAGCACATATAGGCTTGAAATGAAAGTATTTTAGTGACAATATACACACTTGAAATAACATTTTTATCTATTTATGAGATGTTTGTATTTCTTATGGAAAAGTTTCAAGTGCGGTGCCAAATGTCTTGGTTGTGTAAGGTGACCGGTTTTGTAATTTTATTCTGCCATTCATTTCAGAAGGGTGTTAACTCTGTGACCTGTTACATTATGATAGAAGTGAGGCAGGTGGTAAGCTATTTTTCATTCCAAGGGAATATAAATAGTGAAGGGGGGCAGCATGGTGTATACACAACTCTTTGATTTATGCAAGCATATTGTGGAACTTGTTTGAGGGAAGTCAGATATAGAAATCTTCTGTTCCTGAAACCAGTGGGAGATTTGCTTTTAGAGACCTTGCTGCGTTTCTCCTTTTCATGTCAACCATCCATCTGGCTACAGCTGGGATCTGACCTTTCTTTTTATTGAACACTCTAGGAATAGCTTAAATATACACCAGGATGTTCCACGTGTTGGGGAGACACTCAAGAGGCTGTTTCCTGTCAAAAACAGAATTTATAGTTTTCAAGAGCAAACCAGAAAAGCCAAAGATCTTTCTTTTCTTGTTAATGCTCTGTGTTTCCTCTCAGAAGTCTTTCATGGGAATTCAGGAGCACTTTGTACTGAGAGCTCCGAGTCAGGCAACCACAGTCCAGGTACACTCGGCTGGGGAGCCCTTGGGTAGTGGTCAAGGTCTTGCAGCACCAACTGCTGCCTGTGGGTATTTTTTTCCCAAGACCACACCTCCTTCCTGCCTTTGTCACATTTGTACCACAACACTGATAAAGATCGTTCCACATTATAAAGTCATGGCACAGCATTTGTTACCAACTCCCTCTTTCCTCGGTGTAAGGAGTGCTTGGAACAAAATACCTTTGTGTCTGGCAGCAGCTCTGCTCCCAGGGAGCTGTTCCAGGCCATACATCTGGAGCAGGGTAACATCTTCTGTCTGACCAAAGGACATAATTCAGCCTTCGTTCAAAAGTAAAAATG
Source organism: Pseudopodoces humilis (assembly GCF_049639895.1). Classification (NCBI taxonomy): domain Eukaryota; kingdom Metazoa; phylum Chordata; class Aves; order Passeriformes; family Paridae; genus Pseudopodoces; species Pseudopodoces humilis. The sequence continues at coordinate 3,521,641 of NC_142215.1, forward strand.
AACATTCAGAGTCATTTCTGCTGAAACTATTTCACTGAAACTATTTTTTCATTTTTCATTAAAAGCACAGGAAAAAGAGCCATGTGCCTTGTAGACTCTTCCAGAGATTAATGCCCTCTAATTCTGGGCCAGTGAAATAATTGGGTCTGTTAAACCCTTTTTGTGCTTTTAGCACTGAAATCATGGTCAATGAACTCAAGCTTCTCAAATACACATTATATACTTAAAACAGCTCTCCTCTATGAGTGATGGCACCTTCATAAGACTAAGCCAGAGACTCGCATTGCTACAAATTACAGATAGCTCCACCAATACAGCTACAACTTCATGACAATCCATAAATTAATGTTTCATAAAATAGAAGCCAGCCAACCAGCCATATACAAAACACAAAATTTGCCTGCTGAGGAATAAATCCCTGTGAGCATTCCAGTGCTGTACTCTGTATTCTGGTCCCATGCTGGGTAGGACTATCAGGAAATCATTTAATTTTATTTCGATGTTTGAAACCAAACATCTAAAACCAAAGGAGAAATTTATACCAGAGCTCTTTTGTGTGGTTTATATTTTTGAAAATTTTGCATTTTCTGTGTATATCCAGTCCTTAGAGGTGGCTAATCTGTAATGTGACTCCTGACAAATGAATCAATCTGGATTTGGAAAACCATGTGGGGATAAGTGCACCATGATTTGGCCTCTATGTTTTAAAAAATCAGTCTGAATACTCTTGATAGACCCCTAAATAAGTGGAGAGAGAGAAAACTGATATTAGGAAATGGAGAAGCCCACTTCCCTGGAAGATTTATGTAGTAGAGTATGCCAGCCTTTAACAGCATATGTCAACTTTGTAGAGGTTGATGACAGGGTATGTTCTATTCTGCTGATGAGAGGGCTCAGCTCTCTGTGACTTTGGCCATCCTTGATGCAGAGAAAACTATGGCAGTGAAGGAAATAACTTTTTCCTACTTCCATTTGCAGGTGTTTCCTCCCTGACCTCTTCACCACACATGCCTGACTTCCAGAGCAATTCAGGGTGGATAGAAAATCCTTTATGTTTGAAAAACTGTCCTTTTCCTTTGGTTTCTTAAGGGAAGGACTGTACTCAAACCACATGAAACAGCTACTAAAGATACTTTTCCTGGCTGAAAGACAAAGTTGCACAACAACAGCAGGGAAAGATAACAGCAAAGTTAAGTAGATAAAAGCATCACGACATAAGGGCTTCGAAGACTTGCAGTGTTCTGACCTCTGCTGTCACAAAGTCTTTGAGTTTGTTCAATCCCTGATAGGAAAAGAGTCCAAAACCCACAGAAGATGAACCATGCAAAGGGGACTTTCCTTGTTCAGTAGGGTCAGAAGTTATGCCTTGATATTCAGACACAGCGAGTGTTTGTCATAGGGTGCTCTATTAATTTAGCTACAGCATGTTGTCCTATTTGTTTTATTGGGATTTTTCAATTTTATCTTTCCTCCTCAAATTCTACCTGTGGCACAGAACTCAGTAATATGAAAATATTGCAAGAACATTGCAATACATCTCAAAAGCTCATTATTTACATAAAGCTAGATTAGGAGAGGATCTTTTTTGCAAAATCAGATACTACTCAGTAAAGCTGCAATTCAGCTCAATGTGAACCCTGCAATTTGTTCATAATATTAGATTCCACATTATAGCTCTAAGTGCAAAAATATGAAATGTCCAAGGGGTTGTACAGATTCTCATCTTGGGAAGTTCAATGACAGCAAACTCCAGTGAATGTTAGAGCAAGGAAGAAACTAAGCTTGTTTCTAGAAATGGGTATCAAGGAAGACCCAAGGTAGAACAGGGCTCTTGCAGAGCTGAATAAATGATTAAAAAATATTTCTAATATATTTGCTGCAGACAGAGGGTCACTCAAAGACAAAGGTAGACCCATGTTCTTTAACCTCCCTATCTGCACCAAGTAGCCAGGACAGGCAGATCAGTTAAATGCAATGTGTGGGGAGGAAATGACATTTCCACTCAATGATTTATGCTCGCTATTTCACTGATGTATAAAAACACTGCTAGAAAAGTGGTTTCATGAATATTTTAAAAGGGTGTTTCAATTGACCAGAGACAAGAAGGCCATGAAACACTTGTGGATGGCAAGTTTATAAAAGGAGAACAAATGGAAGGGAAATAAAATCCCTTTCCAGCAGTATTTGGCTTTCCTAACCCATGTGATAGACATAAGAGAACTTCTCATTTCATTCCTGACACTTAGCAATGTTCCCCACTGTTCTCAGATCCCTTGGACTTTTCTTCTTTCCCATCACTCAATGAAGAGATAAGTTATCTTCAAAAGGCTTAGATATAAACTCTAGTGAAATTACAGAAATAGAAATATGTACTAATCAGAAAAGCAAACCCACTCTCATATCTAAGTTTACATGAATAGTATCAGTATTTAAGCCAATAAACCATTTGATTTCCCTTGTGCTCCTCTGTGTTTGCCTCCTTATTTTGTCTTAGCACTTAGAGTCTTAGCTTTGCTTTCTTGCTTCAAAAAATTCAGAAGAAACACAGCAACAATTTCCAAACAAAAAAAAAATTCTCAGTTTTTGCTGAGCATTGTGGCAGGGAAAAGAGCTTTGATTTTGCCAGGATACTACAGGCTTGATTCAGCCCCAAGCTCATGGTGAGTTGAACATATTTGTCCTCTTTTTTCACACCTAATCTTCCATCACAGACTAGAGCTATCCTGCAAGGTTTTTTTGTTTAATTGTAGCTGTCCCTTCATTAGGCAGCACCAAAATCTGTTGCATTTTAGCAAGTTTGCAGCTCTGGATTCAAACTGGGTCTGTACAGCTGCACTGAATCTCCAGTGGGATAACAGTGATGAACACTGGACAATGGCAAACAACCCAAAGCCAAACTCACCAGTGCAACTGATAAGGTGAACAACACTGCTGACTGCAATACCATATAAATTCCAGCTACAGATTACTAAACAGCTCTTTTCCCAGCAAACTGCAACTGTACATGTAAATTGTCCACTTAAAAATCTCAAGTGCTTTAATTTCCTGGAGCTCTTTACACATCTTGGAGACAACGGGGAGAACTTCCTTAAAAGGGTAAGAAAAGCCACTGCTCTTCTGCAGCCAGAAGAGTTCTTACAAATAGATCATCCTTCTGTTCTTGGGCTGATTGAAGGAAGAGCATTAAAAAAAATAAGAATATTTTGGAAAATCATTCCCAGAGGTGAGAAGTTTTGCAAAGATTTTTATCGTCACTTCTAAAAGACAGTCAGTTATAGATGACATTAAAGAAATGTCCTAACTTTTGTAACATTGTTAATAAGAGGGGATCACACAGGTAAACCAGCCCTCAGAATATTCAGGGCTTTAGAAATTGAAATTGAATTGTACTGAAGGCAAATTGATAGAGCACATTAAGGTAGAGTATGTTGGCAACTTCACCCATCCTCAATAGCAGTTCATTTCAAAGAAGGGCACAGATGTCCCTTCTGAGGTCACAGATCAAGGTTATCACTTTATGACTTTTTATTAGACTTCCTAACACTCCAAAGACACCCAAACCACGATCAATCATCTCCCCAAAGCCTTCGGAATAAGGACATTTTCTCCCAGTTCCAATCTTTATAGGCTGTACTGGGTAATGGTTTAGATGACTGCAGAAACAGCTATGACAGACAAATTTTGGTAGTTTTTTGTTTTGTTTTTTGTTTTGTTTTTTCATTTCAACTCTGCACAATCAATTTGGAGAGAGAAAGTCTATGGATTGCATTCTTGTTATTTTCTACTGTGCTGGGTGGCAAAATGATAACCTGAGGCAGACTGGCCTTACCAGGGTGGCAGCTGGTGTCAGAGTACTGTAATAACTCTTCCCCCCAGCACTGAAAAACATTCAAGACATTTCCCTTTTGTTTACAGCTCTTCCCATAAATGATATTAATCTGAAGTAGAGTTTGTGAGGCAGAGCACTTCAGTGTAAACCTTCTGAGGGTGATACCAGCAGCAGAGCTGCACACAGGCAGCCTTGTTAGGAATTGTTTGCCTCTTTGCTTTTCAGTGCTTGAGCCACTTCCAGACTGTGTTCTTTAAAGAGCATTTGCACACAGAGTCTGCACAAGGCAGAGAGAGTTCTTTGACTCTGCTGTTCTTCCCCAGGTTATCCTTGTCCCAGGTTAGCACAAGGCTGAATTTCCACAGGAGATTTTGGCCCATGGGCACACTCATTTTGGATTCAGTTCTATTTGCTGCAAACTTTCCCAATTTATATCATCCCTTATGCTATGCTAAACACATTAGTACTTTCCTTAAAAGCTGTTGTATAAATTAGGGTATTACAGTTTTTGATATCATGATTTAAAAAGGTTCCTTTTCATGAGAGAAGCAGCTGCAATGAATTACTTGTTACTCAATAAAATAGACACATTTAAATCAACAAGAGTATAGTGTTTTCATGGGAAGTGCTTGTATCATCTCCACATTAAAACAGCTGAGGGGTTTTAATTCTATGGCAGCTTCACTTTCAGTGCATGTACATCTTGCATGCTCAATTAAAAAAATATTATTCCAAGGTTCAATTCCTGTATTTGCACTCATGATTCAATTATTTGGCCATTTTGTTGGAAAAAAAAAGAGATCAAGATGTACATTTCTATATAACTGAAGAGCTAATAATGTTGTTTTAGCACAGCCCTACTGCCTATCAGCAGGATTTCAGTTCAGAGATGTTCAATGTCCAAATCAGTCAAACTGGATTTAATTCAGACATCTAACTCCCTCAGGCCTGGCTGGAAAATGTCAGCCTAAAATAGCTTGTGCCCGAGTAGAACAAACAAGAAAGGCACTTGTGATGTATGTATTTATATGTCCAAATGTCACAGAGTGCTGGAACTGACCCTTTCCTACAGATCCGAACTGCCACGCTCAGAGAGCTCCCAGGAGCTGCAGGAGCTCCTTCCACCTGCACAGCACCTCCCTAAAATGAGGGAAGGAGCTCCTTGACTTCACCAGGTGGCGAGCAGTGATCACAGGAAAGGTTAAAACAGCTGCTCCTGAGGTACCAGTTACAGGCTGGCCCAAATGCCAAGGCTTTGCAAGGTGAGCTAATGCTCTAAACAGGACTCTGGATCTTGGGTGACTTATGAGTCAAGAACAGAATTTAATGCTCCCCAGTAACATGAACACAGAAAGCAGCAACCATCCCATGACTTGCTTTTGAACAGGACAAAGTTAAATGTTTCTCACCTTCATTTTCCATTAGAAGAACAGGATATCAGAGGTAAATCCACAAACAATTTTTGTTTGTGTTTCAGCAAATGAAGCACAGAATTTACAAACTTTCAAAGATCAGTTGTTAATTATCTGCTGCCCTTAAACTCTCCTGGAAGGAAGGGAAAAGCTGATCTGAAAGGTGCTGAAAGGTAAATAAAGCATTTGACATTCCAGAAAAAACATAACATAGCCACAATTTTGAGGGCACAGGGCCAGCACACAGCAGAAAGGAAAAACCCTCAGACATGTTCCTTAATGGGAAATTGCTGAATAAAATCCCAAAGAATTTATATGGGAAATGTCTTTTTTTCACTTAACAGAAGGAAATCACTAACTCTGTGTTTGTCATCCTGAGGTCATTTTAAAGCAGCATGACAAAAATGTTCTAATAGAAACAAAGAATTCAGCATTATCAACTTGATCTAATGGAATTGTTAAATATTCAGAAGTTCTTAAATGTTTTTTAACGTGCTCATTGTGTTTAATTATAGATCTATTATTAAAAGATAAAACTCTGGACTTTTTTTTCCTTTGCAATAAGTAATTCATACCATTTATACTGAAGTACAGCAAATTGCTTTATTTTTCACTGTTATGAAGAGCTACACTATATTTCACTCAGATTCTTAGCAAAGCTGCTTGTAAACAATTCAGGTATAAATGTACAATTCAATTCAATTAAAATAAAATTAAAACAACCCAAAGTAAAATTAGAAAACAGATTATTGAAATAAGATTATTTTTTTTACTATAGGTTTGTTAAAAAATGTACCTGAGGAAAAAAAAGCAACTTTTAGCATTAAAGATTGCTACCTGATATTTAGTTAATTACTAATGGATGCTTTTTTATATAATTCAATAATTGAACCAGCTATCTCTATCCATTTTTTTGGTTATATTTTTTCCATAGGACTCTGTTTCTACTCAGCTTACCATGAACAGCAAGAAAAAACAGGCCAAACTTTGGCAATAATTTGTTCTTTTTGCTCACACTGAATTTGAGAGAGCCCTTCCACAGCAGGAAAGTTTCACATTTAGACATTTGCTTTGTCAGTCCCAGTTTGCTTCTCTCGTTCCTAACAGAGACTTTAGTTGCATTCTCTCCCATTCTGTATTTTGCAAATATTAGCACAGAAAATTTAAATACAAAAACTCTGGTGAATTTATTTGAATTATGTTTAAGGATAATAATGACAGTCCCAAACTGGAACTCAGAAGACAATGGCAAGCTCTTCACTCTGCTCAGCCAGTTTTGGACGAGGCATTTTTCAAAAGCAAGTTGGCAGAAACACTGGAAACTATTACCTATCCATGTTAAATCACAGAAAGTAAACCTTTAGGGGTTTTTGTTGGGGTTTTTTGTTTGTTTGTTGAGTTGTTTTCTTGGTCTTGTGAGGTTTTTTTAATGGTTCCTGTATTAAAATGAAGAAATCGAGGTTCCAACACCTGATGTTGTCCTGCACTTCTTTTAGATACTCAGATCCTGCCTTAACTTAGATCATTTAAGAGGCAGGGAAGACCTGGATTCTGTAATAAGTAGGATTTATTTTCAGTTTCTTTCACAACAAAAATTGAAACTAAAGAGCTGAAGTAAGAGCTGGCATTTTTCCCTCTCCTCTCTGACCACCACTTAAATGTTTTGCTCACTGTTTCTCTCACAAAAAGCAACTGTGCTGCTGAAAGAAGGGAATTAGGCAGGCTCCACGCAGGGATCTCAGCCCAGCAGTACCCAAGACAGAGGGGCGCCGGGGAGGGGAGCGAGGGAGTGGCTGCAGGGGCACACAAATAGAGCACACATGAAACCCAAGCAGGTACAACCATTAGCTGGAGAGCTGGCAGTGCTCGAAAGATGCTTTTCAGATAGGCATTTTATACCCTGGCACATCTTGCTCTGGCTGCCTCTGTAATGAGCCAGGGTCCTTCATCTCAGTAACAGGAACTTGGCTCATCCGAGTCAGCCACAGAACCAGGGAAGTGCAAAAGCAGGCAGTGAGGATAAATCCCATATTTGTAGCTGCTGCTGACTCTGCTGGAGGATCCAATGCTGGCATCTGCAGGCCATAACTCATGGAAAAAGTTATGCTTTTCAGCTCTGCCACCTGATATTAACCTGTGTGCAGCTTATTTCCTATTCCATCAGCACTTGGGAAGGCTCTGCCATGATGGGAGGCAGCTGCTCCTTGCCCAGAGGGACACTGCTGTGACTCAGGGCTCTGCCACCAGCAGAGGCTCAGTGCCCAGGACTGGAGCAGCAGGGAAGGTGTCCATCCACTGGGATCCAGGACACCCAGACAGCTCTATGGCTTGAACAGGAATTCAGCCATTCCCTGGGTCACTCTGAGCTCATACTGACCCTTGTGACTGACCTGCAGAAGCTGAAGGAGCTGCATTTGTCCCCTTCTGGTGTCCTTGATGCAGGAGAGCTGTTGGCACATCACTGAGGGCACCCTGCTCCGGTGACAGGGCCCATCTGTCAGGGTCTCCTACACTCCTGGGAATTTCCCTTCCAACTCAGCCTGTTCTATGGCTCTGTGATTCTGTGAATTTGCCTGGTGGCTCACAGCACCAATAATGGGGGATTTCTCCCCTGCCCTCTTGCCAGCAGAAATGGCTTTATTTGTGATATCACAAAATACTTGCTCTGTTTCAAGACTAAAGGAGAGGGAATGTCTCTCTGCTTGCTTCCCAAGAATAATCTTTGCAATCTTACTCAAGTCCTAAAAGGGAGCTGCTGGGTTCCCTGTTGATGTGTTTGACCATCTCCTGTATAAAGTTAATGTCCCACTTATTTATTTTAATGACATGAGACCAGCGCCCAAGTACGAGCCATTCTTTACTAGTCACACCCTATTAAAACAAAGAAACATCTTTGCCTTTTTCCCCAAGCAGAAAGGTATTTGCGTCAGGATAGGAGGGATCAATAAGTCATCAATACATGGATTGGATTGCCAGCAACTGCTTTACATGTAACATTGTGCTTAAATTTAGCAACTCAGAGGATTGAGTGCAGTAACAAGCACGTTCTTCCTAAATTTCCAGAAAAAGAAAAAACTAATGTATTCACTACGTTGCCTTATGGCTTTGTTCTGACAGACAGCTAGATCCACTCAGGAATGCTAGCACAGTTTTACTGCCTTTTTTTCCCCTCCAGCATTAATGTACACTTAAAGTGAACTCCTATGCTTCAGATGAGATGAATCTATTTTCAGCTACAAGTAAGCAAAGCCACACTTGGGGTCACAAAGAACAAGAATAAACAGCAGATCTCTAATGCAGATTTTATAACACAAGTGACTTACTGTCATGCTATTTCATTTTAGTTGAACCACAGTGCAAGACAGTCACTTACTAAAGAAAAACTGGGTGGTGTTACATTTCCCTTTAAAGAATTAACATAATGCTTTATATTTTGCTAATGTTCTTCCTTTAAAACAAAGCAATTATCCTGCTAGTCCTCCCTTCTTTGGTAAATGCAGTGTGCAAAGTAGCAATCACTTGTTACAAATATTAGAGTAGCTTGATGGATTTTATGGAAGTGCAGCCTTTATCTTCAAAATAGAAGCATCTAGAGCAATCTAAGAGATGTTATTGCTTACTTCATTTTTTATGTGTACACAAAACCGTGTAATAATTTTATTTTTTCCCCATTACATAGCTCAGCAGCTGCTCTTTCCTTCTGCAGGAACTTTCTACTATCCTACACAACAATGTGCTGTTCCTGGTGCAACTGGAAAAGATTTATTAAACTGACCAATTTTTAGAGAGAGATTTTTCAATGAGAATTGTGCAGTAACTCATCTGATGCTGAGCAGCAGCATCTAACAAAGAGACAGAACTTGCAAAGCCGAGTGCACGCCCCAAAAGTTGCCCAATTCAGGACTCAAAAAGCGAGGCTGGTCTCTCAGCATGGGCTGCTTTTGTGGCTGCTGGAACAGCCTATTCTGCTTTGTACCAGCAGCTGCTGGGGTAGTTTCCAGCAGAGCTCTTTGGAAACCATTTCAATGGAAGTTTTTCCAGATGTAGGCGTGAGCACGCCAAACGCTCTGGCTCTTCAATGCAAAAAGCAAACTGGGAGCTCACCCCGGGGCTTGAGCTGAGAGCAGCTTCAGGCAGTGCCCAGCTCCAAGAACCTGCTCTGAAACACTGCCCTGACTGCCCAGGGCTGTTTGGAGAGTTGCACTAAAATGTGGCAAAGTCTTCCTACCCCTCTTTCTCAGGTTTTTCTTTTTCCGCCTCCCTATATACAAATTGTCAAATAATCTGCAGAGTGATTTTATTAAGGCTTCAGAAAAATTATTTAATACCCGTAATACAGAAAAAGTACCTCCTAATACTGTACATTATATGTAATTACTCTCTCACACAAGGACAGAATAGGCTGCCAGCTATCCAACCCACCAAATTATTTACCGTGCAATGAGATGGGATCTTACGGAATAAATTCTGCAAAGGTGCAGCTTACCTAGTATAAAAGCATCTTTATGGTGTTCTTAGGTTGTAGGATTCCAAACTTTAACCCTTCCCCTCTTCAAAGAAACAGATGTTTAGCAAAGACTGATGTCAAGGCATTACTGTACAATTACAGGGCTGTGTTACTCAGAGTAACACTATTTTTCCTCTGTATTTACTAGTGGGAAATATATATATTTGAATTTTATCTATCAGTTTACTCCAGTGAGAGTCTAAGAAATCTGTATCATAGAATCGTACATTTTATTACCTTCACTGCCAAATCTCATTTGGCACCCCCAACAAAAAAAGGACTGACAGCAACTCAAGAAACCGCTGACATATTCAGAGCGAGGTTTTAATTAGATCCCTTCTTGGCTGAGCATCTTCTTGCATCCTGTTAGAATCTCTATTCCTTTGCACTTCTCAGAGATATTTAGGCACAGGGAGTCACACAAATGCCTGATGGAAAAGACAGATGAGTCAAACTGTTGGAAAGTTCCCCGGGCAGCAGCTCAGATTGCTCACTCACTCCTCAGGCTTTTTCCTCCACTAAATGTCAGATTTAGCAGCCACTGCCTGAAGAGATTTGATTATGTGCCACCATTGCCATCACTGATTTTCTTGGTTAATTCCTCTGCTTAAGTGATAAGAGCAAATAGTGGCAGAGGTGCTCACAGAGCATCTCTGTCTTTTCACAGGATAAAGCAATGGCATTAAGTGAAGGTAAAGCCAAAATTAAGAGAAAATTCAACCAATCTAAAGCAGCAGTTTCCAATTATACAGAGAAGTTGTCTTTTTAAAAATTTGCATTAAGTAGCTGGGCCTCTTAGACGCACTCTACAAAACTAAACTGAAGTGGGAAACAACCTTGAGCTGGTAATAATCAACAGCCTGTACCTCCCTGCCTCTTTTGCAGGGCCACAAAAAGGCTGACATGGCAGAGGTCCAATAAGACATTTCAGCATGTCAGGAGCATTTTGGTTACTGCGTATTGCTTTTCCCATCAGGTTTATAAAATGTGAAGCAAATTCTACCTAGTGTTAGGGTTCAGCATCTCTGAACTTTCTCACCTGGAAAAACTTTAACAAGCAGGTTTGATTCCAGCAGTGCCACACCAATCTCACATTATTATTTGGAAATGGAAATCAAAACCAATACCAGTGGTTTGGGATAACCCAATAGCTGGAGATAACATCTTTCAAAACCCAGAGTTTTTCCTTGCTGAAGAAAAACTTTGTTCATTAGGCAGGTTGTTTGTTATTTTGTTGGTTGCAGAGATATATCAGAAGAAAGAGTTTTATCTTTTAAACTACTTAAATTTGGAGTATGAACAAACATCTTTTATTTCCACTTAATTTTAAACTCTCCCTTTTAGAATTTAATATTAAACACCCCCATATTTTCAGTGCATCTTTAAAAAGTTATCACAACTGACAAGTGTGTCAAAACCAGGAAACTAAAACTTTGATGTATTGAAAACCAACCTATTTTGAGTCCCATTCCTCACTACTCAAATACTTCAAGTTACAGAGAAATCAGATCTTCATCACTGAGAGTTTTAACAGCAATACTGCTTCACTTAATAGAGCCTGAAAACATACTTTTTCTGACAGAGGCCATTTTCAGTGGAAACTATTTTGTTGATCACTTAACCAGATTATGCTGTCATTTAGACAGTACTTCCAGATACTTTCTTCCCTGTTTTGCAAGATACGGAGAACTGTGTGCTTTTTCTCAGTGTATTAAAATGGAGGATCTCTTCAAAAAGTCTCTTTCACATAAAAAACTGATTCTGACCCACTTCTTTAAGTAAGAGAAAACTGGGTTAAAGGTATGATGATGTTTTCATTACAACTCAAGTGTTTGGTTAAAGAGGAAAATTAACTTTACAGTACACTGAGGGGTACCATTTAGAGTATATATATGTATATATACACCTATATATACATTCTTTTCCATTAAAGATTTAAAAGGGTATAAAAGTTTTCTTTGCTAGAAAAAGGTTGAAGTTGACACATACCTTGGTCAAGTTCCAGGCTCCAAGGACAATTATGATGCTGACATTTAGGGAATTCAGGGAATTCCACCTTCTGTGTTGCTTTATACTATGCCTCTCCCACTACCTGTGGCACTCCACTACCACTGCTGGTCCACACGTGCTGTGTGTGATTGGAATAAGGAATATGCCACGTTCTGCCATCATTTCTATTATCAGCCTGAAAGAGGTGAATCTCTGCTGGAATGAAAGATTAAATTCATTCTATGAACCAAAATTAGCCCAGCCTGAGAGCAAGGTATTCACAGACATTAAGTCCTTTCTCTTGGACAGTGCAGCCTTAAAAACATCAGACAGGAAGAAAGAGAAACATCTGCATTGATTTTCATTGTTTAATACTCAAGAGTGAAAAAGTGTAAAATCACAAAGCTTATACCACCACAAAAAAAACGCAGTTTCATTGCAAATGACCAGAACACAAGCTGCCTGCAAAGTTTCACACATCTGACATCAACAAACCCAGGTTCAACATTCTTACCGTCTTTTGAAACACCTGCTGTTCACAAACATCAGCCAGCACAGAGCTCTCGCTATCTCACACATCTTCCTTTATGTTCTATGCTCTATTTGCTTCCTAGACCAGTGGTTTACACATTTGAAAAAACAGTGCCCCACTTCTGATCTATATCAGCATAGAAATAAGTAGTTTTTACCCGCCACAAAATACTAATTATATTTGAAAAGCGTTTTGTTTAATCCAAACACAGCGGTAAAGTTTTTATTTCTATTTAATTAAAAGCGTAATATGAGTAAGCTTCAGAAGTGCATGCTGACTGAGGGTATGTCACCAATCTGCTCAGCCACAGGATATGATTTTTATGCAGAAAGTGATCACCTTGGGTGAGTTTGTACACCAGGGAGTAGGTTATGTTTGCTTTCTCTAGTTAATTCCTGTACCTACAGCCCCAATTCTGCACATGTAGCCACGGCCTGCTGGATATAACTGTCCACCTAAATACACTTTGTTGTCCGAAAGTAGGATTATCCAAAAGTTATCATTATGTCTAAATGTCTCAGGTTAACAAGAAGTAAGTGGAAAATGGGTTGCTCATATTAAAACCTTTTTGAAAGTTAAACCTTTATATGTGAGCCAACTTTGTTTTCACAGCCTTTCTTCATGAAAAGGAACTGTGCCTGAAATATTAAACACTTTTAACATCACGCTAAAAAAATGCACATTTCCAGTTCTCTACAATAACCTAGCTTCCCAATAATTGATTAAAATCCTGCTCTTAAATAAAGTACACTGAACAGATTTTTTTGTTCCAGACTATCAAACCAGAAATGTATCTTGGCATAACCTACTGCATCTGACAGTGACGTGTAAAGGAATTTCTGAAGAGCTGTTGTTGCCTTACTGGAAACAATACTGATTTTTATTTTTTTTTTTAAATCCTTCAGTGCTGAGGGCACCTACACTTTATGAGTCACTTGCTCCTCATTTTATTCCCTCACCTGACAATATAATCCTCTCAGCAGGTGAAGAGAAACAGTTTTGGCATCACTGTTCCTAAGGAGCACCTCTGTCAAAGATTCCACAATGTATCAATAAATGGGCTTGACATCCTAAGTAGCTTTTTGTTGGTTGCTAAATATATTTTCTGCAGATATTCTTGGGTCTGTTTTACAGAGAATGGTAAGTCTTGAATAAAATTTCAAGAAAACTTACACTCATTTTTACCTCTGTTGCTTACTACAGACCTGACTTCTTCCTTCATGTAGTTATTTGATACTTGAAGTACAGAATCTGATTATTGGCATCCAGCTGGAAAATTCTGGGTAATACATGATTATTAAACACAGACGTTGCCACCTTTAAAATCATACAGTCAGCTGAGGAAACAAAAGTATAGGATGAGATCAACAATTAACATCCTATTTATAAATGGAAGCACGAGATCTCTTCTAAGCATACAGGAATAATCTTGAAAAAAATATTACCTATTACACAGTGAACAGTATAAATAAACTGAGATTACATGCCTTTAATGCTTCTACACAACTCAGTTTCCTATTCATTTTCCAACTGTTAGTGGAACTTCCAATTTCAACAAATGGTTCCAGACAAAATGAGGAAAACATTCAGAAAATTTTGCAGTGCAGACAAACCTCATGAGTTAATCTTTGGAACATTAATAGCTTTGTACAGTTTCAAACTTAGTAACTAAGGCACACATGGATTAAACTGTCCTATATCTGAAAGAGCAGGATATGTCAGTCAGCACGGAGCTTCTCAGCTTTGCATTTATGTTCATAGTATAAAGCAGCAGTCAGCTTTGAGAAATCTACTTCTGTTAATAGTAAGGAATCTGAAAAGTGACTAGTCATGCCAGACTAAGATAGTCTAACTGGATTCTAATATGGATCAGCACACACAAAACTAGGCTTACATAACCAGGAAAAAAATCTGGGAGCCAGCACCTGCTGGGCTGGCGCTGCTCAGCCACCCCGAGCCAGGTGTGTGTCTGCTCTGCAGAGGTGGGACACAGTGAGCGAGTGTGTGCTTGTGTTTGTGAGTGTGTGTGTGCAGAAATAGCAGCTTCTCACCTCTGTTTGTTACTTCCATACGTGTCCAGTATGGTAATTCTTACTCCAGTGACAATATTTTGGCTGCTATTTTTTGCTCCTGCCAGCACTGCCCAGGTCAGGCCAGCCAGTGGTGCTGTGCTGGCTTCCAAGCTGAACTTATAAAGTCACTGAATTATAAAGTGAAATGATGTCCTTCATTCAACCAATGTGCAATCCAAGTAAAATTAGCTTATTTGCAAACGATTTAAGTAGAAGGCAACTTTGGCCTGAGGCACGTGTTACATTTAGAGAAAAAAAAAAAGAAGAAAAACATAAATTCAAATCTCAGGTTGGGTTTGCAGGGGGAGTGATTGAAAAGGACATCTTGTTGTAAACAAAGGATTATCTGGGAATGAGCTGACGCACAATGATCATAAGTGTCATCAATGTCATTTGTAAAAGTTTCCTTCTAACAGGACACATATCAGCTAATTTCACTGTGTTAGGAAATTAGGCACTATGTAATCACGTTTGACACTTCACACTTACCTTTAGCAACACCTAGTATCAGGTAACCCATAAACTGCAAAATAAGTTGAGGTTTCTAATGTACACAGCCACTGAATCTGTAAGGAATTCTCCTTACCTCAGTGGGAACGCTATCCAGTCTAGTTTTTAAATTTGTTTTCTTTTTAGAGATATTAAATATACTACTGTCTAACCATAAAATTCACTATTTCTCACCTGGAATACTGTGAGAAATTCTTACCTCAGTGTTACCTCTTTCTTTTTTGCACTGCATTCAAGCTATACAAATAATGTCACTTTTGTCAATTCTTGCTATGCTTATCTTGATCCTACAGGATCATATTTAATTTCATAGCTGTAATAGTAACTGTCTCTTATAATGTATTAATTAGGTATTGCATATAAGTACACAGAAATGGAACTGAAAATCAGCTACTACCACTTGTTAGTCTCATATTCTTTTAAATTTGTGGTTAGTAGCTTGAGATTTAAATAGAATTGCATAGTAATATTGTAGTAACCAAGTACAATACAGTATTAAGAAAACAATAATTTGAAAAGTCCTATTCAAGCACACATTTAATAGCTGATGTGCTATAAAACAAACAAAAAAAATAGAATCCTTTGAATTCCCCAGTAGCAAATACCTGTTTCTATGGGTGGAAAAATCTGAAAATATTAGACACAGAACTCTGAGGAAAAAATATTAATAGCATGATCTCTCCCAAAAATAAAATTTGCAATAAAATAAAATGTGCTGAATAGAGGCTTAAATTCAATACGTCTCAGTCCACCATTAATAATCTAAATAGTTTGAGTATTTCCCCATCCCTTTTTTCTCTTTAAAAAAAAAAGGATAATAAAAAATACATATAAACAAATTGCTATGTAGGCTTCACCACAGAGTCCTTTCAGAACCACTGTCCATCATTATCATTATCCTCATCATCTTCCTCCTCATGGTCCAGGTAGACAAAAGCGACTTTCTTCCCTTCAGAAGTATCTGATCTTTGGTCGACCGTTCTTTGCAATTGCACAGTCTGATCAAAAAATGACTGTTCCACCACCTTTTCACCCTGATCTTGGGAAAAACTGGAGAGAACATAGCCACTTCTTGCGCTTTCATTTCCTGCAAGCTGGTCGCTTTCAACGACCTGTGGCTGACCAGCAGAAGGGTCTTGCTTGTTGGACACCAGCGTTGCCACTTGCTGTTCTCCACTCTTCACTGCAGATATTCCACCCAGATTGGAAACATCCATTTGGAAAGTGTAAGCTGTTTCCCTGGAGCCTACTTTAATATGCTTCACAGAGCTGCTGCTCTCAGATGACTCTGCTATTTGTGAAAGATCTTCCACCACCCCAGCTACGGGTCCTGAGAAGATTATTTCCTCAGTATGAGCTCCCGCAGGACTTATTTTAACGTGCCTGAAAGCTCTTGAGCCTCCTGAAAGGGTCTGGTCTTCCAGTTCAGTGATTTCTGTGTGCTGGGAGACAGGCCCCTGGTAAATGATTTCTTCAGCTGTCATAAAGCCCTGGGGACCCAGCTGGATTTGTCTGACTGAACTTTCTGCCTGTGAGAAGTCCCTCGTGCTGCTGACCTCCACTTTACCGGAGATGGGTCCTTCAAAGATAACGTGCTCAGTATGAACCTCTTTCGGGCCCAGCCTGAAGTGCCTCATGGATCTGCTGACATCCACAGCCCCTTCAGCCTGGGAAAGGCCATCTGAGCTATTGAGTGCCAGAGAGTCTGAACCCGACCCCTCAGAAGAGACTTCTTCAGTCACTTGCCTTGATCCTACCGTGACACGTCTTGTGGCCCTGCTGAAGTCTGTTGAAACCTTCTGAGAAAGATTTCCAGAATCCATCTCTTCTACAATTGTAGTAATAGGGCCTGTAAAAATTACTTGTTCTGTGGTTTGGATTTCCTTGGGGCCCAGTTTAAAGTGCTTCACAGACTGGCTGTATTCTGACAGTCCCTCTCTCTGAACAAGATCTTCTGTAGCACTGAGCTCCAGCGTTTCAGAACCAGGCCCTTCATACAGGACCTGCTCAAACCTCTGGACTTCTGCTGGGCCAACCCTGACACTGCTCTGGGACTTGGTGTGATCAGCTGATTGTGATGAGTGAGAGGCCTCCGAATAATCTGCAGTTTCCAAAACCGAACCGTCATAAACAACCCTTTCAGTGGTGTGATAGCCAGTGCCACCAGTCCGCCTTGTCGTGGATGAGCTGTAGATCTCTTGGTCAGCAAAAGGAGTGTATTTGTCACTGTGGGAAGAAATATCTATATTGCTCCTATCTGAGCTCTCTTTCTTCAGGGAGTGTATTGTTGCCTTCTCCTCGCTTGAGATTCCTTCACCAAGCTGATCTACATTAAATTCATCAGTATTAAGAGTCTGGGACAGATTGACTTCAGCAACAATTGTCACTGAGCCCCCCTCCTCCTGATCAACTTTTTTGATATCAAATGCCAAGTTACTAGCATCAACTTTGTTGTCTTTTGTTAATGCAGAGAGCTCCTCTTTCACACTTTCTGGGAGACTGCCTTCCAACTGCTCCAAAGCTTCCTTCAATTGATGTTTAGGGTCCTTTGTTTCCTTGGATAAAAGCCCTTTTATTGAAGTCTGAAACTCGTGAGGAATTTTAATTTCTTTTTCAATAACAATGGATTCAACATGGGATCTTTCACCTTCAGGATGCTCTTTTAAAATATGGGCGCTTGCTTCCTCCCCCACCACTTTATAGGTTTCTTCTGGAGAGCTCACACCTTCCTCTCTCTTACTTTGTGTGCCTTGCAAAAATTCATCTTGCCAAGAATATTTAATAGTAGATTCTTCTTCAATATGAATTTGCCCATATACTGAGTCATCATCTTTTTCATTAATAATAGGATGATCATCAGGAACAGATACAAAATATTTCTGTTCAACAGGTGAGTCATCTTCCTCAGTTACTTCTTCCACATGAGTGAAGCTCTCATGGCGTGGTTTCTTCTTTTTGACATCTTCATAGGTGACAGTGATGTTTTGTTCCTCCTCACCATAACGCCTCTCCCTCTCAGGGAATGAATCCTCCACTTCTTCTACTTGGAAAGGTGTTGAAAAATCACTCCTTTCATCGGTGGTGTAATCCAGTGGCTCCTCTACAATCTCCACATTCACAGACACATTCTTTCCACTCTCGCTTCCTTTCAGGCCATGATGGACAATATCTTCTATCTCCTCTTTGGAAGGAGTTCCCTCAAAGCCCTCTCGAATCACTTTTCTAAC
Organism: Pseudopodoces humilis; assembly: GCF_049639895.1. Lineage (NCBI taxonomy): Eukaryota > Metazoa > Chordata > Aves > Passeriformes > Paridae > Pseudopodoces > Pseudopodoces humilis. Next base: position 3,539,719 of record NC_142215.1, read on the forward strand.
ATCCTGGTTTGATAGACGTCCTAAGTCACCTTCATCAGAAATATTTATGTCTTCTTGAACTTGAGACTGCACTGTGAACTCAGTCTTTATTTTCCCTTCATCTTCTTGTTCTTTCTTATCAAAATAGGTCACTTTGGTCTCTGTTGACATTTGTGAACTAGAAGACTGTGTGAAACTTTTAAGAATGTCAGCAACAATATTCTCTGCTATGTTTTCCGTTGGCAGAGTTCCCATTTTATGGCTTCCATCCCTAATTTGCTCTTGACCTTCCAGACTGGACTCTGCTTCTGAAATCCTCACTTGATGAGTTTCAGCAGACTGACTTACGTGGTCATCTGTTTCTCTTCCTATGGAAGTTTTAACACCGTGTACCCTTATTTCTTTATGTCTCTGCAGTCCTTTGTCAGGAGCATGCCTTTCAATACTGATTGGGACCTCAATGACATCTTTGCTTCTTGATTCTGAGGTCACAGTTGCATCTTTTTTGGTTGATTCACTTTTCAAAGTTCTTGGAGTAAAAATATCACTCCCTGTTACCTTCTGGCTAAGTTCTTCACGGATATATTTTTTCTGCTCTGTCTTCCTCCCAAAATCGACACTTTCTTCTATAAAAGATCTCTCATCTGTTTTCTTTTTCTCATCCTTTGTTTGTTTCTCCAGCTTATCTTTTTCTTTCAGCAGAGATGTCTTCTCATCAGTTGGTTTGCTGTCTCCTCTTTTGTCTTTTAGTATGGTCCGAGTTTCAATTATAGTTTCTTCATATTTAGATGGTTTTGCATTAGTAATCAGCTCATAAGCTGGAAATCTAGTGAAGCCTGGTTTAGTTCTTGTATTTTCAGCATCAGGCTTGTGGTCCTTGTCTGATCTTTCAGCATGTGCCGATTCTTTTGAAAAAGATACTGTGGATGAAGTTGTAACTTCTGTTTTCTTTCTTTCTGGAATTCTCTTTTGCTGTATTTCAGTGCTTCTCCAGCTACTGTAGTCTGGAGTAAATGTTCTTAGTTCTTTGTGGTCTGTTACAATCCTTTCATCCTTTGTGACAGTTGTTGAAGGGCGATATATTGAACCAAGTAGGTCCCTTCCAAAAGTTCTTCCCCCCGTTGTTGTGTGTGATCCAGCCTGTGTGGAGTGAGCTGAGTAACGTGCAGAACTGCTCATATTCGTCACTGGCATTCTATGCCTTGTGTCAGTGATCCTGGCAGTGGGCAAAGCTTTATTTCTATTTCTTTCTTGATAAGTAGAGTAAATATCAGTGTAGTCATATGAAGTGTTAATAATATCTGCAAAGAGAGCACAGGTGACCAAGCATTAAAATAATGGTTTGTATCTAAAATACTATCAAATAGAGGGCATGAACTAAGAAAACATGCAGTATGTTTTTTGAAAGAAATAATGTTTTCATTTTCAGTGGAGCTTTGTAAAGGCATTCCTCTAGGTTTTGCTTGTTAATTAAGTCTATACATAAATTTCATTAAAGCTGAAAGCAAAGCTTTTCCTTGAGTTGCAAGATCTTTCTGATTTTACCTTTTGTGCACTACTGGGCATTGTGGCATTAATTGAGGAACTACACTTTCTGTATTTATACTGATGTTAATTTACAACTTCTTATTAAATAATGTATGCTAGTATCATAGGCTGGGTTTTTTGCTTCGTTAGCCTAAGTGGCCTGAAGTTTCTTAGTTCCTACTGACATTCAATGGCACACCTGCCACCACATACTAGAAACTGCAAACACAAATACAACCCTTCATAGCCACACAATAAAGCACAACAAGGGTGAGAAATAAAGAACCTTTCAGGCTCTATCTGTAGAAATTAATACAATGTGCCAGGAATATCTGACAGACCAACCAGAATAGCACCACTCACATCTCTCACTCCTGAAAAGCTACCACATCTCCCCTGACTTTTGGTAGTGTCTCCTGTATTATTTCTGTAATTCCTTTCTTATTCTGTGAATATGTCTGAGTGCTGTCTGTAGAAGTATTGGCTAGTTCAGATCCAAACTGAGCTGTCCAGATCCAGGCACAGTGCTCAAAATTTAACAGCACAGACAGATCTGCATGAGCATTGCAGCCTAGGCCTGAGCCTGCTGAATTTCCTTCAAATGTCTTCTGGAACTACAATAATGACCCCACATGGTTAAACTCATGAGTATTATCCAGATTAATTATATTATTAATTAAAATGGTCACAATGAAGGTCCATCTTATCTAAAATCCTGATTGCAGGGACCAAGAGTAGATACATAGGGAAGAGTATAAGAACAGGGCAAGTAAACAGTGATACTTCCCTCGTATACTCTCACAGCCTCCAGAGATTTGCAGCTCCTAAGATAGAAATGGTATCTTTATGTTTAGTAAGTCTTTGATTTCTCTTTTGTTACTCTGCTAAAATATCTCTTTAAACCCATGTGAACTTTTTAACACTCACAATGCCCCAGGATGATGAACGCCATGGTTTTAACTACGTGTTCTGTTAAACATCTCTTGCTCTATATTTCAAAACTCTCTTAAGACCTATGGGCTTCCAAAGGCTCTTTAGAGCTACAGAACATCACTCCCTATGTTCTCCACTCAAGCCATGATTTTATAAGGTATTTCATATAGAAGAGCAATATGTTGATTTAAAATATTAACACTCAAAACTAATTTAATATTCACTTTGCAATACACCCATAAAAATATACTTCAGGAACACTATAACATAATAATTTCCAGTTATATTTAATTTCATTCAGAATTAATTTTTTAATATTCATATTTTACCTTGAGGCAATTTCCCTGCATGCTCTTCTCTCCATATAATCCACTGCTTGCTCTCCCCTTCTAACAAAGCTCTGCAAAACACAAAGGGCATTTCATTAAAATACTGGAAACAATAAGCATAATATTTTACATTTATAAGTCTTAGAAATTGAAATAATTATCCTGCAGTTGCCACATTCCACTAGACCAGATTGCTTCAAGCCCCATCCAACCTGGACTGGAACACTTCCAGGGATGGGGCAGCCACAGCTTCCCTGGGCAAGATGTTTTATAAAGAAAATGCAAAAATGAAAAAAATATTTGCAGCAACCTTCCTGCTTGTAACAGAATAGTAAAGGTGGTGTTGCAGTGTGATACAAGGGAACTGTTACAGCAGGATTTACAACTTCTATCATTTTCAAATGCAAAATAAAGGAAAGTAAATTCTATTGTCAAACACAGTGGTTGAGGAAACAATTTATAGTGTTAAATTAACTATTCTTAGCTCCTATTCCACTGGAAATCAGCATAACACATTTCACAAAAAAGGAGTAGGAAAATTCTCTGTGACAGAAACTGCTTGGTTTCCTTTAATGACATCTTTGTCTGTCCTTGTTCCTCAGCCCCCCTCCTTTTTGGCAGTGACTCTGCAGCAGCTCCCATACTTCCAGGAAATGCTGGTGCAGCAGCCTGGAAATGCTAGGTCAGGTTCTCTGCCTGAGCAAGGGAATGTTACAAGCAGCACAGTAACTTGGGTGGGTTCATGTGCTTCTACCAGCCAGTTACAGCATTTCTAAGTTTGGGAATGCCAGATGTTCTGCACTGATAAGACACAGCTGCAACAGCAAAGCTGGCAAGAGTAAGGCTGGAGAACTGTGATAGCCAAGGCTTCTGACTCCCTGGGGCAGGAGATGAAAGCTGTTTAGGATTGGGGTATAAACACCTCTGCTGGACATTTATGTCAAAACTAACAAAGCAGGTGTTTTAAGCATCACATGTGTATTTCACACTTCCCCTGACTGATCCCTTTCACATTAGCAAAACATTATTATTATATATAATATACTATAGGCAATATACTACAGGCATTCATTATTATATTAGCAAGGTTTTCTTTGCCATCATGGATTTGTCTAGATCCAGAAGAAAAGCCAGGTTAGAACTACCTAAAACAAGCTCAGATGGGCATCTTTCCTTCTATTTTGTGAGTCGAAAAAACCCACAGTAAAAGCAATCTATCTTTCTCCATGTTGAGAGAAGCTTCATAGGAATTAGATCCCTTCAACACATATAATGTTCCCAAGACCAAACATCTGATCTGATGAAGGCAGTGAGTGCCAAACAAATTGCTCTGACAGACACGCCAGAGAAGCTTGTGGTGATGCTGCAGAAACACATGCAGGAGCTGGCAGTGAAAGCGTTAACCGTGACGAAGGAAAGCAGGAATGTGGGGAGTTTGGCTAAGGATTTCTGGCTGCTGTTAAAACAACAGTTGTTCAGTTGCTGCAGCAACGTATGAAGTCACTAAAAATAAGTTCCAGGAGGTAACTGTATATGGCAAAGGGCAGCAGCCCACAGAAAAGCTGGATCTGAAGTGTTACTACTGAAAGTGAAAGGCAAAGCTTCCTGAAACCTCTGTAAAACTGGACAGAAAATCAGTATTTTACTGGACATTTCATAATGCGTATGACCTCACGCTTATCAGAAAACCAAGAAAATGTTAAACTGGATAAACTTACTAAATTGGCATGAGAAAGGGCAGTGTACTGTACTGAGCCAGCAAACTCAGGTTGTGTTTCTAAGCCTGACCATAGCTTGAGTTTATCAAGTCATTTTGCTTCTCTATTCCTCTGTATCCTTTCCTACTAATAAGCTCTTGGTGGTAAGGTCTGCTTTTAAACTTAAACTGCCTGAGGCACTAATTTCAACTGTATGAACTTTTAAGTACTCATAGTAATAATAATTTAAAAAAAACATTGCCCCAAGCAGCACTCTTCTAAAAAAATAACCATGTCAGCTACTTCCTGGAAATCAGGTCCCAAATGACATGTACTCCCATTTTGTTAACACTTAAATTTAAGTGTTACCAGAAAATAATCCAACTGCACCATTAGCTCATCTCCTTATTAATGTTATTTATCTAAAGCTAGCAGGGACATGCTCATCAGCCTGTGCTGGATGACAGCAGAAACAACCGGTCCATGAAAGAAGGAGGAGATAAAGTGGTTGGGGTGGGGAGAGAGAACAAAAGGAACTAGTGCAAATTTTATTATGGTCATTCAAGACAGTAATGATTTTGTTTCAACTACAGAAACCCAAAATCTCAGATGGGGCAGTTGGCCAGCAGGCCATAAAAAATCATCCTCTCTATCCTGGATATTTGCTAAGGAGTTACAAAAACCCCATATCTCCAGGAAGGGAAGGGGTCAAGGTCATTCCATAACCCTTTTCCATCACAGGATGGAAGGATGAGGAGTGTAAAGAACAGCAGGTTAAATTCCTCAGGTGTTGAAAACTCAGCATATTCTCAAAATAAAACCCACACAGGAGTAGAACCTATTAGATGGTACAAGTTATGAAGGGGAAGTAATGAGACTGACTGGAAAAGCTGTGGTGAGTAGCTCAGAGGACTTCAATGCTGGTGATGATTTTGTGAGAGGAAAGCATGGAAAGGGTCAGAAGTGTTGATGGAAGAACACAACTGGAAAGTCCACCTGACAAGTGTATTCAGAGATCCTAACAATGATATGGAAATAAGAAAAAAGTTGTGTAGCTTTTGTTGCTTCAGAATGCAGAGTGGTACCTGAACAGAAAAACTGCACAGCACTTGAATTTCAAAGTGAAACATTTTACCCTTCAACAACAAAATACTTTAGAGATGCCAGAAAACCTCCTGAACCTACTGGTACAGGCTCTGGGCAGCCTCTGCTGTGTGAAGAGAAGTTTCTGCTAGCTAAGGAGAAAGCCCTGAGAGTAATTCAGATTCTAGGCAGGTTTTCTATCTCCTTTTAAAATCAAGAGTTTTACAGGGTGAATAAACCACTCACTTCACCACTTCTTTCTGGAAATAAAACTTAAGCATAGCTCTAAGTAGCTGTGGTTTTGCAAGGTTCCAAGAACACAGAACAAAACTGTGAGACACTTGCTAAATATTTACTTCAACAGTGAGAAGAGGGTGTAGGAATGAAGATTCCCATGCGGTGTAACTTCACAAAGCCACGTAAGACACATATTCCACTTCCTGAGTGAATCTCGGCTCCCAGAGCAGGAAGGGTGAGCAGAGTCAGAGAGGAAATACACTTGGACCGTAAGGAAGGGTGTTCCTTGCAACAGTGATCCTTCTTCCCACTCCAGGGGCAGTGGTGACTAATGGAAAGACCTGACTTGTAACAGAACTGTAGGAGTTGTAAAACAGAGAAAAAACACAGGGTGGGAGGCACAAAAAAGGCTCCAAGACCAGCTACCACACCCTTAACCTATAAGGCCAGAAGGAAAGGAAATGTCAGGGCCTTTGTGGGAACCTCTCCATGGAAAGTTCAGGATGTTGGACTGAGTGTGAATAGGGGCCTTTTGTTTCCAGTATGCATAAGCAAGGGTATATGCCAGCAAGCTCTGTGAAAACCAACCGAAGCTGCATTCACATGCCCTTTTTTTGCAGGTAGAAAGACCTGGGAGAGGAACAGGATTTGAAAAAGTACATGAGTGAGCAGTCCAGATTTCTCCTACTTAATCTTACTGACTGGCTCCCCTCTCACAGCAGGGTTGATAGAAACACACAAGAAGGAAGGAACTATTTTCTTGAATAAAGGAAGAAAAGAGGAATAAGTAAAACTGCATAAATGTAAAAACACAAAACAATAATTGTTCAGCTTTTGATATTTTAAAAAAATTTTGTTTGCTGGCATTCACGTGTTTTTTTTCTCTGTAGCAAGGCCCATTCTCTTGTTTTCATCTGCAGATCATCTTTAGTGGGCAGATGCTTATTTTTCCACTGACATCTGCTTTGCCAAGGCCATCAGTGAGACAAGTTGCATTCAGATCCATCAGATGAAGAAACCCTACGGATTAAAGAGCTTCTTAACTGGACAACAAACACGCTGCAAGTGATGCTGAATTGTTCTCCTTTCATTAACCAGGGCAGGGAATCCTTAGACAAACCAATAATGCTCAGATAATCAGTGATACAACTCTGGAGAAGTTCCAGAATTTCATGGGCTTAAAAGGTTTTCAAACAACTGAATATATGGGCATTATCATTCCTAGTTCTGGATGAATACTAATCATCAAAACAACTCTGATAATTCTGTTATTGTGACAGTGCTAATCCTGTTATGCAGATGAATAAATCAAGGGAGAAAGTTTAACGACGACAGTGAGAATCAACAACAGAGCAGGGATTAAATTCAGAAGAATCAAGTTTTTTAGCAAAGTTAACAGAATTAACACACACAGATAAGGATCACAACTGGCTACCATTTCCACAGTAATTCTCCAGACACTATTGGCTTTCCAAGGATCACAGGGATCCCACTCCACCAACAAACATCAAGGCACTGTCACTTATCAAGCGACTGCAGATTACTTGTCCCACACTGTGATTTTATCTCATCCAGAAACCAGCCTTGGTCTGTGCCTCCTTGCAGACATTCTCAAGGCACCCTGGACAGACTGTTGGTGCTCTTTCATGAAGACAGACATTCTCTGCTCACTACTCTTTATCAAGCTACTCAGAAGTTATTTCAAGCTTCTCATATTTTCAGTTATGCAATGGAAATTAAATCTCATATGCATCAGTGGATTGACAGTCCACACACCTCACTCATAATAGCTGGGTGCTATCTTTATCCAGGCTTACTGGTTCACATTCAGGACACAGCATTAATGCTTCAGGACACAGAAGCATATATTATATTTAACTGGAAATACCCAGTCTATTTACACAGGTTGAGTACTAATAATGCACCCAATGCAGACAAGGTAGTGACAGAGGCAGTCTCCTTAAAAAAAATACAGAAGTAGCCTGACATTAAATTTTTGCAAATTATCCCTCTGCTCAATAAGAATAGTCCATCTCTCTGTATTTGAAGATCAGTATCTCAATGAAATTTGTTAAAAATATTGTGCTATTTGTAGAAAAAACCACATTCTTTACAAGAAGGGAGGATCTTCCTTCAATTCATTTAGGATTATTTAGGATATTTTTCATTCCAAATCAGTTTTGTGCCATGTATATCATGATTATCCAGACAAGAGAATTACTCAGGCTTTTCAACCCCACAACTAATTAAGTGGCTAGAGAGAGGTACAGTCCTAAAGATTCATTAGCAGAGATGTGGTTAGCTCTGATCTCACACTTGATTTAAACATGTTTTTTATAACAAATCAAGGATGGAGAAAGCCAGGGCTTAATCAAACAGACTTTTCTGCTATCTACCTACTATCCTACAACTGCAGCAAGGATGGGGAACTCATTGCTTCCATCAGTGCTGCAGGTGGTCACATATTTAAACAATGAAATGTGCCATGTAAGTTGATGGCAACAACATAACCTCGAGTTTTATTGATTGCAATTTAGGGATATTGTCTCCTCAGCTCGTAACCAAATATTGCCCCAAAAATTGCCATCCATCTGATATCCATTTGACCAAGACTAAGAAGGTTTCTTACATACCACTATATTTGTACCAAGTTAATAGGATTCCTATGGATTATATTGGCTTTAGAGCCTTGAGTCTCCCAAAGTCGTTGTTTATATTTTAAATGCTGGAAAGAAGATGAATGGGGCTCCTGTATCTATAAAAAGGGATTTAAATTATCCTCTGTCTAGACAATAGAGTGTGACCACAAATCTCACCTGTAGGTTTCAATTTCAAGGATGAGGCCTGCTTTCACCTGCAGGAGTTCTTGGTAGTCCCTCAGGTAATCCGTGATTGACATGGTCAGGAACTGCTTTTCTTCTTCCAGGGCGTCAATTATTCTCTGAACAGAAACAAATTATTTTTAGTTTTGAAAGAACACAGAAGTCTGTACACTTGAATGCCTTAAAACATAAAATTTTTAATTAAAAAAAAACAAACAACTGATGCAAAAATACATCAATATTCTATCACTTCAAAAACCAGAAGAAATCAGCTCTATGACCTCCCCATATACAAACTGAAATACATTGCTCCTAAAACAAGTTTTATGCTAAATTCATTTTATGCCTTACTGAGCTGGTTAAAGATTTCAGCAAAACCCAGTCAGATGCCCTGTACAAAAATTATTAAACACACATAGCAAGGAAAATACACTTCTTTATAAGACTTATATGTGACTCATTTGGTCATTTTAAGACATGCTTAAATCACACTTGAGAGCAGAAATTTTAGCAATTGCTTTGCCATGAGAACCTTATCAGTATTTTGGATGTGTGGGTTTAAACCAGTTTTGGAATTTGAGCATCTGAAGTTACCACAGTGCTCACAAGGTAAAAGATGAAACTCCAGTGCTTCCTTCAAGTTTTCTACAGTATCTGGATACCTGCTTTGAGGTCCACCCAGCTCTGTCCTAACTGCTGCTCAGAAGAAGGATAAAAGATTGCTCATTTTCATCTCAATATTTATATATGACCTTATACAACACAACTAAATATATAAGGTTGTACATATTTACACTAAATGGCAGGAGGAAGAAAATGAAAGAGTAGAAAGTGCTTTAATCACCCTCTCACGTGAAGGGTGAATTGTCATTTCTATATATATTTGTACCAAATCTAACCTTGTTAACTAATATGCTATAGACTGCACTTTGTTCTGGGGGCTGGGAAGACAGAAACTAAAGATCAACAAAGGCCCAATTCTGTTTTGTTCACTTCACTCTGCACTACGAAGAAACTCTGAAATGTCATTTACAGAGCAAAACCTCAAACACATGTACAACACTAAATAGGAATTCACAACAGTATATTTTAGATTTCATCCTGACAACTGCTTTGCAATCAAACTGGAATATCAAGGCACTGATGGTTTAGTTTTTAAAAAAATCACAATATATCACTTATAGGCAATAAGTACTCCAGTATCACAGTATGAACAATGGCATAAAAATGAAGATACAGCAGGGGACTATGCTGTTAGTGCCAGCATGAAGTGCTAGGCAGAAGTAAGAACTAAGAATATCAAGTGCTGGCACGTCAGACGTTAATAGTTTTGGGGTTTTTAAAGTAAAACTTAAAAAGAAAGCTCTGTGAAGGAAGCTGCCTATAATTGCCTATACATGTGGGTTCAGTTCTCTGTATAACACATTAATCTCTTTCTTCATTTGCCTTTGCAGCTCTTGCTAAATGATTGCACTGATGTTTCCCTTGATGTGACAACTCTTGCCTACAGTCTTCAGTGTACTTAAAATTCCCTGTTTATAGCAGGAGACAAATCATATCTGAAAGAGCACCACAAACCCCCCAACAGCCTCCTGCAGATGCCAGTGGAGGCACCATCCCATGGCCATGCAGATCTTTAGCAGCTCTGAGGTAACAATCCTGTTCAAGAACAGCACAGACACAATGGAAAATCCTGAGGTGAGAAGGGAAGAAAAGGATGAGGCCCTGCTTTTAAAAGGAAAAGGCTACCCAGCAAGAATGGCCAGGGTGCAACAGAACCAGGAGTCAGCAAACAGAGCAGAAGAATCCCTGAGAGCTCTGATACAAAAGTGAAATGATTGAGATGTTTCTTGCCTCCACAGTTAAACACAGAATAACCTATACAGGGGCATGCATTCTTTTAAAAGAGCTTTAAAATGCTGCAGTCCCAGAAAAATCCATTCAGGAAATTTCTACACTGGACTACAGAGTGTGGGGAGCTCTGAAAGATGGGGGCTGTTCAAACCCATCTAGAAACACCGGAGCTTCAACCCCTCACCCCCAAGTTCTCCAGTCTGGGCTTGAAGTCCACCTGGATTCTCCCCACTGGGTTTGGAGAGCACTGGAGATCCAAGAGCTAGAGTTAATGATTACCATAAGGGGCCACATAACTCAGCCAGCTGTGCAGTAGTTGAAAAGGAATTAATTCCAGTGGGAGCAGACACTCTATAGACTGGATGGCAGACATCCAGTCACCCAGCCCTCCATCACTGATGCTCAAACATAAAGCAGAAGACAACTGGTCTCAAGTCCTGTCTCCAAGCACGCCAAAAAGCACAGAAACCAATCCATCAAAGTTCAGGAGATTGCAAGCCAACAAACCCATTTTGCAAAAGGTAACCTCTACTTGGCAGATCTTGTGTTTTCTTCACACAGGACTCTCTTGGAAGAGTCTGTTTCCCAGCCACATCAATCACAGCCCCCAAAGCCCAGTGATGTCCTGCTAGGACTAAGGAACAGAATAGAAACTGTTTCCTCACCCTTCAGATGTTTCCTTTCCAGGCAGCACTTGGAAATTTTAGAAGGGCAGAAGGGGAGAAAGAATTTACTTGGGTTGTCCAAGCTGTACCTACTGAGGGAATAGAGGATTCCAGGCCCCAGCCCTTGCCATCTGGTACTATTTACTGATCCCATAGCTCATTCAGTGGCTCAGCAGGGGAGGAACTCACACTGCACTTGGCTGGCTCAAAACTGGTACACAGAAAAAGGCACATGACATATTGACAATAAATGTGCATTTGACAAGATGTTTTCTCCTCTCGAGCTCACAACACTGACACAGGAACTGATCCTAAACCCATTCTTATCAGTGGGAAATACCTGCCTCGTTTCAGAGCAGCAGGATGGGCCATGGAGGGTTTTACATCCAAATAATTCAGGGTTTTCAAACCACCAGTTTTTGCATCAGTATTCTCATAGCACACAGCTAAAATGATGGAAGTAAGACACCTACTGAGTTCATCCCTTTAGCACTTGGGATGTGAAAATTTTCCAGTGTGTGATTTACTGCCTGCCTCGTTCAGCTACATTATAACTCCAAATACTTATTTCTATTTAACACTGCTGAAAGCTTCAGTGAGGATAAGGGCAGTTCAGGAGGCAAAGATGAACATTTAAGGCAACTGGATGATATATGGAAAATATGAATAAATCTAATTGCCATTGCAGCTGCAATGAACAATAATAACTTGACTTTAATCTGTACATACATATCATTTCTACATGACACTCTACAATAAATAAGCATGGAATTGATGCTCTTTAAAGAGTAGTTTAAAACCCATGCTGAACATACTTCAACCAGTAAAAGATGAGTGAGAAAAAAAACCACTTTGATCCCAAGAACGAAACCTGAAACAGCTGCTCCTACGCATTCTATAATTTTTCTTCCTGGATGTGAGCAAAAGATTTTATTTCTCATGTACAGGAGACTGACAGCTGCAAAAAGCCCATTCTCATTAAAACCCAAACATAAGACCATTCAGAATTAATAAACCTTATGACATATTTGAATATACATCTAGATAATATTCAATTTCTGGCAAAAATTGTCAGATATTTTCAACACACTTTTTTTTTTTTCTTCTTTTTGCATTACTAGGATTTGAAACTATTTTTAAAGATACCAAATGTTCATAAGAGTAACAGAGAAGTCTGCAATGTTGGTGTCAAAATAACAATCCATTTTAGAGCACTGCATCAGAACCATTCAAGGGCATCCATTGATTTTGATTGTTTGACTTCTGCAATAGATTGCTGTCATCTACAACTGGGTTTCTCCAGTTGCTCTTTCAAAGAAAGTTCTTTAAAAATACAACCAGATACAGAGATAACTGGTTTAAAAACACCTTGCTGAGCTGAAAAAGTTGAATAAAAGCCATTCTCACTGGCTTTAGAAGAAAAACTTGTGGCACGGACAGCGAGCTATACAAAATGCTCTCTTTACTCCATATTTAGAGGTTTTCAGTTTGAGCAATGATGATTTTCATTATAAACCCCTAATAAAAATATACATAGCAAGAAGGCCGTGTTCTGTAAATCTAAGAAACTGTAAATATAAAATGTAAAAAATGAAGAGGTTTCTTTCTTCTTTACTGGTTTTGACTGTTAGGTAGATTTAATTAATGAGGGATTTACATATGTCATCTTCTACAGCTTTGGGAATGTTTACATATGTGATTGTGAGGATGAATTGTCCTGTCAAAAATGGAAAAAGAAAATAAATTAAAAGTTAAGAGCTTTTCCGAAATCTTCTTACATACCTAATCTGTCTCAGTTCACAGCATTTGCAAACTATGCAACTTCCAAACAATCTAGCAGAGTACAAAAACCAGACACGCACACAGCAACAGGTCCCAGTCCCTTCCCAGTTGCCAAAATCTCCATCATCTAGCAGGGCTGCTGGACACAAAGCTGGACAAAGCACAAGGGGTTCAGGCACACACCGAGCTGCAGCAGGGTGTTAATAAAGGGTCTAACAATGAACAAAAGAAATGTTGCCCTCAGGAAATGGATCGATGGGCTGCATGATCTAATATGTGCTCTCCACTCCAAGCTGGATGAGCGGATACTCCGCTGTTCCGGCAGGAGTTGATTACTTCCCACGCACAGGGGAATTGCACATTGCACCAAACATCATCCTGACAGCAAACAAATCCTCAGCTGCAGATGCTGTCACCCTCAGCACCAACACCCACCTCCAACATCTCGCCTTTACACAACTCAAAAGTTTTCTTAACTACGCTGGAGACCGCAAGCTTTTCCCGAGGCTCAAGGCATACTGGAATAGGTGTAATACAGGAAGAAATTTCAGGTTATTTCTCTGACTGGGACAGGCCACCCTCAAGCCTCAGGGCCGTGTCCTGAGGTTCATTGCCTCCCAGGGACTGCTCCCCGTCCCAAGCGCTCCTGCCAACCCTGCAGGATCCCTGGCAAGCCCGTGTGCCGGCTCCATGCTCTTGGGCACTTGCCGAGGGCAGGTTGGGAAGGGAGCACCTGTCACCAGGATGATGTCCTCAGGGTCACTGTCTCCTTTTGATTCACACCCAGCTCTCCCCAAACCCCCCGGGGGGCTCCAAGGGACTCCTCGCCCCACATGGAGATGGGCTCAGCAGCAAAAGGCTCCTGCTGGGCCACCTCTTCTTCCAGCCTGGAGAAAACCCACTGCCAGGAGGCAAAGAGGGGAGGGCAAGCCCTGGACCACGCCGAGTCAGAGGGGTTTTAGCACCCCCCGGAGAAGAGCGAGGAGGAGGGATGGGAAACTCGGGCTCACATCGCGCCATGGATCGGAACAGAAGGGAAAACGCGAGTGGCTGGAGGAGTGTTTGGGAGCCCCAAAACAGGCACCGAGGGGCGGGAAGGAAGCGAGAGAGACCCGGGACCGAGAGCCATGTGCCACCCACCTGGTACTCCTCCAGCTCGGCGCCGTGGCGGTCCTGCAGGGCCAGCATCTCCTGCTCCAGCCGCTCCCGCAGCGCGCACAGCTCCTGGCCCTGGCGGTGCAGATCCTCCAGGTGCTGCCGGCACTGCCGGCTCTCCTCCCGCAGCAGCTCCAGGTTCTCCCGGCTACGCTGCGCCTCCTGCTCCTGCAGCACCTGGATCTGCTCCTGGTAGCGCAGCAGGGTCTCCCGGCAGCTCTGGCTGAGCAGCATCTCGTAGGTCTCCTCCAGCTCCTCCAGGCTCAGCCCGGCCAAGGGGGGCGGCAAGGCGGCCAGGTTCAGCCGCAGCTCCCGCATCTCCACCGCCTCCCGCTGCTGCCGCTCTGCCATGTGCCCGTGCTCGGCCTGCAGCTCCAGCAGCAGCTCCTCCAGGGCCACGCACTCGCCCCGCAGCCGCTCCAGCAGCGCCCGCTGCCCGGCCAGCTCGGGCTCCAGGCGCCGCCGCATCCCCAGCACCTCCGCGCCCAGCGCCCGCAGCTCCTCCAGCTCCCGTCGCAGCCCGTCCCGCTCCAGCTCCGCTTCCAGCTTCGCCCGGCTCAGCTCCTCCAGCTGCATCCGCAGCCAAGCCAGCTCCTGCTCGGGCACCCGGAGCCCGATCAGCTCCTGCTCCCGCAGCTCCGCCAGCTCCCGCGCCAGAAAGCGGTTCTCTTCCTCCAGCTCCCGCACGCGGGTCACGAAGACCCGCAGGCGGGAGGTGGGCTCCTGAAGCTCCCTCTTCTCGTCCCATCCTGCTTCCCAGCGCCGCCACATCTTGCCAGGGCCGCAGGGTCGGGGCGCGGTGGCCCCGGGGCTGCGGGCGCTGCGCGGCTACCGCGGGTGCTGCGGGGTGTGCGCGGCACCGGGCAGGCCCCGCCCCTCGACACCGGGCCCGCCCATGCCCCGCCCCATCGGGCCCGCCCCGGGCCCCGCCCCTCTGCTCCGCGGCGCCCCCTGCCGGGCTCCTGGCGGCTCCCGCCAAATTCCTGCGCGGGAATCTGAGGCCGCCTCAGGGAGCAGAGCCCGGTTTAAGGAGCCAAATCCCGCTCAGGGAGCAAAGCCTCGTCCAGAGAGCAAAGCCCTGCTAAGGGAACAAAGCCGGGCTCGGGAAGAGAAGTCGAGCTCAGGGAGCTGAGTCCTCTTCAGGGCTCAAGGCCAGGCTTGGGAAGTAAACTCAGGGAGTCAAATCCTGCTCGGAGAACAAAGCCCTGTTTAGTCAGGAGCCCAGCCGTGCTAAGGGAGCTCCCAGCATTTCTCTCCTGATCCCCCTTCCTTGGCATTCTCATCCTCCTCCCGGCTGGGACCGCACTGGGGCTCATCCTGCGCTCCCAGCACAGCTCCGGGTGCTCGGCTCCCCACGAGGGATTTCTGGATTTACCCTGTTTGCCATCACCTGCTGCTGTTACTGCACCGTGGCTGAGCTTATGTTTATATAAAGTGTCAAATGCCACTTCATAACATTACTTTTAAGTGGAACACCTCCAATTTTGACCTCATATCACAACCATAAACCCTTTCCCAGGAGAAGAACGTCTCACCTCAGGGCTGAGGCGCCTGCAGCCTGCGTGTCCCTGTGCCCGCTTCTCCCGGCCTCATTTTGCACCATATAAGGGCTGGATCCAGCTGGATCCTTTCATTGACTGCCTGGAACTCAGCGAGGAGGCAGTGAAGCATCACACCCTGTATTATCTACCAAATTAGACAAAAAAGACGAGGAGTGACTCATTTCAGCCTTTCTCATCTCCCCAGGCATTCTTCTCTCCCTCTCCCTCCCTGACACACACATTTATATTTCACCGAGTGCTGCAGCACTGGGAGTTTTGAAGAGATTTGCTGCTTCACATAAGGCAGCACAACTCTTACCTCTGTGTTTGCCCCTCAGGACTGCTCCCAACCAAAGCTCTTGCATGGAAAGGACTGGAATTTGACACAAGCCCCACAAAGCTGGGATCAGGGCACAGATGTACCACACTGACCTGCTCTGGACACTGCAACTCCTTCGCTGCTCTGTCTCACCCTTCCCAAAGCCTTCCCACAGCACTTAAACCTCCCTGCCCTCAGAAAGGCCAAATTTTGGCTGCTGCTTTGCTCTCTGCTGAGTAAGTTTTCTTCTAATCTCAATAAAGCCTCCAGGATTTGAGCCTAACCAACACAGATAAATCGTTGGCTTTGGCCTAAAAGTCAGCCAGTTTAGCCTTGGCAGATTTGCTCCCTCAGAGGTCACTGAGAAGCTGAGATTTACTAAAGGCACTTGCGTTTTCTTGGCTTTGTGGTCAGTCAAGTCCCTCGGTGACACTCTAACACCTGCTGCTCTTTTATGAGGGAAACCACTATGCTTCTGGGAAGAGGTACTTTCCTGTGGTTCATCAGGCTTTTTCTCCCTCTGATGTCACCGCTGTCCTAAAAACCCCGGGTGACATTAATGTCCACACAGAGCAGTGCCATTGCACCGGTTGGAGCCGGGTGGCCGGACTGAACAAGCTCCCAGGGGTCCACTGTGGGTGTCCAGCCAAATGTCCAGCTCTCAGCACTTTTTCATCTCTTATTGGCAATTTGACTGTTTTCTTGCTGCAACTGTATTCATAAATTTTTATTAATTCGTCACTGAAAATAGTGGATGCTGAATCTCTGTTTTTATGAAAAATCTCTGGTTTCTTGAAAAAACACCGTAAGTAAATCTCTCTAGATGTGGGCCAGCTTTCCAGGCTGGGGGCATCTACTTCTCCATTTCCTGCTAATCCTGGGCCTGGATCAGCAACTGAGCAAGGAATTTGTGGGGTAGGGCAGGGAATGCTTAAAGGGGCAAAGTTTGGGCAAGTCATTTCTGAGACAGATCTTGGAAGTTTTGTGACCCTTCAAGGGGTTCCAGCACTCAGTGGACCATTGAGAATTGCCTGATTGGTGCAAATATGTGGACACCTGAAATGCCCAGTGAATCACCTCTCCCTGAAAATTTGAATGAATTCATTTGCACCTGCAGAAAAAGGGAAAGAAACCAGACATAGTCAACCAAGGCAGGCAAATTAAAAACTGCTAAAGGCTCTTGCTGCCACAGTTATTTCTCTGGGAATTCTGGGTAGATATTTCTGGGAAGACACATGTTGGAGACCTTGACAGAAGGGAAAGTGAAGACTTTCAGCATTTCCAAGGTGGAGGTGTGGAGCATCCTTCTTCCCGAGGTAAATCCCTGCTGCCAGAGGCCACATCCTGCCCCTAGGAATTCAGCTGTAATGCACAGGTAATAGAATCAAAGACCCGGGGAGGGGGGATTTACAATCTTCTTTGCCACTGCAGTGACAGCTGAGGCAAATTGGGTCTCTGTGTTGCTTCAGCTCCAGTGAAGGTCTTGTGCTTTTGAGAGGCTCCTTGTCAGCATCCTCCAAACTACAAAGTGTCACCCTGGTAACTCTTAATCCTGCCTCAGCACAGCTTGTTCCACGTGCTCTCTCATCTGCAGAGTTTAAAGGATGAAGCTGTCACTGGGGAAATGTTCTGATTCCGACGTTCCTGAGATAGATTGATGCAAAGAAAACAGGGTTCATTAAAATGGTGCAAGATGTTGTGATTGCTATTTATATGGGAGTTTCAAAACAGGTTTTTGTTTACAGTCAGTCCCTGCAATTAGATCAGTGGAAGAATACTCCCCTTTGGTGGGTGGGAGGGAGTGTGAAGTGCAGTATTTCCCATCCTCACCTTTTGGCTTTCATGGCTACCCTGCTTTCTAACAGAGAAAATAAAGCAAACACCAGCCATTTTCTGTTAAATTAATATCAGATATGTCCCCAGTACCAGGAAAAGGTAGATTTCAGATCTCTGCATTCCCTTTCTGGGGCTTGACAACGCCTGGAGACCCTCAAAAACTGGCTAAATGTTGCTGGGGCAGGGAATGCTTCTCCATGGGCCAGAACTGAGGCTCTTCTCTGCTTCCAGACCAGGGGAATGCTTTTCCACTCCCACAATCCCTGCAGCACCTAAACTGTCCTTTCTGACTTCGCTGGGAGTTTCACAGTTTATGGGTTTATTCTTTATTTTAAGAAGATCAATTCCCTGTATGCCACTCTATCATGTTTGCACCCTTTTGGATAAATCTTTGCAGAACTATAACCTGAAAGCGTGTCGGCAGAGTCATTTGTGCATCCCTACCTGCCACAGCCCCCAGAGCAAAGCACATCCTCCTGTGACCTTCAGATGTTCGAGGCACGAGCAGTGACCTGGTTCTCTTTTTGAAAGGCCTTTGAAAATAGGAGCCTTATTTGACTTGGTGCAGAAGGGCCTTTTTTTAGAAACTCCCTCGGAAATATTCATTTCAAAGAATGCAAAGGTTGTGATTAAGGCACTTTGTTGCCTGTATCAAGGTGATTTTCCTTCTCGGTGAGCGGTTTAGTCGCTTCTGCCTGCATTTTGCTGAGGAGCACTTGCAGAAGCGGTGGCCACCTCTAGATGGTGTGTTTTACCCAGGAGAACTTTGTGCCCGGCCCTTTATATAACTTTTGCTCCTTGTCTGAGGTTGCAAACACTCTCCAACCAAACCTCAAAGATTTTAGTATTTCCTTGTTTTCTTAACTTGAGAACCTGTCTGCAGTAGTGCACAAATGATAAAAATATATGCCTTAGATACTTCAAAAAGGTGTATTATGTGGCACATTTGGTTGGACCTGTGAGGTAGCTACCATGTGGCATATCAGCTACATAACTGTTGGCATTCCCTGTCTTCTGGGTTCATTCCTGTGCTAATTAAATTAAAACAATATAATTTTTTCTTTTTTAAATACAAAACTCTGCTCTTGAATGCAAAGGAAGAGAGAAGGAACGAAGATGGGTAATAACACAGAGATAAAATGATGGTGATGTTGCAATAACTTTATCTATGGTATTTATACTTCTTTTCTCTGGACAGCATTTCCCTGCTTGAACGAGCAACACAAGATAATTTAATTGCTCCAGTTTTGGTCACTTTAGAAAAGCCATGAGGAGGACATAGAGAATATCACTAGTTTGGGGCTGAGGATAAAGGCCATTTGGTTTTCCTTCTTTTTTTTTGTGGGTTATTTTATTTTGTTTTTAAGAATTTGAAAGAACATGTAGTTGTCTTCAGTGTTCTTAGGCAAAGAAATGGTACAGTCAAATTATCCAGAAGCAGAAAAGACACTAACCTGCTTGCACTGTCCAGCTCTACAGACAGCAATCAAAATGGAATAAATGATAAAAAATAAATTAGATCAAAAAATCTGCTGGGCTTTCATAAACTGAGATGTTCTTCATAACACAGGTAAGGAAATTGCTTGTGCTTCTTCAATGGGTCAAAGATTTTCTGTGTGATTTCTAACCTGAAATTGCTGCTTTTAGAAGCTTATGAAAAGGCCATGTATGGAATAAACTCTTCCAGTGCATTATGAGTAATATCTACTGCTCCTGTTTTACATCTCAGCCTAGCGACAGAACTTTCTTGTAAATAAGGGTTATTTCCACTAAAAGGCTATTATGAAGTTATCTTTGATGCCGAGGCTACAGTCTCAGCTCCCAAGCGTAAAAGAACACTTTAGGATATAAATAGCTTTGTTCCGCCTGCTTAAATACCCTGTTTTCTGCAGGAGCAGCCCGGGGAGGAGCGAGGACACAACCTGGGCTGCTTGGCTGCTGCGTGCGACATTCCACGCTGCCCCGGCAGCTCCCCGACAAAAGGCCAGCGGGCAGGACCCGGGCTTTCATGTGGTTATCGCAGGGTGTTGTTACAGGGTTTCACTGGGCTTTTACGAGGAGATTGTTCCTCCCGATAGCCGAGAGGCCCATAAATGCCACCAGAAGCACCTCTCCCGCCAGCCCCTCTCCGGTTTTGTTTGATGTCACCGGGGCTGAGCAGCCTCGTGGCTGTTGCTGGGTCCTGATCTGATGTGATGCTCTCCTTCACTGCTTTTGGATGCTGGAGGTGGGAGCTGAGATGCATTCTTACATCATTTGAGTTTTTTATTTTTCTTTTTCTGATGTATATCCCCCAGTTTCAGCATGGATGACAGATATTCCTTGCTACAACAGAGGAGCCATTGGGAAAAGATGGCATTTGGAGCCGTCTTGGAGGACATCTCTGTCCCCATCCCACTTCTTCTTGGTCTTCTGGTCTTCTTCTCTGCAAATGTCTCGCTCCTCCCAGCCTGCCCCTCTTTTGGGTCTCCCATTCACTGTCCTCGGAACCCCAACCCCTCCTGGTCTCCAGTTCTTCTGCAAGCTTCCACTGCCTCCCACTGTTTCTTGACCTCCCACCCATCTTTGGCCCCCTGGTGTCCCACCCTCCCTTTCTGGCCTCACATCCCACTGTTCAGCCTCCCACCCACCACCAGCCTCCAACCCCTTTTCTGCATCACAACCCTTCCTAAACTCCCACTCCTCTTTTTGGCCTCACACCCTCATTTTTGGCCAGACATTTACAGCTGGACACTCTTCTTACACCCCTTTTTGAACCTCCCATCATTCTGAACCTCCCTCCCCTTTCCTCCTGGGACTGCAGTCCTATTTTCCTTTTGCTGGCCTTTTTTTTTTTTTTTTTTTTTTTTCCTGCCTGCAACCCTGTTTTTAGCCTGGCACCCTTTTTCAGCTGTTTTTCATCCTCTCACCCCTTTTTAGCCTTCTACACTGTTTTGGCCTCCAGCCTCCTCCTCATGTCCTCCCACCCATGTTTTGGCTGCCCCAGTTTGGGGGTTGGTGAAGGGCAGCACCGCATCTGGGCTATTTTAGATTCTGGAAAACACACCTGAGAGGCTGTTGATCACATTTTTTTAGCAGCAGGTTGTTTGCAAGGAAACTGCTGAGAGCATTTGCACTCAGAATTTAATCAGTCCCAAAATATTCAGAGGAGCCTCAGCAACAGCTCTGCTCTTCTGCTGTCTGTCAGCCGAGCATCTGTGCAGGGAGAAGTGGCAGATCTGCTCACACAGATGCACCACCTCTGACTTCAGCTGTATCGTCCTGTTTTCCTGTGTCCCCACAGTCTTTTGGCTGTGTCTGACCATCAGCTGTAATGTTATTTAAGGGTAAAAGCCCTTGTACTCTTAGGAAAGGGTGGTAGCTCTGAGGTGGCCTCAGTGGCACAGGGACAGGAGAGCCTGCTAAGGGCAGCTCACAGGATCCAGGCTGGTCTCTCATCTCCTCTTAGCCTTGGTAGCTTGGGTTAAATCTTCAAAATGGGAGTTTCCAGCCCATGTGCTGATACAATATCTTCCCCAAATTTTCCACACCCCATTCCACCCTCCCTGTCACTCTGGTTGGGAACACACTGGCTGTTTCCACATAGGGGATACATTTTAAGGTTCTTCATGCACAAACAAATTAATTTCTCAAGCCATGCAATGATTTTCAGTGTTCTGTAAAGCAGTGGTAGGACAGACCATTTCAAATTTATCCCAGTTTTACCTCAGACTTGTCTAAACTTCAAGCAATTGGATTGGCAGGACAAATCTTAATGCTCCTCCTCCCATGCCCTTGCCCATTTTGACGGTCAGCTAAGGGGGATGAGTTTAATTTGTTATTCCAGTCATACTGACCATTAACCCATCCTAATTTAGGACAATATTTAATCACAAGCTCAAAAAGCCTTGAAAGGAGTAATTTTTATAAATGATAGTCTGAGCCATTTGTCCTGCTGAAGGCCTTGAGGGTTAACAACAGGAACATCTGCAAGGCAGTTATTGTGGCAATCAATCCCAAAATACAAATAACTCAATAATTTATAACAGACCCCCACCATTAAATTGTACTGTGCTATTTTCATTTATCTCAGTGCTTATGTTATTATGGTGTTACACTGTTTTTTAATAATCTCTCTGGCCTTTTCATTTGCCTGCTGGTGCTTGTCAGATTTATCTCTGGTTTGGTATTGGAGAGCCTGTGAGCCAGGCTGGATCTACCATTTTAATTATTCCAATTCACTGGATGAAACAAATCTGAATTAGGAAGTAACATTTAGCCATGTCAGTGTGATGAATTCCTGTCATTCTGAGGAACAAATACATGCAGTTATTTTGTATTTTCAGGGTACAGTGTTTCAGTCCAAATGTTAATTTTTCCCCCCATTTTGCTCCTTATAAAGTCTGTCTCAGAGAGAAAATTCACCTGGTCCTTACCTCACCTTTGCCAGCACCTCTGAAGCAGCACTTTTTTTGGTACATTCAGAACCAAAACAATGATCTGGTTCCTGCTCTGAGATCTTTTATAACACCAAAGCTCTCAACATTCGTGTGCCCTGGACACAGCCTCAGCTCTCAGGTGAAAGCTCCAGCTCTGTGGTTGGAGGGTGCAGAACTGGAAACCCAAAAATTCATCCCTGTGAACAGAAGGTGTGAGGATAAGCAAACAGGAAAGAGGCACAGATAACTGTGATTTTTGGGCATTGATGCAGTTCCTCTACGGCCTGAGGGCATCTGCATCCTTAGTCATGCAGCAGAGGTGGCTTGTGCAGGGAATGTGGTTCCTGTATTTCTCTGTGTTGGGGTTCTGTCAGGTTTTCCTCGCTAGACAACATCCAAATGAGACAGGCGTAGGGTAGAAACCCTGGGACAAACGTGTGAGGTGGTGCCAGAGGTTTCACAAGTGACATTTGTTATTTCTGAGAGAGCAGAGGTGGTGTTGGGAAGGGCATCGTGTGATGCTGGCTGGGGTGAGTTGGGGATGTTGTGCAGCACCGGGAAGGTTTTACAGTTCCACAGCCTCGCCTGGGCTTTCTGGTTCTTACAGATTAAGGAGCTTCATGCAAACCCTCATTTCCCAGAGGAGTCGGATCAGGTGCTTGCTCAGGAGGATTCAGTGATTTGGTTTTTAGACATCTTTCACCAGAGAGTTATACAAATCTGTTTTTCTGAAGGGAGGTCTTTCCACAGCCAGACTTCCTCATGCTCTTGCTGGTTTCCATCTCCGAGCAGTCAAGGCTGTGCTCCTGCTCCCTTGGCATTTCGGAGGGGTGGGCTGATCCCTGCCGCTGTTCGCGGAGAGGGCTGCGCTTCAGTCCCCATGGAAACAATTTGGAGAGTTTTCCAGCTTGTGTAGCATCGCTGAGCTGTGTTTTGCCTTCCTTTTCACTTCCATCAGGAGGGTGGCAAAGCTTTAACGCATTCACGTTTGAAAAGCACTTTGAGGTGCTTGAAGAAGGTGCTAGAGAGAAGCGAAGTGTTATTACCCGGATTAACTGTTTCTGTTTTGCCCTGGAGGCACAGCTGTGAGTGTTGCTGTGCCCCTGGAAGCAGGATAAGGGGGTGAGGCTGCCGTGTACCCATGGCCTTCTGAACAGCTCTTCTGCAGAGTCACCTCGACACCAATGGAAGGCTGAGCAGAACTTCCACAGCTGCAGCTGGGCAGGGAATACATGCTGGAAAGCTCAATGGCCTGATTTACACGGGCAAAATGGAGGGAATTCACCACAAGAAGTGGCTCCACACGTTTCAGGTGCAACAGGAGCACAGGCCAGGTGGGAGCTCACGGCAGGGGGAACTGGGGATCCAGTGCTGCGTTGGATGTGAGGCCTCCCCCAAAGCTCTGTTAGCAAACACTATTTATGCTGCTAAAATACCCATGTCAGGGGTGTTTATCCACTCCAGGCAGCTGAGTTAGGCCAGTTCCTGCTCTGACTGTGAGTGCAGAGCACTCCCAGAGCGCTTGGAGCAGGCTGCACCCCGATGCTGCGGTGGGGTAAAACCACATACTTGTCTGGAACTCAGGAATGTAACGTGCTAGGGCCTAAGGAATTTTACATTTCAATTCCCTACCGAATGCCTCAGCACCTTCCAAGTACCTGCTGGGCTCTAGACACACCAAAACTCTGCTAAACACATCTGTACTTGGGAATCACTGCACAGCTCTGGCTACTTCTGCATCTATGAATTTGGCTCCACTTTCCCCATCCCTCATTCCTCTACCTGCTTCCCACAGGGCGGGTCACCTGCAAAATCCTGTCCAGTTTCTAGGCACAATGGCCTTCCCAACTCTGGAAGAGGAGCCTGGACCTGATGACAAGGGTTCCTGAGGATCCTGCCAAGGAGTATCTGGGCTGCTTTTTTCATCCCCTCCTTCAATTCTGTTTTAGTTTGGTTTTGTAATTTTTTAGGGTGGGATTGGTGGTTGTTTGCATTTTCCAAAATTATTTTTCTAAACTTATTATTTGTAACTTCCTGAAAAACAACATTATTAAGAAACACCAGCTGAATCTGCACTGCCTGCCTTGTTAAGGATATAGTGAGCTGGGCCCACATTACCCCATCTCTGCTCTTAGTTCCAGCAACCATTAAAAAAAACATTTAGCATTTAAAACAAATCTTTTCCCATGCTTGCTCTTTCCAGTTCAGTGTGATCAGCTGAAAACAAACGGAACCATAAAATGAAGGGATTGATTTCCACCTGCCAGGTCCTCACCTGCCAGGCTGCCCAAACCCTCCGAAGGGAGAGGCCATGGGACACACAGAGAGTGAGTGCAGCCAGAAGGGGCCCTTTCTGTCACAGCAAGCTTTAGTCAGCTTCAGCCACCCACAAGTACACCCTCACTTCATTCTCATCTTTCCTGGAAAGGCCCTGGCCTCTTCCAGCCTCTCTCCTTGCTCCTGGCCCTCAGCGGTGCCAGCTGCTCCCTCTGCCCGACCTGCCTCAGTTCCCCTTCCCCCTTCCATACGTCCTCTCTGTGCTGTTGCTGTGATTCATTAACGCTTCAGAGACACCAGTCTGAGTGGAAAAAACCCAACCGAGCACCAGGTTGTGCCGCTCTGTACATTTTCTATAGTGACTCACAAGCCTGACCAGGTAACTCCCCTTCCCTCTCACTTAGTCACTCTCTCCCTCCCGGATAGGCTGGTCTGACTCCTCACTTCACTTATTGCTCTGTTTTCTTTGCTCTTCCCTCCTCAGCCCATGCTCTATGTGAGCTTGAGGAAGGGAAGTTCTCCCTCTCTGACCCGTGGCACACAATGGAGAGCAAAGGAAAGCACTGACTGCAGCAACTTTGCCTATGGAGGGACCACGGAGCAGAGCTGCCCCCCAGCCCCCCTTTCCCCTCTCGGGCCATGCACAAATTACTTTGTCATTGTGGCGAAACAAATAAGGCTTCGTTCTCATTACCATCCTGATGGGAGTAAACAAGTTTATTTACACTTGAGCACTGCTGAAGAATAAAGTCATAGAGAAAAGTTCAGGGTAGGTGGCCTGTCTTTGTCATTAGGGCCAGCTTTTACAAAATCACTGCCCGGCCAGACAGGCTGCTATTCAGGCAGGCCCGGGTTAATGAAAGAACGGTGTGTGCTTGTTAAAAGGAGGACTACAACACTTGTAATCATGGGTGGTCACATTTTTATTTAATGATACGTATCTTTCCTTTCTCCAGCCTTCCCTTGTAACCCTTTGCCTCCCACTCACCCATCCTTCTGCAGTGACTAATTATGAATCGTCAATTAAAATCTGATACCAGGGCCACAACCAGCTAAACCCCCTAAACAAGTGATTTTTATTTTAAAATAATCTTTTCATTAACAACCCTGGGATTCTATCAGAGCAAAAAGCCCTCAAAGCATGAGGGGCCCCACATGTGTAATCACTGGAGCTAAGATAATAATAAAAGGACAACTGCAAACAAACTTTCGAGAAGAAAGGGCTGCGAAACAGAACTGCTTCCTCTCTTTCAAGGCCTTCGTGTGGCCCTGGTGATAAATCTGTTGAGACAAGGATACTTCAAAGCCAGAGGTCGAACTCTGCTCTCATTTGTGCAAGTCTCACAACTGCTGTCAATGGAGTTTCACCCAGGCAGGAGGCTCAGACCTGCTATTCTGCTCTCATGAATGCAGTGAAAGGCAAAGCCATGATGGGGAAAAAACATAAGTTTATCTGTGACACAACCTTACCGAAGTTCTGAGTACAATCAAGCTACACTAGAAAACCTCCCAATGTCTCCCAACTTTCCTGCTATTTCTAAAGACTAACCAGTCTGAAGTGCTCGTGTCTGGGCTGAGGAGAAGTTCAAGCTCAAATGTGTTTTTTTGGCATCTCCTGGGTGTGATAACAACTCTCACAGAAGGATGTGCTCACACAAAGGCATCATTCACCCAGCATTTTCACCTGCCTCTTGTAGGCTGTTGCTTCTTTCTGTGGTCGTGGATGGAAAGTTTGTCTGTACCCCAGTCATTCTTGAACTTCACAGTGATTTTTGACAGATGAGCAGAGATGTGAGGACATTAAATTTTTCCAATTCTTAGAAAACCCATAGCTATGTGAGAATATGATGCTTTGGTACGTGTAAATTATCACTGTCACTTGGGTATCTTATTCACAAACATTTTCCACTGTCACTTAGGAATCTAAAACCCAGTCACAGGCAGTTTTGGGAATGGGGAAGGGTCCCTCCTCAGTGAGGCTTTCCATCTGCTGGTCACGCCCATCCATTGAGGACAGGGAGAGCAAAATGCTTAAGACAAAGCGCTGTGCAATGCTGTTACTTAGTTACAGTCTTTGTTTTTTATGAGTTTGGGAAAGACCTCACCAAGGTGTTCCTGTCCTACCTCGTGCTTCCCTCACCCAGGAGGGGCCAAAAATGTCAGTCCCCACATCCCCATCCAGGGCCTGGGGCAGCACTCGAGCAGGAAGAGCTGCCTCTGATACAGAGTGGAGAAGGAGCAACATGAACGTGTCACTGCCTGCCCCAGTGCTCCCAGCACTCTCTGGCCCTATTTTAACCTCTGTTTCGAGGCATATTTATTATTCCAGAGGAAACAGCCTGTTGGCTCTATGAGTTATGATAAGAGAGTGAAGGAAGGACTACCAAACTTGGGTCAGCCTGAGTCTCAGCCTGTTTCAGGTTCAGCAAGGAAATCTCAGGTGGCTGAAGGTAGAATTCAGTAGTACTTGACACAAGTCAGTGGGAATTAACTCCAGCAAGGGTCCCATTACATTCCAAAGAGCCCAGGAACACTGCTGGTGATGAGCATCACCCAGGTGTGTGGAGGGGTGGTGAGGCTGTGCCTGTGTCCCAGGCAGGAGGGGGAAGGAGAGCATTGCTGAGGCTGCAAGGGGGTAAACAGGGCAGTGTGGCCTCTGAAGCAGTGCAGACTGATATATTTATTAAATAAATATGCTGAGGTAACAGGTAATGCTGAAACAATGTGCATAACTAATACGCACGGCTTGAAAATCATCAACCTCTCCAAGCACTTTGCACATATTAGTGAGCTACCTGTGGAGCACTGCTGCTCTCCCCAGCGGGAGGCAAACTGAGATCCAGAGGGTGAAGGATTACATTCCCTGATGATGTCCCTCAGTTTGGGAGCCCAATATGAGCCCCTCTAAATTAAAGGGAATGCTTTGAAAAAGGGAGATGAGAATGAGGGGTTAATACAGGGTGACAGGAGCTGTGTCTCTGTATTTGCAACAGGGATTAATTTGGATGAAGACATTTTGAAGTGATAACATGAATCTCTCCCTTTATTTACCACTTCATGCCTAGAGGCAGAAACAAACCCAAGCAGGGAATCAGGAACAGCCAAGCCAAGGCCAGGTTGGATGGGACTTGGGACACTTTGGTCCAGTGGAATGTGATCCTGCCCATGGCAGGGGTGTGGGAGGAGATAATCTTTAAGGTCCCTCCCATCCCAAACCAGTCTAGAATTCCATGATTCAAAGGCCTCCCTGGAGCTCTGCAGCTACCAAAGGCTCTGAGTGTTTTCCTTCGCCTTTTCCTCATTTTTTCCTGGCCTTTTGCACATCATTTACAGAAAGCATCATCGGTGGTGCAAGGGTTAATGAATGCTCACACCTTGCTACAGTGAGGCAAAAACTTATGAGTCTTCATGTTGTCATGAAGGTGTTGCTGAGCTTAAGCTGCATGAAATATCCCAGAACTCCTGCAAACTGTGGGATTTAAATTCACAGGCTATAATTACAGAGTCTCCAGCACCCTCCCACATTTTGCAATGCCTTCACAAGCGGGAGCAGCAGGAACACCTGTCCTGGGCTCCTGTGGGCTTGCAGGTCCTTGCCCACAGCCAGGCAGGGCTTGGTCCCTGGCAGGAGGCTCCCAGCAAAGCCTGCTGCCACACTGGGGTGATGGGCTGGGAGTCTGGACTCTCCCACCTGCCTTTAGGAAACACCCCAAAGCAGAGTCAGCATGGTCACGTTTGCAAACAGGTGCTCACAGCCAGGTTCATTCGATGCCATTTCATAGTCAGCTTGGTGGCAGGCTTAAACACAAGGTTTGGAGGATTTATGGAAGCAAGGGAATCAAAACAACTTTCCTGGGATTGCTCCTTCCCGAGTGAGCCTGAGGAACATCACAGGTGTGAACCCCAGCAGTGCTCCTGAGACCCTTGGGGCTGCCCCAGATAAGCATCAGCACAGCAGACCTGGTACTAAACTGGTTCCCAGGGTGGGGACCAGCTCTGGTCATGGATGCTGTGGTGTAAATCAGGTGCACATAGAAGGGCAGGTTCATCAGGGGATGAGGGAATGGTTAAATTGGTAAAAAATCCCCAGTTACCAAAAGTGCCATCCTGGGGTGATCTTAGCCTTTGTTAGGCCAGTACTGCTTGAGGTGAGGATCACCTTCATGTGTAGAGCAGCATCTCCTGTGCCCTGGCAGGGATCTGGGCGTCAGGCAAGGTCCCAGAGGCTCTGAGGACAGAGCAGAAGGTCCCTCTGAGGTTCCAGGCTGTCTGTTTTGCAGTGAGGATCCAGCACAGCCGGAGCAGGTTCCCTCCATGGCACAGCAGGATCTCCTCAGAGTGTTGTGCAGCTGGTTGAGAGCTGATGTCATGAGGGCTCTGCCCAGACTGGCACGGGCAGGCTTTGCACAGAGGTGGTTCTCTCTGCCTCCAGGGCACTTTTTGGAGAGCCTTCCACAGCAGCTGAGCAGCAAGGCAAGGAGGAGGAAGAGGAGGTGGAGGGGAGGAGGAGGAGAGCCTCCCAGGGCCACCCCAGGAACGTGGCTATAGCCTTACCCAACAAATCCTCCTGCCAAGTGGGTAAATGTAGAGGCTGGAGCTGCCAAGGATATCCACAGCCACCAGCCAAAATGCAGCAGCTCTGGTGATGGTGGAGCCTTGGGTTGTGTGGGGACAGGGACACCCCCATTGCGTGGGGTGAGTGCATTCATGATGAAAAAGCTCCTCAGTTCCTTCTCTATCCTTATGTGCTTAATTTCTATTTTTTTCTTTCATCCTGTGCTGATGCTTATCTCATCCCAAAGTGATACGGGAGGGTGTTTCTCTCCAAAATGAGTTTGAGAATTAATACTGGGTCCTCCTTTATGGCAGAAGGTGCATTTAGTGCAGCCTTCCAGCAATGCCTGCCCCTGAATTTGTGTTTGCCTTTCCCCTCCACCCCTTTGCCCCTGCTGCAGCCCATCCTGCCAGGATCCCCATTCCTCCTCAACCTTCAGCCCACCTCTGCCCACAGCCTCCTGCTCTGCCACCCCCTGGCTGCTTTAGCAACAAGTCCTGGAGCTGCAGGAAGGACCCACACAACCCCTCTGCATCCCTGTGCACAAACATCCTCCACATCCCAGATGAGCAGAGGAGACGTGGAGCCTCCTCAGTGGGAGCAAGGGCCCTCTGTGGCCTCTGCTCCAGCCTGTCCTGGTGGGACACGTTCTGGGTCATCAGAGTGGCCACCTGCATCCCCTGAGCAGCTCCTGCTCCATCTGCACTGGCATGACCCTGCCTGGCCTTTCCACCACTTGTGTCTCTGACTCCTCTCTGCCTGGATTTGGGCTGACATGGAACAGCCCAAACTTGACTCTCATTTACTGGCAGCCATTATCACTGGAGCTCTGTCTTTATTAGCCCTCAGCAGTTGCTCCTCTGTGGTCTCACTCTGAGGTGACTGATGCAGAATCTGATAAAGGGCACCTGATATCACTGTGAATAGCTGATGTAAACTTAGCAGACAGTCCTGTGACACATCATGTGGGCAAATTAATAAACCCCTTCCCAATAAATTCAGCATATGTCCTATAATCCTAGTTCAAGGGCATCTCTTATGTCAACACCACTAAGCTAGCTACTCTGCTCCCCTGGGAATGCAGCACTGGGACTGTTCTGGTCAGAGGAATTCCCCCTCTTGCTGCTGTGACCACAGAACAGCAGCTCTGACTGCTGTGGGAGTCAGGTTTGTGCTGGGAGATTGGACAGTTCAGGGACAGAGCAGTCCCAAGGTTCTGGTTTCTTCAGGGTTCCAGGCTGAGACCCCAGCAGCATGTGGGACACCAGGGTCCCCACCTGCCAGTGGGGTGTTCAGGGGAATGGCACCATTGGGACCAGCATTTCCCACTGGTTTCTTATCCTCACGGCTGAGGTTCCATCCTGCAGAGCTCCCGTGCTGCCATTGAGGTGGCTGAGCCCCCAGGGACCTCAAGAGCTCTGGGGGTTCCCCAGGAGGATCCCTGCATGGCCTGGGCTCTGCTGCTGCAAGAGGGTGACTCCAGCCCCACTGCACTGCTCAGGGTCTACTCTGAGCTCCCTGTCCCTCAGTTGTGCTTTTCTGTGGAAAATAACATCCAAGCCCGTGTGTGCTGGAGCAGTGGGCAGCATCCCTCCCATGCCAGACATCAGACACACGCCCCTTCAAAAGGGGCTCATTCTGCCCCCACATTCCCATTGGGATCAACACACTGTGGCTCCTCAAATGAGCTATTTCAGTGATTATTCTGCTCTTGCTCAGACAAAAAAGGAACCAGAGGGATATGAAAAAGGCAGAAAGAGTGTTTTGTTTTTCAGAGTCCCCAGATGATCTGATGGAGGAACCAAAACATTTAAAGGAGGACTCAAACCCGTTGGCTTGGCTCTGCATTTCTCACAGGACAGAGGCATGGTTTGTCACACTGCTCCAAATCACCCTCCCATCAGCCAGCAGCTCTCCCAGGGAGCAGCACAAGGCAGCGGCGTGGGGGCAACCCCACGGGGGCCAAGGCCACCCACAGAGCTCTGCCTGCCACACACTGGCTCCAGAGGGCTGAGCCCAGCCCTGGGTGTCCCATCAAAGCTCCTTCAGGAGCAGCTCTGAGGTCCAAAGCTCTCTGCAGAGCCATCATCATGGTCCCTGCTCAGCCCTCACATCCTCCCCTGTGCTCTGTGAGATCCCCCCTCAGTCCTGTTTGCTCTCTAGGACATTCCTCTCTTCCCACTGCACCCCCAGCAATCCTTCCCTGCACACTCCGCTTGCTCCTCGGCATTGTTCCCCAGCGGATATTTATTTGAAGGGTTTCATTAAATTATCGCACAACATCACTTGGTACACAACTACAAATTAATTTAGTCAGTTTGCATTTGGCTGACCTAATATTCATTATATTCCAGTCAAGTGGATGTGTTTGCTATTTGACGGGTTGTTCCACGATAAGATACGTGGTCCAAAGTACCGTACTTAGAACTAGAGGTAATATTTACAGACACTCCATGCAAATACTGCAATTACCTGATTAATTATAGCCCTTCTGTTTGGTTCTGCAGATCACACTCTTATCCTTCCCTTCCCCATTGCCATATTTGTCTGTAATACATGGGAATAGCCTTTAGATCTGTACAAAGCAAAAACTGTCTGTTTTTAAAGCCTAAGGACTCTGTGGTCACTCTGAGCCCTCCTCTCCCCAGTGCTGCGCCCGCCTGCAGTGGTTTGTTGTGGCTGGGATGCATGGAGCATTACCAGTGCTGCATTTTAATAACAATCTCAGTCCAGGAGATTGGAAATTGGAATCTAAACATAGCTCTGAAGAAGGACGAAAAAGGAAGTCAAGAAGGACTTGGAAATAGTGTTAAATGCGCAGGAGTGCTGTAACTGCAGCTCCCCTTAACTGCAGGAATGAGCACACTCAGACCGTGCTCTGGAGATGGACAGACAGACAAATGTACAAAGCAATCTTACTGTTATACAGCACTTTTCATCCTGGGATCAAAAACACTTTAAAAACTCTGTGTAACTGAGCAAAATTCAGCTGCTGCAGTCACCTGTCCCTGCAGCACCAGCACACACCTTCAGTCAGTGCCTCTGCCTGTGGTTTACTTTATTTTTTTTTTTAAATTTAAGATTAATTAGAGGGAAAGATTCGGGTATCAACATTTGGCTTCATTCTTGTCTGACACTGTGTTTTGCCCTTCTAATGTCAATGAAGTAATTCGTGATGGAGTGGAGTCACTCCTCCAGTTTAGGAGGCCCTGGAGATGGGTGTGTTTTGCAACCCAAGCAAAGGCAGAGATGTTTCCTCTGGCTCAGGAGGGAGGATGGCTCTATCCCACACCCCACTGATGTTTTTCATGGGGCAGCCTGGGCAGAGGTGACCCCCTCAACCCAGTGGAGGAACCCAAATCAGAGCAGCGGGATGGAGCTTTGCCCCAGCAGTTGCCAGTGGCACTTGGCACGTCACCGTTCCAGTTAAAGCCCCTATCCATTCTCAGAGCACAGTGATGCTGGGGCTGGGCAGAGGGGAACTGTGCCCCTGGTTTGGCCACGTTTCCAAATCCCTTTTCCATGTGGGAGAGCCACAGTACCTCTGACCACTTAAAAAAGGTGATGGGAAGGGCTGGAGGACTGGACAGTGCTCCCAGCTTGATGGCATGGGCACAGGAGTGGGATTTGCTTAGGAGACGTTAACAAGGAAGCAATGGAAAGGAGCACTTGAGCTCAAACTGGCCCCATCACCCAGCTCAACATTTTTCTTACCTTTATAGGATCACTTCATCCTCCCTCTGCCACTTCATCCTCCCCTTGCCCAGCTGGGACTGGGCACCTTCAGCCTCTGCTCTTTCTCACCTGCTTGCAGGTACAACTTTTCCCTGCTGCATGATCCCTGCCCAGTGCCAGGCTTCCTGCCCCCTGCCAGGAGGCTTCCTAGGGGTTTCCTTTTGTGCTTAAGCACCTTGCAGTCAGAGACCCTACAGCAATGCAGTCTCATTATCTGCCTGCCAAACCCATCAATGAGAGGATCTCCAAGGTGAAATAAAACCATGCATTACAAATGAAATGCTCTGCTGCTCTCCCTTGCCTCCTGCCATCACCGGAGATCTTTGTGGTTAGTCGGCAAGACAGCTCTTCCCTGCTAATTAACATTTAAAAGTCTTCCTCTCTCACCCTGCCACCATGACACAGGGGCTGCTATAGCCCAGGTTTTCCTTGAAATAATTCATCACTTGGGAAACATCAGAAGCTCATTGTAATCCCACAGACCTGGCCTAAAACCAGATCTGTCCTCCTGCATTCCATACAGTAGTCTCTGCAAGGACTGGCTCAGGATGTCAACCAGATTTAATTCTCAGAAAACACCTCTCCACACTGTGTGTGTCTGATTTGACAATCAGGATTTTGTTTTTCATGTCAGTAAATAGTCTAAGCAATGAAAACACTCTGTGTGACCTGTGAAAAATCACTGAATATATGCGTGTTTCCACCTCCCTGTTGCAATTCCACCCATTTTTGTAGCTGGGGCGAGAAATTGCCCTTTACTTTGCATTTTTGTAGTGCTTAGTACAAGGGTCTAATTCCTCAAAGCTTTTCTCTTGTCCTAAAAAACACATCAAATATTATTTCCCTCTATCTTCAGCTACCAGAGAGGAGCACAGGAACTTGGGGGGCTAAGGGACTTGCTGAGTCCCCATTTCCACAGGGCTGTGCTGCTGCAGTCAGGTGGTGGTGTGCATCACAAAAGGGCCCTCAAGCCACCCTGGGCATCAACATCAGAGGGATGGTGCTCACCCTGTCCCCATGCTGGTTACAAACCTGCAGAATCAGGGAAAACCCAATTTCTCCAGCTCACCTCCCATATCCTCAGGCTTCAAACCACAATGACAGATGCTCCTGTTCTCTCTGTTCATGGACTTTTGCAGCAGCAATGAACTCTGGAGGTCTTAACAGTTCTGGTCCTGCCTCCTTTTCCTTCCAGTGATATTCCCACTGCCAGATGGAGAACAGATTGGTTTTCAGTGTAACCCAGCCATTACCCACCAACCATTCCTGCTGGTTGTGCTCAGGCTTTATGCAAACACCTCTGAGGCTTTTATCAGCAGACACCAGAGATTTTGTACTTGGACCTCTGCTTCATTTAGTCAAGGGAAAGAAACAACAGAGTGGATCTACACGGCACCGGCTCAGCCTTGGAAGGTGGAGGAAAAGTATTAAATCAATGACTGTCAATGTCTCTGGTCTAAAGCAGCAGTTCCCAAACTCACTTTGCTCAGGGACTATTGACATGACAACAGGAGTGCTCTGGGGTTTGCTCCAGCTCATGCAGCTCTGTTGATTTGCCTTGGGATATGACGTGGGAATCTGCAGGCAGGACCAGGCAGGGCTCTGACAGAGCGGAGTGTCTGTGC
Organism: Pseudopodoces humilis; assembly: GCF_049639895.1. Classification (NCBI taxonomy): domain Eukaryota; kingdom Metazoa; phylum Chordata; class Aves; order Passeriformes; family Paridae; genus Pseudopodoces; species Pseudopodoces humilis. The sequence continues at coordinate 3,574,088 of NC_142215.1, forward strand.
CACAGCCCAGGGTGGGCAACTGTCACCTCAGGAACAGGCGTGGCAAGGAAGCCTCCCTTGTTTTTTATGTTCTGGGTTCGGTCTTGCAGTGCTGACCTACAGCAAAAGCTCTTGAAGGCTATTGGAAATAATCTCATAAATAGAGTTGTACCTTCTGGGAACGTCCACTTGGCTCCCCTCAGGCACAGCAAGTCCCATGGCTGTTTTTATGGGATGTTTTGCTTGGACCAACAACCCCCTCTAAGAAGAAGGGTCTTGCATCTACATGTGCTGTACAGGAGCCAAAATCTGGGCTGTCCCACCAGGAGCTGCCTCTTGCTCTCCGTAGTGCACAGGAGAGTCAAGTTTAATCCAAACCAGCTGCACCTGTAAAGATTCTGCTCATTATCTAAGATGTGAAGGGCCAAGTCTGGATGATTACTTGGATCCCTGGAAATGTGAGCCTTGGAGAAAGAGTCACAGTTTTGGGAGCGGACGATGACAGAACGGTAAATTACATAATGTCCCATAAATGGAGCCCGTTCGTAGCCCAATTACCCGTCCCAGCAGCCCCATGCAGTTGATTGCAGGATTATATAAAGGGCTTTTCATTAGTCAGAGAGTCACAAAGGGAGCTCTTTCCACGTCCTCCTTAGGATTACTTAACCATCACTCTGGACAAGACCAGCAGAGCATTATTCAGATGTGTCAGAACAATATCCACCAACCTTTCCTCAAGCACGTCCGCTCCGCTCTAGCATCATCCCGCAGAGGGTACAGGGACATGGTAGTGTGCTTTGAGACAGGGCTACCCACACACCGTGTCCTGGGATGGAGGGAGGCCTGCTGTGCCTCTGCCAGGGTAAGGCATCTCCAGCTTGGAGCACCTGGAACACTAGTGTGGGCTGAGCGAGGGCAGCAAAACCCATCCTGTGCCAAAAAAGCGCCCCCCAAGCATTGGCGAGCTGGTGGAGCTCCTCTGCTGTCACAAACAAATGCAGTGGCAGCACTTTGCAGATATCCCTCCCTAGTTCCTGCAACCCAGCGATTGACAGGCTTTTCAAATTTCCCCTGACCCGGTGTATATAATAAAGATGCAGAGCACTTGTGACAGCGGCGCTGGAATCGTGATGCTGCCGCCACACTGGAGGATGTGGCCAGGGAAGCAGGTCCTAATCACGTCCTTATCGCTGCCTGCTGATGTGACCTTAGAGAAGTTGCCTAATATAGCTCGTCCGCATTTTCCTCTCTCCGTGGCAGAGATAATAACAGTTCCTGGGTGTTGCAGAACTCATTCATTCCCATTTGTTTCTGGTATCTCAGATTATCAAAGAGCAGTCAGGAGGAAGACTGGCAAAGAACAAGCTCTTATTCACTTGTCAGTTAGAAACAGTAACCTATTTTAGACTGAAAAAGGGGGAAAAAATAATCCTGAGAGAGGTTGTTCCTTGGCTTTTCCTGCCGCTCAATTTAAAATCTGCCCCAGCCTCCACCCCGCCATGGCTGGGGTGAAATGTTGACCATTTCACAGAGCACCAAATTGGTGTCTTCCCTCCCCTGGCAGGAATGACAATGCAAACAAAAATAGATAATGCATTTAAAAAATCTCCAGTGGATCGTCATGGCGATAAATAATTGTAGCATGTTGCCATAGTAACTCTGGCTGTAATAAAGAGAGGCCTATCTGCAGCTTAGCTAAATTTAGTTGTTCCAAACTATTAAAAATATTTTCAAATACTCTGGTAACTCTTTTTAACATTTTCTGGGGTTGGAAGCAAGACTTAATCTTCATTCATGCCTTTGTGTTGTCTCCATATTCCAAATACACTTCATCACTGAAACAATCAATGCCATCCAATTAAAAAGTTGTTAAACTGAGGAAATTGCTGAGGATCTTTCTGTTTCCCACCTCTTCAAGCTTTTTCACCTGGAAGTGTAAAATCTGTCCATAGAAGATTCCCATTCTGCCAGGCCTGGTGGGACCAGGTTCCAGCCCCAGTACGTACTGGTGGGCACTGGGAGGTGAGAGGGGTGTGTATGGGAATTTTTTGGGGACGGAATGAGCCTGAGCCCTCAGCTAACACAGAAGAGTGTGGGAGTGCTTTGCAGAACAGATGGGATCTCTCCAGGCCCCAGCTGGGTTGGGTGTAACTTTCCCAGTTACCTGTCTTGTTTAAAACAAAGCCACATCTAATGACATGTAAGCTCTGCTCAAAAGTCCCAAATCCCTCCCTGCCTCCCTCAGCGTGTTTGAACCGGCAGCTACATCCTGTCTGGAAACTTTTTGGGTACCAAAGGGCTTTTATTTTCCTAGAAGGAGGCCTTAGCACCTGTAATTCCTGGGTTTTTTTAGGCTTTGACATAAATTAGTCTCTTCCAGCTACATCTCTCTGGAAGGAGGGATGGCAACACACTGCAGGGAATATTAAATTTACTCATTTTCTTGGTGGCGCTACCTTTGGGCTGAAAAATCCCGAGTTCCCCTTCAGCAGAAAGGAGCTTCAGCACTTGTCCCCAGGGTTTCCAGGTTGCCAGCTCTCAAAGGCACTTACTGGCTGGCTGATTCTGCCTCCTTGGCTTCACGTTTCTGAGCTTATCTGGCTCCACGACAGCAAAACTTCCGGAACTGGAGACTTTAATGCGAGCGCTCGATAACCGGTGCTGTGCTTTCCCCAAAAACCATCGGCAAAACCACATGGGACCAGGAACCACAGCTTGAGGGATGGGGCCTCCTCCCCACCTCCCCCTCAGGACCCCTCTGACCTGCAGCTTCTTGCAGGGTCAGGTTGCTGGAGTTGTCTGAGATTTCTTCATTCCTCAATGAAAAGGTGGTTTCCAGCTGCACTTATGTGGGTTTCTGCCTGCAGAGGATGAATTTAAGCCTCGTGTCTGAGATGTCTGCAGAGCAGCAAGGGAGTCTGTGCTGTGGCCTGGGCTCTGTCCTGCAAGTGCTGGCAGCAGCAGATCTCCCTCGTTGTGATGGGACCTGCTGGGTTGCCCAGGACACTTCTCTGTCCATCCCAGGAAGGTTAAAATCAGCTCTCGCTGTCTTGCTTGATTTGTCTAAGCCACAGAGTCAGAGCATCCCAGAATGGTTTGTGTTAGAAGGGACCCCAAAGCTCATCTCTAATCCCCTATCACAGGGACACCTTCCCCTAGACCAGGGTGTTTAAAGCCTCATCCAGCCTGGCCCTGAAATTTATTAGTGACCCTCTTCCACAAGCAAAGCCATGTTTCTAAAAGGCATTTTGTAGTGCACTAGTATCTTGCTCTGTGTCTGAAAAAAACAAAAGCAAGTCATTCCATTGTTTTCTTACTGACAAGAGACTGCAGCCTATGGCTGGAAAACAACACAGCACAAAAACAGGATGAGCAGCTCCGTAGGCAGAGATGCTTAAATTCCAAATAACCACATGATTTAGGAAAAAAAGAAACTAAGCATGCCTGCTTGCTCTGATGCAAAACCAGAGGAAAGCATTTGGAGTGCTCTTAACACATCAGTGCCTGTAATTATGGAAGTTTTCTTCCCTGAGTGCCCTAAAAATCCACTGAAGTCAAGGAGAGGGCAGGAAATGCAGCCGCCAGCTCAAGGCAGGGAGAGAAGCAGGTGATCACGGTGCTGAACGGCCCCAGAGGTTTGTTCAGCCTTTATCTTGGACTTTTAGTAGGACCCTGGGGAGAATCACCTGCCAATGTGCTGCTGCTGCTGCTGCAGAACAAGACTAATGCATTCCCCTTGGACCCTTCGGGGTCCCTGGGAGGGTGAGTGCAGCAGGGCTGGTGCGGGCTGCTGCCTTTGTTCATCTCCCAGCCCAGGCTCCAGCCAAGCCTCAGCCACACCGTGAGGGACAGTTAATGACAGCTCTTGGGCCCTGCTTTCCCCATCAGGGCCCTGCTGACCTCCTGCTCCAAGCAGCCACAAGCTTGGTGGGATGTGTGTCTGAGCCCTTGTTTGAGCTGACAAATGGCCAAATTTGCTGCTGCACAAGGCAGTCCTAGGGTTGGAGCCTTCTCCCCTTGGCAGGTTTTGCTCATTCCCATGTGCCCACAGCCCTGGGGAAGGTCCCTGGCAGTGCAGATTCATCCCTTCCAACATTTGTGTTATCATTTCCTCCCCTGTCCTTCCTCTCCTCCCCTTGTGTGCAGTGACACCCAGCAGTGACACCCAGCAGTGTCACCCAGCAGTGTCACCCAGAAGTGTCAGTGTCACCCAGCAGTGTCATCCAGCAGTGTCACACAGCAGTGACACCCAGCAGTGACACCCAGCAGTGACACCCAGCAGTGTCACCCACCAGTGACACCCAGCAGTGTCACCTCACCCTTCCCTGGCGCTGCCAGGAGCTGCCGGGGCTGGAGCCCAAAGCCCCTGGGAGGGAGCAGAAGGGATGCTCTCTGCCTGTTCCGTGGGCCAGCCGCAGTTTTTCGGGCCAAAGCAGAAGGCAGGGCTGGCTGTCCCTGGGCAGGGAATCTGTTGCTGTGGGATGACACAATGGAACCACCTGCAATGTGGCTCCCTCTGCTCAGCCCTGCTCAGCAGGGCTCCTGGTGCCCTCATTTCCATGAAAAACCATGGAGAAAGGAACATAATCCTGCCTCATTCATGTTCTGCTCTGGCTGATATTTTGGATATCAGCTCTAAATTAGGTTTTAAAAATAGAGCAGTGGTCTTTTTTTTTTTTCTTTCTTTCTTGTTATAAACAGAAAATATTCTCTCATGGAAACATTTAACCTCAAATGGAACCTCATCTAATTTTTGCTGTGTTTATTATAGCCTGTGAAATAGGAATGAGTATCACTGATAGAACTCCATATGATTATGGAGCTGCAATGGGGCAGCTGGAAAAGCCTCGGCTGTTTGGATAAAGAACTGAAAGTTCTGTTATCGTTCTGATCTTTATTTGAGTGATCCCAACCTCTGAGGCATAGAACATTGGCTCAGAAAGCTCTGGGAATTGTCCTTTCTCGTTGAATTTTATTGTTTCTGACCCTGGTCATGGCTGCAATCAGGAAACACAAGAGTCAATGAGAAAAATGCATAACAGGTTGAAAAGTTACCAATTTGCTTACAAAAACCAAACAAAAAAACCCAAACAAACCAGAACAAAACAAAAAACTAATTAAAAACCATTACGTTTACACTTTTATTTTTTTCAGGTTATTGAAAATTTCTGTAATGCAGAGTGTTGGAATTCTTATTTCCTTTTTTGATGCAACCCTAAGTAATATATTTATTATTATATTATATAAATATTTATTTATCATATGATAAACTGAACATAAGAAATATACCATATTAAGTTGAATGTGGGTCGCTCCCAACTCAGGATATTCTGTGACTCTGTGAATACAGACAATATATAAAAGACATAAAATAAAACTGTGATGGGAAAATGTTGCCTGATCCTACAGGAAAGTATAGTTTTGTTTTCCTTTTATTTGAGCCAGTAGTTTTGACATTATAAATTTAAAATCAAAATAATACTTTAAGCATATCTTACCAATCCTGCAAACAGTTCCTGAAAACCACTGTGACTTAATCAGGTTGGGGAATTCAAGGATTATCTTTTTGGCTCTGAATCTCTCCAGCTCCTGGGACACTGGCATCACATTTCATAGCTGGGTTTTCCAGACATTATTCTGAGAACCATTGAATCAGGGCCTGGTTTAGGTTGGAAAAGACCTCTAAGATCTTTAATCCCAAAGATCATAAACCTAATCAAGGCTGATAATGCTGTGTAAGGACAGTACTCAGGTATCAGGAGGAAAGAAGGTAAGTTTTGAAAAAGTATTTTTAATTTTTGAGACTCTTTAAACCTTGAAAAAATTTTTCAGACTCCTCACTTCCATCTGCAAATCAATTTATGCAACTGGGGGAATAAAAAGGTAGGTTAACGAAACTATACAAAGTTTGCCTCTTTTAAATATTCCTTTAATTTTCTTTAAGTGGAACAGGCACATATCACAGGACCAGCTCCTCTGGGCATAGGACAGACCCTGCCACCACTGCTCCTGCACAACTCATATTTTGGTTACTCCTCGTGCCACATGTCCCAAATCACTCTGAGTTTTTTACCCTGGCCCAGGTTACCCACGGGAGGGACACAGAGGGTCAGAATTTTTCCTTTAAAACCAGCCCCAGCACCACCGTGGGGAACGTCCCAGGAGTGGGAGCTGGTTGGAAATTTGAAGGCTACAAATAGCAGGGGGGTTTTAAAAATAAAGGGGTGCAAATTCCAGGGAGCAAATCAGAGAAAATCAGTTTTCCAGTTGGATTGCTGTTAAGAAAAGCTGCATTTCTGACGCACTCACAGTGACTTTACACAAACACAGCTCCACTGGGTGCAGCAGCTGCACCTGATTTACTCCCGTAGCGTGAGGTGGAAATTGGATCTCTCTCAAGGCAAAGCCTGATGCCCGTTTTCAGCTAAATCCCTGTTACACTCAGAGGAAAATTAACTTTGTGAACAATCCATGTACATGATTTTCACAAAGCCTCTGCAGAAGCCTATTGGAAAATGTAATAGGTTTAATTCCGCTTACTGGATGTTCCCTGAAAAATCCAAAATTGGAAAACCCAGGGATTTTTCTAAAGGAAACAAAGAAAACAAAAATATCCTGTTAGTCTGAAAAACGTAAAAAAAAGAATGATCAGTACAGTTCTCTGGTCAATTGACTGGTACATCCTTTGTAAAGTGGTTTCACTACAGAAATTGATTGTAGTCTTTGTAAGTTTTACGTTAAATCTTCGCTTAAAACAATTTAATTTAAAAAAGAAAACACTAAAATTAGTTACTATTATTATAAGTGTTGAAATAGTTGCAATTAATGCCTCTTCATGAAATGAACAGATAAATATTGCCATTGAAAATGGCAAAACTGTTCTGAAGCATAAATAAAATACTGCAAATAAAATACCAATTATACTGGTCTCTTTCCACTGGAGTTTTCTACTCTTACATATGGTACTTTTAGGGTAGAAACAGTGTAATTTAATTTCAGCAATGCATTAAAAAACCCCTAATTTCACTTGAGGGCAAGGTGTTTTAATATGGAAATAACTAAATAAAATGATGTTGGGCTTTTTTCAAGCAAGAAAATAAAACAGTTGAATAATCAAAGATTATTCATATGATGAAAACAGAGATAATTCTGTGGGACATCCTTATTATTAGTTATGCTATTTAATAATTCTATTGCTTTTTAGGTACCAAGTATTTGATTTTCAAGTGGTATACTCGCTGCTTAGCTAAATAGAGATAAATTTATATTCTGCAATAAAATGTTATCTACTATCTTGGGGTTTTTTATTGTCTATTTAAAACCACCCAGAGATGAGAAATCGCTCAGTGTCTTGTGTTCATTTCACACAGAATATAATTTAAAATATATGCAGGGGCTGAGCTCTCTTTGTAGGTTCCCAAATATCCAATACCCATGATTACTTTGAAGTAATTAATAATAATAATAATAATAATAATAATAATAATAATAATAATACATTGCCATTAAGCCATTTGGATGCCAGAATCATCTTGTGAGGGAAATAATTCTTCACACCTGTGGGGAGGGTGCAGCTTTTGGGGTGACACCACCCCTGATTCCCTGGGGCAGTCTCCGGTCTCTTTTTCCTCCTGGCATCTTGAATGCCCATCCCAACAGTCCCATTTTTCCTGGATCTCCCCTACGGTGCCTCTCAGCAGGACCAAGAATTCACTGCTGCCCCTCCAGGGAGTGGGGAAGAGCAGCACAATTTTCAGTTCAGACAGACAGAAAAGGGTTAATAATGAGAAGTGTGTGCTTAATCTTCCTGTCCTCAGAGCTAAAAAAATATTGAAAAGTAAAAAAAAATGTTTATGAGCAATTACGGAATCACAGAATTGTGGAGCTTAGAAAAGACCTTTAAAATCATCAAGTCCCACCAAGAAATGCTGCTCAGAGATATCAGGTCCCCCTGGCTAAACCAGGGGGAGGGTGAGCACATTTTGAGAAGGGGATGAAGACTGCAAGGGCAAAATTTAAAGCAACCCCATGGTGTGTGACTGGTCTGTGGTCTGTTAAAAATATAAATTTAATTTTCTGAGCAACTCAGGCTGCAGGGTTGAGTGATGTACTGAGGGGAGGAGTTGAGAGAGCAGCTAAGAGAGCTCAGAGATGGTGTTCAGGCAAAGCTGCCTCCACCCCAACCTCCTCCCATTCACACCAGAAGACTTCCAGGGTGGCTTTGAACATGCCCTGCACCTCCGGGGCTCCTGGAAATTTGCCAGCATTTGTCTTGATGTCAGAACGTGTGAGTGCTACATGATAAAAATAGCAGAATCTTTGAATCATTAGGGTCAGAAAAGACCTCCAAATCATCAATTCCAGCCTTCAGTCTGATGTAGGAAGGGATCCAGCCAAAGTAAAATGCAAAAAGAGAGAATGGTTTTTAGATTTATTTTTTTTTCCCCCTTAGCCTGGCGCAGAAAACTTTAAGAACCAAACTTTGAGTCACCCCGAGAGATGGCTGCAGATGAAAGGAGATCTGGGCTGTACCCAAGCTCTGGCTGATGGTATCAGTAGGGAAGAGGTGAGGAGGAGCACAGGGAGTGAGCTGCTACCTGCAGCAAGTGATAATCAGTGATAAATGGTGGCTTGCTGATCCCCACGTTTAATTTGGGAGGCTCAGATGCAGAGGGAACCTGCTTCCCAGAGCTGCCAGTACAGTATTCACAGGCACAGGTGATGGCGCAGTATTTAAATATTTCATTGATGATCTTTTAATTAAGGAGGAGAGGGTGCTGGAGCCTGGTGTGGAGGCTGGGCTGCCCCGGGCTCTGAGTCCCAGGCTCTTCCCTGGATTTGCCAAGGACTTGAGCATTTGCTGACTTGGGGTTAGGGAAGGTGGAGGCACCCAAAGAGCCTCATTGACTCATGATATTTTCCAGCCTGGCTTGTTTGTTTTCATTGTGCACACAAGTCCTGTTTACCTGGATCAAAGATGGCAAGATCAACAACAACACTGTGCAGACAGGGACTTGCAAAATTCCTACTGAAGGCATGACTGTGCCCAGACCTGCGGCTCCTGCTCTTCCCCCCATCCTCTCTCTTAATGCCATCTCATCGTTCCTGCCTCACCCAGCCCTCACTGCCTGCCAGCTCCCCCAGCCTCCAGTTGTTTTTCTCAAGAGTGGCACAATGAAATCCAAATTCCCCTGGCAGGACCAGCAGCAGGAGATGGGAGGAAGGAGGTGCACAGGCATTGCAAGCTCCTGTTGCCCTGCTCGTGGTGTACCTGCTCCTCTCACCCTCTGGAGTTGGCAGCCACCACTGGATTTTCAGCCTTGCAGTAGCACCTCCTTGCCATGACTTACAGAATGAGGCCACTGGAGTGTACTCCCCACTAAAGGGCTCCCCTGGCAGAGCACACAGCCTTTCCTCTCTGCATTGGGGTCTGCTCAGCTTTTGGGGATCAGGGAGAAGCAGAAAATTAATTAGGACAGTCCTGAAATTCTGAGCTCACAGTTGGTCCCAAGCAAGTTTCTGCACAGCCCCAGAGCACAAACCCTTCACCACCCAGGTTAGGATCTTCTGTCTGCCCCAGCCTCTGGAAAGCTTCTGCTCATGCACTCCTTGGAGGAGCCATCTCAGACAATCAGAGCAAGGTCTGACAGAAATAAAAGTGGAGAGTTATGCAAAATCCTTCTGCAGTTCAGGGCTGTGATGCAACAGTGCAGCCTCGAGCGGCTCTTGCCCAGGTTTGTGCAGTGGCTGCAATCCCAGGGACCCAACCTTGGGCAGCGTGAGCGGCCTCAAGCCTCTCTGCCAGCTCTCAGAGGGGAGACAGAAGGAAAGAAATGCCATTTTCTTTTTAAAATTTTTGCTCCCTAGGCCCATTTTAATTGTTTAAAGGCTGTCAATACTTTAGGTTCCTTCTGTCCAGATGAAATCTGTGGCAGCTTCTCCATCTGATCACAAGTGTGATTTGTGTGGGAAAGGCACTGGAGAAAGTTGTGCTCACGCTGAGGAAGATGCTGTCAAGAGGATGCTCGCCTGTGGTCCTGTTTCAAGACTTTACAACTCCAAACAATTCACACCACGCACCTTTCATTTCATTTCCCCTCAGCATCCCAGCTTGGAAGATTTTATGAATAATCAAAGCCAAACAAAGGGACCAAGGCAGAGCCTGCTGGCATCAGGACCCAGGGCAGAGCTCTCCCTCCCCGGGGGAATCGGCTGCAATAAATGGGTGTAAGATAAGCACCCCCTCTTTGCAGCGGAGCAGAGCCTGTGTTCTTGGGGTTTTTTCCTTCTCCTCGCTCGGGATGAATGGGTTTCCCTGTGAGGCTCCGGGTTCCCCCGGCATAATCCACCCCGCGTCTTGGTGCGAGCCCCCGCCCTATGTCATGGGCAAAGTATGCGGCGCCCCAAAACCCGGAGCGGACCTCACCCGCGGGATCGGGACCCAGCGGGAGCAGCCGGGGGCACTCCTGGGGCAGGGACCGGGGGGAGCCACCCAGGAGCATCCCGGCATCCCAGCGACCCCTCCCCGGCCAGCTGCGGGCGCCTCTCGCAGCCCCCGAGCAGCGGCTCGGCCCGGGCTGGTGGTGCCCCAAGGCTCGCAGCGCTGGGCTGACACGCTCGGGCACACACAGGCACATGCGAGCAAAATGATTTCCATGCCTCCACGGCTCCCATCGGATGTGGGTGGTCCCGGGGCCGGGAATGCGAGCGGTGGGATTCGCGGGACACCGCGCTGGGATCCTTCTGGAGGAGGCTGACACCGGAGCATCCCGGCTCCGGCTTTCCACGCGCTTCTGATCAAATTAATTTCTCCCAAAGTAAACATCGCTAAAATCACAAAAGAGAGGTGTTTAGGGGTTCTGTGGGTTTTTTTCTTTTTTTCTTTTTTTTTCTTCTTTTTTTTCCCTCCCCCACGCCAACAAAAAAGACGGAAAGAATAAAGCGTGGCGAAACCCCCCCGGTGCCTCCCCACGACACAGATTTACATCTCTGAGTCAGATCTCTGCAGCTCCCTGCATATGGTCCGCATGAGATGCAGTTCCTGGCTAGTGACTCACTCAACACCAATAGAAAGGAACCGTTTCAGACGGAGCAAGCAAACATCCCGAATTTTGCCATCTGGGGCTCCGCGGGATGAGGGACACAGCCCGGCCGGTCCAGCCCGACCCAGCTCTCCTGGGATGAGTCGGGAGCGGCTCCGCCGGATCCTCTCCCATTTCTTGAAGAGTTTCTTAAAACCGCCTTTCTGCCTGATTTTTGCTGTGGTCAAAACTGATGTCTAAGTTTACAAAAATTGGAAGAGATAAGAAGAATGGGTTTATCTCTTTCTTTGCAGGTTGTTTACTTGGTTCATTCGGTATCACTTTGCGGAGAGGGTGTTTGGTTTCAGTGTTTCCACTGTGCGGTCACTCGGGGAGTTTCCTTTTGTTCTTCGTCTGGGTTGTTTTTTTTTTTTTTTCTTCATAGTAATGTAAAGGGAGAGAGAGGGAAAAGCCTTTTAAACCTGGTGGTTAAAGCCACAAAAACCGGCAGGTGGACTCACACATGTCAAGTCACAGAAACCAAATCCAATCAGCTACTCATTAATAAAAGAAGAATTTATTGTGGAATTGATTAAATTTCCAGTGGACATTATGCTAGATGAGCTCACAGTCAGATCTGTGGTGTCGGGTTTGCAAGACATTTAGACTGCTTTTTTTTGGGGGGGGGTGGGGGGTGGGTAGTCGTTTTGAAGTTTTTAAATCACTTTAAATACATGCAATTCAGCTGTCCTTATAAAAGAAAAAAATCACGACAGGGAAAATTGCTGAAATCACATAATCTAGAATTTTTCACAAAGATGGTTATCAGAAACCCTACAGAAATTCGTCTCTTGATTTTGTGGGCTGTGCTGGTTCCCTGCACTTTTCCCCTTTGTACACTCAAGAATTCCAAATTCAGAACCTGGAAATAATCCTCTGTAACTGAGCAAACAGACTGAAAAAAGTCTCAGGAATCCCAGAATTAATTCACACAGCTATCTTTAACCTCGCTTCTTTTTATTTAAAAGAGTAATATGAGATCCAAAGCCATTTAATTAATTGGAAATTGTTACACTTAAGCGTGTACAAAGGAGGGATCAAAAGGGATGCTACAGCCATTAAATAATCAAATAGCAATACCATTAAGTAAGTGATTAGTGTGTGCAATAAATGGCCAGACTGTGCTAATGAGATCTCCCATATATCCTAAATCAGGTCTGATCCTTTGCACAGGAAAGATCACCTCGTGTGTTGATTCTCTGTTGAGGGATGAGAGCATTTCCTTTCCTTTTCCAGGATATCTCCTACGTGCACAACATCTTCTATCCAGTCTCAAGTGCCAGCATTTGTATTCTCAGCAGTCCTTTTTCTAGGAGAGACTTCCAGAATGTTCCTGCAAATTCTGACTGAGAAGAAAATCTGGATCCTTTTATTCCTGAGAGCATTCAGGGATGAAGCACTACCATACTCCCTGATGGAATAAATGGTGGGCAGGTGATTTCTGTGTTCAAGTCCTGAGCCAGTGACTGGTACTGAAGAAACAGAACATTCTCACTCCCTTGATGGCTCTTCCATAGCCAAATGTTGGAAAATCCACAGGAATAGCAGGTGCTGACAATAAGCAGGTGTGATAGATTAGGTGAATAAAGGAATATTAAAAAAAAAAGGAAGATGAAATGCACAAGATGCTTTTGACCATAAGTTATGTGGAAGAATTCATGGCAGTGTTAAGAGAATGCTTCAAACTGTTCCCAGATGAGATGGTCCTGAAACCTCCTCAGGCTTGATTCTGTGTGCTGGTACTCCCCTGAGCTGCAGCAGCACCTCGGTGTGCCTGGCTCCCCACAGGTGAGTGCACCTGCAGAGCCCCAGCAGCAGAAAAATAAAGTTTATAGAGTATGGGCAAGGACAGGAGAGGTGTCTTGGCTGGGATTGCCAAAAGGAGCTTAGCAGCAAACCCCAGGACTTGGAAATCCTCCTCTGGAGATGGTTCCTTGGACCACGCTGCTTTCATGTGAGCAGCCCCACATAAAGAGGATAAAAGACAATTTTTCATATAAAGAACCTGGACCCCATGATAATGCAGGTGCAGCTGTTGGGATATTGGGCAAAACTACATCTTTTCTGCTAACCAGTAAAAAACCCCTCAGGAAAAGAGATTCAAAAGTAACCCAGCTCCTCTTACAAGCGATTTCCTGATCTTGCCTGCTTACAGTCTGCCACCCTGGCTCTGGAAAAGTTAATCCAGGCTGTGCACATTCCCAGGAGTGGATCCCACCAGACAATGTAACACTCTAATTAGTACCAAGGCAACTGTTTACAAGTCAGTTCCAAATGCCTCCCTTGCGTTTGCACCCTCCTACCACACCAGCAATATTTAGTAGAAGCATCCTAGGTATAACTCTCCTGGGGCTTATTCACATGTCAGTCAGCTCAGCACAAGCACACTGTGAAAACTGATGAAAACAAAAGACAATGAGTTTCTGCCTTCCTTGGGAAGCAGCAGGTTTGTCGGGAGAAGGTTTTGGATACGTCAGTGAACGCTCTCTAGCAGAGGCTGTCAGAAATAAAACAGGATCCCATCGTGGGGAGGGCTGCCCTGAAGCCTGAACATGCCCAGGCCATATTCCCAGTGAATATTCTCTGGTGGGACAGAGGATTTTGTGTCCCTGTGCCACCAGTCCCTTCCTACCTTGGCTGCTTGGTTGTAACGCCGCATGAAGGAGGATGGGAAAGCACAGCCACCTTCACCCATGTTTCCTCTACAGCCATGATGCATTGGCTTTTCTTGCTTTTGGAAGTGGGTTCTGCTGAGCTGGGGCAGAAACTAAACGGAAGATGGGATGTCTGGGCTGCTTGAGGGACACTGGGAGTGCTCCAGTCACTGCACATCCCGGCAAGGAGGAGTTGGTGAGGGATGGGGAGACAGGAAAATGCTGCTCTGGGAGGCTCAGGGTGTGATGGATGAGGCTCTGCTGTGGCTGCCTGCTATACTCTCCTTTTCATCCACCTCACACCATATGCTCTTGGCAAAATAGCTGTGATATAAAGGAATCACTTCACTTCCATTGAAATGCAGCTGCGTTAGACTACTCAGCCGTAATCAATGGAAGAAAAATACCCGGTGCCTTTTAAGCTGTAAGGGGAATTTACAGAAGCATAATGAAATTATTCAGTGTGAATTCAGCTGGGCTGCAAGTATAGGCAAAACTTTCTCCTTCCAAATCAGGAAGCAAAACTTTATCCAGAAGTTACTTTGGTTTTCTGTGATCACCAGAAGGAAAATGACACTAAAAGGTCACGGATATTTCAGAGCTGATATGACTAGGTCTGACTCAGACCAGTGGAAATTACAGGATATTGTCTTGGAGGGCTCTTGTGAGTTAATATAAAGTTTCCTGGAATGATTTACAAATCTGAATTGCACAAAGGGATACAATGAAGGGAAATGGGGAAACTCAGGTTACACAAAGCGCTGCAGAACATTTGTGAAAGTCATTTTCTAACAGTCATGAATAAAGAGTGGATGTCTATGAGATTCTGGCATTTTGTACACTGCTAAGTATTTATTTACCTTAATATGTAACGTTTCATTACTAAAAGAAGTCGTTTCACCTCTCAAGTTTGTTTTTTTCTTTTTTTTTAAAGGAGCTTTCTTAAGAACCAGCTTTCCTACAGAACCAGCTTGTGCTTCATAGTCAGGCTGGTGCATTCTTTTAGAGAAGAGGGTTGGATTAGAACTGCAGGCTCGCCTTGAAAATAAGTTGACCTTCAAACACTTGTTTGGGTAAGGCATGGAATAGCTCAGGAGGTAATGGAGGGCTGGAAGAAAAGCCTGGTTGGTAGAATCTTCAAGGAATTACTGAATAATGATCCTAACATCTGGCTCGACACTCTAATGCAAGTAGCATGACAATAAAACCTGCCGTTAAGTTTTTACAATGGAATGTCCAGGAAGATCATCAGACAGGTGACTTCAGTGGATCTCTGATGGGTTATGCCAGCTGGGGAGCTCCTCTCACTGCCAGCACAGGCAGGGGTTTGTGAAAAGAACGTGCAGGTGTGGAGGGTGTGCAGCAATCCCAGCCAGAGGGAAATGAGTTACCTCTGTGTATATGGGAAAAGAAGGGAGCAGGGGGTAGGGTCCTTCTCTCCAGGACCAAAATGTGAGGAGTACAGAGGACATCTAAAGTGACAATTCTTGGTTCAGAGTGAATGCAGATGGCAGCTGAGAGCCCAGAGGTTGACAATGATGGGGTAGGATGCCATGGTGGGGCAGGGCTGGCAGGTAACACAATGCTGCACTTTTCCCCCAGCATGTCTGCAGTTATTTTGTTTTCCTTCCCACGTGAGGCCCCTGAGCTCAGCTCAGGGTCTGGCCCCTGAAAACTGCTGTTAGGCTGCTACCAGTGAGGTTTCACTGGGAGGAACTGGGCTCATGGAGTTTCCTGTGGCTGAAACAGCCTCAAAGGCTCCTGCTACCCGCTGTGGATTTGGGAAGGTGAATCCCAGCTGTTCCCTCAAACTCTACAGAAGACTTGTGTGTGTTTTCTTCTCCTTTTCTAATCACTCAAATTCAAATAACAGTCAGATAATAGCTGTAAAATATTAACCTGTTATACAACACATTCTGTGGCAGACAGTCCTGGTATGAAGGGAATTTCTTCACTGTTACACACTGGTGAGAAACACCAGGCTTACAATTAGGAGGAATAAAAGACTGAAAGAATGGAGTAACACAGCTGGATATTCCCCTTCTTATTTAGAAGTAGGCAGCTAACATTGGACTATTCAGGATTCTGGCATTACTATAGAAAAGCCCTAATTAATATGCATGGAAGTTTTTTCATGGGTTTGTGGTGACAAATTTATATAAGTTTATCTCGAAGATTTCTAAAACTAATAGCTTTTGTCGTATGAATATTATACAATTAATGTCTAGCTGAAATACCAGCAGTCTACTATTAATTTTAACATAAGAATGGAAATGTTAACATTATCTGAATTCCAATTAGTGTGGGAAGGAGCAAAATACCACTAATGGGGAAAAAACCTGGTCTCTACTATTCCCTTCTGTCCTGTGCTCACTGCTCAGGTGCTGGGACATTGCTGCTGGGGAGTTGTTTCAAGGCACTGGGAACTCAAAATGAAAAAGATTTTCTGAGCAAGATGCTCTCAATTTGAAAATGTGATGACATTTGGTGTATCACAGACTTAATTTGTGTTAGCCCTGCATATGTGACAGTTTATTACCAGCACCCAAATTTTCCAAAGTGGCAATGCATTGTACAAACACTGTTCCTGTCATTTTCCACTGCTGTTCACACACCTCTTACTGATGGCAAATAAGGGATGCATTGCAGTCACAGAGCTGCTTCTTGCTCAGTCATCCTTCCAAAAAAAAAAAAAATCTGGGAAAAAGAGTAATTTAACCCCTACTTTTCCTAAGTGCAGGAACATCCCATAAAACCACATGGGCAATGCAAGCTGACCTTGATCCTACCGACCAACAGTGACCTCAGAAACCTTCTGCAGCTGATTTTTTTGGGGGGATTGTTTGCTTTTGGGTGTTTCTAGATTGGTTTAAGGTTGTTTTTTGATTTTTTTTTTTTTTTGGGTGAGTCCTTCCACAGGAATGGAATGTCAGGAAAATATTTCAGGCACACCAGCCTGTGATCAGCTGCTAAGGCTTGTGTAGTGCCAGGAGGCTGCTCTAGGCATGATGCTCCTGTGACTCCTGTAGAGAGGCAGAGGAAAGTAAAGCCCAAAGGCAAGGCAGTTTTTAACCTTAATTTCAAGCTATTTTCAGAGAGCAGATGGGAAGATGGAGACAAGTTCTGCTCTCTGGACCCTCACAAGAATCTGGAGGCTGCAGAAGTGCCAAATGCCAGAGCTGAGAAGAGCATCATCCATGTTAGGTTGAGTGGGGAGAGGGTTGTAATACAGCTCAAATCTTGATTATTCCCTTGCAGGAACATGGACAAGCTGGTTTTGAGGAGTGGTCTCATTGGGGCAGATGGAAAATAAGTTCTCAAAATGTTGATTTGATCTGGGGTGTTGGGTACACACTGTAGGATGTGCCACTATGGAGGTGGCCTTGAGTCCTGACTTGGGGTTAAAGTGTGGAGGAGAGCTTGTTCTTAGAGAAAAAAACCTGGATGGGTGCCACGAGCAAAGAAAACTTATTCTCCCTTTGAAAATGTCTCTGCTACTGCAATGTAGGTCATCCCTAGCAGCAAAAAAGCCAAATTCCCATCTTTGGCTACACCTGCACCACTGCAGAAAGCTCCCCTTCAACCTCGCTGACAGCGCTGCAATCCCGAGCAGCTCTGCCCAGCTCCCACTGGAGAGGATAACGCTGATCCTGGGGATGGGAGTGCTGGAAATCACCCCCTGGTGTGCCAGAATTCAGGAGCAGCAGCACTGCTCATTATCTGATGTTAACAGTGTGATCTGAAGAGGCCACTGCTGCATTTGGGCTCTGAAGTTACAGAGTACCATAAGCTGCTAAACACATAAAAACCTCATATTACCCTTGAAGACCTTGACTGTCTTCAGTTTTCTGTGTCTGCTCCACTGTGCTGGGCTTTGCAAGGGGCAGTATTACAGCACATGGGATGAAATTCCTGTATCATCACTACAGAGTGGCTTGTGCTGTGCTCCGTGGGGACGTGGAGAAACCAGGAGGATTCAGTCTTTAAAAGCCAGGATTGATACCTGGGATCCAGGAGGAATAAAAGTGATTATATAGACCTGTTCTTGTTCTTCAGGAGCAATGACACCCCCCACCCCCAAAAGCTGGTATTCTTCAAAGCCTTTTCCTGAGGTGTTCCAGACTTGGTAAAATCAGAAGATGCTTTTCACAGTAATTTATGAAATACTTTTCTTTCCACTTCAGGCTCTACACAAATATTTCTAGTGAGGAAAATCCTTGGTTTGAACTGATGCAGGATGGTGTTTAGGACCATGAGCAGAAAGTTTGAAAGGCTCCTTTACAGACCACATCTTCTAGCATTGCCTGCTCGATCTTCTAACCCAGAAAACTCACAATTTTTTCCCCTGGGCATTTTGTTCATGGGTTCTCTGGGTTTGTTGAAGAAGTTGATATTTCTTTAATGTATTTTATAGTAGTTAAATGGTGTATTTGAGGTGCATGATGCACCAAGTGGCACTGCTGAATGACAGTCCTGCCCTCTGGCTCCTTAGAAGGAAGTGACTTGCAGAAATCCCTTCTCTTGCTCCAGGTTCCTTTCTCCCGCTCTCCAAACCTTTGCCTTGATTTCCCCTCAACACTGTGGGCAGGGGTCCAACTTCTTTGCATTTGTTCATGGCCCTTGAGACTACAGAACTAATGTGTTACACCAGAGGTCTGCTCTGAGGGGTCTACCTATAAATGGCAATAATCTGAATTTAAAGCAATTTAGAAGATCCCACAATTATGACATGGTTTTGTTTGATTTGTGAGCAATAGCTGCTACTATGAGTATTTGGAGTGAAGGAAAAGACACCACCTAGAAAGAAAAAAAAGGGAGAAAATACCTCAAATCTTCCTAGCACCCCTACCACACATCTCTCTCTGATGGAACTGCCCTGCTGCCTCCTCAGGAAAATTCCTGCAGTTTTGCTTGTTGGAAAGTTGAAAATAACATTTCATAAATGTCCACGGGCAGATTTCTGCCAGCTAGAAGCCTACGAGAGGATTTTTCAAAGGCATGTTTGACAGTGAGTGTGGTGGGACTAAATGATGGGAAGAACATTTTGACAACTCCACTCGAGCAGGTAAGGACGTGGCCTTGTCTCAGTTATTTCTATCTGTATTGAAAAGGTGGAGAAAGTAGCCAGGCATCCTCCTATCTCACTCAGCAGTTTATCTTGAATTTACATAAACTAATCTATGCCAAACTCCTGTGAGAACAGCCCTGCCTGATAAGATCCTGCCCCTACGATGATGGACATCCCCCTGAAAAATCTGCTCTCACCAGATTTCGCTGACGAATCGGAATCTCATGCCTTAACCCACACATAATTTTGCCTGGAGATTATAATGCTATTTTAATTTTTCTACACTTGCTGTTGCAAATACTACAAAATGCAAATCCTCTGGTATGAAGATACAGTTATGTAAGACCTCATTCAAAGGGTCTTATTTAAGAATGTGCTTAAGCATATGTTCAGTTTCAGCAACACATCCCAAAATGTGAGGGTCTTAAAAATGCACCTGAGAGTTTTCCCTCCCCTCTCAGGGATTTAAATAAAATGTTATCTGATGCTATTTTCCTCTGTAGGATGACTTAGCAGAAAGAACATTTCTTCAGACAAAATCCTGTTCCTTTTCAGGAGAGATTCTTTCTGAAATTATTTGCATTAGAAGGTTTTTACAGTGATGTTTAAAAATCGTTGCATAAGGAATACTGTGTCATGAAAAAAAGAAAGACAAAATGAATTCTGCCTTTTAAGCCTCAATTAAAAAAGAAAAAGGTTGTCTTGGACAGACCATCTTTAGACAAGGGGAAGTGTGAGTTCATGAGAACATGTCAGATATTCACACTGGGGCACAACGGCAGAAGCAGATCTGCAAGACTGGCAGGTATTTTTTTCTCTACAATCTGTTGAAAAGACAAACTGATTCCTTTCCTAGGGACAGCAGAGAAGTGTATTAAGGTTTGGTTCATTCCCAGCATTCAGTGAAGAGAGTTTTTGGGAGAGGTGCCAGGTACTATGGACCAAGTTCAGCTCCAGCCTAAGCAGACAGAATTCCCACTGAAATCAATGGGAGTTGCACCTGCTGACTTTGGAGTTGAATATGGCCCAATATGTGGATACTGTAAAGGTTCTGTTTCCAAAGTTTCTTCTGGCTTGTTTTGTGGGAATGCAGACCTGGCGCCAGGAGCGTCAGAAGACCAATAAATTCACTATGGGAACTTCCAGGCAAATGACAACTCTCCCACACAAAACAAATCCAGAAGCTCACACGATGCTGAAGGACAAATTGTCAGTGTTCCTCCAGTTCATTTGCATGAATACCAGTTCCAGAAATGCTGTGAGAGAAGAAAACGGGGAGTGTGTGGCTGGGAGAGATACGAGGGGAAATGCTTTGATTGGTTTGTCCAAATTATTTGGATAAATATTGAAATTATCCCAAATGTTTGTTAAGTTGCAGGAAAAGTGGTCCTAAGTCACTAAGGAGGGTATTTTATATTTATACAAACTATTTGATGGCTGGTCTCAAGAGCTGCTATTCTACATCTTCCCAATTTGGATGGAATTTAAGCTGTGACTGTCTCCAGGGGCAGAATAAAAGTCTAGACAGGCTAGAGGAGTCCATCCAGAAAAAAAAAGCAGTAGCCTGAATGTATCCACGTGGCATTGAATACAGAGGAGTTAACAAAGGCATTATGTAAAGGAGCCAGTTTGTCTCTGTTGGGGTTATAATTGGCTGGTAACTGGGATTTAAACAACTGAGATTCAAAGTCCATTTTTTGAGTAATTGCTGTATAATGGAACCAGTCTCCTCAGAAAGCACATGTGTTCTTGGCAAGTGGTTTGTAGGTAGTGGAAGCACAGGAAGAGAAAGTTAAAAGTGCAGCACAAGAAATAAACTTGGAGCCCCTGCATTACAAAACTAGTCAGTTTTAATTCTTTCCAAATTCTAAATAAAATCAGCATTAGATCCACAGTCTGTATTTTGATTTAGCCTGAAGTTTGAAAGTGTTTAAAGTTGGTATTTCTAGTTAATTTCCTCAATACACAAACCAAGATCCTTCTATATTTGACTCATTTATTTAAATGCAGTAGTTTTCTAAACAAGGTATGGAGAAGGAGACACTTCATTCCATGGGCATTTTCCCACTCTGAGCACTCACATGTGGACAGGGCAAGGGCAGAGGAATGGGTTAAAGGCAGTGAGTGTCCAGGTGCTGATCTGATGGAAACCCATCTTTCAAAGGAATATTGTAACTTCTTGTATTTGGCCTGTCCTGGAAAAAAAAACTGTTTTAAGATTTCTTTTCCAAGCTGCTTATGATTAACAACCTTCTTTCCATGTCCTCCATCTTTAGCCCAATATTACTTCTTCTACCACTAAACCCGTATGAGTCATCCCTTTTAAAATCCGTGGTGGTCACACAGAGCACTCACACACAGAGAGCAAATTAGGGGAAAATTGATGTCAAGACCTATCGAGTATGAAGGGCCTTTTAAAACCAACCTTCAGAATGTGCTAATATTTACACATTCCCAAACCACCTGGAAATATGTTCCAACAGCTTTAAAGCATTTGCAATATGATTGAGATGTATATGCAGCCATTCAGGGTTGCACATTAATTTACCCTAAAATCCAATTTGATCCAATCCATAATTTGATGTCTTTGAAAAAATACCTGCCCAGCCCTGGATTTTATAGGAAGTTAAAAATCTTATTTCAGCCAAGAAGGAGTCCAGGTTTTTTCTTAAACAATTTTCAGAAGCATTTTTTTTCTTTTTGTGCTGGGGATACAATTTATTAGTCTTAGGGCTGTGCTTTTCCATAATCTTTTTGAATGAACCTTTTCTTTCTTCTTGTAAATCTGAGATAGTTTGGAGTTCCTTAGGTTTGAAGGAGTTTTGATGATAACATGTAATTGAAGTGATGGAAATGTGGATAAATAAAAACATATATTTTTGTATATATTGTGCTTATATAATGCTTAGGTCCTCTTATTCTATATAGAACTCTGTCAAATATTTGGTACGAATTAATACCTACAGCCTATAATTCCATTGTTTAATCCTATTTAATCCTCTATTTACTTTAATTTGGGTTCCATTTTTATGTTCTGCCAAACTAGAACAAATAATCTTAACTTTCACATATTCAGCTCCACCTTGAGTCAACTGCAAATGCAGAGACAGACAAGAATTTTATTTTGAAATCTGTTATAAATAAATGATTTTATACCTAAGGAGTTTTTTTTAAAAATAAACAAACCTCCCCCCTGGAAAACAAAAGCAGGTTGGGCCCTTTTAATTCTCCTGCAGGTAACAGGGGTGAGCTTAAAGTCACTGGAGTCAATCTGCACCTGTGTTTCTTTCTTCACAGCAGCAATAATTATGCTCCTTACAAATGAAC
Organism: Pseudopodoces humilis; assembly: GCF_049639895.1. Taxonomy (NCBI): domain Eukaryota; kingdom Metazoa; phylum Chordata; class Aves; order Passeriformes; family Paridae; genus Pseudopodoces; species Pseudopodoces humilis. The sequence continues at coordinate 3,596,197 of NC_142215.1, forward strand.
TGTGACATTTAATTGCCTATAAACACATTTTAAGATCTAGTGATGATGTTACTAATCATTGGAAAATGTAGCAAGTTTCTTCCAGGTATTGATACGAGCACATCCCTCTCGCTGCATCACATCATCCCTGGGTCTGGTTCATGGAATCCTGGAATGGTTTGGGTGGGAAGGGGCTTTAAACACCATCTCTTTCCAACCCCTTTGCCATGGGCTGCAACACCTTCCACTAGACCAGGTCGCTTCATGTTCCACAGGATTCATGTACGTCCATATTTGAGTTTAAAATGTGAAAACCCAAAGGGGTCAATGCAAATATCACATAATACAGTAGGAACAGAACCCTTTCTGCACAGTACACGGAATAAAAATCAGATCACCCTCCTTGTTAGCTTGGTGAAATCCTTGCTGGTGACGTTAAAGTTCAAATACATGTTGCTTTGAAAGAGTTAATATTACAAGATTAATAGCTGTTATAAGCACATTGCAGACATCAAGAGTTTGTGCTATAAAATGTAGTAAGCACATCAACAGATGGCCTGGTGGATGCTCATAAGCCACGGTTACAAGCACGCAATTGACCTGTTGGACTCTGCACCATTCTCCACAACTGACTGGCCACGTCTTCCAACACCTGCCAGCCACTCATTAACTCTTTGTAAACTATTTACACACACGCTGTTAATCTGCAGTGTGATCACCTCGCCACTGCCTGCAACAGGGGCAGGATAGGGCCATAATTACTTGCAACAGTTTATTAATTCAATCCATTAATGGGAGGCAGGTTCTGACAGCCGGAGTGGGGACCCAACAGGCACTGGAAGCAGCTGTTCCCCTGCACCTCTGGCTCACTCTGTTCACCTTGGAGGTGCCTTTTGTCACTAATTTCTCACACCCAGAAGCACGAGAGGGGACACAGACACGGGGTTTGGTAGGGAAGGGGTTTGGCTGCTGCTGTGCCGTGCCACAAAGGCTCGGCGTGGTTGCAGAGTGCATCGACAGCCCTTTAAAACCCTGTCAAAAAGGCACAAATATCAGCATAATTTATCGGTGGCTATTTTAGGCAGGTGCACGGGAACTCTAAATATATGGCATTCACCGCTTGCTGCAGTTGCTATGGATATGATATCTCAGGCCTGTAACTAGGGTTATAAATGCTGTTGTGTGCTTATTATTGTTGTTGTTATTAAAACATGAATTTTATAGTTATTCCTGCTCAGCTGCTGCCCTTAAATCATCCATGTAACTGCATATCCCTTGTTTGAAGGAGGGATGTGTATGGGAAAGATGTAATAAAGAGTATCCTTTCTTCCTTCTGCTTTTTTCTTTGCTCCAGAAGGGAACAATCTTCAGCTCCTGCTTGCAGTAGTTATAGGGCCAGGAGAAATAGAAATCATTCAGAGCCAAAGAAATGTCCTTCATTTAGATCTATCTGATTAGCTCTCTGGTAGTTAAATCTTGCACACATCAAACGTGTCCAATCGTTGGGGTTTTTTTTCCCTGCTCTTTGTCCTAAGAGGTTGTTCTCCTGCAGCTGCAGGATTCTGCACTGCCCTCTCAATGTTACAGTGAGACTTCCACCCTAATCCTGCAGATCTGGGAAAGAGAAGATGGTCAGAGGCCAGAGAGGCTCTACAGACAGAGGAGTTAATGTCAACCTGCCCACCCAGCATCCCTCTGAGGTGTGCTGTGCTCCTGTCCCCTTCCCAGGAGGAGACTGAGCATCCTCCTGCAGTCAGGAGCCTGTGAAGGTCATTGGTACAGGGTGCGATTGAATGCAGAGCAAAAACTGTCAAAAAGTGAAAAACGTGGTAAAAAGGGGCAGCCCACATTTTGCCTGGCTTGTTATGAGTCCATAAAATGCAGTTTATAAGGGGAGATTTAGAGGGGGAAAAAAGAGTGAATTCCAAGGATTTCTGTTTGTCTTTCAGGTGTACAAAACCCACTCACCCAGGCTGTGTAGAAGATGTATCACTCACCCAGGCACAATTCTCTCCTGGAACTCTTACCTACCCACACCTCCCCACAACGAGAAGGTTCAGCCTGAAGCAGAGGCTGAACAAGGTGAGCTGGCAGCACCAGCAGCTCCTGGAGCAGAGCAGGTGGCTGCTCTCAGCTGCTGGCCCATGGCAAGACCCACACCAGGAGCTGCAGAGACCTTCCAAAAAGCAGCCCCTGGAGCAGACACAGGCAGTGCTTCCTGATGGCTGACCTTCATCCCAGGGAGCTGACACGGCTGGAGAAGGCAGGAGAATAAATTTCAGCAGCTCCCTTCTGCCGGTAATACAAAATGTTCAGATGCATAAAGGTTATGACAAGCAAGCGTCTGGTAAAGAGGTCAGGCTGCCCTGACTGTGCTGCAGAAGCCAAAATAAAGTCTAGTCAAGCCTATATGGAGTCCGAGCACCGAGGCAGGGGAATGAGTGAGGCCTCTTCCTCCCCAGTGGTGGCCCCAGAAAGCAGTGGTGAGGCTGCTGTTAAAACTAAAGTATGGCTGAGTATGAGGATATTTGCCTTGGGCAGATATATGTTTTGAGAGACCGGGGTCAGTGGTTGTTTTAACCGCGTTGTTTCATCCCCACTGCCACACTTGTTTTCCACTTAAGTTTTTCCTGAGTTTTCCACTTAAGTGGCATTTTAAACAGGACACAGGTATGCCGGTGGCATTCAGCATCACACTCTAGAGGGTAAAATGTGTGTGTGTAACCAGGTGTTTCTTTCTGTCCATCTATCTCAAGGACCACAAACCAGCAGTGGACAAAGGGGGAGCAAAAAGCCTAGTGCAAACGGAGAGGAGGAATGATTGTAGAAGCAACAGGACAGAGAAGATGACCCATCATTTTATGTTTTCATCATGAAGCACATTATTACAAAAATTAACTTCAATTTGTCCAAATTATAACTTTAATTTGGCACATGGTACAGGTACAGTATGCTTGAGATTTTCATTGTCAAGGATACAACCATGGTATGGTTATACGTGCTGAAAAATCCTGATTTAAATATCCCCACTGAAAATAAAAGGAGACCTCCTGGAGAAAGATGCCAACAGACACGAGCCAAATCTGATTAAAAAGGTGCACTAAAGCTGAGCATGTGCATGTGCATGGCTGGCACTGGAACATGCTGAACATGGGAAAGCATGAGGAAAGCTGAACATTGTGCACAGCTCTCCTCTTAAGAGGTTGAGAGAACAGAGCTACGGGCACCTGGACATTCACAGAAAAAGGGATTCCTCCCTCATACCTCCACAGAAGAAAAGGTAAAGACATCCTGGCAGAATCCAGCCAGGTAATTACAAATTATGAAATTCACATCAGCAGCTCAGGAGGATGGAGAGCACTGTGAACGCCTCCTGTTCAACAATGTGCTGTTAATACTGTATTTTTTAATAAAAACTTTTAAAAAGAATCTGACAGATTCCAGAAACAAACTACGTTATGACACCTATAGGACTGTGTTTATATGAGACTGGAAACTCTTTGGAGGCACAGCACATCTTTCTGCTCTCTGCCTGTACGTCACCCAGTACAACGGGCTTGTCCATGACTTGCCCTATTTGCCAAAGCAACGAAAGGCTATTTGACAAAAATAAAAGTTCTTTATGACAGCAGAATGATGAATGATAGACATGCAGTTCCCACTTCAGCTCTGCCTTTACACAACAATACATTAATTGGTAAATAAGACATTACAATTTATGCTGCATCAATGCCATGACACGTACAGAAAGGACACTTGTTCTGCTCAGAACCGGCGCCTGTAGCAGCCACAGCCGTACTCAGCAACAGTAAAAATTTATGGGTCATGAAGATCTCTCTGGTTCAATTTGAGGACATGAGAGTCTGTGTGTGGTTGATAAAATATTCGGTAGACACACACGTGGTAGTCCAGAATGGTTTCAGGAGTAAATGCCTGATTTTCCTACAGGGAATCAGGAGGGTTGTGCTACCACACAAATGCTCATAGTTTTGAGTTATTCTTGAATTATTGACAGAGTCCTGCATGGGTGTAGAAATCCTGGCCCTGTTGTACTCAGTGATGATCTTCCCTTCAATTTCTGTGACACAGAACTGAACCTTTCCATCTTCCCTAAGGGGTACGAGAGCTAATGAGTAACTCAGACAACTGGACCATTCTCACAAAGCAAACAGTAGAAGAATGGATGGAGGAACTACAAGAAGAAAAACATGTACAGCACAAGGTTGTTGGAAATGAAGGGGTAGCGTCACTTGTAATACAAGATGCTCAAGAAGAATTCAGGTATAAATGTAAAAACTTAATTTTGACATTTGCATTAATGTGACATTTGCAAATTTCTTAATGTACTTTTTTTTAAAAAAAACACAAACCAAACAGCCTAGAATATAGCTAATGCTCGCAGATGTCTGCTTTCTTATACTTCAGCATCATTTTGCTATCTCCCCATGCCAAAGTATTGCAACAAATCTGTGATTACTCAGGACACCCATATGCCGCGCAGCATGGCTACTACGAGCTCTGGCGAAACAGTGGGAACACGGCCCACGTCTTCCGATTCCGAAAAGCCCAAATCTCTTCTGCTTCCACTCATCCCATGTCCCCACCATTTGGGGCCTGTCCAATGTCATCAAGGGATACGAGCGAACAGCTGAGAAACCCAGAGACAGTGTTGGGAGTGTTGGATGGGGACGGTGAGCACACGAGGGGAGGATGGTGAGTGTGGATGGGGACATGTTCCACAGTGATTTGTCCCCTGCACTGGGCCAAGCCTTGCCATCCCTGTCCCTTGCTCCTGACCTGCATCCCTGGGAGCAGTGCTCCAGGCTCTGCCCTTGGTCCTGTTCTCAGTGTCAAACTGAGGAGCAGCTCCCATTAAGTGCCGTAAATACATAAACACATCGTGTAAAAACCGAAGTTCCTTCCTCCTAACCCCATCCCTGCCTTTTTAATATGTTTTATTTAATTTATTTATATATTTGTCAGGAACACAGCAGCGTTTCCACTGGCAGGGCTCGCTCTTGAGGTCTCCCTCGCTGCACATCCACCAGGTCTCCTTCTCCCGTTTCCCCATTAGGTAAGGCCGGGGCAGAGACAGGAGCGGCGGCGGCCCCGCAGCATCCCGAGGTGCAGCATCCTCCCGGTCCCGCTCCACTCCGGGTTTTTCCCGGCGCTCGCTCGCGCCGCCGCCGCCTCCGCGCGCGCCGCCGGCGCCGCCGCCTGGGCGAGGGGAGCCCGCCGGGGGGGGGGGGGGGGGGGAGCGGGAGCGCGCGCGGGGGAGGGAAGGGAAAGCAAGGGAGGGGGAGGAAAGGAAAGGAAAGGAAAGGAAAGGAAAGGAAAGGAAAGGAAAGGAAAGGAAAGGAAAGGAAAGGAAAGGAAAGGAAAGGAAAGGAAAGGAAAGGAAAGGAAAGGAAAAGGAAAGGAAAGGAAAGGAAAGGAAAGGAAGGAAGGAAAGGAAAGGAAAGGAAAGGAAAGGAAAGGAAAGGAAGGAAAGGAAGGGAAAGGAAAGGAAAGGAAAGGAAAGGAAAGGAAAGGAAAGGAAAAGGAAAGGAAAGGAAAGGAAAGGAAAGGAAAGGAAAGGAAAGGAAAGGAAAGGAAAGGAAAGGAAAGGAAAGGAAAGGAAAGGAAAGGAAAGGAAAGGAAAGGAAAGGAAAGGAAAGGAAAGGAAAGGAAAGGAAAGGAAAGGAAAAAGGAAAGGAAAGGAAAGGGAAAGGAAAAGGGAAAAGGGAAAAGGGAAAAGGGAAAAGGGAAAGGGGAAAGGGGAAAGGGGAAAAGGGAAAGGGGAAAAGGAAAAAGGAAAAAGGAAAAAGGAAAAAAGGAAAAAAGGAAAAAAGGAAAAAAGGAAAAAGGAAAAGGAAAAAGGGGAGGAGAGGGGAGTGGAGGGGAGGGCGCGAGCCCCGTCCCCGCGCGGCCGCAGAGCGGAGAAGCGGCGGCGGAGCGACGCCGGGCTCTTGTTTACCAGCGCTCACTCTCCGTCGTGCACAGGGAGCCAGCGCGGAGGAGGAGGAGGAGGATAAGCGGGGGGGGGGGGGGGGGCAGACGCGGCAGCAGAGCGCTGCGAACCCTGCTGCAAGCGAGCGGCGAATTAATCGGGAGGAGCAGCAGAGCAGCAGACCCTTCCCCCCCGTCTCCCTCCCCGCCCCATTCCCTCCCCGGAGGAATTACAGACCCTTCGCAACAAGCTCCTGGGGTTTGACCTTCAGCAAACCGGATCGCCTTCCTCGCCCCCCGCAGCCCCCCTGCTCACACTCACACACACACACACACTCTCACATACACACACTCTCACATACACACACCTCTCCCGGATCCCCCTCCCCCTGCCTTGGGCTGGGCAGCGCCGGGGGAAGGTTCGCAGCGCGCGCGCACCCAGAGGAGGAGGGAAAAGAGGAGGAAAGGGAGGAAAGGAAAAAAAAAAAAAAAAAAAAAAAAAGGAAAAGGATTTACAAATTCGCTGGGTGGTTTTTGTTGTTGTTGTTGTTGTTGTTGTCGTCGTCCTCCTCCTCCCCCCCGCCCCCGCCGCGATGGCAAGGCGGCTCGGAGGGATGCGAAGAGGAGAGCTGCGGGGGGAGGAGGCGGGGTGCTGAGCGCTCCGCTCGCCCCGCTGCTGCTGCTGCTGCTGCCGCTGCTGCTGCTGCTTTGTGTGTGTGTCCTGGATTCGGCTTTTTTTTTCTCCCTTTTTTCTTTTTTTTTTTTTAATTTTTTATTTTTTTTTTTATTGAGAAGGAGCTTGTGGCAGCCGCGCCGAGGAGAAGAAGAGGAATAGGGGGGAAGCCTTTTTAATTCATTTTCGACCCAAATTCTGCATTTCGAGCCTCTGCAGGCAGCCGGACTCGTGGTGTCGGCGGCGGTGTTGTTGTGGGTGGTGGTTGTGCGTGGGGTGTCCCCCCAACCCTCCCCAGCGGAGCGGGGAGCGGAGCCGCGGGGATCCCGCCGGGGCAGCCCCGTCCCCGCGCGGGGGGACGGCGGAGCTGTTGTTGTTTTGTAATAGGATTGTCTGGGTCGCGCCCCCCCCTTCCCCTCCCTCCGCGGCCCTCCCAGTTTTTGTGTCTCTGTGTGTGTGCGTGTGTGCGGTGTTTGAAAATGGAGGTTGAAGATGCCGACTGCCAGCCCCGATGTGCCTCGTGTTTGCGGCTCCTGTGCACGATGTATCACCGCAGCCAGCGCTGAGGGGAGACGGCGGCGCCCCCCGCCCGCCGCCCCGAGCCCGCCCCGCCGCCCCGGAGACAGCGTCGCCCCGGGGCTTCCATGCCTTGTTGTTGTTGCCGTTAATACATCGTGAATATCTGTGTATTTTTGGTGTGGTTGCTCCGGAAGATCAACACCCAGGGACCTCAACAACCCTCCGGTTTGCCGCTCCGAAGGGTCTTGTGCTTTTTTGTTGGTTTTTTTTTTTTCTCCTTCATTTCTTGAGGCAACGTGGATTTATTTACCCTGCCCCGCTTCTCCTCCGCCGCTCGTTATTTTTAGAGGACGGGGAGAGGAAAGAGAACAATTTTGGACTTCTTTTTGCTTTGTTTTGTTTTCGGAAAGGGGGATTTTGTCCAATTAAAGAAAGAGGAATGAAGTCTGGCGCTGGAGGAGAGTCCCTCGCCGTCGTCTGGGGGTTCCTGCTCGTCTTCGCCGCACTTTGTCTGTGGCCAACAAATGGGGAAAGTGAGTACAGTGCGTGCCGGGGGGGTGCGGCGAGGGACCCCGCGGTGAGGGAGCCCCCGAGTGAGGGGCTGCCGGGGAGGGGGCGAGGGCGGCGGCTACCTCTGTGTGTTTGGAGGGGCGTGAGGGGGTCCCTGTGTTCGTGTCTGTGTGGGGGGGCTCCCTGTGTGGGTGTGTGTGTGTGTCCCTCTGTGAATGTGCGTGTGTGTTTATGTGGGCGTTGTGCGTGTGTGTGAGGGGGGGGTCCCTGTATGAATATGTGTGATGGGGGGGGATCCCTGCGTGTGGATGCGTGAGGGGCTCCCTGTGTTTGGGGGTGTGTGTGAGGGGCTCCCTGTGTGTGTGAGGGGGCTGCCGAGGGGGTTCCCCATGTGTGTGAGGGGTTCCCTGTGTGTGTGAGGGGGTTCCCTGTGCGAGGGGCTCCCTCGCCGTGTGCGTGTGTGTGAGGGGCTTCCCTGCGTGTCTGGGCTGTGTGCGAGGGGCTCCCTGTTCTTGGAGGGGGTGTGAGGGGGTCCCTGTTCGTATCGGGGTCCGTGTGAGGCTCTCCCTGCCCGTGGCTGTGAGGGGGGGCTCCCGCCGTTTCCCGCCGCGGCGCCGAGCGGGTCTCGCCCCTGCCCGCGGGGCTCTGCGTGTTTTCCTCCTGTTACGCGTCTGCTCCTCGAGCACATTTACCAAGCCGGGGCTGCGCGTCTCCCTCCCTGCTGTGCCCGCCTTCCTTCCCCGGAGGCGGCGGCCCGGTTGTACCCACGGGTCGGCACCGCCGCAGCCCCGAGCCCGGCGGAGGGGGCCGTGCCCCTCCTTTGTGTCCCCCCTCCGAGCGCAGGGAGGCGCTCAGGCGCCGCAGCCAGGGCTGCGAGCTGCGTAGTAAACACTTGCAGGCTGGGAAGGACTCCGTTCGCTTTCCCCGCATGGAAGGAGCTTGATCTCTGTCAATATTTAGAGGCTGTATGCAATAACCTGCCGTAGTGAGTGAGGAATTCCTGGAAATGAACGCCTTGCCTTTTATTGCCGCTTTACCGCCGAGGAGGGGTTTCACTCGCTGTGCGCGGGGTGCGGAATTACGGCGGCATCCCGCAATCTAAAGGTCACTGGCTACCGTTCATTTAAAAAAAAAAAGAAAATTAATTCGCACATTGACGCTTTACGGTTTTGCGTAAATAGAAAGGTTTGATGGCCGAACGGGCTGCGATCTTAGGGGTGATGCATTTTTCTATGCGGCCGCGTTGCACCCAGCGCCGAGGTTCGAGCAGCGTGCGAGCCGCATCCCCGAACACCGGGAGAACGCGGATCGTGGTGCGGGGCCCGGTCCCTCCTGCCGCGGATCCTCAGCCCATCCCCGCGGCCGCCCGGGAGCTCGGGAGCTGCCAGAGCCCCGACTTTGTTTTTGTGCGTTTCCAACCTGTGATTGTGTTGCAGTGCCCGCCCCTCTCGGGCGCAGGGGGAATCGAGGGGGCAGGGAGGGCTGCGCTGCCATTGATTACACTGCAATCATCGCCGGATTAATCCCGGGGCTGATCGGTTTTCTCCTGGTATGTCGGGCTCACGCTGGATTGAGGATCTCTTGCATGAAATTAGCCTTCCCTTGTTTCCTGGAGTATCTCTGGAGATGGGGAGATGGTAAATGCGCCTTGGAGTCCAACCATTTTAAACAGTGCTCCCACTCCTTCAGCGTCCGCAGAAACAGGGATGCTCCTGTACTGCATCCTGATGCTTTAATTTCTTCTGCCGTGTGTTTTTCGATACACTCCTGGGGCTGTTGTGTGCCTCTCCCTTTCAGAAAGATACGCGTTGCTGGAGGGAAGGAACGAGGAGATCAAATTTCTCCATTTTAAACGTAAAGGGAAAGAATTTAGGAGGCAGGAGGGCTTTTCTGAAAGTAGTGGTTTCAGATTGAAAAGAAAGGGAAGTTCTTTGGATGCACTGACAGTGAGGCTAAGTACACAAAAAAAGATAAATGAGCAAGAAGCACATAGACAGAGTCTGTAATGCATGTTGAGTATACAATAATTATGTTTTTAAGTCCTTGCAAATTAAGGCCCGGTTTAGGCTTTTGGGCCAGCTAGGACTGGAGAGCTGCAGTCTTCCATGAGTTGAAATTTTTGTCTAGAGCTGTTTTCAAGAGGGAAGATTACTCTTTGAGTTTAAAAACAAAAACCCCGTGCACTTCTTCAGGGAAGGGCTTACAAAGGATCCAGTAGCGTGGAGAAACAGAACAGGAGGAGGAGGAGATCTGCTGTGTTCTTTCACTGCTAGGATACACACTTAGAATTGTTTCCCTTGTCTTACCTGGTACAAAGTACCTTGAAATAAAAACGCTCACCAAGCTCTGGCAATGAAGTAGCACAGGGAAGAGTGTGTTAGGATTTCAGGTTCCAGTCCTCTGAAGTGTTTGTGGTTACCACTTACCTAAAATGAACATCCTGAATGAAATATCTTCTGAAGAAGATCCAAGCATTTAAATATGGAAAGATAGGCTGAAAAACTTGTCTTAGCTGAATACTGCCTCTAATCGATTGTCTTTGTAGTTTACAGTTTAATAGCCTTTGTTTTCACGAGTTATTGCTGAAAGAATGTTGCTGTTAGGGGGAAAAATGATCTCCAGAGCAGATGTTTTACATCTCTTCATATTCTTCTCTCTCCCCACAAGAGTGGAAGGAAGATTAATCTTAATTTTTATTTGTTTTTCATATATACTGTGTCATAGCTAAAAGGCACTTCCATTTTCGGTCAAACAAGCAAGGCATTCCTAAATAGGAATACAAAGGAGTTACAACTGGAGGGGAGAGACCCATCCCTTTAATGCTAATTTATATAGAATGTGTTTGTAGTTATGTGACAGAAACATCTTTAAAATGCAGGTAGCTTCAGTGGAGAGCTTCTGATCCAGAAAAAGTCATTTAAAAATGCTGAGAATTCCCTGAGATTGTGTTAGAACGGCACAAAAGTGGAAATGATAAGACCTTTCATTAAGCTAGAGTTTGTGGTGCTGTACCCGTGTGTTTGATGTGTAAAGCTACAACTGTTGGAGGCTGTTTGATGCTGGGGGTGGGTTTAAGATGAGGCATAAACACGGTGTTTTTTTCCTTTTCTCCCTTGAGCACGATGGGGTTTTGATTTTCAGCCTTCTGTGTATTCACAGAGGGAAGGTCTAGGAGGGAATGGGTTAAACACTTAGAAGGAAAATAATAGTTTTAGGTGTGATAATACTTCAAATTGATGGAAATCTTGATGGGTCTGCTCATGTTAGCGCCGAGCTTTTGTTTGTCTATCCAGGCTGGATGTCGTGTTTCGGATAATGAACAGTAGCTCATGCTGATGCTTAATCTCTCTCCCAGGTTGCTTAGTAAAAGCCCTCATGACCTGCTGAGTTACACACACCTCGCTTTTGCATCAGCATTTTCCTGTACAACCAGTGGTTAGGGAATGTTGGTAACTGGGAGTTGGATAATTCCTGCTGTAATTGAGGTTGTGAATAGAAAATGCCAGAGCCAGTAAGGAGTTGGCATCAGAAAGGGGTGAGCAGGGAGTGATGGTGCCTGGAGTCCAGGGGAAGGAGAGTGAGCCAGGCAGAACTTGGACATTTTTTTTTTTTTGATTGTATTGGGTTGGACTTCTGGTTTGCAAACCAGAACTGGAGCGAAGGCTTGTATGAGTCAGAAACTAAAGAGGGTTAGGAAATGGAAGTGACTTAGTTAATATCAGCCAAAATGTGTTGAACGTGAGGGAGCAGAGGGATGAGTGTGGAAAAAAGATGTGTTGGAAGTTTCAATGTTGAACCAGCATCTGAGGGAGAGACACTGGGGATTTTTGTGTGTGAAAAGTGAAGGAAATTTAACTTAGTTCATATGTTCTGAGACATGAGGGAAGTAAAGGGCTGCAGAGAGCAAGAAGACAGATCAATTAGTTTGACTTCAGCACAACAGAAGACATGATCTATTTTGTTTAATAGGGAAATTGCTCAGATTTGATCAACTACTGTGTTATTTTTGTGTCAGCTTTTCCCTGATGTGTTGCTCCTCCAAACTAATTCTAGGGTGTAGTTAAAGCACATGCCAGTGATGCTGAAATTGTTTTCATCTTGAAAAATACACACAAAATCTAGTGTTAAAGAGCATCCACATGATGATTTTTGAGTCTGTCTTCACTGGTAAATAATTAATTTCTATCAGTATGTGTTACCATGGGAAAAGTTGTTTCAAATCCTGTTTAATTTTCTGCTAAACTGGCATTTACTAAGGAGATCTTGGAGGAGAAATTTTTTAAGCATCTAACATTTAAAACTAAAATCCATTTCAGGACTGAAACTATTAGCTTTAAAGGATAATTCCAGTTCATGTTTAAATAATGCTTTTTCTCTTCCCCAGTAATTTTTGTTTTCTTTTTACTCTGAGGTAGATTTTACCAGTGATCACTGGAACGATTATCTCAGTGAGAGCAGAAGAGGCAGTTTTGTTAAATGATTAATTATATTGTGTGTGTATTCCATCTGCGTGAATTGTGAGCTACCGCAAACTTCATTGTAGAGAAGTTTGTTTATGGTCTTGAACTTTGAGAGAGAGGGAGAGAGAGAGGCAGTAATACATGCAGGAAACCTGTTTTTCTCACAGTGAGTGTTAACTTTGTGATCCCACACAGCAAACAACTTATCTAGCTCATCATCTCTAATGGCTCTAAAGTTCATAACTTACAAAATGTGCTGAATTAAGTTAGTTTATTTATCTGAATTATCTGTAGTTAAATTAATAAACTTCATGAGCACTACTGTACTTGAAAAGCTGATGGCAACTTGCTGAAAAAGTTCCTGAAACTTTGGTTTATGAAATTAAACACATTCTTACTTGGATTTTAGTGTAAAGCTTTCACATTTGGAAATGCTTTCGGATGTTATCAAGTAGCAGCTGGTTTTTATTTATGTGTGAGTGCATACATAGGAATGGGTAAACTGCAGTTCATTATTGAAAACTATTGTGGATGCTAAATTTTTAAAAAAGCTACAGTTTAAGTAATTGTCTCAGGAGTCTCATAATTAAAGTTGTTGCAGATTTGTAAATTAAACTGCAGTTTTGCAGTTTAATTTGGGTCTTCCTGACAGAGCTGAGCTTTTAAGGTTTCTGGGCTTTGGTGCTAATGGAACGTGCTGCTTTTAAGAGTTTGTGTGTAGAAAGACTTCGGGAATGCAGTGATGTGTTTGAAAGGTAGAAATACTGTTTTAGTATTTTGATCTATTTGACATGTATAATTTTTCTATCACTGTAAATTGTATAGACAGCTTCTTTGTGTAGGTTAGTTGGATTAGTTTTTATGATTTATGAAAGCCACTTTAAAAAGAATAGTTTCACTTTTTTTTTTTTTATTGTACAAAAGCAGAACTCAGCAAACAGCAGTTGATGAAGACACATTGGTGGTTGTTAGCCAGCCTGTCTTGTGTGTGGTTTTTTTGGGCTGCTTTTTTTTCCCTCTTAGCCAAGTCATGACAGGTACAATCTGGACTGATTTTTGGAGTACTATATTTGTCTTTTTTTGTGTCCAGAACTGTCTGAGAGAAACTTTGAGGACCGGCAAACGATCAGCAATACACAGTGTTCATTCATATATTTCTGAGCTCCGCAAACAGAGCTGCACTGAGTCCTCAAACTCAGGGATAGACTCTGGTTCCTTTAGACAGGACTTGTTGGTTTTGTTCACTAAGTTAGGTAACAGTTTGACTTATTAATTAATTAAGGAGATGCATTCTGGTCAAGCCGGGTGTGTTGTGAAGATTTAACTTGCCCTTATAACTGAAAATTTTGCTTTCTAACATTTGCAAATGCAAAATATGAGCCGTGCCCTTAGGATATCTTGCAAGACACCAATTAACTTCTTCAGTGTTGATATCCTCAGGAAGTTGCTGTTGTGGCACAAGATTGTTTAAAATGTGCTGAAAAGCAAAATTGTTGTTTCTTTATTTACAGATTGATTTGCATATGACTCCTAAGATTTAATGTAACAGAATTTAATTGATTTATTTATTTTGGAATATGCAGACTTGTACATTTCCAGTTAGTATGTTTCTCTCTTGGTAAACTTGATAGTATGAGCAGAAACAAACATCTGCATATTTCAGTGACTTCCTGATAATTTTTTCAATGAGACTGTTGTCTTTGACCTCTGAGAAGAGGGCATCTCACACCCCAACAAAGTACTAAGATTATTCCTTTAGAGGACCAAATCCACTGTAAATAATTGGGTAGAATATCAAATGTGCACTTTTGCAGCAGCACAAAGTCATTTTAATAATAACTTAGAGCAGTAACTCCTGTTGTCACTGAAGTGCTGACGGGGTTGGGTTTTACGACCTTGTTTCATTGTTGACTTCAAAAAAGTGTCCATGATACAAATAAATCTTTTAAAGCAGGAAATAGTCATACTGCACGTGATTTACCATCATAGTTTATAAATTCGGTGTGTGTGTCCTGCTTTGGTGAGTGCTTGGTTTGTGAAGGTGTTTGGGGGCAGGTCTTCTGGCCGAATGAGTTTGTTTGCTTGTGTTGCCAGCGAGGTGCACGTTGCTGCAATAGCTCTGTGACCGGTCAGGGAATGTTATCTCCAACCCCTTATTGGTGCCATTACGTGCTGTAAAGATAGCTCTGTTTACTTGGAAGTGTAAGCATCAACTGATCAAAACACTTTCTCTTAACAGGTGGGCTTTTTCTGGAGTTCTTTGTCGAGCATCCCTTCTGGGAGCAGTGTCAGAAAGTGACAACATCAGGCAGATGCAGGAAATATTAAGAGTTTTTAATGACAAAGGCAAACTTTACACGAGTGGTTTTCCCCTGCTGTTGAATTGGTGATGGGTCATTTTTACTGACTGTTTCCAGCAGCTTTGTAGTTTTTTTCCTTTAATATGAACAATTTGCAAATTATTATACTACTCATTTAAGTGAGCTCCTTACGAAATACTGTTCTAATAGCAGAGGGTTTGATTTGAGGCAGGAAAGAAGAATTTTTTGAAATTCAGAATGCATGAAATGAATACATGCTGAAGTAGTCAAAGATCCCTTGTACTTTATCAAGGAGCAGTCTGCTTGAATGAAAGGTACTGTACCTGCTGTTAAGTTTATAAACTTGGTTTATACAGATTACTTTTTAAATTATTCATGATGCTACGTTACAAGTATATCTGACAGGTTTAATATAAATGGCTTGATGGTAAGAGGGAGCATGCATAAATTAGAGCTGGGATAATGTGCTCTTTGAAGTATCTCTCCCATTTGTTACTACTGGAATACAGTAGGTAGCTGCAGCTGAGTGTGTGATTCTCAAGTGAGAGTACATCATTATCTTCAAACTGTGGTGTAGAGGCAGTTCTTACACAAGACAGATGAGACGAAGCGGCAGGGATGACCAAGGTGCTCACTTTGTTTTTAGTTATAGACGCATTTCTGCTGAAACAGAGAGAGCATTCATGGGATGAAAAGTTGTAAGCACAGCAGTTGAAAAGGGTCTGCTGGTTGCTGTGTGTTGCTGAGGTTAGGGTGGCATCGCTTTGTTTTGTTTACTCTTCTCTGTTAGTGTTGCTGTGGGTTTGTAAGAGGTGTAGCAATGTGCTTGTGCTTAGTGGGATGGTGTCTGGTTTGCATATGGATCCTGGTACTCAGCTGGAGAAGTCTTCCTGGGATTGTGCACCACGGGAAAAGTTTGCAAGAGCTGAGCCATTGTGTTTGGAGAGCTTTATTGGTGGGCAAAGAGAATTCCAGATCTCTTGGATGCAGAAACAGCTTCCCCAAACATAAATTGACTCAGTGCTGATTTTCCTGATTCTGTGGACAGGCAGCTCATTACATTTGAGAAGCAAGCTCCCAAAGGAATTTATGGGATAGGGGAAAAAGCTCCCATAATGATGTGTGATAGAGCAGCCAATAAAAATGATCACAGGTTTTTCTGAAAGTGGAAGGTGTTGTTGTAGGGAGAGATAGTTCAAATGTTAAGCCTTAGTCAAAGGGATACAGCATTTTGGAGAAAAATCTGGTGACAGCTGCCCCTGGAAACTGTCTATAACCAACTTTCTACAAGGGAATTGGCTTGTGCTTGCAGGGAAGGGCTTTATCCCCTGATCTCACTGGGCTGGTTTCCTTATCATTTCCATTGGCTTCAGTTTAGAGTCATCTCCACATTTTGACCTTCTACAAGTAGTACTTTTTCTTCCCTGCTGCTCTTCTCACATCCCCTTGGGTCTGTCTGTGTGAGAGTAGCCTTGAAAGGTTTGAAGAGTGCACTCTGTTCGTGTTGGGCAGGGAGTGAGGAACCAGCCCTGCACGATAGGAATGGACACGTGTTGCTCAGCTCAGCTGACCTCAGAGTAACACTTGGCTGAAGTGTGAAGAGTTGAAATGGCAGTGGAAATTCCTTGTTTGCCCTGTCCCCGTACTCTGCCAGGGCAGAAATTAGTTTTATTTTGTTCTTTTTTTCCTCTTTTCTGGGATTTTTGATGTGTAGCTAAGTTGTTGCCTTCCTTAGTCAAATTCCATGTGTCCCACTGCTGGGCTTACGTAGCATGGATTGGTTTTTTTTAATCTTTCAGGTGGTTCTACTTTTCTTTCAACCGAGTACCAACTTTAGAGAGACTCAGCAGGATGATGACACAAACTTTAAAAGTTCAGAGTTCCACTGAATAGAAGGGGGAGCTCACTGGAATATGAGAGCCCGACTTCCACTACTAGATTAGCTGTTGCTTCTGTCTGGTTGTTCTGCACCCCAGCAGGAGGAAGCAGCTTGTGATGCTGTACTGATTGCAGTTAACATCATCTTTCAGTTCATTGTGGCTGAAGCTTTTGTCCTGTGGTTTTTGAGATGGAGGTAAATTTATCAGTCCCTTGCAAACACTGTGTGTCCTGGGATGTATGGAATGAGTGAATATCCACCTGTGTTCAGAGATATATGTAAGTTACTTTTACTCTGTGCACTGCTCCTTTTCCTCAGACTTGAGGGATAGGAGACTGGGAGAACTTGAGGACTAGTGGAATGTATGACCATTTGTATGTGGATGAGGATGCAAAAAGTCAGAGGGTCTGTTGTTAGTCCAGTTGATTGTGCACCTTGGATGTGGAGGTTTGTGTTATTAAGTGATGCTGGTATTCCCTGCAGCTATGTCCTTGGTGGAGCTAGAGTCTCTGCAGCTGTCCCTGTAGAAAAGAGTAGCAATGGGGTGTAAGAAAAGCAAGTTTGTTATTTCAGACTTGAGACTTGGCTTGGTTAAAAACTGACTTGGGCCTGCCAGGGTCCTGCCTGGGAGTGACTGTAGGTTTGTTTGTTTATTTTTTGTGTGAGCACTAATAAAATGTTTATATTTTTGTCACATTGGAGAAGGCTGACTACGTGGACAAATATTTTAATTGATACTATGTCTCAACAAGAGGCATGACATACGTATTGAATGTGCAAATTCTGGTGTGAGAGTCTCTTTTAAGATTCAAGCTTAGATATTCTTAGGTGGGTTGTGGTTCTGAAGTGGCCAGTGAAGGAACAAAGGCCCTTCCAAGTCAGTGCAGTTGTCCTGCAGAAATCAGGCACAGAGAAGTGCAGTGGAGTGTGTGTGTTGGAGGTTCTGGGCTGCAGCAGAGCATGCATGAAACACACATCTGTTTGTACACGGGCTGTGCAGCTCTTTGGGTAGTTCATTGTTTAAATAAACATGTTGCATTAGCTGTGAGGCTTCAGTGCCAAATGCCCACTGATGAGATGTATGAGGGTTTTGTTGTTCCCAAGCCACAGTGAGGAACACAACAGCTTTATAATTGAGCACATTTGAGGAAGATTTCGAAAAAAAATTTGGGGTGATCGCAATCAGCACTTTAAAAGCAACAGCTTTAGAGTAACTCCACTGCAACACAGTGCAGCCCATGGAAAAACACTGTCATCTTAACAGATGCAGTGTTATTTTGGAGATTCCACTGTATAAATACATGGACTGTGGTTAAATTGTGATGGCAGCAGATGCAATCTCAGTTCTCAATTCTTTCATCTCTTTAATATTTAAAAATACCCCACAAAGTGAAAAAAACCTAACTGACATCAAGGCTGAAAATATTCCTTCTGTAAATCGCTGGGGCTGTACCTTTTGGGCTCGATACCTTTTTGGGTACATCACTGTGGATGAGAGTTGGGGAGAGTAAAAGCTCTTCTCTTTGAGGGAGCTGCAAATGCTGCTACTCACGACTTATTGTACCATTTGCATATGAATGGAATTATTCAGCTCTACTTAAGAAACGTCAGCGAGATTGAAGTCAGAGTTGGTTAACCTGGCAAAAAGATATTTCCAGTATTTTTCATGAAAGAAAGTGATAATATGTAGACAAGAATTACACATTCCACTGGCTAAGCCAACACTGTCTAAGGATTTTCTTGGTGTCTTTGTAGTTAATAGCAGTGACTTTATTTTTAAATTTGCCTGTGATACATCGCAATGTTGAGGAGCAAGAGAGTTGGAATGTGGGAATCAGATGCTGTATCATAATGCTGCACAGTTGTGTTCACATTTGTTTTTCTTTCCAGATTTGATTTTATTTAAATCCTGATTTGAAAAGTATAAATTCAGAGCAAGAGTCTTCTTTTTAACGAAGAGCAAGTATAGTGTAGCAAGAAGTTGTTAACGGTGCATTCACCTTTATCCATCCACTAGTTGGATTGAAAAGCCTCAAGTTAAATACTGTAATTTTAAATACTGGATTTTAAAAGAAACCAGATAATTTGTGTGAGCATTGGTAGTCATGCATGCTAAAATAGGGAGTGATCACATCTCGTGCTTCAGGAGCTGCCAGTATTGAAGGGTTGGGAAGAAATTGTATTCCTCCTCCGGGTGTCTGTATTTCCCTCCCCATTTGTAAAACACAGAAAGTGCAGTCCTTGGGGGGTGGTTAAAGGCTTCGTTTCTTCAGCAGGGACGTGACTTGGGATGCTCGTGTGGCTCTGTCATCCAGGTGACAGCACTTGCACTGGGAAGCTGCTCCTTGCCAGGCGTTCGATGACTGTACTCTGAACAGAAGTGTGAGGATGGGGGTGTTGGCATCAGCTGACTGATAAGGAGATAGTATATTACACTAAAAATACACCCAGATCTTCACAGGCAACTGTGAATATTACCTGTGTCATGTGCAGCAAGAATGAAACAAAAATTGAGGTGGGTTGAGCGTGGCTTGGCCTCACTGCGAGGATGTGCTGGGATGCTCTCTGTTCATTCCATGGGATTTCTCTTCTTCAGGAGCAGCTGCTCACAGAAGTGTGCAGCTATTCAGTGTTTCTTGCTTGTTGCACAGGTGGCCACAGCCCTTGTTCACTGCAGGATCAGAGCACTGCTCTGAGCTCAGCATGGCTCGAGTTTGTGTTTAATGCACTTGCTCCTCCCAGAGCTGCTGATATGGGAAGAGGTGAATCCTGCGAGTGAGGAGAGGAAAAGGGGAGAGCAGAGGGGCTGAGGATGTAAACTCGTGTTTACTGATTTTTGCAGGGGGAGGGAGGGATGCTCCGTTTAGGGTGTCTACACACCCTGGTTGGGTGCATTCCCCTCTCTTCTCATGGAAGCACACTGTGAGAGGCCAAGGGGATGGGATTGTGTAGCTTTGCAACCTTCTGATGAAAATGTGAATTTTGGTCAAATTTGTCCTTCCAAGTTTATTTCTTCCTTAGTATGAAGGCCTCAGAGCACTACTAGTATGTATTATTTCTTCTTTTATTGAGATGAAATAAATGGTTTTCATAGTGACTTATAACAGCAAGCAGGAAGAGCTTGCTCGGAATGCACAGTTTTAATCTCATTTTGCATATTTTTAGTTGGAATTTTTTTTAATGACTGACAGCTGTTGGAACTCTGATTCACAAACAACCATTTTTGAAAGTACAGACCTTTTTGCTAGTGAATAGCAATATGTTTCTGCAAATTCATGTAAATAATTAGATGCCTTGGATGCATTGGCTCAGATCCTTAATTTTCACATTTTTAAGTGACAAAATGGCAAATGATGTATTTTCTGGTAGATTACTTCTCATTTGTGTTATTTTTTTATTTGGATGGAAAATGGAATTTTAATTGAAATGCAGAAGATCTGGGTTTTGAGACTTAATTAAAACTCCAAGTGTGAAGGAGAGGCATGATTAAAAAAAAATAAACAGAAAAAATAGTTTGTCATTGTTTCTCAAAAGTTTAGAGTTCATAGATCTTGCCCACAAGACTGGCTGTTTCACAGGTTTCTATGCAGGAGTCCTTTTTAATTTGGGATTAAGGGTTTGTTGAACTGAACCATTGGACTAAACTGAAATGAGGCACTGCTGAAATAGCTGTTGAAGGTAAAAGCTCTCTGAGCATTTCATCAAAGAGTGGCTCCAAGAGAGCGCTGAACAGCAAATTCACCAGTCCCAACTTTTTTTTGGTGTAAATTATATGCTTACTATTTTTATTTTATCTAAATTACAGTAGGCATTTGCCCTAATATATGCTGTTACAATTTCATGTTAGATTTGTAATTAAGTTTATTTTTAGAAGAATGCATTTAAGTGGTTTATATAAAATGATTTTCTATTTTTGTAAATGAAATAATTGTTTTTTATTGACTTTCGATTTCATGCAAATGTGGTGTTTTTTTGTTTTTTTTTTTTTTTTGCTTGAAGGTTGTGTAAGCAGGAAGAAATTAATGATTTGAGAGTATTTTCATAATACAAAGAATAGAAGATTCATTGTCAGTAGCTGGGGACCCTGAGAGGCAGAGTTAACTCCTTTTAGACATGTTCAAATTCAGCAATGGATGGATGGATGTTAGAGGGTGTGGTACAGTTGGTTTATATAATAAATTTTCCTATTGATTATTTTTCCTGGTTGAGTTGAGAAAGAAAAATTGTGGCTGCGTTTGGGATCTGACGCAAAATGGTCAGAATGTCGCAATCCCGAAAATGTCGCAATCCGGGGCAAATCTGATGGACAAGTGAGTGTTAATTGTGAGGGAGCCAGATTTGCTATTTTTAATTTGGCCTCGCTATCACGTCTCTTCACAGATGAATTCGAAGGCTACAGGGAGTTGAATGATGAGTCACCATTGAGTTAGTAAAATCACAATTGATCTCCATTTCCTGTTGATTCCAAAATTACTGAAGTGTGAAAGCCGAGAGTGACTGATCACTTCTTGGAGGGGAGTTTGAGGGTGGAATGTGGAAGTGACTCTCTCTGAAGTAACTCAACGCTGCCCTGGGTGTCAGGACAGGGATGTCTGCAGTGAGAACAGGTGTGTGTGTGATGGTCTGGCTGGCTGAGTTACCTCCAAGGAATGATAATCCACACACTAAAATACGCTCGCCCCGCAGCAAGGTGGGGGGGAAGAGGTGTCTGAAGTGGCTAAGGATAGAAGCTGAAGATTAAAGTTTTCATTTGTCTCCTCCGTACTGGAGTTCTGTATTTCTGTTACTTGCCTCTGACCATTCTCTGCTGAAATCCCCGTGCTCCCAGTGCTCCCGTGCTCCCAGTTTGCTCTGGCAGTGCCCTGCTCAGTGGCAGAGGGGGGATGCAGGGGCAGCAGTGGGGTGGGACACAGAACATTTTGTGTGTCTGTTGTTGTTTTCAGGTACCTTTTGATGAATGGCAAATTATCTGTCATTCTGCAGCTTTGTTATTTTCTTGTGATGGAAATGCTCTTTTGACAGATACTAATTAGAAACAGTGTGGTAAATTGCAGGTAATATTTAAAATTTCTTTTTTTCCTTCCTAGAACTTACTGTTAGCAAAACCTTTTTTTTTTTTTGTTAGGAACTATTAAGTCACATTACTAGACTCTGCCCACGTTGCATATGTGAGAGTAAATTCTGCTGAAAGGGGATTCGTTGGAAGAAATTAAAGGGAGGATGTACACTGTTCTGAGTTATACTGGAAGCAAGATATAAAGAAACCTTGAAGTATCACTTCAGGAAGAGAGAACTTAGTTTAGTTCCCTGGAGGACTAAGAGGAGGTGGGAGGATGCTCCTCTGCTGCATCCCTCACAAAATTCTGATTTTAAAGAATTTTCTGAAGAGGTATTCTCAAAGGGAAAGTAACAACCTCTGCCTAACGACTTCCCAGATGGTCTTTGAACCACTGAAACTTGCCCTGGCTGTACACTCTGTTATACAGTGTTAAAACAGAAATAAAGAACTAAGAGAAGAAGAAATACATATTTTCATTGGAAAGTACGTACAAGTTTTCCCCAATGTTTGCCATAATTAGGATTGTAGAAAACTGGGAATGGGGGGAAAAGAGATGGCTGATCCTGCTGTCTGGAGGCTCGGTTTTCGAATTTGTAAACAAAACGGGGAAAAAAAATCCTGCCGGCTTCCTGACAGGCAGGGTGTGTGGTTTTCAGTCAGAGGAGCTGATTCAGTTGGTCTTGCTTTTGCGAGGGAACAACGAGAGGAATAAATTGCTCTGAGAGAGTGTAAAGAACTTTCCTCTAGAAAAAGTTGAGCAAACATGGAGCACTGAGTTGCATGGTTGAAATTTGGTGAGGCGTGGAAAGGACACTGGTTTTCAGCAAAGTATGATGTTTGTTCAGGGTGTTGTGAATTCAGGAGTAAGAGCTGCCACACTTTAAAAGACACCTCTCAGTCATACTGAGGTTTAAAGGAGCTGCAAGAAGCTTTATGAGGAGCGATCTTGGCAGTTCTCAATGCTGTCGCTTGCAGAGAATCTTCAAATACTTACAGGCACACCTTGATACCTTATGTCTTGTCTTGTAGGATCTCTGTTGATGTGCCCCACTACAAGAGCACTTCGTTAAGACCAATTAAATGTATAATATTTTTATAATACTTGTGTTTTGGAAAAATCAATATGACCAGTTTCCCTTTGAAATGACAAGAAGCCTGTTGTGCTGACAGAGTAGAATGCATTAGGAAGTGGTGCTTTGTATCCTCTCAAGAGTAATGTGCTCTTGTTTTCTCTTAATCAGCAGGATGTTCTCCTGTATGTCAGATGTCTTAGTTGTTTTTGTGATCTCTATCAGAGAAGAGTGAGGGGGAAAATGTCAGAGGAACAGAACAGGTTTAAAAGCTTTATAACAGAGAAAGCCTGCAGCCCTGCATTTCTGGTTAAGTAAAAGTGGTAATCGCCACCTTAGGGTTGGACACTTCGTGTTTATGTTTGTGCTTCAAACAATAAATAAAAGAACAACTTGCCCTTCAGAAGAACATAATGTGTAGCCTTTTGAAATACTCTGGAGCATAAGGGATATAATTAACCCTTTTCCCTTTAGCGTGGTTGTGTTTCAGAAGCAAGATGTCTAACACATCTGAAATTGCTTATTTGCCAGTTCACTGAAGTAAGGATTTTTCAAGTTGATTGTCTGAAAATCCGACCTCTTCTTCCTCCCTCCGTTGCCTTCCCCTCCTTCCCTATTTTCTGAGCTGCAGTTTCCAAATTTGTAATAGATCTAGTAGTGGTTGCCTTTTTTTATTATTATTTTTTTTATTTTTTAACTTAAAAGTAACCATTGAGAAGGAAAGCTTATTTCCCATCACTCTTGCTCAAGGCTACAGAGAATAGATCTTGGAAGTTCAGTTCACGTGTCCAGGCTTTTCAGAGGAATTTTTAAGAGATGCTTTTGATGCAGTGAAGGAAGGGCAGAGACTTGAAAGGCCTGACAGCACAACCAGGATTTGGTTCAATGCATGAACGAAACCTCTTCCTGTGATCCTTGAATATTTTGCTTTACTGATCGGGTGTTGGGTAGCACAAATCAATTCTGAACTGCTCCCTCAGATAGTTTTGGTCTGAACTGTTCCCTCAGATGGTTTTGGTATGATTCAGTGAAAATAAGCTGAAAAGAGACAGAACCTGAAATGCTTCCAATTCTTTTTTTCCCATCCTGACTCTCCTTGAAGTATGTGAATTAGTGTGAGAAAGTGTCTGTAGCTCCCACCGGGTCAAATGGAGGTTGAGATAAAAATACTCATCTCTGTATGTATTGTAATATTGATCGTCGTGGTAAATAATTCCTTGGCAGCAGGATTGCCAAGTCTGATGTTTTACACTTCATTTGTAAGTTCTGGTACAGTCTTGCTTCTGGCTCTGTGCTGAGACCTGCTTTTTGTTCTTTGATGGGTATCTGCTTCATTACTTCCTTTTGACCAGCCTTTTCTTTCTGATAAACCATCATCCTTTGGATTGGTTTAGCTGCCTGGAGCTCACTGGGTCTGTTAGTCACAGCTACTCTCTTTTTGTTGTGACTTTTTAATAAATTAACAGTCTCCATGAGGACCCATTCCTGTTTCTCACCTCTCCTGGCATGGGTGTGCACCAGTTCACACCGAAACAATGATTGCTTCCCGGTCCCTTTCTCTGAATGTCATTGTTTTTATCTGTTCCATTGTACACATCTTTACATAGTGTTACCCAACACAGTCATTCCTTTCACTTGGGGACCTCCTTCTTCGGGCGCTCATGGTTTCTGGGGAGGACTCGGAAGTTTTCTGTTAAAGGCAGAGTGGCCCTTTCACAGATCTGGGGGTGGTTCCGAATTCAGGACTTTGTCTGTGTCCTAAATTGCTGGTTAACTGTGGAGGCAATAAGGAGACTGAGTCCTGGTTTCTGCCTCTGAAGCTGAATGAAGCTGGCATGTGGTAAAGCAAAGCACTGTCAGCTCAGATGTGTTTTCTTAACATGGAACCAACCAGCCTTGCACAAATAACGTGGTTTTCTTTCACAACAGCGGAGCGAGGCCGTCGGACGGGTGAGGCGAGGCCAAGGGCTGTCCATCACCTCTGCTCCCGCACCAGTTCACCTTCAAGCTGGCAGCTGGAAAGGAGGGGGTGTTCTTGTCCAGATCCTTTCTACCTGTGCTTTTCCCCCCGCTTCTTTTACTTTATGTTTTTCTTTCTCTAGCTTGATTTAAAGCTTTGTGTTTGGACGTGCATGTGGCACAGTTACCCAGTGCGGTTGTGCCACCGATCACCCGCTCTGGCAGCACAGCTTGTGTTGGCAGGAGCTGTTTGGCTCATGTTGTTTGGGCAGGCGAGTCATAACTACAGGCAGAAGAACGCCTTTTTTTGGGGTGGCTGTAGTGGCACAGTGGAGATTAGATTCTTCTTCTATCTCCCAGATTGGCAGCTGGTTTTGCTGTTGATGATGGTGGGGAAGGATGTGGGGTGCTATAATTAGTTGTGGGATTTCAGAGCTTGGAGAAACCTTCCTTGTTTCTGAAGGAAACAGTCTCACCAAAACTTTTTTGAATGTAGTCTGGGTCCAGAGAGAGGTTTGATGCAACCCTGTAGCCTAATTCTGAAGTCTTGTAAGCAGCTTCTCCCCGTGTGTCAGTTTCCTTCTCATCAGGAGATGTTCAGAATGACTTTTTTGGGTGGTCCCTCTGTTTGAAAGATGGCAGCTATTGAGATCAGTTAATACTTTTTTGTCTATCTTGCAGAATGTTAAGTGTCTATATTGTTATCATGATAAAAGGGTTTCTGAATGCAATGAAACTAAAGAATATGTCACTTAGGTTTATGTATTACACTCCACAGGGTTCATGTGGTTTCTCTTGCTTCCCTTTGTCTAGTTCCTCCTTTTATCTGTTGCAGTGGATAAAGTTCACTGTTTAATTTTTAATCTAAGTTCTCTAAGGAAAGATTTCTTATCATAGGTTAATTATAAATGTATTTTCTGTAATAACTTAAATATTAAGTAGTACATTTGTTAATACTTTGCTGAAGAAACGCACGTGCTCATTGAGGTTCCAGGTGTTCTAGTGCTAAACCACCTTTTTACAGCAGTTGCCCACTCCACAGTTCCTCTAGGGAGGATATCTTTAATTCCATCAACCAGGTCAAGGCAGTTAAATTCTATTGCAGTTAAGAAAATCTGAGCCTAAAAACTTCTAGTGTGTCATTTCCCCCCTGCCTGAGATGAAAATTGATTTTTGAGAGGATTAAATCCTTTAAGATGGTGATCTTTCCAAATACTGTGCATTTCAAGAATCAGTTCAGGTTAAACCTAGAAAATCATGTTTAGATCCACTTTTTCCTGGTGAATCCAACAAGCTAATTTTAAAGATGACTTTAAAGTTGTGTGCCTTAGATAAAAATCTCCTTATGTGTACATCCCTCTGTAGATATCCACTGTAAAAACAAAGCAAAACTTTCACTTAGTTGTTTTTCTCTCCTTGATGTTACCCATATTTTTGCACTCAAATTTCTTCTAATTTCTTACGTTGTCTTCTTCTTCATGACCTGAACAAATACTGAAAAAGTACCAGGGGGCTGGCTACAGTCAAGTGTTTGTTCTTCATTTATGCCTTTAGGTAGGAGAGGGTTGAATATACAAGGAAAAGGGTAAAAAGGGTAAAAACAGTGACGAAGACTGAGCTCTTCATCTTGGTCTTGCCTTGATTTACCTCCTGGAATAAATCTGTGCTGTTGCAGAGCCCAGTGAGGGGAGGTTCCTAAAGTTGGGAGCATCTAGAGCAGCATCCAGGTTTGATATTGCTGCTTGGTTTGTCCTAGTCCCATCTCTTGTAACTTCCTGCACCTCTTCCCCCCAAAGTTGCAACACAATTCTTGCAAAACTCTTCCCCCCAGTTTTAGCTGAGCAGGGGGGTGGAGTAAGTAATCCCTGATGAGGAGCTGCTGAATGAAAGGTGCCATGGATTTATTTGTCTCACCATGTTGGACCCACTGCTTTCTCACGGGGGAATTTGTTAGAAATGCATCAGGGTAACCTGTTGCACCCCAGGCTCTCCAGAAGCACCTGCCAGAGGGTGAATAGTAATTCTCCTGCTTGCTCTGCCATTCCAGTGCTCTTCTGATAAAAGTGGATATGGTGACGGGAGTTGCAGTTGCCAAGCAATAGAACTCAGCAGAGCCTGGCTGGTTTAATACCTGAACTCTTCTGCTCACCAGAATTGCAGCATCGTGCATCACCCACAGTGCTTCTAGGCAGTGTCTAAAAACTGTATGAGGTTGGAAATCCAATGTCTTGGGCAGTATGTAAATGTAAAATAGACACTGTGGGCTGAAATGTCACTTTGAATCTAAGTGTGGAAGGCGGCTGGAAGTAAACCATTGGCTCTTCTCTTTTTATCAAGTTGTATATATTTAGATTATTTTACTTCATATTTTTACTGTTTTACAGTAAGGGTCAATCAATTGCTGATGAGAACATCTGCATAGATACGTTGAAAATCCTGCTTAGATACGTTGAAATTCGTATACTCAAGCTTTCCTTGTATTTTCAGAGAAATTAAACTCCTGGAGTTCCAGTGGTTGACTGTGCCTAAAGAACTCTGGTTTCCCATGCTTAACCCTGTTTATCTGGTAGCTTCTCATCTGTGTGCATTAAGGATGTTTTGTTTGAGGAGAGACTCACCTTGAGTGGTATCACAGAGGTGTTTGGTTCTCTTTTTCCGTGGTTATTGTGCAGTGATGCCTCTGAGACATTAAATACCGTGTGAATGCTGCCCTTGTGGTACAAAGGACACTTCCCTTGGTTGGGCTGTGTTTGTGATGCTAAAAGCAAGTCAGAAGCATCCAATTCACCAGAAAAGTGAGTTCAGGTAAGAACTCCTCCTGGGATAGCTACTTTGGTTTACATTTGCCTTAAATTGTGTTCTGGTGGAAGTGTTTTTGATTGATAAGGCCTGAACTACGTTACTTTGTGTCTGGCGCCAGCCCACATGTTTTACCTTGTATTTGGAAAGGAAGGTTCTTTTTTCAATCTAGTTAGCTCATGGCTGGAAAGTCCCACAGCACCTGCATATATGTAATTTAATACCTTTAAAGCCCTTTTTGGGGATTGCAAGTTGGTCATATTTTAACTGCCTTGAGAAAGCAGGTTACAGCATGACCTATGTGATTTTTAAGCTGTGTAGCTGCCATGTGAAAGGAGGGGTGGGAGAGTTCCCTGTTCTGTTAAATGAAGTTTGATAGCATTAACTTTTTCTGTTCACTTAGATCATAATTTTTTTTTAGCATCACGTTAAATTTCTGTTTTGGTGGAAATATGGGACTAATGGAAGTCTTGGTTCAGTTTGTTAAAACAGAAACGTTGTGGAAGACCAGAGAATGTGAGATTTCTGTGTTTGATTGCTTAAGAGCTGGTTAGCACAGCATAGTAGGGCTCAGTGTTGCATATTGTTAAGAGTAATTGCATCAGACTTGTAATTTTTGTGTGGATCTATGACTCACTGTTAAATCCTTTGCTGACCATTATGGATGCAATTGTATGTTATGATACTGTTTTGTCAGTTGGGTTCTAATGAAGCCTGAATGATCCGGCCTGATTAGCCAGCCATTTTTTGAAAATAATAATACTAAAAAAATCCCCAAAAGCTTTTAAAGACAGCTTTCCTAGATTACTGCAGGGTGGCAGGCAGCTAAGAGCATGGTAAAGTCTTCCTAAATGGGAGTTGCTGAGCCCAGCCACATGATGAATTTTCATTCTGGAAGAATTTGGCTGCTTATCCCAGCTACCTAAGTGTATATCCCATAGGTTTCTGTCAGCCAGTTGCTGAGTCACTTGGATGTGCAGACAACTGTTTTAAAAACAAATAAATAAAATCATGCACGCAACTATTTTTTTTTTTAAGGTGGAAAGAACAGTCCCCAGGAGAGACAATTTTTGCTAAGCTCTATTGTCATCACAGATTGTGAAACATAAATTCAGTGTTATAAACAGCTTGTAATTTCAGTCTTCCATTTTTGCTTTAGCAGGCATTAGACTGAAGCTGCTGGCACTGGGTTTAAACATTATTAGCACCATTAAAAATGTTTTACTCTCACAGTTATTGATCATAACGTGCCACCTACTCACTTGTATGTTACATATTTTGTGTAGAATGGCACATGCTCATTTTGTGGTGCTGTCAGGGAAGTTACAGTGTGGGATAAGAAAAAGTGCAGAGGTTTGAAGTCTGTCTCCTGTGAGGAGGGGCTCATCTTTAGTGATTTAGGCATTACCTCCTTTCTTCTGCAGTTTTTCTTTGTTTGAGTTTTCTCACAAACTGGACGAGGCTGTTACTCTGCAGTGTTGCAGGGGATGATGCTGAAGTTGCATTCAGCTGGTGCTTCTGACAGCTTTCCCTTGCCTATAAATGCACCGGAGCAGTTTGCCAGAGGTTAGAGTATTCAGCTCCAGCCACGGTAAGGTTCAGACAATTACTTTCAGTGTTTGACACCTACGAGGTGTTAATGGGTGAGGAATTTGCTGGTGAGGTTCATCTTCGAGTTAGCTGTTCTTCTTTGGCAGAGACCCTTACAGGCATTGCCCATAACATGGGCACTACAGATCAGGGTTAAAAATTTGCTGCTTCTTTTCCTGGCTTTGCTAGCTGGGGGTTCTGGGTTGGATGTTATCCTCCCTCCATTCCTGCCCTGTGCACCCACGAGGATGAGCAGGAATCCATGCCAGCCGAGCCACTGCTGTGCTATTTCAGCAGCAGGGGGTAATGGATGTGGCTTCACAGGAACCCCCGAGGGATGTGGTGTATCAGAGCTGTCTTGGTCAGAGGGGATTAATTTGGGGATGACTTGTCATGAGGATGCTTTCACGTGAGCTAGGCTAATTCTAGACCTCCTTGCTCTGGTGAGCTGTGTAGAGAAGGCATCAATCAGTGTTATTAAAGGGATTAAATTCATTTTGTTGGCTCCATTTTTGCTAAGCTGCTGTTCCTGTTGATATTCAAAGTAAAATGTTGGCAGCGCGAAAGCAAGCGAGTTGAGGGACAAAAACTTTTTTTATGCTGAAATTTTATTTGTGTAAACTTATGGGGAAGTTGGAGGAAGTTCATGGAAAGCAATAATGCCAGAGATATCTTTAGCCAATGACAGCTGAAAATTGCAAGAGCAAAAAGGCAGAGACAGTTTTAGTTTGTGATGTGGGTTGTAGCACTTTTGTGTGTTATTTTTGTGAATGTTTTGTTCTGGTCAGCGTGGTAACACAGTGACCTTTGGATTTGGAATATATAGTTAGTAGAGTGGCAGAAGAGAAAATTAAAGTAGGATGTGTGTATTTTTCTAAGGACTGTGGGAGACAAGGAAAATGTATGTGGAGAAGGGGAATCTAGTTGCCTTTTAAAGTATGTGCACTAAATTTTATTGGCCTCTTATGACACCACTTTTTCCTTCCAAATCTGGGTGAAAATAATTCTGTAAAAGGTTGATAGGAGTGATGAGTAGCATGAGGTAAATTAATGATAATATACTATGTTTCTCAGAAATTACAAGCTACATTGCAATATAATCTCCAGTCCCGTGAGTGTTTTGAAGATCATAGTGGTCTGGCTTTGTCCTTCAAAGCTTAACTTGTAATTAAATGAAAAAAACCCCAAAAACCCAAGCCCTCCTTCTTGGCCTTAGATATGTTATGAAGAATGTTCTCAGGACTTATATTCAAGTAGAAACAGTGGGGTTTTGTTTGGGTTGGAGTATTCCCTTTCATGTTTTGAAAGCCAAAGATGGCAGTGTTGTCCTAGCGCTGGAAATACAGAAGTTGAAATTCAATTATGGTCTTGCTTAGCAAAATCTAAAATGATTGACATTTTCTGGGTCGTGGGGTGCCTTTTATCTCTCCCCTTCCCACCCTGAGAGGTGTAGCTTCATGAAATCTTGGTAAATGTAAAGAGGTTCACGTAGCATATTCAATGAAGAGAAATAGTTCAGTGGGTAGGGAAGCAGCTTGAATCGTGATGTAGATTTAGTTCCCTCCTTGTTACTGGTTCTGACATCCCAAGAGGTAACACAGAAGCTGGCTTCCCTGGGAAGAGATCTAGTGATTGATGTGACACATACAGGATAGGTGAGCTTAGAGAGTACAGAAATTTTGTGGGAGGTTGTGTAAGTACATTAAAGACACTAAAATATATATCTCATTCATAGTGTCACTATGGAGGCAAAACCAAGAGCTCAGTGGGTGGTGGAATCCTGTGTTAATGTAAAGTGTCATAAGCAATCTCTCCAACCACTGATTTCTGTGAACTCCACATTTAATTTCTTCTTTGCAGAGTATGCAATTAAAGAATCCTGAGACTTCAGTAGTAATTTTTTTTTTCCTTACGTCTGCAAATGGTGCAACTGTACTGAAACTTTTCATGGGCTTGAAGGGAAATTGTGGTTGCTAAGCTGTTCCTTCTCAGACTTTTGAGTTTTGCCTTCCATGTCATTGAAACTACTGCAACAAAGAAGGCTTAGACCCAGGCCATGGGCTGCAGTGACTCTCTGTTCAGTGATAACTGAATAACACTTAAAAGGGTTTTTTTTTAAGGGCTAGATGATAGTCCTGATGGCTTCCTTAAAACATGCATAATTCCTAGGAGTAAGGATGAAGAGAGATATAAAGATTAAGTTATACTTTCCCCTGTTTATAGTCTGTATGGGCATCACATATTCAGACTATTCCTTCTGTTTTCATCGATGTGTCCTTCTGCTTCTCTTGGGAGCAATTACAGACATGTAGGATAGAGGCCTCTTATAAACCTGATGATTGACTTTATCCTAAGTTCAGCTCCTTTTTCCTAACACGATTCAACCTTTCAGTGTCTTCAAGGAATTTTTTTAGAGCACTAAAGTTTTTTCCAATGTGCCTGACAACCCCTCCATTGAGTTGATCCAGTAGATAGTAAACATGTCAATATGCAGCCCATGATACATTATGCAGATCTAAATCCACTCAGTGCAATAAACATGTTTTGTTGTTGTGAGAGAGGGATGGGAACTCTGGAGATGCTTGCCTGAAAAGGGATGCTGCATGCTGGGAATCTGGGATGAGGGCAGCTGGACTGCAGCCACATTCAGTAGCTGTTTTGGACTCTTTCTTTACAAGGACCTGCCATAGATTAAAACTAAAATACACATGATGAAAAGGAAGTGGCTCTTTTGGGAATAAATAACAACACTGTTCAGAAGATGTGCTGATCTCCCAGAAAGACCCACAGCTCAGAGCTGACATTACTGAGGGGTGATGTGGTCAGGCCTCTTTCTTTAGACCAGTTTGGGAGAGAGCAATGTTCTGCACTCAGTAACATCAGCTCTCTGCTGACCAGAGAACAGCAGTAGCTGTCTGGGAACGCCGACCTCTCCTTGGAGTGGAGTGTGCTCAGAAAAGCCATTATTGGCAAAGTGAGCTGTGGTGGTGTGAGCAAGCTACTCTCTAAAAGTAGAACCAGCCACAATTGTCTTCTTGTATTAAGCCTTGTGGTTCTTTCTTTGTGTGGGAATTCATCCAGCACTGATGGTAACACACTGTGCTTGTTACCAACTGTGCAGAATTTCAGGGTAGATGAGAAGTTGGGCAACCTCATATTCTCCCTTAAAAAAAGAACCCTTTGGAACCTTGTGGATCACAGAATTTGCCCTCAGAATGGGTCACAACTCCTGGACAGGAAAAAAATACGGAATTAAAACAATTTCTGCATCCTTAGTGTTTTTTTTTCAGCAACCAATGTAAAGGTATGATCTTTGTAAAACTGCAACACTGAAGGTATCCTCATTTAAGATTAACTTTGCATCTCTACTTTGAAGTAAAGGAGACAGTTCTCACAGAAGCAGAGTCAGAAGGGGGAAAACAAAGGGAAATCAGAAATCAGGAAATCAGGAAAAAGGCGAGTGTGAGTTGATATCAAGGTTGTTGGTGAGATGCTCATGGCAGGCTGTCTATCCTCATTCTTGTTTCAGAGATGTAAAGGACTGCTCAGGCT
The DNA here is from genome assembly GCF_049639895.1 of Pseudopodoces humilis. NCBI lineage: Eukaryota > Metazoa > Chordata > Aves > Passeriformes > Paridae > Pseudopodoces > Pseudopodoces humilis. The sequence continues at coordinate 3,628,495 of NC_142215.1, forward strand.
GAAGAAGTCTCTGTTGCTAGGGAAAGCCTGACCCAGCTGGAGTAGACTTGTGTTGAAAAGGCTTTAGGATTGTGAAAGGGATGTGCTGGATTGACTTGGTGACTCAGAGCTGCCTTGGTGCTGCTTTGTCTGAGACCTTTTGGTGTTGAGAGAGCCAGACAGTGGTGGTTGCTCCATCTTTAACTTCTGGCTAGTTGAGAGGATATTGAGACTGTGCAGTGTAGTACAGCCTTCTAATGTCATCCAAAAAAGTAAAGGGTCAAAGGCAAGGCTTAAAATGTTGAGGAGTGTGGGTTTTTTTAAAGAAAAACTATATAGTTGTGTTTCTTTAGAACTTCTAAGTGGAGCAACCTGGAGGAATACAAAACTTGTAACTACACCATGATGAAATTGCTTCTTGTAGGAAATGAATCCTTCTCTTATTAAATCCAGTGAATGTGTGAGCTGTCAGTGCTGCCCATGAACACCTTGGTATTGATAGTGAATTAATGAATTATCTGTTAGTGAAATAGATAAATTTGTGTCCAGCTGGGATGTGATGTAGCAAGAATTTGTAGTGTAGGGTGAATGTTGAACAGAAAGCCTTCTGCTGCTTTGTCTGTGCTAGCATGAGATTTTGCAGAAAGAAGGGAAGGGTTCCTTCCAAAGACTGAGGGGCATCAGCCAAGTCCTTTCAGGAGTCACCAGTGACCTGAAGTAACTGGGAGATATAGGAAAAGAGTGAGGAGCTGCTGTGTGGAGTAAATGACTGTTTGTAAATAGAGGATGATGAGATAGCAGGTGTTTCTCAAGGTGACAAGGCAGTTCTGCATGTCAGAATGGTTTTAATGATCCAAGTAAGCTTTGGCAAATCATAGTTAAGGTTGAGAGGAATCTGCTGGATCACTGCACTCTGTGACACAGCTTGTTTGGAGCCTGCCCAGCTTGTCCTCAGCAGTGGTGCTGTGTGTGTGTGTGTGTGTGTGTGTGTGTCTGTGTGTATCTGTGTGTGTGTGTGTGTGTGTGTGTGTGTGTCTGTGTGTATCTGTGTGTGTGTGTGTGTGTGTGTGTGTCTGTGTGTCTGTGTGTCTGTGTGTGTGTGTGTGTGTGTGTGTCTGTGTGTATCTGTGTGTGTGTGTGTGTGTCTGTGTGTCTGTGTGTCTATGTGTCTGTGTGTCTGTGTGTGTGTGTGTCTGTGTGTGTGTGTGTGTATGTGTGTGTGTGTGTATGTGTGTGTGTGTGTCTGTGTCTGTCTGTGTGTGTGTATCTGTGTGTGTGTGCGTGTCTGTGTGTGTCTCTGTGTGTGTGTGTGTGTGTGTGTGTCTGTGTGTGTGTGTCTGTGTGTCTGTGTGTCTGTGTGTGTGTGTGTGTGTGTGTGTGTGTGTCTGTGTCTGTCTGTGTGTCTGTGTGTGTGTATGTGTGTGTGTGTGTCTGTGTCTGTCTGTGTGTCTGTGTGTGTGTATCTGTGTGTGTGTGCGTGTCTGTGTGTGTCTCTGTGTGTGTGTGTGTGTGTGTCTGTGTGTGTGTGTCTGTGTGTGTGTGTGTCTGTGTGTGTGTCTGTGTGTGTGTCTGTGTGTGTGTGTGTCTGTGTGTGTGTCTGTGTGTATGTGTGTGTGTCTGTGTCTGTGTGTCTGTGTGTCTGTGTGTGTGTGTGTGTGTGTGTGTGTTCACAGCCCCAGCTCTGCTCCCAGCCAAGGCACCACTTACATGGAGACTTGCCAGGAGGCTCTGCCAGATCAAGGAGCATTAATTACTCTCGTCGTATGAACCTGTTATGTGCAATCACTTTTCCTGGTAGTTCATTGACCCCATCTCAGTTACATGAGCAGGCTTGGATCTGTTCTCTTACTAGGAATGGGCTGCAGGTCGTCTGGATGACTGGGGTGTGGAGTGGGTATTTCTATTGCCTTTGGAAGTTTATATGCCCTGCAGTTTGCCCATGGGATGCTCCCAGAAAAAAGAGCACAAGTGGGCTTCTTGTTGGACACCAGATAGAGTTCAGGGCTTCTGGACTAAGGAGCTGTTTCCAGGGAGAAATTTTTGCTTGTCTAGGTAAAGAGTGCTTTGCTTCTCTTCATTATTTTACCGTATTGGGGAGTTATCTTTTAAACAAATAAATACATTTGTCTTTAAAGAACAAATTTCTGACTCTGAATTACGTACTTGGTTTAGGCCAAGTCTGATAAATGTTAGACAGTTTAAGGAAAGGCTTGGAAATCTGTAGGCAGCTGAATGAAAACAGCATGAATCTGACTATTGGTAATTATCCTGGGTGTTTATGATCTCCCCAGAACTAGTGGGGCAGGGTAATAAACAGCTGTTGCATTTTTATGTTCTGTTAGTGAGCAAAATAAATACATAATGGTTAATTTCCAATTCTGAATTGAACGTGAAACAAAGACAAGTAATCCTAGTCATATTAAAAAAGTTCTCTAAACTGGAATATCCAGAACTGTTAAATGGAATATAAATGCTCTAAAGAGAATTTTCTGTGCACTTCATTGTGTCTGACAGACCGGTTTATATTGTAAGTCCATATAGGCTTTCTCTCAAATGGCATCCAAAGAAAACACAGCACAGCCAGATGGAAATTGGAGTTGACTTTGAGCTCTGATTAATTTGTTTTTCATATAATCCTTTTCAGGGCAGCGAGAAAAACGTGAGAAAAAGATGATGTATTGTGGTATAATTAACTCTGGTGAACAATGTGAACTTTAAAAGAAATTTGTTTTAAAAAATATCTGCTTTAATGGGAACTGATTTTTCCAAGTGTCAGGATGGCCCACAATGCTTGTCCTATTTCATATTTGTGTCTCTGCAGTTCTCATTATATGTGTAAAGTTCTGCAAAACATAACTCACTAGATGAACTAATAAGTTCTTAAATCAAAAATGTCAACAGCCACTCATCTGTGATCAGTTTCTAATGTGGGACCCCACTGGACTTCATCCTTTTCCATGCTAAGAGGATGAGGTTTCGTAACTGAGATGAGTGCATACTTTTGCCATAAAGCTCTAGAAATTTCATTGATTTATAAAAGCATTAAATATCTAAAATTAAGTAACTTTTGAGCTGAAACAAACATAAAGCTAAAAGCAGTATGACTTTGAAAGCCCAGCCTCAAACAGAGACATGAACAGATATATAATGCTTTAGTTAATGGTTGCTGCCATTTCTCTTACAAATTGTTCTTTAGGGTATTGTAACTCAGCTGTTTTTAAACCCATCACTCTGGAACCTTGCCTGCAAAATGTCAGCGCAAGTGCAAATTTTATTTCTTTAACAAAATAAAGGGCTTGGAGCAGTTAGGCTTTCTAAACTTTTATGGCAGGAAAATAAATTCCACTACTTTTGCTTTGCCACAGCAAGAGCCATACTGTTCACCTTGGTCTGCCAGTAGGCAGAGGTGGAAACCAAAATGGTTTAAGGGCAGGCACTGTGTGTTTTAACTTGCCTTTTCAAAACGAGAGAAGCCCACTGTCAGCCTCTGGGCAGAGGGCACAGTCCCTAGGGTGAATGGAGGGTTCATGGCTTTAGAAGATGATTTCTGAAGCTGAAAGCAAGATGTGGGTACCAGCTCATTAAAGGAATTTAATAAGGCTTGAGGTTGTTTTTCCTATAGGTTCAGGGGAGAGCCCCTCGCTTCTTCTTCACTAACCAGTGCATCTCTTACCAGATCGACTACCTTGGACTTCTTTAACATTGTCTCTTCCATCTGGCTTCTAAAGCTGGGTACTGCCAACTCATTCACCCTTTTTAGTGTTTTCCTGAAGTTCAAGCCTTGACACATATTCCTGCAGTAGAGTCCAGTTTTTCTGAAATCAGTATGTACGAAAATGGGGATTTTCTGTCTCAGTGCTCATAAAGACCAAGTGTTCCTGGTGGTACATTAGTCTTGGGGTTTATTACTGTTTTTGAAAGTATAAGGAATGAACTTTCTTGCACATAGTTACTTCAGTGCAGCAAGTCACATTTAATAGCCTTTGCTTTCAGCTTGAATCTTTACAGAAGGAAGATTAGGTAATAGTTTGTTTAGAAACATCTGTTTCCTAACAAAGATCTTGCCCTATATTATTTTTTTATGCTGTCCCTCTAACCAGAAAGTCCTTTAGTCTTTTAAAGACTTAGAAGTCTTTAAGTCCTTGTTGGGTATTAGAGTTGCTGTGGTTTTAGCATGCTCATGCTCTGGATCCTTTGTTAGCTTAAGTTATTAGCCTTAGATAAGTGTTGTGGGATGGAAGGACTGGTTTCTATTGTCAGCACAATTTCTGAATCTCTGGACAATTTGTCTGGGTTAGAATTTAAGTTTTTTGGCTCCAGTGCTTGTTTAGACCTTTCCCTTGTCTGAGGAAAAGATGTTCTTAAAATAATTAAGCCTAGCATGCATTAAAAGAGAATCTTTCCACAAAATTGAATTGCTTGGGGTTTATTTGAGTTTTGGGTTGCTTAAATAAATAGGCATTTTGCTTTGTTTGCTTACAAGCAACTTAGTATCTCTAATGGGGAATCTTTTTTCCATGTTTTCCAAAGAAGACCAGCTCTGAGGGTTTTGAACAACAGCTCTCTACACTCTGTAGTTCTTTGTTTTGCATCCAAGTGGATTGTATGTGTCTAAATATTACATTATTAACACACATGTCTGCCAGCCCCTTTAACATTGTCATTGTGATATGTCTCTAATATGGAAAGACTTAATACATAGATTTATTAGGGAATAATCCTTTTGGTCATTGTTTTCTTGAGAGTTCATAGAGTTCAATCTGCTGTTTTCAAGGAAAGATTCTTCACTGTGATGCTGCATGTTCTTGTAAATAAATTTATCCTGTGTTTCTTAGAACTCAAGAGACTTCTTTATATCTTGGTGCCAAAATTAGTGAAACTTGGTTTACTGGAACATGCAAACAGGGATTCAGTGCAGTAAATCCAAGCACTTTGTTTTCTTCCCAGTCACAGAGCAGGAAGTGCTGACCAGCTTTCCATGGATTTAGTGTTGTTGCTGACCTACTGCAAGACCAGTATTCCAAGAATTAGGGCTTGTTTGGCGTGTGACCCTGGAAAGAAAGAGTGATTTGAGGCCTAAGTTGTAATTTTCTGGGAAATGCCCTCTTTGTGTGCATGTGTCTTAAGCAGGGCGGGGAGTGAATTAGTAACATAATGACCAGTGGATCACTTTCTGTTTTACCTGACTGGCTTGAAGTGATGTGGCTCAAGCCCTGCTCTGGGCACACATTCATGAGCTAAATTGAAGCAGGGTGTGCAGGTGCATTTGGTTTATCTTTGTATTCCTCAGCTCTTCTCATCAGCAGTAATAAACCAACATTCTCTGTTGGTTGCAGAATACAGGGAGAGCTGCCATCCCCGTGCCGCTCCTGGTAGCGCTTAGTGTGGCAGGTTAAATGAAATGAAGATTTCATGGAGGTGTAAATCAAGCACTCATTTTCTATTTTAACACTGTAACCTAGGTAAAAATTTTATGGCCATCAGAATATCCTTGTTCCAGTTTCAAAAGGCTTAGGAATGCCTTATTTATTAACTTTTCTTCCTCCTGCTCCATTTCAGTTTGCGGGCCAAATGTCGACATTCGCAATGATATCCATGAGCTGAAGCGCCTAGAGAACTGCACGGTGATCGAGGGTTTCCTACAGATCCTGCTCATCTCCAAAGCTGAGGATTACCGCAACTTCCGCTTCCCAAAGCTCACTGTCATCACTGACTATTTGCTGCTGTTCCGTGTGGCAGGCTTGGAAAGCCTCAGTGATCTCTTCCCCAACCTCACAGTCATTCGTGGCAGGAACCTCTTCTACAACTATGCCTTGGTTATCTTTGAAATGACAAATCTGAAAGAGATTGGGCTTCACAACTTGAGGAACATCACCCGCGGGGCCATCCGGATCGAGAAGAACTCTGATTTGTGTTACCTCTCCACAGTGGACTGGTCTCTCATCCTAGATGCAGTGTCCAATAACTACATCGTTGGGAATAAACCTCCAAAGGAATGTGGGGACTTGTGTCCGGGAACAATGGAAGAAAAACCATTGTGTGAGAAGACATCTATTAACAATGAGTACAACTACCGCTGCTGGACCACCAACCACTGCCAGAAAAGTAAGATATGAGCAGATACCCTGTTTTTGTTACCTCTTTGGGAAGTAAACATTTAGTTTTGTGGTTTTAAGCTCTTCAGCAGCTGAAACTTTTATTCTAGTTGCGTATAGTTTACGTGAGTTATCCAGTTGCCACATAAATAGATTCTTCCCCAGTCAATAAAGATTTGTCTCACTTAAATTAAAAAAAAAAAGAAAAAAACAACAAATCAGCAACTGTAAAACAAACCCAAACAAACTCCCATAGTTACTTCCTCATGGAAAGTGTAAGTATGGAACCCGTGCCATTGTAGCAAAGCTGGAGGCAGCTTTACCTCCCTTGAGGACTTTGGCAGGAGGTGGCCATCGAGTGCCATCTCCTCCTGCTGAAGTGACATTCCATGTGTGCCAGAGCTGTTGCCGTGCTGAAGCTGTTCACTGGACTTTGTTTTTTGCTTCTCTTGGCATGTACCTCCAGACATTCCTGTAATGGTAAATCCTGTATGTAAGGACTTGTTTACTGACATAAATTTTCACAGTACTGTCTGTAGAGTCAAAGAGTCCATGAATATCTTGATTCCCAGTGAAGTTACCCTTGCCTGTTTTATTCTTATCTGGCAGGTTTATGTCTTTCTGATAGCAAGTATTAGCAAAAACAAAACCTGATCTCTTCTCACTTTTTAAAAATAGAGTAAACAAACACATAGTTTACTCAGGTAACATGATTACATGGCAGGCTTTTTGAGTTCATCCTGTAACTTTACGAAAGCTGAGCCCTGCAATATCAGTAGGGCTTAATTACAGTCCTCACTGGGAGGAACAGTTCCTAAATTCCACATGCAGTCTTGACCAAAGCTGCCATAATGATAGGAAACACCACAGTGTCAGAAATCAGGACTATATTCACGTTACCTTCATCTGGGATGTTATGTTTTTCTAAAGTGGCTTGTCAGTTTCTTGTGGAGTCCTCCTGTTCAATTAGAGCTGCAATTAAAGTACCTTGTGGGGCAGTTTCAGTCAACACATGCCAAAAATACCTCTGCAAAAAGGCATTTGGAGTATGTGCTTTTATCAATACTTACAGGAAATAAAGTTCGTTTTTTAAACAAAGCAAAGAAAACCCCTCAGCCTGCTACTGGGAGACTTTGTGCTTTGCCCAGGGCGAGGGGAGTGTAGCTATGAGTCCTGCAGGCCAAATTTATGTCTTCATTAACAGAGTGTAACCCTGTTGTCTACAGAGGGTGACCAAGGTGACTCCTGTGCAACCTCATTGCCCTCAGTGGTTTGAATGGATGTAACGAGAGTGTATTTAATGAGATATAACGACTTACTTGCTTTCTGTTGAGTGCTTTGCCTGTTTGGAGTAGAAGAAAGTAACGTGCAAAAAAACTTTTTCGGCATCTAAGGGACTGTTAAAATAATTTGGATCCCAAATACGTGAGAAGAAATTTGTTTAAATAAAATGAGGTCATAGTTAGACTGTGATAGCAGGACTTTGAAGGCAAGGGTAGGTAATGGGGTTTTTTTCCATATATGCTTTCATCTCCTTTCATGGGAGATTGTGAAGAAGAAAGCAAGTGTTGGAAAAGAACCTTGAAAGGCTTGTTAAGAGCATTACAGTGTGGAAAAACAATTTGGTTTAGATTATCTTAGGATGTACAGCATATAAAGAAATTATCAAGTCCTAATCAATAAAAAGAGTGAGAAATCTGGACCCGTTCTAATCTGTTTGTTGTGATAAGCCACAGACTTTGAGGAAGATGACTTTAAATTTGCAGGCCAGTCATCTAAAAAGAAAACAACCCCAAAGCACTCCTGCTCTGAAGAAAAACAAGGGAGGTATAAAAGTGCAGTTGTTCTCAAGGAAGCTTTTTGTCTCCCCTGCTAGATTGCTCGGGCACTTTGGCAATGAACTCCTGATCAGGAGAGGACTCTTGCAGTACAGAATCACATGAGACATGAAAAAGAATAGAAGGAAGAACTTTTCAGTTACTGAGTGTTTCAGTCAGCATTTTCCTACTGGTGGAGATATGACACCTATGTTATTTTCCAGGGAATATTTTTCTAGTGCAGTATCTAATTTAACCCTGACATTCTCCTTGTGCGTCACAGTAATGTTAAGCTGAAAGTGCTCTCTATCTTTCAGGGTTCCATTGTGCCTTTTTATTTTTCTTTGCTCTGGCTCTGTGGAGGAGTGTGTATTAAATCTCTCTTGTGTTTAGGTTTTACGCTGAAAGATCTGAAGTTGGTGGGTAAATGCTGTGTGGGAACACTTGGTACTTTAAGTAGCCTGGCTTCTGTTTAGTTTTGCCATTGAGTGGAAGTTGTTTTTTTTCCTTCTTTTTCTTGCTCACAAACAAAGGAAGAAGCTTGTGCTTCCTTCAATATAACTTGTGCAGGAACAATGCTGAGGAAGGAGGGAGGGAAGGATATGCTGTGTCTGACAGAATAATCCATGGACATTTCTATAAAAGAGCAAGCTACAAAGAAACTGTAACTTTTATATTTTCCTGGGTATTTTTAAGGTTCAGCGTAAAGCGTCAGCAGCTCTCCTGCCAGTTTGGTTGCCCTGGTTTCTGTGTAGTGTACATTCCTTTACCTTCGAGTGCCCCAAGGCAGCAGCAATACTAGTTTGCTCTCTTTGGAGCTGCAGCATGTTGTGTTGGGCTTGGCACGCTCTCTTCTCTCCGACTTGCACCTACTTTTATGTTGGTGTATTAAATGCCAGCTGTGCCTCACTGGGGTTGCAGGTCCACATAGAAGAATCCTTCAAGATAAAAGGAGAGTACTGAAGTTGTTTGTTTGCATCGGTGCTTTGGGGCACAGGTGGAGATGGAAAAGATAAAAACTGGGCGTCCAGACATACAAATGAGACTATGGCCTTTTATGTTTTTCTTTTTTTCTGGCAGTTGTGACTGCTGGAAAGGTTTATGGAAGCTGCTTGCATCTCACTCAGTAACTGATGTGAGAACCAGAAAAACTGTTCCTGCTGTGCCCCTTGCAAGACTTGTGTCTGATGACACGCTACCTCTGCCTGTGCAGTGGTCTGCCGTAAAGAAAACTTTGGTTGTTTTCTGTATCCCTCTTGCTAATGATTAAATGTTGAGGTCTGCTGCCTTAGTCACTAGGCCTTTCCAAGCCTGCAGAAACCAAATGTAAATTACACCCTTGAAAGGCTGCCTGGAAGTTCAGGATCCCTTGTCTACCATAACCTTTGTGCTCTTTTTCAAGCAAGTCCAGCTAATGCTTCCTAAGACACTTTTGCCATTGCTAGGGCCACAAGAAATGAACTGGGCAAACTATTTGGGACAGTAATAGCCAAACTAGCAGTGATCTGTGTATAAGATCTGTGGTGCCCTGTTGTGTTTTTTCCCCTATCTTATTTGTCTTCTTTCCCCCAGTTAAGCTGGAGATGCTTAGTGCCAAATACTTGCTGGAACTTTTTCCTACCTAAAGAAAAGACAAGGGGTCTGGTTATGGGGGAGATAGGCTATAATGTCTGTGAGGGAAGGGGCATTGGTTTCAGCTGCTGCTTCTGTGGGACAGGATGAGAGCACAGTCTGGGTCCCCTCTTTGTGAGAGAGCAAATTAGAGTTCCCATATTTCCCAAAGCAGGTGGAGTACCCACGCTTTCCATAAAAACAGTGACGGGGAGTATCTGAAGTGTGTGAGGGAGCTTTAAGATTAGAGTTTAGGCATTAAAAAAAGGATGTGTAAGCTGGCATTGTAGAGAGGACACGGATTAGGGCTGTAAGCATTAAGCACTTGGTTCAAAAGAGGTGAATTTGACATGAAACAATAGCTCATGTAGACCTTGCTGCACAATACAACAGGAGAGAACTTTGAGCTTCTCAATGTGTGAAACTGAGGACCATGGAAAAGGCATGTGAGGATTTGGAGGCCGATGAAGCAGATGGCAGCTAAGCACAAAATGTTTTTAATGAAAATGTATCCTTATTCATTTTTGAATTGGTTTGACAATGGCCCGAGAAGATACGGTGTATGAGGAGCAGGAGGGAGAGAATGACAGTGAGTGGGAAGAGTGGTCCATATGTGCCTTCTACTAAAATGTTTAAACATATGGAGACAGTAACATGATGTATTCTCACAAATATTCGGAATCTGCTCCTGTTTGTTTACACGGAGCTCAGAAGATAATGCAGTTGAGTGGTGTCGTTTGACATGGCTCCATTGACTTGTGCAGTGCTTACAGTGTGCACCAGCTGGGAATCTGCTCCCTGTTGATTCAGCAGAGTAGTGCTGAAAACCATGTGCTGCACTTCCCCCCCCACCCCCTTTCTCTTCTTCTCTTTCCCTCTCTGAGGAGTATTCACTGTATTCCCCTGTCCTTTAGAAATAGTGAACATACGTGAACTGTGTAGGCAGCAAGAGAGGGGAAGAAGTTGGGAGCCAGAGATGATGAATCAAATTATTCTTATTTTGCTTAAAATTGTATTTGCATGCTTTTTTTTTTTTTTTTTTTTCTTAAACACTGAAATACAGTAGATATTATATATGTTAGCAGAGAACAACATGCTTTAAGTTTTACTTTTTCAGCAAGCAAATTAGCTGGTCTCTGTAACACTAATCCTACCTCTGCTGGTTTATAAAAAATTAAGTATCGTATAAACCTGACCATATTTTGAAATGGAGAGGTTGTTTGTTGGTTGTATTTGGTTGGTATGCAAACTCTCCAGCAAATAAACATCTTCTGAAAGGAGTAAACAGACAAAAAGATAATAATTGTAAAAGGCACAGTTGGTGTCACTGAGTTAGAAAAATCTGGAGTACATTAAAAAAAAAAATTGTTAGTGTTTTCCTTCTGAATGAAGTTTTTTGCTGACTTTCGCTCCCTTCCTGAGAAGTTTGCTCTCCAGCCAGAGGTTTCCCAGAATTTTTATTATGGCTGTGAGAGCATATTTAATTAGTAAGCTGGAATGGCCGCAGAGCAGTTTTGGCCAATCTGCAGTTAATTACTGTAGCAGTGGTTTATATTCTGAGAAAAGGGCTAAAATTAAACAAATGTATATTTGCCATTTTTCTTTGTTCTATTATAAAATGGCATAACCTGGGAAGAATCTTGCAGCCTGCACTAGCCACCAAAAACTATGTGATAATGTTAAGTACTCATCGTGGCTTCCTAGTTTCTTTTGGCACAAAGATTTGTAGAGGACTGTTTGTTTTGAGAGGCCTTTAAATTTGGGTGTTTCATTTTTCAGTATGAAAAGACCATGCAGTGAGCTCAGGCCAGCACTTTGCTATGTGTTCCAAAAAAAAAAACCAAACCAACAAACCCAAAAAACCGAACTTTTAAAAATACTTTCAAAAGATTTAGAACTTTTCCTTACATTTTGGAATAAAGAATGAAAAAAAAAATGTTTGAAGTTCTTGAAAATACCCTGTGTGTTTTCTACTCACATTTATACACACACACACACACACACACAGTCTTCCATCTTCTGAAGATACTGTGTTTTACACTTGCTTCAACTTGCTTTATCTTTGTCAGTCCAGAGGCTTGTTTATGGTCATGAGGTGATGTGTAGCCACATTTTAGTCACCATCCATGCTGTTGGAGAAATTTATTTTTGTTAGTGTTGTTTGAGATGATGGGAGGGGGTAATCCATGTGTTGTGGAATGAGACAGTAATGACAGAGGCCATGATTTCAGTGGCACTACAATTCTGTATAGGTGGTGGGGTGATTAAATGTATGTGCCCAGTTACTCTGAGTAATATAAACTCTGTTTTACATAGAGACCATTCTAATGGATTTACTTGAATTGTCCTGTGCCAAGAAACTGTTTCACTGTCAGAAAAAAAGCAACCAGTAGAAATGCAGTTGGGAGGTCACTCATAGGAAATACTAATTTCTTGATTTTCTGGGTTGTGTGTGAGTTCATTCCTCAGTTCAGTTTCACTGATGCTGTGCGGTAAAGGCTGGAGAAGAAAAGAATGCCCAGTTCTTCCTTACAGGAGGATACAAAAGCATCACCAGATTGCACACTGTGTGCCTGACAACTTTCTAACAGGGAATGCTTGAAAAGAAGTCCTGATCTAACCTCACATTATGTGGAAGTTCATGGGAGAAGGGAATGACTCTGCAGCCCAAGGGGCCTGAGGCTGTGGAGCAGAGGGGGAGAGGGAAATGATGACTGCGAACACATTCAGTGAGGATTTCTAAGATGATGTTTATTTATTTTGAACTTAAAATAAAAATAAAAGGAAGTGCTTTAAAACTTCAATCACATCCTAAATTTACTTTTAGAGGTACAGTGTGTTAGCGATGTTTCAGAAATTTGATAATCTGGTGCTACCTAGGGTTGGAAACTGAATTCTTCTGGTTTTACTTGCAACTTTTTGTTGTTCTTAACGATTTGTTTTCATCCTGGAGTAGGCTGAGAGTGATGCTCTCTTTAATGAATTTTTTGGTTTACTTTCCTGTGCAGCAGTGCCACGTTAAATCTATGCAATTAAATACAAATCTAAACTTGAACCAAATCTTTCATTAATGTGCTTAACTTGGATTTCCAGGCCCCATTGATATATATGTTAGACAAATGTTTGTTAAGCGAATAGACAATTGTATTGGATAGTTAATTAGATGTTGTAAGGCTTTAATTTTATGATGAATTTGCAAAACAACTGGGAGCTGAGACTAGCTAGCAGTGTTACAGGGAAAATATCAGGGAAATGTCAAGTGTAAAACTAAAAGAAAGGTGTGTTTTTGCTGTGTTCTTGCAGATGTCACAGGGACAAGGCAAACTCAGCCTGGCTTAGCATTTTCTGCAGTTCTCTGTGGCTCTTACCCATGCAATGAGTCCAGCTTGGAGTGGGTTACGAGTTTTCCTAGGGATTTCAGTTTTGACAGGTAATGCTTGTATGGATGTCAGACAAGGGGTAAACTTGGGCTGCAGTCTTCTTATCTTGGTGGGGGGCCCTAAAGTGATCTGTGCTCCACCTGTCCACTTGTCCCATTTTCATGGAATGTATAGAAGTGGATCTTTTGTGATGACTGATGTGCAATTAAATTTGAAATGGGCTGAAGGAAAGGGAAACTTAGGCTCAATCCTGGATAGGAATCATATTCTCTAAAAACATTGAATGGGAGAAACTATTTTCCTATTTTTCCTTCCCCAAACACACATGAATGTAGGAATTAATTGTCCTTAAGCAGTTTCATAAACAGTTTTTATGTGGCGAACAAGTTTTTCAGTGTTTAACAGTCCTGAAGCAGCCTTTGTTTAGCCTTCTTTCCCACTAATAGTGGGATTTCCTTTTCAAGTCTGTCTATGACTCTGAGAATTAACTTCTAATAAAAAGATGCTCGGGTAATAATATGTTAATACAGATTGTTGAATTGCCTTTTTCTTCTGAGGTGAACTCAGCCTGGTTCAGTTGTCGACTGTCTCTTCCTCCCCCTCCTTTTGAGTGTTGAGAATGGAATGTGCATGTGCTATCAGCCGAGTGCTAAAAATGATTTAGCAATGAGTTTGCCCACCATAAAATGGGGAGAGTCTGAGGTGCCCCAGAGCCTGGCTTTTTAAAGCTGGAAACCATGTGCCATTCTCTCCAATTTTTTTTTGTTTGCAGTTTCTTGCTGGGCAAAGTGAGCATGTAGTTGCCTGCCCAAAGTACAGTTCTGTATGCCCAGGCTAGTTATTAAATGTATTTGTGTAGCCCTTGACAGTGTAGGCGAGAATGAATTCAGCACATGACTCTTGGGAAAGACTGGTGTTTTATTTTGGAATTTGGTTGCTGGAGGGATTTGAGGGGCAACTCAAAAGTTCTCAGTTGTTGCTAGTTAAAGTTCATCAGTTTATACTCTTAAGTGGATCAAACTTCTACTTTGTACACCAAGTGTGACCCTCCTGATGTGTTTGTTCCTGGTTGCAGCATATTGGGTTTACAGGCACTTAACTGCTCCCTCCTTGATAGACACTGCTCCATAGCAGCCCAGGCTCATCTTCCCCCATTAATGGCTTCTCTAACTTTTCAATCAGTTATGGGGTCAATTTGTCTTAATTTGTTTGGGTTTTTTTTAAATTTTTTTTTCCAGTTGAAGTGCAAGGCATATAGATGGATGATTAAAGGTTATAGTTTTGGGAAATGATGCCATTTAGGAAGCATGTTTGAAGTGTTGGGCGCGCAGAGAAAGTCTTTTATATCAAGGCAGGCCTTGGGAGGAGGAGATGGTTTTCTATGTATAGAAACTTCCCGTATAGGATAGCAAGGGAAGGTTGCAGGGGGGTTGCCTGTCTCTTTAAGTGGGTTTATAATTGGCTAGGAATTTTTGTCAGCTTAGTCACTGCAGCATTCAGCGGATGAGGGAAAAAAACCACAGGCCCCAACCATTAGGGCCTGGATAGGCTCTGTCATCCCAAAGGAATGCATGTGAACAAAACACTTTGTGCGGTGCAACCGTTGGCCTAAACAGTATTGCATTCTTAAAGCAGGCTCTGAGTCACATGGAGCAGATGGATTGTTTCACTAAAATGGAAGTTATGTATCACTGAGCGCTCCCATGGAGCTTTCAAGTGCGGTTCCAATAGGTCAGGGTGATGAAGGGGTGGAAAGGAAAAAAAAAAAAAAAAAAATTCAGCTCCTTCTTGTGTGGTTGAAATAGTTTCTGTGGTGTTGAAAAGGTAAGAAAGTGTTTCACTTTTTTAATTACTTGGCTGGCACACTAGCCTCAAAAGTTTCTCTCTAGATTTCAGACCAACGTGGTCTTAATTCTGAGGCACTTCTTTTTAATGGTACTCAAACTAATCCAAAGAAACCCATGTTTTGAGGGGGACAAGAAGAGGAGAAAAACCCCGCACTAAGCCCCAAACCTGTTGGCTCTTCTCCCAATGCAACCAGCTGCTCTGCTCTTCCCCATCCTGCCAGCCTTTTGCCCCAAAATCTTCCTTTGAAGCCGTTCTCTTTAGAGCCCACAGTATATTGATCAGTGAGGGAGTAGCTCTGTCTCTGAGGATGCCCCATCCCTTTATTTGGTTTTATCTCTTCCCTTTGAGGGATTGGAAAGGATCTGATAGGAGCGTTTCCAGTCTCCAGCCTTCAAAGCGTGCAGGGGAGGAGCTGTGACTTCTGGCTAAACAAATTCAGCGCTGTCAAGTGAGGTGTTTTTTCTATTTTTTTTTCCTTCCTGTTTTGTGGGGAATCCTCTTTAAAGAGTGCTCTAGGATTTAGCAGAAAACCCAGCCTCCAGTTGGTCGATATTGACAACTGCTGTCGTTTGGCAGGCTGGCACTGGTAGGAGTGCAGCAAGTTTGGAGGTCTTAATCCAGTTATCACGAAGGCAGGTGTTTCGGAATTAGTGCCTCCCCGTGTTGTATTAATTGAATCTTAAATCATTACAGCACAAAGGGGAAACATTGACTAAATTCCCTTCCATCTCTGGAGCTTTCCTCATGAAGGCAGCACATGAATAGGAAGTCTTAGAGAAGCTGGTTTACTTTGAGTGCCTGTGAAGGCTGTTTGGCAGAATCAGAATTGACTGGTCCACGTGAAGTGCTACATGCAGAACCGAAATTGCAGTGAGTCACTGTCTGCTCTGTCTTTTGTGATCTGAGAGTCTGGGATAAAGTACTGCAGTGGGTGTTACAGATAAAACCAGTATGCAAATCTCTAATTCAGAGATGAAGCCTTTTTCCTCTTCTTCTCACTGCAGTTGTTTGTCTGTGTGCATTCATTTTTCTTCTGTAGAAAAGAAATTAAAATAATTAGTAATACCTTGCACCAGGAGATGAAGACATTGGTGGCAGGGAAAACGAATACTGCTTCCAGTAAACCAGCTGTAGAGAGATTTTAAATTCAAGGGCTGCTTTAGGATCAAGTGGTTTACAGGAGAATATAAGTAATTGGAATTCATCTTACAGATGAAAAAAATCATAGTCTTCCTAGGCAAAAAAATTATTTTTGTCTACCCTTAGGATGCTGCTTTGAATGGTTAGAGTTTTCTACACCTGTCAGATGATCTTTTTAGGAGAAAAGGTGTGAGGGAATGAGAGAGCATTTTTGGAGTGGAGAATGCAATGGAAATCTTTCAGCATGTCCCTGGTGACAATGAGAGGCCCCTGAAGTCTGTGGTGATCACAGGTCCCAGCTTCTTGCCTGGCCTAAAAGGAATATTCTGCTCTGTGAACCAGCAGTGCTGTTTTAATCATGACACTGTTTTAATGGTACTCAGATCAGTGTGCTGTACCTGTCCTGTGCTGTTCATGTTCTGGATTCTGGATACAGTGTCCATATGCTTTCCAGTAGATAAATTCAACATCATGCGTGTAGTACCCAAAAACCTCAAGCTGTGAAGCTTTCTTGGTTTTCTTGTCTACTTATAAAATATTTATTGAAATGGTAGCTGGCCCGGGATGAGGGAGGAGGAGGAAATGTTGTTCAACAACACAGGGCTCACCCGTCGCCATAAGTGATGCAAAGCTCTGTTTACATTAAGTGTGCTGTAATGGGGTTACTTCAAGGAAGTTGCATAGCAAGAAGCAAAACCATTTGCTTTTCTGTGTGTGCTGAGTGGGCTGCATGATCTGACCTGTATGTGAGGGTGCTGTCTGGACAAAGAATGTCATGAGCAAGTGGGACAGCTATTTTGCAATGTTATCCTGCTCATTCTTGTAGTATCCAGGAGACACTGGAATTGGTGCGAGTAACTGTGCCATGCCTGGTTAAACACAATGCCCTAAAGAAGGAGTTAAAAGAACCCTAAAAGGATGACATCCCCACCCCCAAATCTTACAGCAAAGAGAAAGGATTTTCCTCCCAGCTTGTGTTCCCAGAACAGCAGCATGTGTGGCAGTAACTTGCCTGGGTTCTCGCAAGCTTTCTCCTCAAACCTCTGCTTTTCTGTTCTCCTTCCCCATATGTGTTTGGGAAACTGGAGCCTTCCCTTTGCCTGCCTGGCCCTTATCGCTGTTCTCTGCAGCAGCACAGAAATGATGTGCCTGTCCAGTTCATTCTGCTGCTGCTTGGTAAACTAATGAGCAGAGGCACTGCAGCTGCCAGGAGGAATTCCTTTCCAGCAGTTTTGCGAGAAAAGTCAGCAGGATTAGGGCCTGGTTCAAACTTGATTGTTCAGCATATCTGCTATGCAAACCATTTGGGTGAGGGAGAGAGCAACCAGAGTGGCAACCAACTTTGCTTGAGGCAGAAACGAGCTGTGGGAACAAGGAGGAGACTGTCTTGTTCTTTATAAACCATAGTCTGCTTAGAGCATTTTGGTGTGCTTAAATACAGACATATATATGTGTGTGTATATATATATATGTATATATATATATATATATATATGTATTTTTTTCTTCTCTGCAGCAACACCCTGAGTTAGTGTCTATCCTGGCTTAGAGGAAACAATTATTTCAAAAGCCTTTCTTAATATCTTTCTTAATCACCTTTTGAGCTTCTCTCATGTTTTGCTGCTTGGATGTGCCTGCTTGTGCCAGATCATGCACTGGATCTCACAGTTCTGGAGTACCTACTTAGTTATCTATCTAGGCAGGGAGTATTGGGGCACCTCCCAAGTATTTAAAAATAGAAATAAACATCTCATGCTTGCTCTTCCTTCCTTGATTAAATTTATAGGGTATGTGCTGGGCTTGTTTTACTTTGTGTGGGTGAGTGGGTGTGTCTTGTGGATGAAAAATTAATTGCGGGAGGGCTGGAGTCAAAGGAATATGTTTGTACCTTAGTTTGGAAGCTCTAAGTTCTTTGGTTGTTTTGCTTTCTGGAGACAGTTTATATGAAAGCTCAGCTTTCTATGCTTTTAAGTTTATTTTGGTGGGTTTTTTTGGTTTTCAGTGACTATCCAGTGAGATGCTGCTACTGTAGGAGTCTGCACTCCCGGCAGTGAGGGGTGATCTCTCGGGTAGCTTGAGCCATTTCCATGGAGCATTTGAAATATCTGGAGAGAGACCTTGAACTGTATTACCTGCAGTTGCAGGTACAGAAGGTTGATTTTTATCATTGTACAACATGTTGAAAAGACAGTCAGAAAACAGGAACTTTCCAGGATGTGATAGCTGAGGTGTTGCAATACTAACAGAGAAAGAGTCTAGAAATGTGATTATAGTAATGTGTTCTTGAGTAGAATTAGGTGAAGGAGGTATTCAACTCTTCTTGTTTTAATGCTTTGTTTGCACTAGTAATTTTTTTTTTCCATTCTTGTGAAGCAGGTGTGGTTTAACCTACCCACATGCTGGAGTAATAAACACTTAGTGTTGTATGTAATACATGGAAAATAAGATTAGCAGAAATAATAAAAACACGGTGTTTATGCTGCTGCAGATGTGAGAGCTAATGGGGACAGCCAGGGGCAAGTGATGAACCAGTTCAACAGGGACCAGGAACTCTGGTTTAGCAAGCCCTTCTCATCTGAGCACAAACGTGGATACAAGTTACTCTCTGATTGCAAACTTGTTTGTTTGACTTTGCCTCCCTGCTCCTTCAGCCAAGCTGCCTGAATTATACGAGGGAATTGCTTCTCAAAATGACTTCCAGATAAATCATTATCTGTACTTGAATGACTTACATCTGTAGCAGTCTTGTCTCCAGGTGAGGAAAGTATTCCTGAGGGTCTGTTCTAAGTGCACTTCCTTTGGAAGGCTTCTATTGACATGCTTTAGTCTGTTTCCTCACTCCCTATTGTGTAGGACTAGGCAAGAAAATAGTAATTGTAGAGAAAAATATTCTGGACCAGATGGTTTGCTTTGTAGCATGAAATATAGAGGGCTGCTTGATTTCTTACATCTTTTATTTCTGCTACTCTGGGCTGTGCCTTGGGTGGAGAAACTCTCTGCTAGCTGTAGACACAGTGGTGCAGGTTTAAGCAGCTTCAGTTAAAGCCTAGACTGGGGTGTGTTTTAGAGGCCTGTCCTCATCAAGTGAACTTTAATTAAGGAATCATCTCATATTCTTACTCTCTGGATATTCTGCCAAAATGAGTTTGCAAGCCATGGCTTCTAAATTAATGCTGAGTGTATTTCTCCATGAATGCATCACTCTCCATCCTAAGGCAATATCGATGAAATAAAGCGTCCTCCAATTTATAGGAAGGATTTCTTGTATATATCAACTTTCTGTCACTGACAGAACTGCTGTAGTCTTGCCTCTGATTTCTTACCTTATTCCCTTACTCCTTAATGTCATCAGTGTGTTTTTTTTCTATGAAGCAGTGGCATCATACTCTAACATAGTATTTGGATTCTCATTTTGACTATTGACATGCATTATCAACATTTTCTGTGAATGAAAAAGAAAAAAAGGTGAAATTTGGTGTCGCCAATGAGATACTCTGATTGATTAACAGATTTTATTTCTCTTAAGGAGTGCTCTAGTCCACAGCTCTCTGGTGGGTGGTCTGACAAATCAAATGTAAGGTGCCTGAAACCAGTAGTCCTATTTGAAAATCTAGGCCAGAGGATTTTGCCAAGTGTAAACATTGTCTCATGGTGTGAAAAACAACCAAACAATTTTGGTTCATTAATATAATTTACTTGAAGACAGACAATGCACTTGACATGGCTGTTTATACCCAGGCTTTTATGCCATTCATATATCTGATGGGTTTTTAAATTGGTTGGTTTAGAGCAGGCCAACCAGAAGTGGCTTTTATAATCCATAGTAGTAATTTCTAGATTCTGCAATTACACTGGATTTATTTATTTAAGCAGGCACCTTATAATTAATCTTCTAGTTGGCTTTGACAGCAGTTTCACTGGGTCTTTCCATTGCTTTTTTTCCTTTTTTTTTAAGCCTGGAAGTCAGAGAGCTTTTGATTATTGCAGCTATTTCTGTAGGTAGCTAGAAAAAAAAAAATAAAAATCCTCAGCTTAGCTGTGGAGTTGGGTTCCATTCCACTCCTTCTGGAGCCAGTGGTGGGCACTTCTTGTGATTTCACTGTGCTTTGTGGCAGAAGCTCCAAACCCAGCATCTGGGTCTCGATGAGCTGCCCTGGAAGCACAGAGATGGGAAAGGTGCTGCAGGTGTGTCCCAGCATGGGACAATGGCCTTTCCTTCCACCTCCCACATCAGCCTGCCTGGGGACAGAGCAGCACCTGGGCTGTGTCGGTCTCATGCTCCATTCACAAATCCAGGCTGTTGCTGTGTCTCCTCCTGTGTGTGAATCCCCTTGGATTTTGTGGGCTCCACAGCAATTCCAGCCTGCGTGGGTCAGATGGCTCTGATTGGGCTGGTGGAATCTCCACAGTCCTGTGTGTTCCCCAGGGTTTGTTGTTGTCAGACCTCATTTTACCCCCCACACCCTTCATCCTCTTTTCATAATCCATCAGTTTTGGGAATGCCTGAATAGTGTTTATTACTTTTATTGTTTGGATGGGAAAATGGCCACGGTGCTTTGATTGTTTTATGGCAAGAGAAAGGCCTTGTGGAACCCCAGGCACTTAGTTGTTTTTGTTTTATTTTTATTTAACCCCAACAAGGAGTACAGAAAAGTAACCAGTAATTTAATTGTAAATGAAGCATTTCTTACTGGTTATAGCCTAGGGATATGTTTTATTTGAATCCAAAACTCAACCAGAAAATAAATTTAATTATTTTCTAATATGTCTTGTTTAAGCATGGATCAGTCTGTGCTGCAAATGAGCTTTGGAGGCTCTGGTGAGAGAGAATGCAGACTCCAGTTTTGCTGGTAGATTAAATGCTGGATGTCAGCGCTTTCTCTGATAACAATGTTGTTGGGAACTGCTTTGGCACACCAGATTCCCCTGCATGCCTGTAGCTTGCTGTGGAAGTTAACTCAGGACTTCAGCTTTTTTCATGCTCCATTTGGAAAGTTTGGATTTCAGAAGGGGGGAAATAATGCTGCCTGCTTTTAGCATCTAAAAAGTGTAGAAAGCTGCAGTGGCTGATTTTGAAGCTTATGAAAGACATCTTACATATCTTTCTTCAAAGAATAACTTAGTTTTATCTTGTATCTTTCAAAAGCTCAATCATTAGATCATTGGTATCATTAAAATATCAACAGACAAATGATGAATGTCTTGCCTTGCTGTATTTTTTATTGGGTTGTTTAATTTGGGTTTGTTCTTTTTTTTAAGATACTTTTCTGCAAGACAAAGCCATTTCTCCCAGCACATTTGACATGTATTAAATATATTCGTTTTAGGAAAATGCTGAGCAGTGCTTCTTATGCTCTGTATTCTCCTTTTCCTGTGGGCAAAGAGAAAAAACATTTACTTATTTACTGTGTTCCAAACAGTTTAAAAATAAATGTTTGTAGACACTTTTACATGCTAAACACTGTTGATAATGATGGGAAACATGTCAGTTGAATGTACAGAAATTCATGTGGTTATGGGTTTGAAATTGTCCTGACTAGTAAGAGAAGTAAGGTAGTTTATTGCTATTGCTCTCTTTGTAAAATACACTGAAAAATCCTTAAATTGACTTTATTTTTCTTTAACAGTATTTTTAGAATCTTTATAAACTCTTGCATATCTGAATTTTGAAGGACTTTACCTGATGCTTTGCGTCTGTGTCTCCCTGTGTTGGAGAGTTGCATGGGCAGCTCTTTAAAGTGGGTTTTGCATATTAAGGTGTGAGATTGGGCTTGGTTTATGGGACAGTCACTTAAGTTGCAGTGTCCCATCTGTCCCATAAGAAGGATAATCTTATTTAACATGAGTATTGTGGTGCACCAGTGTTTGTGAGTGGCTGCAGGTACTTTTTATCTGCAACATAAAAATTAATGAACATCTTGCTTGGAAATCTTGTTGTTAAAGGCGTTCTTTTTGTTACTATGTAATCCTCTTTTCTTATATTTCCTGGGACCTGTGATGTATAGGACTATATATTACATATTTCAGCTTGCTGCTTCTGAAAAAGAAATCTGTTTGGGTGGGTATTCTGGAGTTGTTTTGGAAGCACATGTAAAGCACATTAAGCAAAACAGATTTAAATTCATCACTTGAGTATAAATATCTGACAGGACAACTTACAGATTTTTCTTCCAGCTTGCTGCCTAGGGAGTTGAGGTGTTGTAGAGGAAGGAAATGTACATGCTGAGGAATACCCAACTTCTCTGTTAATTTTGAACTCCCTTTTTTGTGTCTCTACTCATATATGTAAGGCAAGAACAAAATGCATTAAGTTTTTTTCTTAAGTAAGGGAACAAACAGTCTTTTTAGATAACATTCTGATTATCTTAGTTGTTATCATACTAATTGATATTATTTTGTCACTATTGATGGGAAGTAGCTAATCAGAATTAACTGTATGAGCTCATGAAGGCCTGATTTTTAAAAGTGTTTTAAAATGCATCTCAGTGAGAGAAGGCAATGTTACCTGTTAGCAGCTTGAATGAAACACTCAAACTCTACGTCTTTTAAAAGATTGAAAATATGTTAAATATTTTATTTTATAATTCATTTATGATTCAGCTCTATTAGGAAATTACTTGTTTTACTTAATTGTATCTGCTTTAAGACAAATTTCAGATCCTTTTCTCATCTCCAAGCTAAGTTTAGTTAGGCAAGAATGGAGCGTAAGCACTGTGAATCTAGAATTGTGTAGTCAAGGTGAATGGGAAGGTGAAATCCATTATCTGCTGAAATGCTGGTGCAGGTATGTCTTTGGGAACATGAACTGCTGCGCTGATATTTCCTGAGAAGCCTGCGGTGTGTGTGCATCCTGACGCTGCTTTCCCTCCTTGTGAGGGAGAATAGTCATTTCAAAAATAACATCTGCCATGACAGACTGAAAACCCATGTAAATGAACCCTCTTTTTTGAATTTGTCGTTGAAATGTCTCATGGGGTTTTTTTGACTCCTGTTTACAGTGGTGTAAAAACTGTTAGTCTCCTTTTAGCATCTTTCTGCAGCCAAGTTCAGTTACGAAGGAATAATGTAAATTTGGCCTAGGAAAATAGGCCAGTTCTGTATTTAAGTGTGTGTGTAAGTGGTGGTTAGTGGGCAGCCTGCAGAAAGGAAGAGTGACTTCGTTTTGTTGATTGATAAATGTGTCAGCCATGGCACAGGCCTGCCTTGGCTGGCTGATCTCGAGGCCACTCCAGGCAGCACAAAAAAGGCATCACTGCATGTGAAATGATAGCTCTGGTCGGATTAGTTGGTCCAGGTATCACTCAACAGTCAATTGTGTAGAAGGTTTTGGTGCATATTTATTTTCATTTCCAAGGAGCAAACCAACGCTGATGTGTCTTGTTACAGTCAGCTCAAGTCACCTGGTGTCTAGGAATCTTCTTTTGAGACTTCTAAGGAGCATGACTGTTCTTTGGGACATAAAGGAAATTTGAAAGGTTTTCCTGTAATAAAATAAACCTTTAGCAAGCAGAAATTTTATGAAGAGGGGATTTTGTTTGTTTTAAATGGAGCAATTTCCCTCAGGAATAACTGGTTTGTGGGTAGCAAATACAGAAATTTGAATGTTGTGGTAGGAGAATGTTGGAAAAACAGAAGTTTATGTCCATTTCCTTGAGTGAACCAAAAGCTCTTCCTGGAGGATCCTTTCTCAGAAGGTAAGGCATGGCTTGGAAAGGTAAAGGTCAAGTCAGCTCAAGCAGGCGAGGCTTAGATCTGCACATGAGGGAGAACATCCCAATCCTCAGCAGCTTTGGCTGTGGAATAATGCTGTTGGAGGGACGGGGGCAGGTTACGCTCATGTATGGGGAAAATGAGATGCAGGACACTTAAATGGCTTGATCAGATGCATGTGCCCAAGAGGGTGGGAGTGGAAGGAGGATCACGTGCTGCTCGTCTGTAATCCAGCAAGGAGATTGTGCCTCACCAGCTTGGTGGCAATGGCAAGGACATGGCATTCAGTGAGAGCTCCCTCCATGAACTTGGATTTTTAAACTAAAAAAGCCCCTTTCTGCATCTGTTTCATGTGTACCCACAGTCCACTGACTAATATGAGACATGGGTTTGTTTGTCTCTTTTATCCACCTGTTGGAGTTGGGGATTTACTGGAGTGTGGATGGATAGTGAACATTTAATTTGTTATACTTAGAAGATAGATGCAGCAAATTTTAATTCTGAAGAAGCTCAAGCTTTTCGAAGAAGTCCTCCTGGGAGTCATCCCTGTGAGCTGCATTGACTGAGAAGCACTGACTTGGTCAGGTTACATTTGTAGAAGCAAACATGTTTTCCCAAGCCCATCGTTACAATTCCAAATGGTTGTTTTTAGAGGCCCTTGTCCCTGGGAGCTGGCTGGGGCACTGTCAGTGCTCTCTGTGCTCTGTTTGGATTCCCTGTAGCTGGGGTGTATGGCTGGAGAGGACATGGCTTTTGTGTGGCTCCTAATCCTCTGTCTGAGCATCGTCCTCCAGCTCAGGGCAGAGAGCCGGCGGAAGCTGTGCTGCAAAGGAGTTCAGCCGGCAACGTTTTTATCAATGCACTTTTATCCAGTGAACCCAAGCAAGCAGAGGAACAGTGGGATTTTCTGTAGCTCTTAGGTGGCAAGCAGCTCTGTTTGCTGTGGATGAGGAGCTGGGATTGCTGTCCCTGGGTTGTAGCTTGGTGTTTTCTTCTTGGCTCACACTCACGGACTAAGCTCTTTGTCTAGCCTGCTCTGCCAAAGTCTAGGGCTGGACAGTATTGAACTGTGACCTGCAAAAGTTTACTTGGTAATCTTCCATGTCCCTGTGTTACATTGAAGATTCTCCTGGAAATGCCCAAGGGAAAAAAGAGGGGTTGGAGGTGGCTGGTTGTTGAAAGCAGTCAAGTTGTAATAAAACTGGGCCAGTTTAAGAGTTACTGGCACAGTTTTGTGAATTTATTCATTATATTTGGTTTGTTTCGCTTTTTGGATGAGACTTACATGAAAGGAAGACTTAAGATAGTGAGGAAGAAATTACTATTTCAGTTGTTTCTCCTTGCTCTAAATCAGGTAGGGTGGTGTTACCATTTTCATGCCCCAGCAACGTGGAAGTGGCAAACTTCTTTAGGCAACGCTGGCAGAATTGTATATAAGACTATTAAATTCCCCTCACTTCCCTGCCAAAAATAGTAAACCTTGAAAAATATGCAAAGCATTCCAAAGCTCATAAGTACCAGCGTGCTGAACTACAAGGTTTCTGCATTTTTAGAGTCCCTTTTTAGATGCACTAAACATATTTAGACATATTTGTGTTCTCATCCTGCAGGCTACCCTGGGCTGCTGCCTTGTCAGGTCTGGTACACACAGGAGGGTCAGGACTACTCAGTCCTGGAAGGGAGAACTTCAAAGAAAACTTAAATCTTGGAAGAGCTTGACAGATTGGCATTAGGATTCTATTTTTAATTACTGATGCTGCAGTTTAATACTGGAGGCAATGTTGTATTGCAAACAGTGGTTTTACAGAGTTCAGTGCAGATCTTCACTGCTTGAACCAGCACTTAGCAAAGGTATTTTTTCTCCAGATTTATGGGAGCTGTGTGAGTAGTTCAGAGTACACAACTATTCAGTGTTTTCCTTGTTTTTTAATTTGATATTGTCATCGTGGCTTTGTGGACTTAAGTGTGATGCACTATTAATCACTTTCAGAGCAGCTGCTCCCAAGAAGTGAGTGAAAACAGGATGCAGATTGCAAAGCATGGTGGGATGTTTTGAAATAAAAAGCACTTAATCAACATTATTTACATCAGACAATCTTTTTATTAAGTATTTGAGCCCTCTGCTCAGGATGATGCTCTGAGACAAGACAGTTTGCATTAAAAGAAGTTTTATCCACATCACATAATACTCAATGATTTAATGTTGGAGTGTGCTTTTATGCTAGGATCTCATTAAAATTCTGCAAGAGATTACCTTTGCATTTTGCCTGATCTGAAACCCTGAAATGCTTGATGTTGAATCTGTGAAGTTGCTTTTTTTTTTAAATTTAAAAAAGTCATTGCAAATCAAGCAGGTAAAAGGAAGAAAACTAGCCATGCTTACATGCATTTAAGTAGATGTGTGAAGTATTTGGATTTCATATTTGCACAAAACCAATACATTTTTTCAGACAATTAAATATTTTGCAAATTAGTCACACTTAAACTGGCAATTTTTTGAAGTAACCATAAAAGCATTTACTGAGCTAAAAAAGTCTTTTGTTGCTTCAGCTCTAATCCACATTAATTTTTCTAATTCTTCTACCCATCATTGCCTTTAAAATTTCTTGTTCTTTGAAATGCACAAATAAGTTTCATCCTTGTATTTGGGAGCAATTTTATTAAAAAAAATTTAAAAATTCTCACCATTGTTTTTTCAATTTTGCCACACCCACCACAAGATAAATTCCTTAATTTTGTGCCGGGTTGCAGGGTAATCACAGGGAATGGTGCTCCAGCAGCTGCGTGTGTTCAGCTGCTGTTTGTGACCACACCTACGTAAGTCAGCGTTGAATGTGGATTTTTGGGATTGTGTTGGAAGTAAGAAAACTTCATCTGGGAATTATCTTTAGCTGTAACATGCTGAATTACTGAAAGCTGCGAGCGTCTCTTGTTAGACATAAATCTACTTTGTAAGTACCAGTGCAGTGAGACACAAGATTAGAAATATTCAAAAAGTAAGGCAAAGCACTTGGAGTTTGTAAGAGTGAAGATGTGTAGTGTTACATCTCTATTTGGAGAACCATGATCTAATCTTATTTATAAGTATCAGATGAAGAAGGAAAATACACTTTCCTTGTGTGCTGAGCATCAGCACCTGCAAAAAGATGGCCCTTACTTCTTTTAAAACAAAATAATCTCCATGAAGAACGCTGATTGGAGGCGCTCAGTGGTGATTTATGTTATTGCTGACATATTTCTCCACTAGGTCTAGCTCTGAAACTGAAAATACTTTAGGCCCATGGCTGATGACTTTGGTATTAAGTAAAGGGCATACTTGCATCAGTTCCTCCTTGCTGAAGCTGATTTTCCTCTCTGTAGCTGGGCAGGAGGACATGAGCTGGTGATTCCCAGCGTGGCGCTGGGATGGGTTTCCCATCTGTTGTGCAGAGTCAGGCTGACACACAAAAAATCCTTCAGCTGTTACCACTGTGAAGAAAACCTTCAGGTGGTGGGGAAACGAAAACCTGTGGAGTCAGAAAAAAGTCTTGATGAGTGGGTGGATTTTTTTTTCTGTGCGTGTTTGAACTTTTGGGGGAATTTTTTTGTAGTGTTTTTTTCCCCCCTTGGGCCCCAGTTTGAATTCTAGGAATCTCACTTTAAATAGAGTCACAGGTATTACTGATGATGGGAGAGGAGTGGATGTTCAGAGGGATGTAGGGTTGGGGGAACCCCAGATGGCTCTTTAGAAGGATCTGGGAATGTAAGGATTTTTTTTTTGGATTGCTACAGTGGCAATGAAACTGGTATTTAATAGGCATTAAAGGAAAAATACCTTGAAGATGCCAGTCATCGGTGACAAGCACAGCTGTCCTTATCTTTTTCTATTTTGTATTTTTTATTTCCCCCCTCTTAGTAGCATGGCTGGCTTAAATGCTTCCTTGCCCTGCACCAACCTCTATGCTGGTACAATTGTTTATGGACTCGAGCAGTGACTGGGAGCAGAAAACTCCATCTGGGTTAAAAATAACTTGGTCCCAGAAAATAAACTGTATTTTTAACTTGGATCAAGTTTCCTGGACCAGAACACTGTACAGCCCTGCAGACACTTGCAGTGACACAAGGAAGGTGCTGCCCTGGTCCTTGGGGCAGCTGGGGCACTTTAAGCCAGGTTTTATGTTATATCCCAGTTGCAATAAGCTTTGCAAAGGGACATGGGAACCATTTTCAGCTGTATCCCAAGCTTGCAGTGCAGGAATGTGTTTTGTGGGTGTTTGGGGCCTTTTTCAGTTCTAAGTATTGTGTTAACAAAACAGCTTGCTGCCTTTTTTTTTTTTTTTTTTTGTCAAAGCAACCAATCAGGCATAATTTTCAACAATAATAATAGCCAGAAAAAAAATTCCATTCATTTAATACTGAAGTATTTTAGTGGAATGGCTTGAGGAGCATCTGCCATGCAACAGGAGGGATAAATGGTGAATTCTGGAGGCTCACAAGGCATAGTTCTGCAGGTTCTGTCCTGAAGGGTACTTGGTGGGGCTCAGCTGCAAAGGTAGGATAGCACTGGAGGATTGTCATATCGGGACAGAATGTCATCCATACCTTTTAGAGACATCCAGGGGCTGCCAGGGATCCACGTGGCACTCACGGAGACCTTTGGTACAAGTGTGTGTCATCCACTTGATGGGATGTGCCAGTTCACGAGTTGTCTGTCTGTTGTCTCCTGTCACCCTCCCTTGGTGGCCTCTTTCTCACATGTCTTCCAGTGCCTAGAAAAACACGCACTGAGCTGTCTTCTTGTCCCAGCGGTGTCATAGAAACAACCCAGGTCTTTAGGACTTGCTTTTAGTAGGTAAAAATTGGAATATTTCTGAAGCAGAACCATTCCTTTTTTCAATTCTAACAAAAAGCAAAGCCCTGTGTACCTTCCACATGGATAGAAATGAAAATGCAGTTGCTAAGGAGTGAGCACATCCTGCTTTTCATGTGTGAAGTTTGCCAGAAGGCTCAGTCTCCTTCTGAATGCAGATCTTAATTTCAGGCTTATCCTCAGGACAGCAAAAAATTGGGTGTGGGGAGGAGGGTGGAGCACGCCCCATGGGCCTGGGGATTTTGATCTTGACTGTGCATCTGGTTGATACAACTGAGTGTGCCTTGGGTCAGTCTTCTGCCCTCTTGGGACTTAGCTTCTGCCTGAGTATCGCCATGCAGAGCTGAGTGTGGAGAAGTGAGGATCACAGCTGAGCCGTCAGTGTTTTGGGAACAATGGATCCATGTATGGTGTGGGGCTGGGGGGAAAGTTGGCATGTGGGTTGTTGTGGTTGTTTTTTTTTTTTTGTTTTAGAATGTATTAGGAAAGTGCTAATTTAGAACTGCTAGGAAATGGAGTGGAACCACTTTTATTTTGGTTTTTTTTCCCCCTTCACTTCAGGAAACTCATCTAGCATGGTCAATCTGCTTTCATGAGGGATCTAGCAGTGGGATGCCGTGGTTCCTAATATGGCAGATACTCCATCTGCTTCCTGTATGTTATCAGGCATGTTTTTAGGTCTGGGTTGTAATCTGCAAAGCTCTTGTGAAACTGGCCCTGGTTATTTTAGAGGCCTTTTTAGTCTGTGGTCTGGAATAACGCAGTAATCAGGGGCTCCAAGTGGACAGGGTTTAAAGTGATACTATCTGGGGCCATGAGGAGCTTTCCTGGCAGCACTTAGCTTGGAGCTCTGTTGTGTGTGATACCAGCCCAAGCCTGGAACTCACTGGTTTTAGGGTGAGATGTGAGAAGATGGGTTTTACAGCAGGTTTACCTGTGCTCGTAGCTATGAGAATGCTCCAAGTGAGGGACCTTCTAAGAGAGCGTCTCTGTTCCAGTGCCTCTGAAGAGCATGCCTGAAGTTCTTCAGGGTTTTAATTTCCTTTATATAATTATCATGTTTTCCTATGTCTGTTTTGTTTTTTTTTGTTTTCATCTTGTAAAGAAATATCTTCTATTTTTCTATAGTAAAAAAATACCTTTTTTTTGCCTGTGTCATGAGCATAAGTTTAAGGAATTGCTTGTGAGAAATGCTGACTTAATCGTTTAGCTTGGGAGGTGTGTATGATTTTCAGAGATATCCCTGTTTCGCACTTCCTTTGGATTTTTCTGGTGAGAAGAAATAAATTCCAATTCCTGAAAATTCTCATGTATAAAAATCCAAACTATTTGTGGATGTCTGCTGCTGAATGAAAATGTGTTGGCTATCGGACACTAAGATGTTTGACAAAAGACTTCAGAGCGGCAGGAATGGAGGAGGTGGGGAGAATAATGTTTGTTTGAAGATCAGTGCACCCTGGAGAAGAAATTTGTTATGATAGTATCAGAGTAAATAAAGTCCTCCTGTGGTGTAGTTTTGTTTGTGTCTTTTTAATTAACATGATTCCTTGGGGACTGCTGGAGATTGACCTGTGTGGGTTTATGATAAGGATGTGTAAGAATTTTTTTTGTATTTTGTTCTAAGTAGGGTTGTTTTTTTTCTTTTTTTTCTTTCTCTACAACTGATGGTTGTAACTTTGGTTACCAGTAACAAAGAAGAAAATTTCTTCTTAATCATTCTGTTCTAGTGGGTGGTAATTATCCCAGGTTTAGTGTTTCTGGTACTATGTCTGCCATGAAAAGAGAAAATGCAGTAGATGCAAGCTCTGTTTATGAGTTCCATTTCCCTTGTGCTGTATTCGGAGGTCAGCATCACCTTGCCCCATCAGAGAAATGGGACAAATCCCTGACTTTGTGGCAGGTATTTTATGTTAGGAGAAGCATATTTTATGTCAGGAATTGAGTGGAATTGGCATTGCAGATGGAAGGTAGAGCACTCAGATAAATGCTTATTTTAGCTTACAAGTAAAGCCAGAATCTGTGAACTCTGGGGATGTTTTGAGGGCATAGCATGTTCAGAAATGTGTGACTTTTTGTGCAGCAGTTTCTTCCCCTTCATTGGCTTCAACTGCTGATCATTGCCTTTCCCTGCTGTGCATGAACCTTGTAATCTCCCCAGAGTCACCCAAGCCTGAGAAGCCCCTTTGAATGTTGCCAAGGCAGAAAACCCCAGCCCAAGGTGCTGAGAGGATCTTTGGCACCCAGCTCCCTCTTCCAGGCCCAGGGGATGTGGGACTTTTCTGCCCGTGTGTCAGGCAGGGAAGGGGACAAGGCTGTGCCTGCTCTCCTGCAGTGCCCAGTGCCACCTGCCAGCCAAGGAAGGAGCCTTGCTGCCCATCCTGTACTCCTGGGCTGCTTGTCCCACCTGCTCCAACGCTGCCTTTCCTTCCCCAGCCTGGATTTATAGGGTTAGACTGTGCACCAATTAATCCAGTGGTGGAATTTTATGAAGAATTGAAGCAAATTGCTTTCCCACTCATGCATTTTTACAGATAGAGGAGTAGTTTTTCTCATAATTCCATGAATTATTGATTACTCTGGGCTTCCTTTTCATCTCAGAACATGCTGCTGCAAAGGTAGAGATGTCCCTGCTCTGCAGCATCACTGAGATCTGGTGGTGGCAAGGGGACTCCATCAAGTTCAGTGTTAGAGTGAACTAACAGTGAGATAGCAGAAGCCCTGTGAGACACAGGGCTACTTTAGCCCTGACAATCACCACTTATAAGAAATGTGTCTGTGGTTAGCAGCAGATCTGCAGTAACACAAGTCACTCTATTATTCTTGTACCTTGAAGAAAGCAGTGTGGTTGGGGAGCTGTGCAATGTGTGTTTGTATTCTCACGTCCTCATCCCTGGGACTTAGACTGCAATAAGAAAAGTTTTCTAAAACTTCCAGTATTTTTCTTCTTTACTTATAATAAAGGGATGGAAAAACCCTGTCATATAGTATTTACATCGAATACTTTGCTTAGAAAATAGGGTGTTGCAGTTTCCCTAGACAGCAGTATTTAGAGCAGAGACGTGGAATTTTCTGTCTTGGAGTGGATGATGAGCTCATTGTGTGTGCTGCTCTCAGCTGAAACATCACCATTTTACCTGTGACCTGAGCCTTTGTTTTTTGGGGTCCCCCCCCATTATAAGAACTGGGCACTGCTTTCTTGCAGGACTGCCATGCCTGTAGTCAACATTGCAGTGGCCCTTTTCCCTCCTGTACAGAAGTGCACTCAGCATGTGGTGTGTGTTGCTGTGAGGCTGCAGGTCAGGCACTGTGCAAATGCCTGAGTGTTGATGGAGAGGCTGTAGAAATACCCATAATGTTGCTGCTGCTCTAATCCTGCCCTTGAAAGCAAGAATGTTGATGGAATCTTGGTCGTATTCTTTAGGTCTTGCATTCCTCAGTAAATAACAGGATTTGACTGTAAGATGCCATTTGGGGTTTGAGTAAGGAAATGCATGAGAGGCCCAAATGCAGTCGGGATGCTCTCAGTCTGTGCCTTCTGAGCAGGGAGAACAGGCTGTGGACTCAGTTCGTAAGGTTGTACTTCAGCTCTTTGGCAAAGTACTTGAGATTTATATTGTCTTTCCTCTGGAAAAGAAACATCCCCCTGTCCTTACTCTTTTCACGCAGAATTAAAGAAGGTAAATCCGTGACTTTTATCCGCTAAGGTAGAGACTCAGTGTTCTGCAGTGTAATGCTCTCTGTAAGAAATGCACTGAGGTTGATCCTTTCTCCAGTGTGACAGTAATGAGGGGGGTTGACTTGAGGCAGGAAGCATCTTCCCATCCTTCTCTGATAATCTAGGCAGCTTGGAAAAGCTTAATCAATGCGGGCTGGTTTACAGTGTTTACTGTGTGTGGCAGAGAAGAACTGCAGCACTTACCACCCCTCCTGTTTTTCCTGTCTCTAGAAGCTTAAAACTGTCACTCCTCAGGAATTCCTCATGCTGCAAATCCCCATTTCTCTGGTGTGCTTGTGCTTCCTAAATGACCCTTATCTGTAGTGACAGGGCTTTAGTGACCAGTCGATCTGGATCTGGGTAGCCATTCTGTCTTATCTTGCCACATTGACTTTATTTTGAGAGCATATTCTGCCGGTCATAAATGGAAATTACTGCAGTTCTTGCTGACTCTCTGGCAGTTTGAATCCTGCTTTAGAAGCTGGATAAGAGTTTTTAGATAAGAACCCTTAAAAAAAGTAGAAAAGTAAAAAAGATTTGGGCTTTTGAGACTGTGCCTTTCTGATGGTTGAATGTGGGACTGGTAAACAGCTCTGCCATTACCAGCAATGTAAATTCCAGCATATCCAGTATCCTGTGGTGGCTGTGCTGACTTAAATTGTATTAGTCAGTGCAGAGGGCACAGTCAACTGATGCTGGTGATGTTCAGACAGCTGCCTCTGATAGCTCTGTTCATCACTTCCTTTTAATCACACAAAATTCCAAAGGTAACACTTTTTTTTTTTTTCTATTTTTTTTTTTTTTTCTTCCAGTTGATTGATTTAATGGAACAGGTAGAAGCAGTGTGGACAATGTCCATCCTGCAAGGTCAGGCACTGAGGCCGTGGTGTCTTGCAGCTGGGTTGGGTGACTTCTGTCACCTAGAATGAAAGAGACACAGTGTTAAGTGATTTTGAAAATCCAGCAGCCAAGAGCTCAGTCTGCTATCTGACCTACCCTAGAATCTTCTGGGGAGACAGAGGGGAAAATGGAGAACACACCAGTGTGGTGTTGGTGGGGGTTTTTTTGTCAGAAAATGTCTCTGTTTGAAGGCTCTGGTTGCACAAACTCAAAAGGGAGAGCGAGGCTTTGCCGGCAGCTCTTTGTCCCTGTGGATCTTTGGAGTTTTGTACAATTAGTCCCGTATCAGTGTCAAACATGTTTGAAATCTCTCCAAGGCTTATAGCTTACGTCGAAGTCACGTCAGTATTTTTCCATGTTAGAAGGATCCCTCTGATTCAAACGAGATGCATGTGTGAGGACAAAAGCTGCCTGTGCCTGCCAGGCTGTTAGGTCAAACAGATAGCAGGGAACTCTGGTTTTCCATGCCCATTGGTTTAATTTTTAACCCATTAGGGTCTAGACCAGTTGTCTTCCCTTCCGAACGTGGACATTCAGCATGTCTTCAGAGGACAGAGACTTCCCTTGCTTCCTGGATGACCTTAGAAGGCATATCTCAAGGATTTTTGGTTTTGAAAGGCATGTAGCTTTGTATGAGCAGTTCACCATGCAAGCTAAAACCCCCATATCATGGTCTTCAGCATGTGCAGTTACTCCGTAAATGCTTTTGCAGGCCATACATGGTAGCTCAGGAGCCTCTTTAACACCTTGTCCTACCAGAATAAAATCTCCTGGAGCATCCCAGTAACCAGTTGCGGACAGGAAACCTCCATCTCACTGAGAAGAGTGTTACTGGCTCTTGCAGGGACCTCAGTGATACCATTTTTCTCTATCTTAATGAAGCATTACAGTTAGTTTACATAGTGATAAATATAATAATTATTGTAGCGATGGCTGTGTGCCCAAGATGCCTAGAAAGCTGAACATGAAATCTTTTTAATGGCATCATAATGGTCTTTGTAAGTGTTACAGATTTCCTAGTGTTACATATAATAAATAATGCACATTATTTTCTGGTGAACTTGTACAGCTCAACAGTGTGTACACACAGAAAACACTTCATCTTGAGAAGTTTCAGTATTTCTGTGGCAACTTTCTCTTGGTAGACAGTGTTCGGCAGTTAAGCAAACTTATTTCATTAGGCAAACATGTCTGTGAAACTAGGAGGAGATAAAATGGAAAAATATACCAGACTTTGGAGAGTAAGTTCTGTGTCTCCCTCTCTTTGCTAATACGTTTTTGTGCATTAATTTCTGATTTGTAAATAATGCATTTCAGAGAACACCCAGCCCTACCCCAGTATGCCTTCCTCCCCTTCTACCTCTTAAATCTCTCAAAGGAAACAGCCTGTAGCCAGTGTGAGATGCTTGTTTGTGGATTCTGCTTTGCTTGGGAAACTGTGACTCTTTTCACTTTGGGTCCCATTCCTGGCAAGGGTCAACCGTTTAACTACAGAAATCAGTAGGAAGCTGTTGGACCAAGATGCATCAGGCTGGAGAAAAGCTGTTTGTACTTTTTTTCTTTGGTTCTTCCGGCAGATTTGAATAAAAAGTATGTGTAAAAGGGTTAGGCCCTTGAATTTTTAATATTGAAGTGTATTCCTTCCTCATATTTAAAATTCTGTGCTAAGAGTGTCTGCACCACAAGAATCTGTTGAAGATGAAACATGAATTTTCAGAATTAGTGCTGAATCCTGTACAGCCCCACCTTCCCCTATGCCTAAGGACCAGGGTTTCCAGCAGTTCCACCTTTTTAGGATGTGTGAGTTGAGAGTTAACAGTTAAACTGTTAATGCAGAATAGAAGAAAATACTGCATCCATGGCAACTACAAATGAGACAATACTAAAATCAGTGATTTTAAAAAAATACCATGTTTGTAGTGTTCTGTGAAAAGCAAAATGGGAACAACTAATAAGATGAAAAAATATTTTTATCTCTGGTGACTTTCAGAGCCATGATTTATTACTTTGACCAATCTTGGTAATTTTAATTATTGCTTGTAGAGAGCACAGTATCAAAAGCATCTGGCATGGTGGTGTTGTGCAGATACTTGATGAACTCCTATTTTTCCCATGATTTTGATGCTTTGGCAGGAAATAGAATGAAAAAGAAATGAGACAAAAAGGGTGGGCAGTGAATAAAATACATAGCCTTTTCCTTTAGGAATACAATGTACGTGGTCTGTTTCTCGGAGAAGTTTTTTGAAGTCTTCATTCCAGTGAGTTCAAGCAGAAATAAGAAGGGTCTTTTAAAATTCTGGTTTCATTATAAATCTTGTCCAGCAGGGCATTTCCTGCATATGCAAGTGCTTCATTTGCCATGTGGTTGTCATATTCCAGTACTGCCTTTGAACAGGGGCTTCAGGATATGGCCCCAGTTGCACCTGTGGCTGAGGAATGGGGCTCGCCTGACGTGTTCTAGGGCACAGCATTTCCTTTCTATAGGCCCAGTGCAATCTTCTAAGTATGAAGAATTTTGACATATCCTGAAGAGCACTCCACAGACTTAAATTCATGTTCTTGGTGTCCCATGCTCTGTGTAGGGGACATTTGTTTGGAGAGGCTAATGTATGCAGGGTCTTTTGCATATTCAAAAAGAAACAGACATACACTATGTCTATTCATGCACACAGAAATAATTTTATACTGTGTGCAACGTGATTAATCTAGTGAATATTTTATATTTTAATTACCTTCTCTCACCCTACAGACTACCAGTTTAGAGGGCTGAGCAGTTCCAGGCTAGTAATCATCAGTTTTGTCTTGTCTGATGTTACTCTGTTTGAATTGTTGCTTATGTTTCATTTCTGTCTTAACCAGAGACTTCTCAGGGCAGCCCACAATGCCCAGATGCTGCTCATTTGCAGTGGCCAGTATGTTGAAATATTGTGGTGGATATGGAGGTCTCTTGTCTTTTCCAAGGTGACTGGAAGTGCTGGTTGTGGATTCATTCACTTTACACCGAGTGCTGCTCCAGACTGAATTTTTTCCTCCTCCATGTGACTGAAAGTAAATGGGCTTGCCCTTTTAGACAAGCTGATGTGCTGGAAGATGTTGTCAATACCTGTTTTTCCTAATGGTTAAAAAAGCTCATTAAATCTGCTTGCTTGGTGGAATTGCCAGTGAGCTCCTTCATGCCATGTTAAGTGTTCCCTTGTTTCTCTCCTTGGGCCCTGGGTGGCTGCTGGTTGGAACAGGGAGCCTGGCAGCAAGGATTTGGTGCCTCAGGCTGGTGCATGGCTAGAAGATTTGCTTTGAGAAGGATACACAACAACTCCCTGGCTGTGGAAAGCAAATTGCTGTGGGGCTGTGCAGTGTTAGAGCTAACCTTGGCTCTGTGGTGAGTGTTGAGGGCAAACGTGCAGGTGTGAGATGCTTCCTCAGAGCTCATGTTGGCCCAAGGAATAGGAACAGGGGCGGCCACAGCCCCTAAATCTGCCCTGCTGAAATGCAGGAGCAAGTATACACAGTGATTGGCAGTGCTGGGAAAGGAAGCAGGGAGGGAGATGTGCTTTGGTGCAGCAGCATGCTGAAAGCCAGAGGGGTGTGCTCACACAAGCTCAGGGCTGGAGGTTACCTCGTCCAGAGCTCACATGCGAGACAGACAATATACTTCCTCTGACCTCGAGTCAATCACTTAATCTGAGTAATCTTACTTTGTGGTTTGCGTTCCTGTTTAAGGTAGGAGTGATAGTGTTAGTGGCTGCTGTCTGTCTCAGGTGTGCTGGGATTAGTGGGTTAAATTTAGTTAAGACATATCAGGCAGAAGTAGGGCAGAAGTGGAGCAAAAATGCTGTTGTTACTGAAATACCAGTTAGGAGTAATCTTCTTGTAAGACTTCCCAAGCACAAGTTTGCCTTGGACAGGGCATTTCACAGTTTGAACTCTGGAAGGCAGAACAATACTCCAATACTGGAAGCTTCTAAATCATACTGAGGTGGGATTATCATTGTCATGTTGTCTCTTATAACCAGTAAACCATTCTGTTCACATAAAAAATCAGTTACATACACAAATGAAGCTGTCACTTTAAGTCTTTCTGCAGCATGTTAAAATGATGATTGTAGTGTGGGGGTCAAGTAGGTGTGTTGGTGAAAAGGACGACAGGTTGCAGCTGAGCTGGAGGAAATTCAAGTTGTCTCAGCTTGTTCTCACTGAGATGGACTGCACGCCCAGCTTGGATTACCTCTGCAGCTCCTGCTGTCTGGCACAGATACTGTTTCCCTCCAAAGGCTGTGCAAGTGAGGGTTAACTATCAATGGAAATTTCGGCTGCCTAAATTGGCTACTTCTGACTTGGCTAAGCAAGATAATGAGTTACTGCTCCCTAATGTAATAATTTATTAGCTTATGGGGTTTTTAAAGGTTTTTAAGTAAGTCCTTCTTAGGAAGTAGTATGAAGGGAATTGCCAACTCCATTTATTTATTTTTTATCATTTTTTTTAAATTCCCCCTTAGCCCCCCCCTTGGAGAAACCCTAAACCTTCCTTGAGTCTGTAAGAGGGGATTTTGGGGGGTTGGGTGGGAGGAACTGCAGAAGGAGAGGGTATTGGATGTTTTGCTTCTCCCTTGGCTGGAATGCTTGAGATTGAGTAACCAGGGTATCATCTGGCATATCTGAGGCCAGGGCTAAAGCTTATAAAAGAGCTTAAGTCATTTCAGTAAATGAATTTAGCTGTTGTCCATCTACATCCTGTGCTTGTTGAGACTTTGCTGATTCCCAGCTGTTTTCTATTGCTCCTGTGCCAGCAGTTGCTCCACCTCCTCTCAAGAGCTGGTGGAATAATTGGAGTGCTAACTTCCTCCAGGCAAAGTCTGTCAAGTTTGCCTAAACCTCCCAAGTGATGGGAAGAGCGGGGCTGGCTCAGTCTTCTTCAGTGGATTGGGAGATGCAGTTCTTCCTTCATCTGTGCACGTGGGGTGGCAGTGGATTCTGCTTTTGCCTTTAACTGCATTTGGAGAAGTGATTTTGATATCCTTGGGAACATTTATCTCTTGTATACGCTGAGTTGAGCCGGTTCTAGTACTGCAGCAGCTTGTTGGAGTAGAGGAGGAGGAGGGAAGCTGTAGGAATGCTTTCTACAAATTGCTCAGATTTCCTGGAGGCAGTAAGGGACAAGAATGCCGTGGTAATGTTTAAATCTATGTGAAACAGGGCGTTTGCATGTACTCGTAGGAAGACTGTCGATAGTAAAAGAGTAGGAGATTAAACATGTGTTTTTCCTAGAGGGTGTGAATTCCCAGAAAAGAGGAAGGATAGTTGGGGTTTCTGATCTCCTTTTTTCATGCTGGCTGTACTGTCCAGGTAAAAGTTTGCTGTCCCATCATATCTACAGAGGAGGATGATTGTAGTCTTGTAGACATCAGTCCATAATCTCAGCAATGATTTCTGTATTCAACGCAGTCCTATAGGATTGGTATGATACAGAATGTATTCAGGCTTCTTTTTCAAAGAACAAAGAAAAAGGTGATCTACTTTTCCCATAAATTATTTGTCATGGGCTAAAAAGCCAATTTTTCCTTCTCAGTCATTTTGTCCCTCTGATTCAGTAAAAATTTTCTAGTGGAGTCTTTCTGAAGACACAGAATGTTTTTATTAAGTTGGAGGTAGTCAAAGTACATGACAAAATCCCTAGAAAGTTCTTTCAGTGCTCCCATTTTATAGCAAACACAGCCTTGGGAAACTCTTAAGTATTTAGAGGATTATGTTATGATTCACTTTGAAACACAGGAAAATGAGAGGCAGGGCTGAAACCTGGTTTGCAGCTCTGAATGTCTGGAGGTCTTAAGCTCTTCGTATGTGACTTTTTTGCCTGGAGTGAAGTCTCTAAGTCTGCTTTGAGTTAATGTTGGCTAGGTGATAAGGGAACATGGAATAGACTTGTTCTGATTGTAACCTGGGAGCCTGGAAATAGTTTTAAATTGAGAAAGTGATCCAGATTTGTGCTTTTGTTACTAAAAACAGTCATCCTTGGAGCATCTCTCTATGCATCCCTCTGTATCATTCATGAAGTACTACAGGTTCTGCTGGGATGAGAGAGGGCATAAAGTTAGAAGTATTAGTCAGAAATCTCTTGGAATACTGAATATTTTCTTGAGTACTGGAAGAAAACTTGAGAAAAATTTAAAATTTTAATTCTTTTCTCCTCTCCAAACAAATCTACCTCTCCAATCAACTGTAATTTTAGGAACACAGGTTAAGACTTGTGGCACTGATTTCAGTGTAGCTTCTGCCACTCTGTGGACAGAGGAGCTTGTTGTGTGTGGTCTGTCTTCACGTTTCCTCCTTTCCCCTCTCCCTTCCCCTGCTTGTTCTGGAATACTGGGATTCTGCAATTTTTTCAGTTGTAGTAGTTGCTCAGTGGGAGTGTGAGAACTTGTGATGTAAAGCTCAGTTCTCACTTTCAAATTTCTTAGTAATTGGTGCAGGAAAATAGACCACTGCAGAACTGCACTCACTGGCTAGTCAATAAATGTAGTTACAGACCTTCTCAAAATAAGAAAAAAAAATCTATAAATGGCGTCACTCTCTTCATTCTGGCAGTCTCATTCTTGGGGCACCTCTCAGTTCTACTAAATTAAAAAAAAAAATTGAAAATACTCTTTATTAAGATTTGACTAAGTAGGGCAAAACTTTAGCAAAACTTAACCAGACTTACTGCAAAAAGTCCTTTTAAAATGAAGTGACTGAAATAATTTTAAAAGATTAATAAGCTTGATTAGTTTAATGTGAGCTGAACATCTAAAATTAGAGGTGTTTTGCATTTGTTCATGTTCTTGCATATATTTCACTCTCACTTTATGAAGGTTATGTTTTCTGAGCAGGGATTAGGAGTGTGGAACAAGTTATGGATACTTAACTTGGCAAATAAATCTGTCCACACCTTATTTTCCTTCCGGGAGATTTGCTGGGAGAGAGGTGGTGTGAAAGCAAGAAAGGAAGATGTGGAACTCGTGGAGAAGTCACAGACATTGTCAGATCACCACCAAAACAGAGACTGAGCTGCTACTGGCACTTGTTCCCTGCAGTGCCGTGTAAAACCTGAAATCTCAAAGGGGCTACTGGGGTGTGCTGGGGGTTTCACATGAGCAGGTGGAGCTGGGTTTCAGACTGCATTTCAGGATGTGTCAGTGGCTGGGATACATTGATGCAAAGCTGGGGTTCTGGGGCTCAGTGATTCAGGTTTTCCAGCTGCAAACAAAAGGTGTTGCTTTTGGAGGTGAACCCTACCTCACTGTGACTGTGAGAGCACAAGGAGAGCCTGACAAAGCCGAGATAGTTCATGTTCTACTGCAGGGAATAATCCAGGGGTTTTTATCCAAAGATGCTGTTTCATCACAGTTTCTCAGCCAGAGATGCTGTATCTGAAAGCTGTTGGTGTCATGAAGGGGGAAGAGGATTTGGGATTAAAATTACTTGCTGCCTGGTATGTGCTATAGATAGCTGTGAAATAGCGCAGTTTGTTCAGGGACAGCTTTGCTACCTGGAAATAGAAAATAATCCCGGAGGGAAGCTGTGTCCCGCCATGCAAATTTGGTAAATAAAGGAGCCTTGTCTGGAATGACAGGTGAACCCAACCCAGTCTGTGTGCTGTCAGAGATGTGTGAGCACAGCCCTGTTGTTAAGACGAGTGTTCTCTGTGCTTTTGTGGTTAAAATGAAATTAAAATTGTGGATTGATTGGGGGGATCAAATAAAATTGTATGTTGAATAAACGATCTTTAAACTTGTTTCTAATGATTTGACAGCTCCAATGTACATAGTGTAAAAGGGCTGAGACAAACCCCTCTAAGAATTAAGTACCTGTCTGCCGGTGTGCTGCCAGCAGATCAGCAGTGACATTCTGTGGTTAACTGGGATGCTGAATAATATTTTTCCATCATTGAAACCTACTGTTTCCTTTTGAATTTATGGATGTTCTTTTTTTGGAAAAAGAGTGTTTGCTTTACCTCGTGTTCCTGATAAAGATGAGGAGTTCAAACCAGAACAGTTTATTGAAATTTATTTTTGCAATGAAATATTAATTT
Organism: Pseudopodoces humilis; assembly: GCF_049639895.1. Classification (NCBI taxonomy): domain Eukaryota; kingdom Metazoa; phylum Chordata; class Aves; order Passeriformes; family Paridae; genus Pseudopodoces; species Pseudopodoces humilis. Next base: position 3,669,604 of record NC_142215.1, read on the forward strand.
ATTTCTCCAGTGGTCAGTTGGCCAGAATCTAAACTTTGAACTGGCACTGGACTGTAAAACACTTGAAGTACTGTTGTTATAACAGGGTCGCTGTCAACTTAGTTTTAGCTCTAACTTTAAGTCCTGTTTACTTAATTTTAAGAAAAGAAACAAGGCAGTGGAATGGCCTGATATGAATAAGAATGTTTTCTATTTTAATCAAAAATGGTTGGTTTATCTCCTCATCATGAAGGATCAGCTGAAATGCTCCATGCTTTTCCAACTGAAAGGGGAAAGTGATAAATGTGATTTGTTTTGCGGGGGATGGGGGAAGTTTCACTTCACTGAAAGGCAGGAGAAAAAAGTAGTCATGAAGCAAAGCCACAAAATGCATATTGAGTTGATGTCAGTTGTGATGGTTGATTAAAAGTAAGTAAATAGTTGCACACAAGAGTTCTTAACACTAGCATTTATGAATGTGGTATTTTATAGCAATGAGCATTGTGAATTTTCAATTGTGAATTTTCTAGGATAAAGCATCCATTTGAGATAAGAAAAAAGTAATCTAGAGTATGATTAATTCAGTACTTGAAAATATACATTTCTGCTGAATAACCCCTTGTTTCTGTAAAGATTAAAGCATCACAGCTCCTCCTTTCACAGTGAAGTCTGTACCTTAACAGCTGGTGAAGTGACTTGTTCAAGGTCACAGTCCCTGGCATCGCTTGAAATAGAAGTGTGATGCCAGGCTTGCTGTCCTCTGACATAACCACCTGCCACGCTCTCCCCAGTGCATCCTGGAGCTGTGACTGCTCCAAACCTGAGAGCTCTGGAGATGTTACAACTGAGGTTCCACCAGCCCTCTCTGCACACACAGAGTATGATCTGAGTGCAAGGAGGCAGCGTGCAATCAGGTGAAGGCACAGGAATTACAGGATATCTCCAGAGAACATAGCTGACAATAGAAGAGTCAGTTTGCTTCATGCAGTGCAGCAGGGTTTTCCTGAAAATAAACTGAATTATGAACAGTTAAATATTTCTGTTATCATTTTCCTTGACTTTTTGATCTATCAAGCAGGTATTCCTCAAATTCTTTCAGTTCTTGATGAATACTTGAACAAACATAGACTTTATCAAGGATTTATTCTGGTGTCTGGTAGCCTGTCTACTGGTTTTTCTCATTATGGTGCTGCAAACCTTTTTTTCTCTCTGCTTGCCTAAAACTAAAATCTGCAACTTCAGAAATAATTTGCACCATTTGAGTAGAAGAAAGGGAAAAGCATTTATTTGCAATGCATAGATATGTTTTCCACTGACTCCCAAAGTCAGCCTAGTCTTTGGGCATCAAAGATGCTGCTACCAGAATTTAAAAATGTTGCTAGGAGTTAAGGTTAAAGAGTAAATTTTCGTTGCTATATGGACAGCTTGTAACAGAGCTCATGAAAAGCTAATGCATGAGATGAATATAAACCATTTTGCCTTATTTTTTCCCCCCCTCACTGAATGTACCGAAGATTTGCAGTTCATTTTGGGAAAAGGATTGCAGTGAGAGGAACAGAGTAGGAGGGGTTCAGCTCTGATTTTAGAGGTTCACAGAAATGCTGGTGCTTCAGGCAGCCCGGTAACCCTGTGGAGTTCTGTAAGGTGCTGTGGTTCAGGGGCTGGGATGTGTGGATTGCACAGCTTCCTGGGTAGCTTTTGCATCTGGACTTTTCCCTGAGAGCTGGAGTTTGCTTTGTGGCTGTAGTAGAAGCAGATCCTTTGTCACATTTATTGAGCTATATAATGATCTCTGTGCTTGCCTTCCAGGCTTGTATTGCTGAGTTACACTAATTTTGATAGACTGTCCTTTAATTTTCTTCAAATCCTGACACAACAAGCACCAACATAGTGTATTGTGATACTGATTCATTGCCAGGGTAGACCAAAAATGGGTGATTTCTTCAAAAACACACCCAGCTCTCTGCCTGTTTCCATAGCAGAGCTTCTCCCTCCCTTGGAGCATCTCTGTGGGCTCCTCTGGACTTGTTCCAGCAGCTCCACATCTTCCTCATGTTTGGCACCCCAAAGCTGGAGGCAGCACAGCAGGTGGGGTCTCACCAGAGTAGAGGATGAAAATCCCCTTGCTCAATCTGCTGGGGACCAGCCCAAGACAAGGTTTTAATATGTACCTACACATTTTGGTCTTTCTAAATTTTTTAATGAATCAGTGATGTATATATAAACAACAAATAATTCTGAAAATTGCCTTGAATGTTTTAAAACTAAAGGCATTGATGCAATTACTTCAGTGTTTTTCAGGTTTAAAGAGCTGTGCTGCAGGTCTGTTGCCTGCAAAGGGCTGCTGAGACAGTTCAGTTCACTTGCCTTTGTACTTTGTTCACTGGTGTATTGATTCCACCCAAATCCTGAGTGTGTGAAATCCAGTGCTCTGCTTTTAGAGTAGCGAGGTTGGTTTGTTTTATTCCCAGAGCCTGGTAAATGTCTCTGAATGTGTCAGATGCCATCTCAACCCTTTGCCAGAGCAGCAGTTGGAGCAACAGTTGGCGCTGCTTGGAAGCATCACCTGATGGCTTTAGTCGTCCCAGTGCTGTGTTTTTGTCAGTGCTGCTGGAGAGGTGAGTGCAGGGTTTGGATGGCTCAAAAGCTGTGCAGTACCTGAGCAGTGATTCTGAGTTTCCCTAAAGGCCACAGCAGACTTGTGAAACCTACACAACAGAAAATATTAAGGTTTTGTACACTCTATTGAAAGCTGTTGCTTGCTGTTGGAATAGACAGCGTCTCATGTTACCAAAAGAGATTGAAATAGACTGTAAATGTGGTATTTTCCTTTTCCCCCTCAAGTTTAATTCCTTTGTATGTTGGCTAAGATCGTTGTTGTAATCAGTGGCAGGTTTTTGCCCTTGGCCAAATCAGCCTGTTGAGAGGGGATGGAGTGCATCCCACATGGTGAAGCCTCTTTATTGCTCCCTGGAGGGAAGAGGCTTCAGATCTACCACCTGGACCCCTGCCCCTCGCTGCTTAGACCTCGCTTGGCTGCTGGATCTGTGCTGGCAGCCACGGCTGGCCAGGGAAGACTTTCATTACTTCCTCGAGTACTTCCTGAAAAGTCTGTAGGGGCTCAGTGAGATAAACCTGCTCGTTTCCTCTAGGGTTTCCTGATGACTGGTCTGCTGTACAACTTTTCCTGTTTCTAAGATGGGGGGAAGTTTTTCTTCCCCACCCACCTGATTGGCCAGTCATAGTTACGGGATGTTGGTCCATCCTTTAGCTGTAATTCTTTTTTACCTTTCTTGTGTTAGTTTTATTGGTTTTTCCTCATCCAGACAGTTTAAAATGAACTGTTTGAATTTTGCCAAACTGCTGATGGCCATGGGATTACTCACACATGCTGCAAACTGGGGTCAAACACAGAACTGGTGAGTCCTTTCCTGCCATTGCAAATCAGTGCTGCATGTGGGAGATTTTTACTGACCTTGAATCTATCTGGTAAGCTATTTTGTAGAAACCATTTCAGCTTGTGCCATCCAGGGAGGGATTTTTTTCTTTGGGTTTTCCCCCCCTCAAAGCAGATTTCTCTCTGGGATCCCCCTCAGTGCTAAAAGAGCAGATGGCATTTGCACTCTTCAGCCTTTTAACCTCAGTACTTTTCTAATTGTTAAAACTTTTATATTTTCTGTTGCATTTGGTAGGTTCTCTGATAACTTGTGATGAGATCTTTCCCCTCAGGTGAGTGGAAATAACCTCACCTTTGGTGGTCTCATTGCTGCACTTTGTGTATTGCTAACCAGTTCAAAATACAAGCTACTGAATTAATTTAATTTACAGATTGAATATATTGTGATGTACAAGTATGTATAGTATATTCTGTGTATATGTGCAGTGTTATATATGAAAGAACAATACATTTGTTCCTCTGTAAATAACTTGTTTCTGGCTCTTTCAAAAAGGAGGTAAAAAAAAGAGAAAAAGTGGATAGATACGTGTTTTTTTCTGCTGGGTTTAGTTGCAGTCTGTCATCACTTTCTTATTGTCTAGTTATCATGCAGTAAAGTATTTTAACTGCAACTCACAACTGATTTATGGTAGTTATTTTTAACAATAAAAATAATTTCTGCTACTTCAAAATAGGCAAATGTAGTCAGGAAACTAAGAATGCAAATGTAAACTTTATTTTGGGTGGGAGAAGAGCCAGGCTTCTAGAGCTGACTAGAAGTTAACTTGCAGTGGCAGCTCAGGTTGTAATTAGATCTCAGAAACTGGAAGTGCTATTAACTGTAATGTATTTCAGGCTTCTGAATTTCCAGAGCTTTGAAGTGAAGAATAATAAAGTGTAGCGTTTGGAAAAAAAATTCAGGACAGTCAAGTCTGTTATTTATAAATAAATCTTAAAAAGGGTGTCACAGCTTACAGCAGTCTACATGTGGTAGTTCAAGGATGAACTACCACACCTTGCACTTTAGGAAGAGCAGACCTTTAACTGCATCTTTAGCCTAATTGGCCGCAGGAAATAACCTTAAATTTTAGCTGTGTCGGACTTGATTTGCAGTGCAGGACTGGAAGCTCTGATTGCCAAGCTGCTCTGTTCCCACTTACTGAAAGCAGTTTTCCATGCCCACCCTTGCACGAGTCTGTGTTAGGAATGCCATCCTTGCAGAGCTGGCAGTGGGCTATTAAATCCTTTTAATTTATCTTTGGGATCATAGATGGTACAGAGGCAACCTGTGTTTCACTACTTGTGAAACCACACACAGGCAGTGTGTGATGAGCCAGCAGTCTGGTACTTTGGATATGGGATCAATGTGTTTCCTACCTGTTAGGCAAGTTACTGATTCCCATCTCTTGTTGTACACAGAAGTGCCTTTGAAAGGCTGAGACCTGAGCTCAGGATGGTTTTGGCTTTTGAAAAGCTTGAACACGTGGCTGTGCATCTTAGAGCCATTGGTTGCTGTAAACTTGTATTTCTGTGTATTAGTTCCCTTTCCCATGAACAAGTTCTTTCTGTAGCTGAAATGAACAAGTAGTCTGATAGTTTATACTGTCTGGTGATGACACCATTTTCTCTGTCTTTCTGTAGTTCAGACAAGTCCTTACCGGTATGAACTTGTGGCAGAAGAGGAGGGGAAGATAACTGCTGTAATGGCAGCTTGTCAGTTAAAATAGTTTTTTTCCTAGTAGTGTTGTATTCATTTGGGGGGGGACTGAAACTGTTTTTCATAATCTCGGCATGGTGAGGAGCAGCAAAGCCAACAGCTGGGAGCGTCTGCTCAGTGGGGACCTGCTGCTGCCAGAAACTGAGCTGATAATGATGAGCAGCTCATAGTGTAATTAAGGTCATATTAACTCAAACATCTCCTCCTACCTTAAACACAAAAATCCAGAAAGCCTGTCATGCAGGAGAGCAGTCAGGAGTGGGTCCTGTTGGGTAGAGACAGCTCTAAATCCATGTGTTGAAAAACAAAGGGAAGTTCAGAGAAATTAAAGTTCATTGCAGAGGAATGTTTGATACAAACATCCTACAGTTTCAGGACAGTTTCCACGTCACATTGCTGCAGATCCTTCCTAAGCATTCCATCCCTGGCATGCTCTGTGCTCTGCTGGAAGATTCCTGAGAGTAGTTGGAAAGGTTTTGTTGCTTCCAGAGCTGGAGGAAGGTGGTGTATTGGCTGTCATTTAGTCTGTGCTCTGGTGGGGACAGTCAGTGAGGGAGCAAGACTTGGAGATCAGGATGACCAAGGGATGGTCCCAGGGGATGGTTTGTCACAGCCTGGCAGTGTCTCAAGGGCAATTGATGAGATCCTCTATGAAAATCCTCCTTGTGTAGCCCCTGAGCAGAGGGCTCTGCTGCCTGCCCTTCTTTGTACAGGGACCTAAGCGTAGCTGTTAAGGAGTAGCTCTACATTTTTCAGTGGATATTAAAATCCAAGAATCCTTTAGAAGAGTAGCCAAGTGAGGTTGAAACGGATTTGCACCCCATACAGGAATGCTGTGCTTCTGTTGTATTTGCTGTGTGGATTTTAAAGCACTGCAAAGGCAAAAAGCTAGGAAAAGTAAGTTTCTAGTGACTTTACAAAAGTATAAAAGTATTGACTGCACATGAGTAAGTTTGGATAACTGTGTTTTGAAAATGTGTCCTGTCATGAGAGGCTCAGCTGTGAGGCTTGTGTATCCACCACCCAGCATTGTGGGGCATGACCAGCTGCTCTGAGGAATGAGGCTGCTGTGACAGGGCATCAAAGCTTTGTGAGTTGCTTTCCCTCAGTCTAATCAATAATTAAACACCTGGAAATCCATCTTTCCCCCTTCCCCTTTATGAAATGGACTATCTCAGGAGTGTTTTGAAGTCTTGCACACAGAAAACACTTAAAAGTCCTCAGAAAAAGCTGTGGTCTGTGCTTCATTTGCAGTCTCAATTCCTTAGAAAGGAAAGAGGTGATGCTGACTGAAAGTCTTTAATGCTTTGGACAGCAGGTTTCTGTGATTGTGGGGTTTGTACGATATTTTCTTGCACTTCTGGAAAACATCAACATTTCTTTTGCATAAAGATTGATGAGTGTTGCCTCTAGAAGGCTTGTAATGCTTCTCCAGAGTTGCCGCTTTCAGGTGTACATAGGGCAGATTTTTGCTTCTTATTACTGGGAATCTGGAAGTTCCTTTTCTGCTCCTGGTGCCTGACAGAGATGTTGCGCTGTCTGTGCAGCAGCTCTCTGGGCAGAGGTGGTGCTTTGCCATACCAGAGGATTTTTTGGTGCCAGGGATGTGTTTATCCAAGTAATGCATGCATGTAAATCAGCCTGTGTTCATGATTTTTTTATTCCAGGGTGCGGTTGTAGCAGGCTGGCGCTTTTTGTACTCCGAGTCAGGAAAACAAGCAGCAACAACAGGAGGGGTGAAGCAGAGGAAGGGCTGAGCAGACGCGGAGTGCTGGATGAGGGAGGGTAGCTCGATGCCTCCTCCTCCCGTCTTTCTGAGGCCCTGGGTCTGTTTTAAGCTGCTCCAGGCACTGCAGCCTCGTCTGAGAGAGCATGAGGTGCCTGGAAAGGGGAGAGGAGAGGGTGGCCTGATTCTGCCCTTTGAGTCCGTGTGTGTGGGAAGAGGAATGATACAGAATTTGGCTTTCCATACAGCTTTTTAAACCCGTGGCCTCCCAGGCTTCAACTGAGGATGGTTGTTTGCCTTGAGACCAGAGGTTTTATTGTTGCTTGCATCCCAGGAAGAGGTTTCTCTTGGCTCTATTTAGAGGCAGTGCTGTTTGAGCTGGCTGTGATTGGGAGGAAGGAGGGAGGCAATGAGTGTTGTGCCCTCTTGTTTTTCTCTTGTACAGGAAGAAAAAAGCTGAGGAGCCTGTCCTCCTCCTCTGAGTCAGCTGTGGTTACCGTTTGCTGAGTAGGCGTGCGTGTTTGGAAGGGAAAAGTAGCTTCAAATTAAGTCAGCTAAATACTGTACCCAAATAAGTTTGGGGAGGTTCCCCCGCCTTGGACAGACTCTTGCTAGAGCTGACAGCTTAGAGTAAAACTGGTTTATGATAATTATTAAAATTATTGTGTGCATTGGGTAATTCTTGAGCTAAACAGGAAAACAGGTTCTGTGCCCTAGTGAGGTTTCCATTTTGGTGGCTGTTGCTACCACAGCACAATAAGGTACAAATCCAAGTTAGGAGTAAATATGACACCAGATTATGATCCCCCTCCTGTAGGTGCTTCCAGATCTGGGTAGAACATCAGGGCTGAACTGGCTGCACACGTACTGTGTGCATCACATTGGGTGACTTGTGGGCAAGGTGGAAAAAGAGCATCTGGAAGAGGACTTGCTAAAATTAGAAGGTAATTCTCGGGAGGCAGAAGTGAGCATCTTCCATCTCATAGAAGAGCAGATGAAAGGATGTCCCCAAGGAGTTCCTGTAGGAATCTGACAGCACAAAAAAAGTAATATGGAAGTTGGTAGGTAAATGTAATCATGCTACAGAGCAGTTCTCTGACAGTATTAGAAAACTGTACAGAGAGAGGAAGCTCTGCTGTTGTGTTTAGCCTCTCAGTGTCATACACAGCAAAACCATCTGTGGGGAACCTCAATTAAGAAACAAAATAACTGATGAATGTTTGTCTTCAGCAAATGCTTTAAGACTATACTGCACTTCAAAATTGTGAATAGTCCTGTTGATACTGGTTGAGTACACCAGGGAAGTGAGAACTAACTTAAGTCATCACTAGTTCTTTCCATATGAGAATAAATGTGTGCTCTGTAAGGTATCCTGCTTCTCTTTCCAGTATCAACTCTGGAAAGTACTGGGACACTGAAATTTCTAACTGAACCACACAGAGATGCTTTGAGATCAAGTGGTGACACTTGTAGTCCCAATTACAGTGCTATAATAAGGGCTAGAGGTGATGAGGAGTGGACTGACAGGTGAGAGAAAAAATGGAAAGTACAAGAATATCAATGTCCACACAGCAATAAAATGGGTCACCTGGGGCTGAGATAAAATGGAGATAAGTGAAGTTCCTGTTCCAGTGGTGACTCAAGGGCAGTGCTCTGGCGTTGGGACGCAGAGAATAGTTGATACTGGCTTGACTCTTGCATGTGATCTCTGCAGTGTTTTGCAGGACAGCCTGGCTCCAAGCCATACATCTCCTGATGGTGGTTGCTAGTGTAGAGGAAATGATCGTTCCTTACTTTTGTCTCCAATTGCTTTATCTCTGCTAACAGAAATAGCCTCATGTTCATGTTTGGTGACAGAGATGGAAACTCATTTGCTCTGCTTTGTTTTTGAGTATCTTATCTTTTTTTTTTCCTGCTGGTTTGAACTTAATATGATTTGTACTGGTTATTTTTTGGACAAACTGATCTGAAATGGAACGTAAGTGATACTGTGTGTTTTGCCAGCACAACTGAAGTTCTAAGTATACATCCTGTTTGTCATTTTGTTTTGTTGTTTTGTGAGAACTTTGATCATGCTGAAGTTGCAGGAAAGTACATAATGATGTTTAAGTGGAAGAGGAATGTATAAAAGCTGTTTTACTAGTCATAAGCCAGTGTTCAGCCTATGTAAGAGACTTTGAGCTGACACCCCCAGGAAAAAAATAGAAAAATATGTGGGCTTTCTGGCTGGCTGCAAAAGTAACGTTTTTGATGTATATTAAGTACTAAGCTGTCTCCTCTAGAGTTTCTCATTTAAGGTGAACAAGTTATTTCCATCACCTAATGTTGTCTTAAGTCTTGGTAGATTGTTGAGATCTGAGACCAGGTTTCCTCCTGGAAGATATGATCACTGGCATTTGCAGTTTGTGGCTTCTGGTTTTGTCCCAGAAGTTCTACTTCAGCTGTAGAGTGTTGAGGTGTGTCTCGTGGCTCATGGTGTTTGGATACAGGTGACATGGATATTTGTGGACAAAAAGCTTATCTCTGCTGCTTGAGGTCATGGAGGATTGAGGTTAAGACAGAGAACACCATGTTTAGCTTGTCATGTTTGCTATATGAGATCTAATTCACAAACAGGAGGAAGAGCTGTGGTTTACAGGCTGCAAAAACAACCAAATGTGCTGTTTATCTGCAAAACTTGATCTTCTTTTGATACGAAACAGCAGGACATTGCAGAGCTTTAAAGGTTATCATAATCCAAAGTTTGGATTGGGTTTTGAGTTTTCTTCTTGTTTGTTTGGGGGTATCTGAAAGGGGCTGTTTCCCTTCTGAAGCTGTTCAGGGCCTTTCTACCATCACATAATAGCTCTGCAAAAGATGTACTTTAAAGGTATAGCCCCAAAATTTAAGGGAAATTATAGAACTTCTTTCCCCTGGGTTGTTTCCTGGGCTGCTGTGCTATGAAGCAGGCTAAGATAAATATATGATGTCTGTGTGTGTATTTCATATGTATCTGTACATACATAAATATAAATATGATGCTCATGGTAGTTGGTACTTTTGAAATGTGGTCAGTGTACAGTGGCTCAAGGCATGTGGTCTTGTGCATTGGGATTATGGAACTGTTCAGTGTGTGTCTTGGGCAAGCACAAAATTCTTTGTAGATTATTTGGGCCAAACAAGCAGCTGAATGGGTGCTGCCCTTTGATTTACCTGTCCTTCAGGAGGCCCAGATGATGAACACAAGAGTTTGGTGTTACAAATCTGCTGTAAAAGTTTTCTGTCCTTGCTAGTGCTGTCTTTGTGAAAGTAGTTCCACCAGTGTTAATGGAAATGATACCCATAGAAAATTGGTGCTGATGTGTTCATGCTCTCCTGCAGGGCTTGCGGGTTCAGCTCTTTTTTGGGGAGTAGAAAATCTCTGGTGATCACACCTGTGGGAAGCAACATATTCATCAAGTGCCAATGGGAATTTCTCCCCAGAAGTATGCTTTAGACAACTTGGAGAATATTTCACAAATAGTTCTTCAGGGGAGAGATGCCAGCTGTGGTTTGCCTTTGGCTCTGGTAACAGTACCTGTTCTTCAGAAGCCACACTAAGGATTAAAAAATTGACTTATAGGTTTCACAGATGTGTGACAAGAGGAGATGGAACTTGAGGGGTGATGTGGGGTTGGGAGCAGGGTGGACACTGCCTGCATTTTTTAAGTGCTTGTTGAGTCCTAGATGATTGATATATGTGTGGAGTAAACTCCTTTTGGTAACTGTAGACATCCAGGTGAGTCAGGTGTGGTAATGGTTACTTGGTTTGGAGTTTGGAAATTCTCTTTTGAAATGCCTGTGAGATGATGGATCAGTGTTGAGGATCTTGCACCATCTCACAGTATTCTGTGAGCACTTTTATGAAACGTTGACATGGAAATAGCTCCATCTTTAATCTGTTGGATTCAAGTTTGAGCTTGTGTTAATCCAAGGCTTTTTTAAATTTTTTTTTTTTTTTTCTGGTCTAGGGAGAAAACTGTTTTGGTGATAAACAATGTAGCTGGGATCTTGAGTTAGTTCTGCAAGACCTTTTGTTTTGTTTCACTAGTGTAAATGTGATCCTTCCTTTCTTCCTACCCATTCTAAAATGAAAAGGAGGGCAGGCTGCCTTTTCCTGCTGGTGAGCTGGGCAGATGCCTGCTCCCACTTGCCTGCTGTTTGGGCTGGGGCCCCTCTGGAGGGTTAGCAAAACGGAAGAGAGATGTTATTTGTCATCTTTTACATTGTCAAATTACTCTAATTTTGGAATAAGAAACTGCTTTCTTAAGGGAATTACTTATCTTCTTGGAAAGTTGGCTGTAAAAGTAAGTCTGTTATTAAATGGCTTTATAAGAAGTGGATTAAACTCCTGATTTATTGTTTAGCAGGAGAATTGCTCATTTTTCAGCAGGAATTTGTTTGTTTACCAGGAGAATCAGAAATAAGTAACTTGGACTGATTGTGACAATTTTAGTTAGTTAATTTATCTTCTGATAATGAAATAAGGTTCTTGGTCAGGCCTTGGCTTCTTTCACCATATATCATTAATTATTCAGTTTTTGGGCAATGTCTAGAAATGTTTTTCTTAATATCCCTGCATCTGTGCAAGTCCTGAGCATAACAGGTGTGTTCTTTACCTTCCTTCATGCCTCTGCCTCACTTCTGTGCACATTTTCTTTCATTTTTCTTCCTTTTTTTCTTTTTGAAAAAAAATCATTTTGGAAATTCCCCTTTGCAGCTACAAACAGTAGGATACTGTATAGCCCATGATTTATTAGTACTGATATTGTTATGGCACGTTTGAGTCTTGCTCTTCCTAATTAAAATGTTCTGAAGGAATTCTTAGCTGCAGATACAGGGAACACCAGAGTTACCTACGTTCACCTAAGCTGGGCATGCAAAGGAAAGCGATTTCATTGCTTTTAACAAGATTGGGGTGGTGATTTCTTCTTGAAATCTGTTTGTTTCTCTGTGCACATACATCTGGCTGGGCGATCCCGATGGATCCCTTGCAGCACGGCACGTTCTGTGATCCTGTGATGTAGAGATTCTTTTCTTAGCAGTCTCCTGCACAAAGGGAGGACAAAAGCGAGCTTTGAGGAGCCCGGCTGGCCGGAGAGGTGCCGAGCCTCCGAAAGCGCCCTGCTCCGCGGCGCCGGCACCTCCACGGCGGGACGGGCCCTGCACGGCCCGGGCTGCTGAGCAAAGCTCCCCAGGGGCTGCTGCCCGCCCCGATACCAGGCTGAGGGCGGTGTCTGTCTGTGGGGGAGCAGGAGAAGCGGGGTCTGTCTGTCTGTGGGGGAGCAGCAGAAGCGGGGTCTGTCTGTCTGTGAGGGAGCAGCAGAAGCGGCGGGGTCTGTCTGTCTGTCTGTGGGGGAGCAGCCAGGCGCTGGCAGGCCGGGCCGTGCCCTGCGCAGCCGAGCCCGGCTGTGCCGCCAGCCCCAGCAGCCATTTATGAATGAGGCACCAGAAGGGGAGGAGGGACTGCAGCTACAATAGCAGCCTGCGCTGCTTTTCATTCACACGCTGCCTTTCAGCAGTACGATGTCCTGGTTTTTTAAAAAACAAATTACATCCCTTCTTTTTTCTCGCTGAATCTGCCGTGTGGCTCTCTTCGCTTCCATGCTGTTGTCTTCCTGCCCCTCTTCCCCTTTCCTCCCTGAATCCCACCCAAACGCTAAAGCTCGTGGCTCCTTGTTTTGCCTTTTCTCTAAAGCAATCCACCCAGCCACCCCTGTCCCTTCTGCCCCGTGGGCAGAGCCGTGTCCTCTCCGTGTCCTCGGCTCGGTGCAGCTCCCTGTGCTGCCTCCCAGCCCCTGGCACGGCCCTTGGCACACGCAGCCCGGGTGAAGGGCCAGGAGAAGGGGGACCGTGGCTACTGCAGAGCTCCCTCTCCTTCCTCCTCCCGGATACTTTAGGTAGCCCATTATTTTCGGCACTTCAGAGCCCTTTGTTGTGACTGCATTGAAGCCTGGTGACAATGGCACCCTTGCTTCCTATTCACCCAAAATGAAGAGACAGGCCATTGTCCTGAGCATAATTGAGCTTCTTTCAAAACAAACCCACAAAGAGACGGCCAACTCAGTTAAAGCTGCTGCTCTGAGCTGTAACAGCGGAGGCAGTTTAGGACTAGGAACTTAATTACCAACAATAACCTTTCTAAAGCCAGGGCAGCATTGCTTTTGAATTTAAGGTGTGCAATATCTCTTTTTAAGAGATTGACTGTAATTTACAAGTCATGATACTGCTTATGACACCTCAAAAAACACCTGCTTCCCAAATTTGGTTTATCTTTGTAACCCAGACCAGGTCCACAAGAGATCACAAGTTCCAGCATCAAGAATATGACCTCACCTAAACCAAAAGTTTCAAAAAACATTTAAGCAGCATGTGCTGGGTTGAGTTTATATTCTCTTGCAGTTTTCACTTGCCCCAGTGAAGTTCTGGTATCAGCACTAGTTCATCCTGTCTTTGGAAGTCTCAAAAATAATTGCCCAGAGAAGCTGTGGCTGCCCCATCCCTGGAAGTGTCCAAGGCCAGCTTGGATGGGGGTTGGAGCAACCTGGGATAGTGGAAGGTGTCCCTGCTCATGGCAGGGGGGTTGGAATAAAATGAGCTTCAAGGTTGGAACAACCCAAACTATTCTAGGATTCCATGATAATTAGTCATTTCCCACTTCATTCATATGACTTCATAATTTTTCTGTAATCAGTCTCATCAGAACTTCCAGAAATACCCTGTTTGTAAATTAATTTTCTTAGCCTAGATTAGAAGCATTGCAAGTCACTTCCAATGCAGTTCGTTACTGGGATGTAGAAGACTTGTCTCAGGGGCAGGGGAGGCAGGTTCATCCTGCTTGTTTCCTATTAATATTAGGATTCTGAAATAACTTCTTAACTGGGTGGGCACTTTACCTTTGCATTTATATTCCACTCCCCATGTGTGTGGGCAGACAGAGTTGAGCAGAGCTTTGCTCACCTCCTCAAAGCAAATTCTAGCCAGACTAGTTTGCATTCTGGTGATATCAAAGTAAGCAGTGATAAACTTCTAATGATATAAAATCTGGTTCCCTCTGATCCATCTCCTTTTAGTGTTGGCGTTAAGGGCCACTTTGTGACTTGTATCCATTAGTGCAGACTCCTCTCTGAAGAAAAGCCTTGAGGGATGAGTAAGCTGAGATGACTTGAGAGGCTTGTGGGCTACAAAAGGCTGGCTCACGGTGACTGGAATGAGGCTCGCAGCAACTGGAATACAAAAGATGTCTGCAGATGATGTTGATTTTTTTGATGGTGAGCAATACAAAGATAATGGACTACAGTGCAGAAATAAGTTTTCAGGTGAAGAGTTGAGTACTTGGGGCAGAGTTTGGGCACAGGACGTGCTTCAAGATCCAGGTGATGGAAAGCTTTGGAGCAGTAGAACCAGGCAGATGTGGCTGTTCTTCCACCCTGACTGCACAATCTTATTTCCATTTGTTTTTCCTGAGAGTCAACCAAACCAACATGTTGTTTCTGTGAGAGTGTAGGCTGCAGACATGTTTACTATGACCCCACCAAAGTGGTGCAGAGGCATCTGAAAAATCCTGCTCTAAATGTATCGGGAAATGTGTTTGGGACAGTTTTTATTTAAGTTTTCTATAAACAAGGAAGATACTTGGAATACTTTGGGTGATATCTTTTCTGGAAGGACCTTGGCAGTCTCTCTCTGCAATTCTGTTTCAGTTACTTTGATAGGATGCTCAACGAAGTACACAGTAAAATATTTGGTGAGATTGTTGGCTTACCATGTTTAGTTCAGGAGATATCCTTGACACTGGAACCTGTGATCTCTTGTGGACCTGGCTCATAAAAAAAATAATAAAAAAAAAAATCTCATTTTGGGAGGTAGATGGTTTGTGGGTTGTCGTCAGCGATATCACTACTTGTAAATTCTTGCCGAACTGTTTTTTTTTTATATTTGGAAATGTGCAAAGCCTGTCAGTGTGCCAGTTTTTTAGAACTGTGGAAGAAAGTGTAGGAAAGAGCTCATCTTGCACCACATAAGTGAGCTCTTCCTGTGGAGGTTAAGTAAGCGGACTCTGAACTCGGTGGATCAAAGGCAGGCGCACTTTGCCAACGAGGAACTTTAGAGGTTTAGCTCCAGGCAATGTTCAGTGGTTGCCCTCCAATTCTGAGCCCTCTGCTAATAAAACTCCTTTCTCCTTCCCTGAGCTTTACCTAGTTGCACATTAGGGACTAGGACTTGGGAAGGGAAGTGGGGAGGGATGTGTTTGTGGCTTTGCAGTTTCAGACATGTTCTTTGGGGGTTTTATAAGCTATTTAGTGAAACTGAGCTGAAACAAAGAAGGAAAATACCCCTTAGTTTCCTCATATTAATATATTATTAAACAAACAAACCCATAACAATTGTCAGTTATTTTTAGTGTGTGGAAAATATATATTATTTTATTTTGTGGTTATCTTTTCTTGAAATTAAATTCATTTGTTGCCAGTGTTAGGCTGAAAGGAAATGGGGAAATCCCAGATTTTTTAATCTTTATGTCTGGCATGAGCTAAGCCTCTATTCTGCGCTTGTTAGGTGATTCCCATTCGAGCAGCTCGAACATAAAAAAATTAAGGAGTTAAAGTGAGCCTGTGGGGTAAACTGATGGATTGTTCCCATTCTTCCAAGAGAAGCCATGTGGAGAGAGCCAAGGCTGGTTGCATGCAGAATTCTGTATAGGTACGTGGAGCTGTGACCTTTTCTGCAGGTTAAAATTCTGCACAAACTACAGGCTTGGATACACTTTTCAGTTCACACATTTGAGAAGAAACTGTTCTCCTGCATTTTGGCTACATCTGTTTTTAAAACATCCCTGTGATCTCCATGGGAATTCTTTTTCCTGTAGGATACACCCTTACTGCAGTGCTTCCAGAGAAGTTGGGTGTTTTGAACCCAAAGAACATGTTATCTCTATCTCTGCCTGTCTCACTGATTTCTTTCCTTGCAGAGCTGTTCTTGCATGACGTAAATTTGCCTTTGCTTATTTATGTCTGGGGCAGAAACTTTTTATCTGTGGTTCATGAGCAGTGGCAGATAAATAAGGTGATACTGTGTGATGTTATTACAGATTGTTCTGGGCTTTAGTTGATCGTAAGCTACTGCAGGAATTTTTTAATTGCCACTGACTTGAGCACTTTTTAAACAAATTAAAAAACAAACCCCAACCCCACCACCAAAGCAAAACATTGCCCTTATGTTTTTGTGTGCTGGAATCTTTGCCTTGGAGGTAATTAAAAATATAGCTGTTCTCCTTAATGGGATTTCTACACAGCTGTATTTTTTACCAAGCATGTCTGTGTGCAGCTGGTTGAACAGAAACACGACAAACACGAGAAATGGCTGGCATTGTACTTAGGTTTTTAAATGCATGTGTGCGTTATATATTTATTGAAGAGCAGATCCTGCAGAGCAGCTTGAGTTATACGGAGTAGCCTGGAGAGCTTTTTGAAGTGACCTTGGGAAGGGCAGGTGCAGTTATGGGGTGCAGGTTTGGCTGGTACATCTCCTCTGGCCATGCAGATGTACAGCCCAAGGGAGATGCAGTGGGGTGGGTTATTATTTGCTTGCGTGTTTTGTTTCATCTTACTTAGCTCTTTGTTTTGTTTCTGTTTCTTAGACTACTGTAGCTTGACTCCATGCCCCTGTGTCTCCAACAAATGAAAATATGGGCTTGGATGTAGGTCAGAACAGTAATTCCTTACCATTGGGGGTGACTTGCTTTGAAACTGGCCCCATCTGTGATAACCTTGCAGTTTGTCCTTCTCAAATCATAACTGTGTACTGGGGACTTGACATCTCACGGCCAGAGATAAGTCTTTTATCATAATTTGAGCACCCTGACTTCATTGAAAGACTAAACTCCACAAAGCACGCTCAGGGGAAGGGTGGTACAAAGTGCCTTGGCAAAGAGCTTTGGGTTGTACAGTTTATGTAGTTTTTCAGTACTGTTTTAGGTATTTTCTCCTGTAAGGTGGTTTTGAAGGAGTCCTTTTTAGAAATAAGTGTTGGGTTTTTTTCAGCAGTTCATGGCAGTTTTGTGTCCCTTGTATGTCTCCTTCCTCCACAGTCTAAGCACATGCAGCTCACAGCTGGGTAGCTTTTCCTCTGTGTGTGTTGCTGTCCCTGCCATGGGGATGCAAAATACCTTCATATTTCAGTTCCCCAGGTACAGGTTCCATTTTTCAGTAATTCTGACCTCTGGACCAAGACATGCTTTTTTTCTCTTGCCTTTGCTCACTGCTGTTTTTCAGGTAGCTACTGATGTAGCTCCACCTCTGGAGCTGACAACCATGGGGGCCCAGGCATAGAAGCTGTGAGTGCCTGACCTCCTCGCTGGATGGAATGGGACAAACAGGTTAGACAGTGTTTGTCAGCAGGGCTTTTACCAGGGCTGTGAGGCTGGGAATGTAAAGAAAAATGCAGGATCACCAGCCTTTACCTTAAAGGCAATGCATTGCCTCTGAAAGGCTTGGCTTGTAGCCTGGGAAATTTAAGCAAAACAAAAAAGCAACGATTGTGGTGACAGCAGAGAAGGTTATTGACCAGCGATATTTCTGTTGCTTGGCCAGGACAAGGGAGACTGTGTCTGCTGCTTCTCAGAAAACACTGAGCTTTGAAGTGGCAGCCTTGGAAAACAACAAAAAACCCAGCAAAATTCCCCAATCAAGCAGCCCCACCACAGAAGCAACCTTTGTTCAGCCTTGGGTGTTTGCAGGTGCTATGTTACTACTGCAGGGCTGACCTGCTGCAGACTTGCTCCCATGTATTCTGTGTGGAGTGAGGAGCCCAGGCTGGTGGCAGGTCATGTCCAAGGTCTCTCCTTACTGGGCTGGCCTGCTGAAACAGAGACCAGTAAATACAAAACCAAATATTCTGTGTTGAGCCCTTGATGATGCTGCTGTTCATAAATAGGGAACCAAGTAACACGCACGTGGAAGTTGTCTCTGGGTTTCTTCTAACGTACTGGAGTACTGAATGTACCCTATCAAGTTATTACATGCTGCTTTCTTTCCATTGCCATCTGTTATCTCTCTTCTGGTCCTTATCTTTAACTCTGCAAATCCTCTTAGAATTTTCTTGAAAATACTGAGAGGGGAAGCTGGCTCTTAGGTAATGCTTTTATTCATAGAGTATTTGTTTTTGTTTGCACCACCCTCTTTATTTCATCTTGGTATCTTTTTATGTATTTTGATGTGCAAGACTAGTGATCTAACTTGTTGATTCCAGTAATATCATGTAATGTAATTTAAGAAGGTAGCACTGGAAATCCTAAGTTCTGAAAGCTTGTCCCTCAAAATAAAAAATTAATAGTACTAGATGCCTTTTCAATCTGACAAACACCCAGTGTATAAGCAATTTATTTTCATACTCACAGAAGCTTTTTCTTCCCAATCTCAAATTTTAGAAACCCTGAGAGTGAGCTCCTGCTACACATAATACCTTATGTTTAGTGTTGTTGCAGGGGTTTAGTTCACATTTGGAAGGTCACTGTGAGTTCCCAAGGATTCTCTGTGTGTGTGATACTGATGTTCCTCAGTGTTTTAATATTCTCACATTAAAGTCTTCTGATCTAACAAATAAGGGGGAATAAAAGGAAAACGGGCAACAAGATGCTGATGATGTTTAAGGCATTTGAGGTGTGAAAGCAGCGAGAGTGTATGTAAAGAGCTTTCGGTTATGTGGTTGGATTTTTTTTTTAGGATAAGAAAACTACTATCTTGAAATGCTGCAAGTCCTTATGGCTGCAGAGCTGCTTTGGAGTATTGAGAAGTTTCAAAACAGGGTAACAGAAGGATTGTTCTGTTTGTGAGGGTGGGAAAGGCCTTTCCCCCCTTCTTTCAGTAACTCAGAATCCTTTGGTTTTTTGCTCTCAAAATGAAGGCAGTCACAAGCGATAGCTGAATATGATACTGTTTGTTCCGTTTATATAAATTTTGCTCTGAGTTGTGTTCTGGCAGCTTTGCTGAGTGGGAAGCTGGTATGTTTGGCCTCTGTAATGGCTGTGTGGGCTGTCATTAGGAGGTGTTTTGCAGAAGTTGCTGTATCTTACCTTCTCACTTCGTTATAAAGCTTCAACATGCGATCTGCCCTCTCCCAGCTGGCACTGAATTTATGGGTCTGAAGTGGTTTTGAAATCCTTGGGTTGCCAGGCTTGCACAGAACGGAGCTCTTGTTGCAGATTGGGTGGGAGCTGCTGCGCTGCCTTTCTGGTTTTGTACCCTGAGCATTTTTACTAACAAGGTACCTGCCTTGCTGTGTAATTATGGAATACTACCTTGCATTGCAAAGCAGGGTTTCCACATTCAGATGAGCCTGAACATATGATCCTAACCTAGGATAATACTGTATCTTGTTGTTGGAAGGTGTTCTAGTAAGGCAAAATGGGATGGACTGGGAAAAAAAAAATAACAATGAGGCGGGACCATGAGAGAAAGATGAAGTACCCCAGGTCAAACAGCACTTCATGAGGGGCTGTGCTTGACTGAGGATGGTGAGAAACTCCTTGCTTTCTTAAGGAATTAGCTCATCCTACAAGATCACAGAAATAAATTATGCCAACAAATAAGCTTTTTGAAAGTTGAACTAAAAAATGAAGTTACAGAGGAAAATCACCTCTTTTTCTGGTAATTTGTATATATGTCTTAAGGGCAAACTTCATGGAGACCCCAATGCTGATCATGTGGTTATGTAGGAGACTCTTGTCAGTGTTGTCAGAGACTGCACCACATATAAAGAAGGCAAATGTAGTTTCTACATTCTCCAGAAAAACACAGGAGATTTCCCTCTAAATTATCTCTATGTGTGGAGGAATTTTAACTTGCATAGCCATGAAATTCTCTTTAGAGTTTAGGCAAACATTCATTGTGGAGCCCTACAAAACATCAAGGCAGAAATGGAAAGAACAGCTAGCAGATAAGCATTGCAAATGCTCAGATACTTATCTGAATCTTTTTGGTTTAGAAATTGGGTTTGGGAATCTTGAGAAAGCCTGTTCTCACGATAAGGTGCCTTGTAAAGACTAGGCTCCCACTAGTCAAGAATAGCACAGGTTTAGCCTTTCATTTAAAGGGCTGAATCCCAGTCCTGAACCAAGGTGGTGTAAGATGTGCCTCACATCTAAATATTACAGTTTAGCTGTCAGGATAGAAGTTTTGGAGAAGTACGAAATTTGGTATTAGAAACAAATGATTCATTAACTAAGTAACTGCTTTTCTTTAAGTTCTCATGTTTTTTCATCCATGTTTTCAAAGTGTAATACATGTGTGAGAAAACCAGTAGGAATAGGTATAAATGTCCTTTTCTTGACTCTGTGTGCTTGACTCTGGTGACCCTCACAAGGCCTGGATCTCCTGAGCCCTCAGTAAACCAAAATGTGGCTGTACCAGTGATTCACCACTCTCCCAAAATCATCCATGGTCTGAACTGGGGGATTTACTGAGCCCACGCTGGAGATTGTCATGACAGAGGTTGGTTGAAATAGGTTGTGGAATGAGCTTCTGAAGAAGTTTTGGACTAATTTGATTTATACTCAGGATTTTCACTCTTTAGTGTATACAAGATGTTACTGTGTCTCTCAAATACCTTTCCATGTGTTCTAACTTCAGTCAGAACCTTCTGTTACCTGAGAAGAGGGAAACACAGAACCACTGTTAACCCCGGACTAAGCTCTTACAGATATGTATTGTGGAAATGCTAGTTGATGGGTGGTGGCTTAAGTCTCTCTGCAAATTATCAGCAATGAGTGTGGAGGTAAAAATAGGTACCTGTGTGTAGAGAGGTGGGGCAAATAGTTCTGACCAAAAAAATAAAATAAATAAATAAAGGTGTTTCATTAATTTTATTCTTTTTCACATGCCTTAGTGAGGTTTGGTTGAATCTCTGTTAGTTTTCCTGGTAAGTGCTGATGCCCTGAGGTGGACAGGCAGAGGCTGAAGGGGCTCCAAAGGGCAGAGGATCCAGGTACAGTCATGCAGCTCAGATTTGGGGCAGGGAGGGACACTTCAGCCTTCGGATGTTCAGGTGTGCTCTGTGGCTATCGAGTGACTTGAAGAAATTCTCCATTTCTAGGAAAGGAGAACATTGTTCAAACGCAATCTCACGTCTCAAAGCACGTTTTTAAAAGCATGGCCAGGTAATGTCAAGGTGATTTGGCTCCATTAGCTTTTCCGCATTTTCTGAGTGCCTCTTTATGCCTTAGCCTATGGAAAAACAGGCAGTGTCTCCATCAGTAGATGCACCTTGGAAAGTTTTTTATTTTCCTTCTATAGTCTGTGTTTTTTTTCTTTTTCCTGTCAGTTTTGCAGCAGGTGTTTTGCATAAATTTGTCATAAATTTGGTTTAATTTCTGTGGCCAGCACCTGTCCCTTGTTTTCTGTGCACCTGACGTGGTGGGTGTTTTGAAGTGTGGTTCAGATCATTTTACCTGCACTGATGCATTTATTGACGTCTTTTTGCTGCACTTCAAAACCTAAACAAAACAACCTGATTTATTGCAAACTTGGCACAACTATCCGTGCTCTTGCAACTGGCCAAGTGTCCTCTCCTTGTTTCTGTTGTAAAGAAGAGTCTATTTGGTCTCACAGCTGACTTCATGCTATTATAGTTGGTTTACACAGAATAATATACTAGGTTATATATAAACAGTATATTACAGTAAACATTTGGCTTTGAGGAGATGACAGTGCTGAGGTGGTACAAGTACAGGCTGCTCTACTAAGCAGAATTAATGCATATTTTGGGCAGGCAGGGTTGGGCATTCCTGTTACTCTGGCTTTTCCCAGCCTGAGTACTTCCTCATGCAGGTGATAAAAACATATATATAAAAAATTTTTTTGAGTGTGCTTATCTCTGAGGTGGGGCAGGCAGCTTGAATCATCTGTTTGGAAGAAATGTTTTGTGCAGAGCTCAGGACAGGCAAAGCTGTCGCTGGTTTTGGTTTCTGGGCTGGCACATGAAAGGGGAGGAGTGCCTGCCTGGGGAGCACTGGGGCTCCTTTGATGCCACCAGGGCAGGTGGTTTTCCAGCTCTGAACGGGAAGGGGGAACGTGAATCAGTCTGGGAATTACAGCGCTCAGCTTTCCCAATTCGGATGGGTGACTCTTTCAAAACACCTTATGGGCAGGAAAGGTCTTTTGGTTGTTTTCTTTTAATATCCCCAGCTCAGCTCTGCCCTCAGACAGCTTGACCTGAGACCCAGCGAAGGGCTCCTTTGGGAGAGCTTGCTGGGCCAGGGCAGCAGCGTGACCAGTGGGTACAGCCCATGGCCACCACTGGTCACTCATGGGTGTCACTGGCACCCCCAAATGCGCTCCTGCCGTGTCCCTTTCTGGGGAAGAAGGAGGTGTTGCTCCGTGTGAGGTCTGTGGCAGGGCCAGAGGGGCTTCATAACTCATGTTTGTTTGCTTTTGCTGCCTGTCGTTGTCTGTGTGTGGAGCAGGAGACTCCGATGGGCCGCTCCCAGTGAGAGCAGCACTGGAAGGGAAGGAGTAGGAAGGGAGTAGGAAGGGAGCAAGGCTGTGGAGCAGGAGCCAGAGGCCCCAAGCTCTGAAAGCCAGCCTTTGTGTCGCCCTCCCCCCGGGCCCTGCCTGGGGCAAAACATTACACAATCCAGCTATTGTCTACTTGGAAAAGTCTATGGCATCCTATTGCAATTATTTATGAAAGGAAATATTTGATGTTTTTGTGGAAGGTGGGTGGGGGAAGCTGAGTTTACCTCTCTTCTTTTTTGGAGCTTAGTATTTCTTGCTTTTGTTCTTCCTGTCCAGTTGTTCCAAATTGTTTTGAGCAGCAGAGAGTGCCCATGCCTGCAGTCTGTGCTGCAGGGAAAGTCCTGCTGTGAAAACAGCCTCCCTCCCCACCTCCAGTTCTACAGAATTTCATTCAGTGTTATAAATAAAAGATACCCACAAGCTCCTTTTTGGGATTTGGTTCATGTCCTTCACGTTTTGTCTAGTATGTTTTTTATATGTGGCAGCATTTGGAGGTGTTAGATTTTCCTTAGTTTTCCCTGGAAGTGTAGGCGTAGTGAGAGAAGGAAGGAGCTAGGGAGGATCCAGAAGCTGATCTTTATGGAGAGACTCAAAATAAATGGCATCACTTGAACCCATTTTTCTCAGCTTGAGCCCTCTCTGCAGGTGACATAGAAGGCATTGGAAGTGTAGTTTCTTGCTAATAAATAGAAGCCTTTCCACATTTGCAAAAGAGAACTAACTAGAAAATACTAAAAGCAATGCATAAATGCCCAACAGGTGTAATACCTTGCACTTTGTGCCAATACTGTGCAAAATAAATATCAGAAACATTTTCCTCAAGGCCAGATTGTCCCATGTTTGTTTAAAATGAGCTTGAGAAACTCTGTTTTAGGTGACCAGTGGTTGCTATAACATGATTTCTGAAAGAAATCCACCTGAGACTGATGCTTGCAGTCTTATTTCATCAGCTTGCTTTCTTTTTATGTTTGGGGAGCTTTCACTGGATTTGGGAACTTCCATTCTTGCTGGCTTTGATTCATCTATGGAGACTGTCTCATGATGCCTTGTCTTGTATGTTCCTGCCACTGGCTTGTGATGGAAGAGCTCTCTTGCAGTGGTGACTCTTCCAGTCCTCCTCTTTGGATCATTTTTGGGCTGGTACTTCTGGTTGGTTGGTTGAAGGAATGTTAGGAAGGCTCATTGAGGTCTGTGGTGGTTAGGGGGAAAAGTCTGGAAACTTTCACAGTCTCATAGCCAAAATCAGAGTGAGGAGAACTTTCTAATTCTTTGAAAAAACTATATCAGACCAGCCAGTAAACATTTTCCTTTTGCCAAAGGAGCTAAAGAAGTGCCATTTCCCTGGAAACTAGGATGGTTCCCCAGGACAGCCAAGGTATGCTCAGGTGCAGTGTTGGGTGCTCTTGCCGAGTTGTGTGGAAGAAGAATGTGTGTTCTTGTGAGTGATGAGAATGCACTGCTTTGTGCAAAACTGATTGCTTGGAGTTCTGGAGCATTCTGGAAAGTGTGTGATAAATGAAGAGGTAGTTACATGTCCTGCTTACTGCAGCCTGTTTTGCTGAAGTCAGGGAAAGCTTTCTGAGCCAGAGGCCTCAATGTGGTGCTCCAAGCATGACCTGCTCCCTTGTGATGGTAGCAGAGAGCAGATCTGTCTTCCAGCAGCTCTCTGTGCCTGCTGCAGAGCAGACTGACCTGTACCTGTGTTTTCCCTGATCCATGGGGACTTCACCTTGTTAACCCAGATCCACAAGCATTGAGAAGAACAAATTCTGCATTTTCAAGTCTTTTCTCACATGGCAGGAAGAAAACTTTGATCACTGACATCATGGTTGGTGGAAAATACCCCTGTGAAATCCCGTATTCCAAACCACACATGGTAAAGAAAAGGAAATCTCACTCTGTGTTTCCTTAATTTCACCAGTGGTTTTCCCTCATCTTGTTGCTGTCTAGGAGTTGAAGCCAGAAGAATTTTATAGCTTTTTTATTTCATTTGCACATAAAAGCATTCTGTTTCCTTGGGTCTAAAGAGGGCTGAATTATTGTCCTGGTAAAGCAAGCGAAGGTAGGAATGTCATGAATGAATGAGTATTTTAAGGTTGCTGCGGGGGGGGTGGGGAGTGGGGGGATGTACCACCACAAGGAAGCAGTATATATTAAATTTAAATTAAGATGCAGTCTTAAAAGTAGTTCTGGAGTTTGGGGGATACTTTTTAACATAAAAACAAACACATTGATTTAGTGTCCTGAAATACTGATGTTCTCTTAATATAGGAGAGATAGTGGCATCATAAAGTGTAAAATTGATGTAGGATAGTGATGCTGTACGTGAATTAAGGTAGAACTTGAAGTTACGTTGGCTTGAATTTATAGAGTGGTTTGTGATGGTGCCTGTTATGCACAAGAAGCTTTTCTTGGTAGGCTCTGTTGGGACAGCAGTGCAGCCTGTCTCAGCTGCACTCCTGCATGGCAAGGTGCCTGTCCATATCCTTGGGAATGGGTCAGAGGCTCGGGATTTGTAGGATGTCTGTCCTTCGGGGTTGTGTTCTTTCTGTGGGATGATGCAGGTTGTGGGATACACACTTCAAATGCACACTGCTGGGAGTGAGCAGAAAATGCATTTTGTAGATGAACTCATTTTGAGATCATGTTTGTGTTTAATTGATTGTGTAAATCTCTCATAACATGTTTTTAAGACACAGGCTCTGTAGGTACTTCTGGATCCATGAGCAGGCAAGTACAGTATACTCTGCCTGAGAGTAGTCACTCAAGCTCAGCATTAACTTAGGTGTTTTTGTACTTGCTGGAAACTGATCTTTTGCCTGATAGATCTGTGTTTGTGTGCACATGAATAATTCACAGATATATGCATTTGGATATACACACACGTATCCTGGTGTGTGCTGAACAGAAAACAAACTGGGTAGTGGGTACCTAGAGGCAGAGCAGCCCTTTCTTCACTTTATTTTAAGTGAATTTATTAAACCTTTATTAAGCCTTGCTGTAGACCAGATATATTTTCCTACTCTTGTATATGCTATAAAATAACATTTTTCAAGATGGGGAAAATATCAAGTTACTTCCATTCTGTGCTTTTACAAAAATCACTTGAGAAATTAACATTCTTGCGTATCAGGTTGCAGGCGTCTGAGTTCAGGAGGGGCAAGCGTGTAAGGGGAAGAAGGATGTGAGCTTGGAACAAAGGCAGCCTCGTGTTGTGGAGGGGTAAACAGGGATGATACCGCTTTGTGATGGATCCCTTATGGGTGTTAACAAAAGAATGGATACAGTTGATGAGCAGTCTTTGCCCTGTTTCCATACGTGCTGTTATATCCGTGTGCAGTTCCGCCTGTGTGCATGGGTGTTGTTAACTCTGCTGTTGCATTGCATGTGGTTTCCATTTGCCAGCTTTCAGGTCTTTTTCTGCAACAAATTTCTTAAGGATTTTGCTTTAACTCTTGCTGTAAGCCCGTGACCCCTGGGTGGCCTCTCAGCACCGTCGCCTTTCCCAGCTCCAGAAGAACCAGAGAGGCCCATTCTCCTTTGGTTGTTGCGGAGTCCGAGGAGGGGACGGCGTTTCGGACACGCTGCCTCGCTCCCCTTGGCTCCGAGAAGCTGTGTGCGGTCCGGAGGTCCCT
This sequence comes from Pseudopodoces humilis, assembly GCF_049639895.1. Lineage (NCBI taxonomy): Eukaryota > Metazoa > Chordata > Aves > Passeriformes > Paridae > Pseudopodoces > Pseudopodoces humilis. The sequence goes on from NC_142215.1 coordinate 3,695,627, forward strand.
GAAAGGGGAAAGCTGAAATGCAAACATGAGGGTGAATAATAAAATGATGTCAGTGGCAGCCAATCCGGAGGGCTGATGTCACACCCTGGCAGCACCAGCAGCCCCCTCTCGCCGCTTGTCCCTTCCTCGCCACCGGGAACTGCTGAGGAGCAAACCTTCTGAAGTTCATTATTTCAGAGTTAAATGCACATAAAACACGATCCATCACTCCTGCAGTCCATGCAATTCCGAAGTTTCCCAAGGCTGTGGTGCTGGGTGCTTGCAGCTCTTCCATGGAGAGCATGACAAGCCGGCAAAGTGATTTTCTTTGGGTTTTTTTTTCCTTTACAGCACTTACTGTTCTGACCTGTGTGTGCTGGGTAGGGTACATGTGTTTGTTACTTTTGATGTGTATTGTACACCATTCTTATTTCCATATTTATTTGTGTTATACATTTAAGTCATATTTTATATTAGCAAATCCCACAGATAAGCTCTAAATTACTCATGTTGTTTCTGTCTCCTCCTATCCACTTAGCAGGGGCTGTGTTGAGCATCGTGGTGGTTCGTGCTGTTGGAAGCTGTAAGAGCTGTTTATTATTTCTGAGTGAAATTTAATAGGTTTTCAAACTAGAGAGCTGAGGCACCCTTTCTGATATTCAAAACAATGACTGTATCTACAGTTTGAGGTAGATTTAAAAGAAATAAATCATTTTACTCTATGAGGTCATCGTTGATGCCAGGAAAGAAAGATATGAGCAAACAGATCTAGAACAAAAATCTATTTTTAGAGGGTAGACAAGGTCCTTTATTATAATTCGTAGTACTTCCTTCTTTTATTTTATTTTTGTTTTTCTCCAGAAGCATAATGGTGAGGAGGAGGATGGAAGGAGGAAGGAAGGCTGTAAGTTTTGTTAGACTTACCTGTACTTGGGATAAGGAGAAGATGTAGTGTCAGAGGTCTCTGATGGTTTTAGCTTTTCAGAGATAATGTTCTCCAGTCCAGGTACTGGAACTTCTTTCCTATTGTAGTCTACACTGGATTTCCCATAACTTGTACAAGAGATGTTTGATCAACTCCAAGGACAGCCATGTGACTCAGTTTGGCGTGCCTGAAATTGTCACTGGAATGAGAGCCAAGTGTGAGACTTGGGCAAGGTGGTGTTAAGTGTGTTTGGGATCCCTTCTGTGGGGCATGAGAAGATAGAAGGAGGTGTGTTGTCCTTACAAGCTGAGAAATGGTCAGACTAAAGCAGGTGATTCCTCCTGACCTGGGGCTCCCAAGCTGGAGCTGCTGCAGGCAGAGAGTGAAATAGGGGAGCAGCCTGAGTGTCCTGTACAACCAGTTCAGTTCATAACCCAAATTAAAGGTTTTTGTTTTCATAGTGTGTTATAAAAGCGATTTAATGTTTTGTAATTGTTTTCTTGGAGGAAAAAAAAAGGAAATTTATGTGAGCTTCAGTTAAAGATGTAGCTACTGTAATTCATCTCTGAAGGAGCTGGAATTCTTTTTAAATTCATGCAGCAGTCTAAGATACTGTATTATTGAGGAATCACACTGGAGCTATAAATCAAAAGGCATCTCTGAATTTATTTTCTTCATTGCCAGGTGTATGGAGAACTGTACCATTAGGCCAACAGGAGAAAAGATTTAAGATTTCAGTCCTTTTCACAGTTTTATTCTTTTCTTGTGAAGAATCCTGCTGTAATGACAGGCATTGACATAAAAATAAGATGCTTCAGAAAAATAATTAAAATAACATGATGCATTTAAGTTCATCTTGGGTGGTTTAGCAGCATTGATGCTGAGCTTAGGAAGATGATTCCCATATTTAACAGCTATCAATGTGTTCCAAAGCAGCAAAAGAGACAGTAAAATATTCCAGCCGATGGATGCCTGTTGGTGTGGATTATTTTATGTGCATAGAGATACAGAGTGTGGATTCCATGAAAATGGAATGAGCCAAGGGCATGTGAAGAGTTTCACATGAGATCAGCGGAGGAAGATGCTCTGAGAGGAACCATCACCACTGTTGATGATGGTTCAGTATGTTGTTCACTGTGCACTGTTCACACATTTCCTGTGCTCCTGGCAAACTTGGATTGTTGATTTAGGGCTTCTGTAACACAGGAGGTGAAGCCCAAACAGATCCTTTTCCCCTTTAAACAGGGAATTTACAGCTTTCTGTACTGGACAACTACTTGTTATAGGGCTTTATTGGAAATTAGCAACTAATTATTTTTTTCAATCTCAATTTATAGGGCATGTTTCATATGTGGTTTCCTAGAGGAGCATTTGTTAGTTGAAAGCAAAACCGGTAGAACTTAAGTGCTTCCATTAATAGCCTGTTTAATTCTGGAAAGGTCTTATATAGCTGAGTTGAAAACTGATGACTAGACATTAAGATCCTTTTCCTACCTGCAGCTGGCACTCCCATTATTTCCTGATGCATTAAAATGGTAAATTCTGTATTGTAACAAAAACTGAAGATATTTCTGGGGCTGAGTTTGCCAGCAGAATGACCATAGAATGGGTTATTTGATAAAGTGTGGTACAAAATAGCAGCAGCTTGTGTGGCCCAAGCACAATCAGTAAGTGTAGGTGTATCCTTGTTCCTTCTGCAGCTGTAAAAAGGGCACAGTTGGGATTGTTTATGGTAGAAATAGAAATAATGGCCTGACATAGGAGATTGCTCACCTCTGAAGTAAATCTGGTGGAATGGTAACATACTGAACTTGTACCACAAGGTCCTTTAATGCAGTTTTACGTTCCTGAGGTGGATTTGTGAGCCATGTGTGTTGGGAAGTGCATCAGCGATGCTCTTAAGTCTGCATTAAGTTCTAGACTTTTGAGTCCCATGTCAGGAATTTCTGAACTATTGCTGATGTGTTTGACTTGTGCTGACTTGCTTGATGGCCTGGTTCTCTTCTATTAGTTGTGTGGTGACTTGTGAAGATTTCCCACTGTAGCGCCAGGGCTGGAGGATGTGGTGATAACTCAGCTGGTGGTAGAGATGACTCCAGTTTTGTCAGATGGCTTGGACATTCTTCCTTCTCCACCCTCTGCACTTCCCCTTGAGCAGTCCCTTCTTTGCCAACAGGGTGCTTTGATAGAAGAACTGAGGTAGTGCTGAGATTTTTCTCTTCTTAAAACCTGGACTGGCATTTAAGAGGCTGAATGAAGGAACTGGGGGTTGAACTGTAGGTGGTTGGTTAGAAAATGTTGGCTGGCACTACTGGAGGAGCTGAAATCATACAGCTTCCCATCAGAGCCTTCTATTGCATGAACTTTAATTTTATATGCCAGTTATTTGACCAAAGCTGCATTCTGAGGTTGGACTCACTTTGAGTAAGCCGATACTAAGTTTAAATTGATAAACAGAGTTACCCAGAGGGCTTGGATCTGTTTTGTGCTCTTTGTTCTCTCCTTCCTCTTTCCCACTTCTCTGTTGTTGGTGGCTGAAGTGACATCCTTGGAGACATCCCCAGGGAGCTGCCCAACCCAAGCTCTCTGTGTCTTACCTGAGTGCTGCAGGATGGCTTGGCCTCCTTAGATTCCAAACAGTTGGAAAGAGCAGTGAGCAGGATTCTGGTGTAGCACTTTAGGATTCTTGCCTGTAGAGGGATGATGGCTGCCTTAATTCAGTTTGTTTCTTTAGGAAGTAGACTGAAGAATATTGGAGTGATTCTGTCCCAAGAGAGCATCATCCTAGTGACTCCAGGCTGTTTTGGAACATTTTGTGGCTTTTAAACCTTATAACATGTACCAGTTATAACCCGAAAAAAGGGTGGCTATATTGGCATTAGTCTATTGGAAAGTTTTTCCTGGATATGATCAAGCTGGAGACCAAAACCATTTCAAATGGACAAGAAATGAACATCAGGCTATTTACGATCTTAGCTCAGTGTTGATACTCTGTTTTCACCACCCTTTTTGGTGAAAAAATAGGTGTTTGTTGTTTTGATACAAGCTTTTGGTAATTTTGCGCTGTTGAGACTTTTAGCCATTTCATTTCTGACTGCACCTTCAGGGGAAAGCAGTCGTAGCCAATACCCTTCTTCTACATCCAGATGAATCTTCAAAGTACTAAGACTAACAAAATAATGTAGAAAACCATTTAAGTAGAATAAAAGTTTATGGAAGCAGCTTTTAAATGAACTGAAAAAGCAAGTGAGTGATCTGTACTCAGGATTTCCTAATGCATTTACACATGGGCCTTTATCAGCATGATCTGCCCTGGAATGATGGATTCTCACTCTGGGATGTGAATTCTGGGTATTTTTTGGCATTGGAGCCTGTTGAGTGTGAAGTAAAATCTGCTTTCATAAACTCAAATGGGAGTGTAGAATCTTGTGGCCAGTTTTGGATCGGAGAAATTCTTGTTTTGCAGAACTGTCTTGTTGTACGGTTTTTAGTAGGAGTACACAGGATGCAGTGGGGCATCAGGAGAGGTTCTTGAATTGAAGGCATAAACTGTACAATCTGCCTTCCATGTAGAGGTATTCACAATGTACAAGTCCACCTTATTTATGCAAATCTACCATGAAAGTTAGAAATTCATGAGTGGTCACATGGTGCAGGAGAGGTTTTTTTATTTGGAAATAATATCTTTAGATTTCTCTGAAATGTCACATGTTATGCCTTAGCTTAGACAGAATCTTTTAGATCGAGTCGTGAACTGTTGAGGAAAATGAGTTATTAATGGGAACACAAAATGGTAACACCAGTGTAGTGAGCAGTGGAGGTGAAATGTCTCTGGAGAGAAATGCAGCATCTCAAGGTAGAAAAACATTTTTTTAAAGAAGGCACTATTTCAAAGGCTTGGGGTTTTTGAAAACAATTTGGTGCCAAAAGCTTAACCTGTTTTTCATAAACACGGTTGCTGGTTGGAGCCAAAACAAACAATTAAGGTCCTTAAATGAACCGAAGTGAGGAATCATAGCTGCCCCAGCAGACTGCTAAAAATTGTAAGTGTGGCTACATGTGAGTCAGGGAGGACAGTCAGGAGCAGGGACCTGGGGATGGGCTGGGTTTCCTGGTCACTTCTTCCTTGGCTGCTTTTCTTGGAGGTGTACAGAAGAGATGTGAGTGCGGAATGGAGCTGGTCATACCCTAGCCTAGAAACCAAGGTGGCTGTAACTTGAGAGAAAAGCAAGGCCAGTAGAGATTGTGGGGCATGTGAGCCAAAGGTATTCCTGTGCTGAGTATTTTTATTCACTACCTTTGCTCTCTCCTTTTTCCCTCCTGCATTACCTCTTGCCGAAGGTTTCATTTACCTAGAGCAGTACCTGTGTCACAGCTCAGCCTCTGCCTGGCTGGGCTGACACTCACTGAGCTTTGGAAAACGTCCCCACTTCCCATGGCCTTTGGAGCTGAGCAGCTCTCTGCTGGGGGATGGATGCTTCTGAGGTGTGAGGGAACTTGTGCGCAGAGAGGGACATCAGGACAGTCAGGAGGAGCTGGATGTGTCTCCACTCTGAGCACGCAGTGGCTGCGCGATGCAATCACAACATGTTATTTTCAGCAGTTTTAAAAGCAACCCTCCCATACCACCTTCCAGAATACTATTATTATTACAGATTTTGTGGAATGGGTTTGGAGCATTGGGAAGGCTCTGGCATGTGCGGGGATCTTGGGCAAGGCTGACTATGCTTGTGCTTTGGTTTTCTTTTTTAAACCGCCTTTATAAAGACCTACAGGAAAAATCCAAGTGTTCTGCTTGACTGTAGAATTGCAGATACTGGTTGAGAGATGCACTGCATGGTCTTCAAATAGCCTCAGCTATCCAAAAAACTGGAATTTCTGGAGCAATACCATTGTTAACCATCATAGCAATTTAATTTAATCTGTTTTTTGAACATTTTTGCTTGGGAATTAGTTCAAATCTATTCCAGAAAGCAGAGGACTGAATTATAACAAGATCACTTTCTTGTGGACAAATATTCTTATTTGGAGAGACACTGTGTTGTGGCAGCATTTCACTTAACCTAAGTATTCCTTCCCTAGCAGGTTAGAGAACCTGGCAGGGAGGGTTAAGCTTTAGAAAGCTGTAAGAATGCAGTTTTCTCATATGTTTCTGTATAATCACAACTGTGGAAAGGACAGACAGAGGTGAAGATTATTCACAACCATAAAATGAAATGGAGTTTGAAGTTAATTTTAAATTTACCTACATAAACAATCCACGGGTGGTACATTTTTGTTCCTCCTTTTAACTGTGTCTGTGATAGAAGTGTCAAATGGTGCATTATTTATGAGCTGTCGTAGATAACTGGGTTTCTGCATGACACACTCACCTCATAAATGCCTTCATGGAGAAGGAATAGTTGGTGTGTCTCATTTTCCAGTCCTCCAACTCCACAGCCATACCCTGGTTATCTGAGGGACTTTGGGGCAGCCTTCGGCAGTCCGGAGATTTTTGCCAAGAGAACTTTCAGGAAGTACTCGGAGAGAGATCAGCTGGATGTGTGCTCAGTTCACTATAAACAAAATATTTGTCCTTAAACATAAACCAAAAAGGAAATGAAGCAAAGAGATGTTAGTAATCCTCCTTAAGGACTGTAAGTGTTAATTCTTTAAAAAAATAAAAAATCTCTGCCTGTTAAAATGCTTTTCTGGTTAATGCAGAGTTTTTTTCAAAGGCAATAGAATTCCTGTCTCCTACAGAGATACTTGCTGGTTGTTGGAATGGCATGGCTCTTGCATTTTTAACATTTCCTCAAATTTAGTAGCTAAATCACAGCTTCAGGACCTACATATCACTGGAGAAATTGCTTGAAGAGAGTGGGTGAAGGACTCCGGGATGGTGGAACAGGGACAATCTTAAACAGGATTTGAGCAGGGCTGCCCAAGAGCTGCACACGGCCAGTGCCTGTCTCCTGCTCAGCAAGACTAAGGAATTCTGGCCTGATCTGCAGGTGGGTCCTAGAGGTTCCTTTAGCAGGAGGTGGCCATGGTCCTGGTGAGCTGCATGTTTGTGTTAAAACTAAACCTTGAATTTAGTCATTGTAAAGAACCTGTGGCCTTGGACTGGGACTTCAGCTAACGTGGGAACTCTACTGACACACTTGCTGTGTTGGGTTTTTCTGTGTGTATAGTCTCACCAAACATCAACAAGGTTTTCTTGTTGAAACCAATAAGAACTCAAATCTGCTTTTGTAAATGTTCCCTGTTGCAATAGCCAAGTGATTGAACCTTTTTTAATAGTTTCAGTGAGGAGAAGTCAGATGTGAGAACTACGGAGAGCAGTGATTTAGTAAAGTACTTTTAACTGAAGGAGAATAAACCTCGATAAGTGGAGGTAAATCTCAAATACTTAAAGGCACTTGGACAGAGCTTTTAACTAGCTGTTGCATGAGTAAATATTGTGCAGGCAGAAACTGAAATTAATATCAATGTGAATTACATGTTGGGCAGCTTCTGCAGTGTAGACTCACAAAATATCCTGTTTCCTTTCTTGTCACCCCAAACCAAGAGATGTTGCCCTGGTTGTAGGGGTAGAGCCCTGTGAGGAACAGAGGGATATTTGGCAGAGCACAAACAAATTCTTTAAATACTTGAGAACTTTTTTGGAAAGCAGCTTTGAATCTTTGTTATCGCTTTGTTGCCGAAATAAATGTTAGGCTCCCTAGCAGGCAGAAACAAATCATGAGCCTAATGCTGGACTTTGTGCAGCCATGGCTGTAGTAGGTGGGGATTCTTTTTCCTCTCCAAAGGAAGGGCTTCTCTTTTTGTTTTTGGCTTTTGGCACGCGTTACCAAAATATTTGCAGTGCAGTAACATGTATTTTTTCATCTGGAAAGTGGGAAATAAAACATATTTGTTCCTATGTGTAAATACTCTTTCCCCACAAAAAACAATGTTTGCTTTGTAAATCCAGCCTGCTTCTCCCCTCTGAGTGTGAATTCCTGTGAGCTCTGTTTCAGAGAGCAGGCACGTGCACTTCCAGGTTATCACTGAAATAAAGGGGCCTCACAGCTCTTCCCTTCACGTTTGTAGGAATAGGTAAGACTTCTTAAAGGAAGGACCCTTTAAAGTGGTGGTTAAAGTGACCTTCTTAGGAAATGCCATTCGTGCCAGAGCACATAACCTTCCTCCCCATCTCTTCCCCTGCATAGGAGGGATTGTGGGATACAAAGCAGCCTGGGAAAGGGAATGCACATTCTTCTGTACAAAGGAAGCTCAGAACCTCATGGTATATACATAGGTCTCTCTGTCTTCCCCCTTAAAAATGTTTTTCTTTACCCTGTAATCAGAGGAATTTTTCCTTATTAATTTTCCTTTGGGTGGGGAGAAAAGGGAAGGATCTATTGTTGGGCTGGAAGTTGCTGCCGGGGGCGACAATTGGGCTATTGTTGGGCTGTAATTCTAGTCCGGGGGCTCCGAGGGGAGGTGGAAAGGAGGAAGAGGAATATGAACAAACTCAATATTAACTCTGTAATGAACTCCTGTTGTTTACCTGAGCCAGGATAGCCAGAGGTTTGGTTTTATTTTTCCTGAAGGCTGAAGAAACGAAGTGTTATTACCACTGGTGATGCTGCTCTCCAGTGAGCATCTGGGAGAGAGGGAAGAAGGGAACTTTTTTCCCCTCCAGCTGAGGACATGAGTTATTTTTCTTTAGCCCAAATCAAAACTGTTAGTTGAAGGCAGAAACAGGCCTCAGGAAATGCTGTTTCTTCTGGCAGCAAGAGACAAAGATCCTTGTTCTTTAGACCAGCCTCTGTATAGTTCAGAACAATAATAATTTTTTAAAATGTCTGATAAAGAACAAGTACTTATTATCATAATGTGTTAACAGAGCTATAATTAAGATTGTTCTTGTCACTTTTTTTTAATATTCCATCTTTCTTTGGGAGTTCTTAATTGTTGAAAAAAATTAGTGTGTATTTACATTTGTCAAAAAGAGGTTTGGGGACCAAATGTTTTAGAGCAGCACTGTTTGCTTTTCTGGGCTCTTACCATGAATAAAAGAGAGAGACACTGAGAAAGGAATGAAAAGATCTTGGGGATTAACTCAGGTGTTGCTCAGGCTCCATTCAGAAGAGGAAGCAGCCACTTCACCCCTGGCTTCTTAAAGACTTACTGCCTTCCTGATGTTTCTGATCTCCCCAAATATCCTGGGATTGCTTTGGTATCACTCCCCTCACTCCTAGGACATGCTGTCAAGGCATTAATACCACCAAACTGGAATACGTGCTTCTGTTTTGAAAGAGATTGACTCCTTTTGAAGTTAGATAACCTCTTTTATTATTTTGATTACAGCTAGAAATGTTCATCCTTCTTCATTTTTTTATTTTATTACACTGTATTGATCTTGAGTGCTGCCTGCTTCTAAATGCTGGTGTTCCCCTGGACTTTGATCCCTTGATGGAGAAGTCTTGCTCCAATAAAGACTTAAATATTCAGTTTTCATTAAATCTGTGATTTCATCCTCAGTGAGACATGAGATTTTAGGGCTGTTTTCACCTGTGGCCCTGCCAGCTGACAGTGCTGGGCAAGGAGGGACCTGGAGGTACCTGAGCTTCGTTTGCCTTTGACAGCTCTCTGCCTGCCCAAAGTAGGGAAAGTTGTCATTAATGATCTTAATTTTTATGAGCATTTGAGATTTAAAATGTTTACTCCATGTTGTCGGTTGTAGAGCCTTTGTATTTAAAATAAATAATCTTGTTTTAAATTAGTGTTTCCTGGAGGAAGCTATCTGGCTATTGTAAAGTGCTCTGTCAACAGAGCTGCATCCTCATACCAGCAGAAGAGGAAGGATCTCATGTCGATAGTGCTTGGAAGAGCTGACACAGAAAAAATTCCCATGGACAAGGCTTTGTGCTTCCTACTTTTTTTGCACAGATGGGTCTCTTTGTTTTCGATTAAACATTAATCAAAAATCAATTTCTGACTCCATGTAAGTGGTATTAGATAAGTCTCTGTTTATCCACGGTAAATAAAAACATTGTTTGAACATGAACAAACAACAGTTCTGGTTTGGTTTGAGTTTCAAAGTAGATGGGGAGGGATAGAAAATTGTAATTAAAATTGCAGATTTCATAATTGAATGTGTTCTTTTTTAATGAGAACATTTCGTTTAACTGTAGCGGGATTAAAAAAACCATAATTGAAGTAAACATCTGAATGTTTTGCAGAAGAACATGAAAATAGGATTTGAGAATCCTTCAGTAGAAGAAGGTGATCTTATGAGTAGAGAGGAGATTTGAGGAGGTGAGGTGTAACCTTGAGGATATCGGTCAGTTTGGGAAACCCACAAGATTTTGGGGTCTGAATACTCTGATTTGCTTCAAAAGCAGAATTAATTTCTGTACATTAACAGTTTCTCTGGGTATGTGGAGGAGCAGTCCAGTTATTCGTAGGAATTAAATGTGGGTTTAAGCATTTTACTTGCAATTACTCTGACAGTAACTGGTTTTTAATTTTGGTTTTTTCTCCAGGCTGAAGTACTGAAGACAAGTCTTTGTTTTTATGCATGTGTGAATAGTTCTGGGTTTTTGTCATGCTGCTTTGTGCCTTTTCTAGTTTCCTTCCATCCTTTTTGAGCTGAAGGGCTCAGAGTTGCAGTCTGTATTTGAGATGTGAGCAACCTGCACTTTTACAGTGTTAGAATGATTTTTTTTTTTCCAAGTATTTCAACAAAGTATCTGCAATTCAAAGTCCTCCCTGGGGTGGATTTTGGTGAGGTCCCAAAGGGAGGATGCAACTGTGGGAAGGATGAGGAGAGGTGTTCTGAGGGGCCTCAGCACTGCCACTTCCTGTTATGCGACAGAAAATGCTGGATGGAGCATTTGTTTTGCATGAATGATGTAGTAGTTGGAAAAACTTTTTGGCCAGCTTTGACATGTTCTGTTTGTTAGTTTTGTTTGCACCCAGAGTGCAGGGAAGAGGATTGAATTAAGCTTTAGCATCCTCTCAGTTATTGGGCCAAATGCCACTACTTTCGCTGCCAATACAGCCTACAGAAGATGTGTAGGCATGGAGAGTGTGGGAGTTTCAGAATACACAGCATCTTTTAATTGACACGGGATTTGTAAAGTGCAGCTTGTATAACTGGTGATACCTAATCTCCCTTGTCCCTTCCAAGAGGCACGTTGATGATCCATATGCTTGATGGAGGTGTTGCTTTGTCTACGGGAGATAAGAACTGCATAGCTGATCAGAGATGTCTTGCCTCTGATTTGCCTGCAGGCATGCACATCTAAGCCATAAATTCTGAATATTCTCTTGCTGAAATGACTGTTTTATTTTTTAAGTTTTTTAAAGAAGTTTTCCTCTTGCAAAGGGAGACTTTCTCCCCCTTTAAAAGGGAAGAAAGGAGGAGGTGTGGGGATGAGGAAGGGAGCTGCACTGTTCGGTGTGGGGTGCATAATGAAAGGTTGCCCCTCAAAGTCAGGTGCTGGCTGTTGCTGGCAATCAGGTGGATGCAGGAAACACTGCTTTTGCAGGTATTTTGTTACTTGCTACAATGTTACTCCTCCCGAGTGATTCTAACCTTTCCCGATCCCCAGGAATTGTCATCCTGATTTCCCAAGGTTCCTTGTGTAGGAACCTGTTAGGACAGCGGCTACAGTGGCTTTGGCCTTGGGGAATGGAAGGTGATGGCTCACACAGAGCATGCTGTGGGGACTCAGGACAGTGTCTCTGGGAAACAGGAGATACCTGAATCATGGAGCCATTTAGGTTGGAAAAGAGCTTTAAGGTTGTTGAATCCAGCCGTAAATGGAACACTGCCAAGCTGAGCAAAAGTCAGGCGTAAGCAGCTGAAAGTGAGTTTTCAGAGAATGTATGTCCAGCAGAGCAGAGGAAACTGGGAGAGGGAAGAAAGGAGAATGATCCATAAATATTTTATTACTAGGTATAGAAACAAGGTGTGCTGACATCTGTTTTTCTTTCCCAGTGCAGCTGTTGCTGTGTACTGTCTGTGGAATAGCTTCAGCCTTCCTGGTGGCACTGTCCTCCTTAAAAATCAAATCAAGCACACACAAAACCCCCACAACACAGAGGAAGTGCAAACTGTACTAAGCCTACTGACAGTAAGCTACCTGTTGTTACCTGTTACTAAGACTGCTTTTCACTGGAGCCTCTGCATTCCAGGCTCAGATTCTCTGCTCTGGGGGGTTTGGGGCATCCACTGTGGTCAGTGCAGCAGCTTGGAGCCTTGGGCTTTTTTGGTCAAGATCCTGAAGTTGCTACCTAATTTTAAGCACAGGTAAAACCATAAAATTGAATGTAGGTTCTTCACAGTCTTCAAGTCAGCCCAGGGTTTTCTTGACATCGCTGCATCAGGAATTTAATGGCAAGACATGAAAGTGGGTACTGGGTGGATTGCAGTTCCTGCTTACTTTGCAGATGCTTTTACAGCAGGTCTTTTGTCCCTCCTCCTAAGCTCTTCTGTTTTGAGTCTCAGCATTCTGACAATCCCCATGTCTCTTTATTTTCTGCTGTGTATTTGGACAAAAGAATCAGTAGTGAGGAGCTGGACCCACACCTGAGAGCGTTTTCTCCCTCCCTGCACCACCCCCTCTCTCTTTTTTTTAAATCCACAGATTTTGCGTGTTGTGAAAGGGTTCAGTGTGGTTATTATCTTTAGAGAATATGGAAACAAAATGTCAATGATGTTTCATTTAAATTTGTATTTAAATTAGTGTTTCTTGATGGGTGATATGTCGGCAGTGGTGGTAGGGATGTCTGCATACAGCTGTGTAAAAATTAGGGAATGCTGTGTTCTGGAGGAGTAAATTGAGGCCCAAGTTGTGCTCCCTTATGATGCTCTGTGTTGCTGTTGTCTGTAGAATGGTGAGTTTTTCGATTAGTGTAGGTGTGCAGTGATAGCAAGGACAACTTTGCACTGTAATCTGATTTTTAGATTTACTTCAGTTTTTATTTACTCTTGCTGCACTTTTCCCTTTTTTTGCTTTCAACATTTCCTACGATGCAGGCTGCTTTTAGAACATGATGCTGAAACCATTGTGTCTAAAATACTCCAAACGTTTTCAGAGCTGGGTGGTTCCAGCCCCACACAACTCTGTGCCTCCCAAAAATAGTCACCTGAAGGGAAAGACAGAGGCTGAAATGGAGCTGCTGAGCCTCGGCCTGCCCTGGGCTGTGCTCACATTCCTCCAGCAGGGCCTGGGCCTCTTCTGAAAGCAACCTTTCAGCTCATGGAGCTGCATTGTGTAAACATCTTCAGCAATAATTTATTCTCTTGAAAGAGGCCAAACTAATCCCCCCATCCTGGTTAGAGCTGCCTTAGATGTTACTCTGAGCCGCACGTTTTCTGTCTTGCAACAAGTGTGACATCACTTGAATCTAGCAACAGAATGTGGTCAAATAGCATTTTTAACAAATTTTAAAATCCTCCCCTGTGGGGTGGATTTATTGGGAATGTTCTTCCTTCATCTGTATGTTATCAAGCTAAATACCAAGCATTGGTTTTGCTAGAATGTTTCTATATGTGTAGAAACATCCGTGGCTGATTTGAGTGCATTGATATTTCCCTCCCCATGTTGTTTTCTGTTTTGGCAAAAAAAGCAAATGTTTGTAAAAGGGGGAGAAAGATTTTTATAGTCTACTTGTGTAGAAAAGAAGTAAAATTATTTTCTGAATTTCAGAGCATTCATGAAATCAGTTTGTCATAAACAAACTCATAAAATCCTCTGGAGAAACATATGACTTTGATTTCATTTTTTTTTTTCCTCTTATAGGAGCAGCATTCTTAACTTTTGCCTTACATTTTTTTTAGCGCAGCCTGAGACGCCCCATGTTGTTTTTGTCCTGTAATAGCACTCGCTCCAGCACGGACATGGCATCTTTGGGGTTTACCTCTGTCTCCAGCCCCTGGGAGGTTGTTTACTACTTTCAGCCTGGAATAACAGGCCAGTCCCAGGGATCCTCCCTGGGGAGCAGGATTATTGGCATCTGCCAAAATACCACCTCTGTTCTGGGCCGGGCGGCGGCGGGATGCTGCCATCGGGGATGTTGGGATGGGGGTACGGTGACCGTGGGGCAGCGGGATGCTGCGTTCCCGTGGGGATGCTGCGGTGGGATGCAGGATGCTGCTGAGCTGCGGGGCAGGCACAGCCCCCGGCGTGTGAGCTCAGCCCATGGCTCCTCTCAGGGCGGGAGGAAACAGTGAGACCCTTTTCAAGAGCGAGGTGTGTTGGAGCCTATATTTGGATGCTGCGCCTCTTCTAAATTTGGTTTTCTCCTCATTAATACAGGAGCTGTTTCAATCGCCCTGTAGGGAAATACATGGGGTTGCTGTAGGGTGGGTTATTCTGGGGGGGATTTTTCCACCCTTTATGAAAGGCTGAGGTCTATTCGGAGGGCTGGAGGCGAGGGAAGGTGGAGGAAGGGGCGGAGGGGAGGGTCTGCTGCTCTGAGCTCCTTTGTGTGGTAGCCCTGCGCTCTCCGCTCGCCTCCCCCGCCGGCTGCGGAGGGGGCACCGCGGCGGGGCCGCTGCTCTGCCCGCTCATGAGGGCACCGGGGAAGGGGCACCGCGGCGGGGCCGCTGCTCTGCCTGCTCATGAGGGCACCGGGGAGGGTGCACCGCGGCGAGGCCTCTCCTCCGCCTGCTCATGAGGGCACCGGGGAAGGGGCACCGCGGCGGGGCCGCTGTTCTGCCTGCTCATGAGGGCACCGGGGAGGCGGGCACGGCTGCGGAGGGAGCACTGGTTCTGCCTTGCCGGGGAATCCAGATAATGGTATTAACATCTCCCTTTCCTCGGCAAAGACAGCCTTCGGGCTTTCTGCAGGGAGCTGCTTGTCCCAGTCTCGGGGGAGTGTGGAGAAGGAAGCGTGGCCGCGTCGTGTTAAAATAAGCGGATTTGTACCTTTTGCCGTGACCTGAACCAGGTTTCCCCAATTGCAGCAGCACGAAGAGCTCGCAGTGGGTGTGATGGAGGAGTAGTGGATGGGGATTACTCGTGTCGGGGCTGCTGGCAGCCGTGGAGCGGAGCCGTGCGTGGGAGCGGACGGCAAAGGCAGCCGGGCTGCCACGCTGTCACTCCGTGCTGGGACACTGTGCTGGCCCTGTCACACGCCTGCAGACCTGCTCGAGGTGTTTGTGACCCAGCCCTGTCTGGTAGGGTTACAGGGATGGGGACAGCCATGGATGTATCGGTCAGGGAGGCCGGAGGGCCTGGTGGTTTGTTCTGCCGTGTCCGGGTGGCCTGGGCTGCTGCTCGCGTCCAGCATTGCTGCAGTGACCAGCAGAGCCTCCACATCCGTGTGGCTGATGATCCTCAATAATTCCAGGCGTGGCAGCATCCCCAAGAGTGGCTGCATCCTGCCCTGACTTAGGGACATAATTTACTGGTGGCCTTGGCATCATTGCGTTAATGGTTGGACTCTATCTTAGGTATCTTTTCCAGCATAAACAACTCTGTCTTTTAGGTACCTCTTTGCAGGTCCTGGGCCTCCACAAAATGTGTAAAAGTACAAGTCCATCAGGTTCTTGAAATAAAAGAATAAAGGACTCTGGGTACTAAGCTTAAAAGTCCAGACAACCCAAGGAAATACAACAAAATTGAATTAGTTGCAGGAATTAATTAATTTTTTCTAACTCCTGCTATTAATCATTTAAATGACCTGGGATGGAAATTACAATTATAATAGTTATGTTTTGCTGTATTTCAGGGTACTCTGCACTCCAATAATTTGACCTAGTTTATTGGTGGTTTTAATTCCACTCTCTCATTTTGAGCCCTTTATTCTCGTTAACAGCTTCGTCAAGTCTTCTAAATATTTTACTGTCTGCTCCATTCCAGGGTCAAATGGGACAAGCATTAACTTCTGGCTAGAGAAAAGCTGTGTTGAAAACTAGTGCTAGTGAAATCCCTTAATGGAACAGATGCATCTGACCTGAAAAATTACATGTATGCTCCAAAATTTACTTCCCCCCTCCTTCTCCAAGAGTAACTATTAAAAGACTTTTCTGCTGCAAAAAATCCCTTGCCCATTTCCTTAGACCATTCAAGTTTCCAAACCCCATAGCTAAACACCTTTCCATATATATTTGCTCAAGTAAGGGCTTTTTTCCCCTGCTTTACTCTTCTAGTAGTCTTCGGTAGTGAAGATTAATTTCACAACTAGGATTTGCTTTTCAAAATACAATGTTTGCCTTTTGTGAAACTTGTGTGGTGTTCCTGTTGGAATTATTTGTTCGCTTTGAATTTTATCATGTTGCAGAAACGATGCACGTGCTCCAGGGAAAGCAGCAGATTTCAGAGGCAACATGTGTATGGAGAAATCTTGCTTTGTTGTGATAGCTCTCATTTCTAGGACAGATGTACTTAACTATTTTTTTCTAATTAAATTCAAACCATGAGTAGTGCGAGGTGGCAGTTTACCAGTGGCTTTTGAAATGTGTTTTTCTGTGAGGAGCGAAACGTGTGGCTTAGAGCAGCAGGCAGGGTATGAAGAGTTCCTTCACGTGTTTATCGAGGACCAAACCTGACAGAAGCTTAGAGAGAAGCTGAAGAATTATGTTAGTGTTTATCCCTTTGACTGGTGCTCTAATATATTTTGTAGCAGATCTCTTCAAATATATGAAGTATTGTGGAGCTGATAAAATCCTTCTGAGGAATTGGGCCCAACTTGTAAGAAGTGTAGCAATTAATATTTCTACCTAGTGAATTTCGTTAGCACTATTTTATCAGCAAGGTTAATCTCCTGACTTCCCAAGCTCTCTTCTGGTTAAAGAATATAGGCATGTCATTTCTTCTTTCACCAGAAAAATGGTTTTCTTGTGCTATATGGTGCCTGTATATACAGCATCACATTTCTTCAATGATTGTGAAGAGGCACAGTGTTATTCTGTGGTCATATTTCTGGCTTTCAAAATCAAGAGTAAAAGTTTTGCAGAAAATAATTTCTGTTCAATTATCTCTTATTCTTGTGCAAAAATAGAGCATTTCCACCCCAGGTAACGATCCTAATCGCCATAGTTTCTAAACCAAAATTTTTACTTTTGAGAAGTCAGAAGTCTAGTACTGCTTAAAAAAAGTTAAAGAAAATCTTAAATATGTTTTCTGCTTTGTCTTACTGAACTGTATGGGCTGATAGGCTTCCTGCTCCCTTCAGAGCTCAGCAGACTTGGGGTTTTGTGAGCTTGGGAATGAGTCCTTTTACCTGTGCAGGCTCCAGGCTGTGACCTGCGTCTTCAGGTTTATTGTTTCTTCACTGTGCCAGAAAGGGGAAAAGTCACGTCACTCCCCAGCTGATGTTTGTTCCTAGCTGGTGAGACAACCCAAGTGAAGCAAATGCAAACTTTGAGAGTACTGGAATAGCTGTTTCCTGCACCTCTTCGGGTTTTTGGCCCAGAGCAGGAGGCCACAGTACCTGATGCTCCTGCATCACACACAGGGACCTGGGCTGCCCAGGTGATTTCAGAAACAAAGCCAAACACCTGAAGTCCATCACCTCAAGATCAGCTCTGAAAGGCGTTAGGATAAATTATTATTCAGTGCATTTAAGATAAGAGTGCATCTAGAGCCCATGGGATTTGCTACCTGGATCTTCAAATTGATGGGCTGTCTGTTCAGTGAAAGAAACAACCACCAAGGGGTGATGGATGGGGGATGGCCTTTGCAGCAAATCACAACAGGGTGGGAAATGAGGGGTGGATGTGAATGACTGATAAGTAAGACTTATTGTAAGGATCTTAAAAATAAAGGAACAATCCGAGAGCAGCTCCAACGCACAGGAATTCAGGATGTCTCACTTGTGGCTGTGCTGAAATCTCTATTGCAGCTCTTCTTTTTATATCCTTTGTCCTTTGAAATACTTCGCTCTTAGGGCTGGGCTCTTATTTATTTATTTCTTCCGCTCGGCAGCTGCAGTGCTCAGACTGGGAGGCTGAGATGCTCACAATGCGCTGCCTGCTGCCAAGAAAGGAGGTATTTGCATTCATTTTCACTTTCTTATTCTGAATACAGAAAACAAATAACCCCCCCACGATCCTACTGAGTCATGTCTCCCCTGAACTGTAAATACCTGTGCAGATACATGATTTGGGGGATTTAGGGGGGATGTAGTACCATCCACTGGTTTACCAGGCAGGTAATAGGAGTGTCTCTATCCAGTGAACAAAGAAGTCTTCTAGTAATCCAGAATAACCATATTAAAAAAAAAAGTGTAAAAAATATCAGTAATAGGTTTTATAGCAGTTATTTAACAGATTTGAAGCCTGATACTTTATTCATATTACTTTTTCTGAATTATTTTCTTTTTTTTTTCCCCTCAAAATTGCAAGTTGTTCATACTGATCCTGTCAGGAGTACTCAGCGCTCAAAAGAAGCAAATTGTTCCCAATTTTCACTCTTTAAGTAATTCTGACAATGATGCAAAGAAGAGAAATGAGACTTTTTTTTTTTAATTCTGAGCAGTGCAGCTTTTGAGGTGCAGAGCTGGGTGTTGGAGTGACTCCCATATGGATTGGGGGCGTTGAGGATACGAGTGGGAGGCCGTGCCGTGCCTCTCGCTCCCTCTCACTGGCAGTCTTACGAGTGGGAAACAAATGGGATCGTAACCTTTCTGAATGTGGAGCTTGGGATGTGCTGACTGGATTATGAAGGCAGCAATTTAACTAAAGGGACATAATTTAACATAATTTAAGGGCGGAGGCTCGGAGAAGTCTAGAGATTGAAACTCCAGATTTTTATATTGTGACATATTGACTAAAACAGATACAAAAAATAATCCTATTGCTACGACATTTGTTTTTGTGTGTCTGCTCAGGTTTTAAAAAGCCTCTTGTTATGAGCACAGCATAGAAATCCACTGTGCCATCTTTTTCTAATGCATTAAATGATCTATAATGTGTTTCTTTTGTGGTGAAACCCCACAGCCTCAGCATGATGAGCGTACATGTGTATTTGTTTAATTCAACATGTTTTCATCTCTCAGTACTGGAAATAGGACATTTTAGTTCTCCAGTCACCGCTGCAGCAAACCAGTGTGTTGTGTGCAGTTCATGCTTGGTTTTTCTTTTCCACCTGAAACATCGGTGTGAAAAATCAGAGAGCTAAAGGGAAATCCCAGTCTGCTGCTGGTACTTGTTTAGAAATATCAAATAACCTCCAGTGTGGGGTTTTTATCTCGCTGTCTTTGTGGTGAGAGTGGTAGAGAAAAGGCATGTGAAAGCCTGTGACAGTGTAGCCTGTAGCAGCTTTGCAGATTGATTCAGATGTTCCATTCAGAGCAGAGATTTGATACACAGTAATGAAATCAAACGGCTTAAAATCATCTTCTATTGATTTTTATGAAGAGAAATCTATACCTGCAGAATCAGACTGGGGTTGTGATAGAGCTCTGCCTTTAAATTTTTCTTTGTTTTGTGCATGTGAGCTTTTACAGGAGATTTTTTCCCTGCACTTTGAATGGCTGCTGCTCCTGCTTTCCTTGAATTTGAAGCCTGGAGCCAAGAGTTGCGTGCCGAAATGCCGCGGCGTAGGAACGCTCCGTGCACGGGCTGCATGTGCCGAGTTGGGAAGGGATATTTTTATGGAGCTGTGGCTGGGGCTGCTGTGGCTGTCCCTGCCTGTGGAGTGGTCCCGTGGGGCAGCGCCTCGTGATGCTGCTCCAGACTCATAAACAAACCATCACGTGGGTGTGCAATCCTGCGGAGCAGCGTGCGGGCACGGATAGACAGCCCCAGCATTATCCTTATTGGATTCCCTGCCGCGCTGGGGCTGATTTGAATGTTTTGGAATGAGTGGTGAATGAAACAACACAGGGCGCTTTTTTTCCTCTTCCCTTCTTTTCCTGTTTATTTTTTGTCTCTTTTCAGTTGTGGGATTTAGGATGCACAAAGAGTCATTGAACCTGTAAGAAGCCTCTCTAATGCAGGTGTTTGCAGTGCAGCCTGGTCCTCTTTGTTGACAAAAATGCACTAACACGAGCAAGCACCACACACCTACAGTCATGTGAGAAGGTGTAGAATTGCAGATAAAGTAATGATTATACTTGAGGATTTAAAAATTTTGTTCTGTGCATTTTTATTTTTTTTTTTTCCTATTTAACCAATAGAGCTTTTATTAAAAATGGATTTCTCTGGCATGTAGTTACTTAGACCCACTTTGTGCCCTGTGGAAGTCACAGTGCTCTGGAACGTGATGTGATTCTTTAGACTGATCTGCTGAGCCTTGATTTGGAATGATTAGACTTCAAAAGCATTTAGCTCCAAATGTGATTGTAGCTCAATTATTGAGTCTTTTGATTGACAGCATGCACATTACAAATGAGTAGGATGCTGTCCATGAAACAATATACACTGCTGGACTTCGCTAAGAAAATAACTTGGATCATGAGATTAGACTTAGAGCTGCTGAATACTTCTTAGTTGTGATCTTCATCCTTAGATACGGGGGCTCAGCTGTAATTTGTTGGATGCTTGTCAACATTGTTGTTTTATCCAGGTAACCCTGACTTATATCAACAAAAACTAGATTCACATGTGCATCAACTTTGTAGCTTCTGGTTCCTGATAGGGTTTTCCGTAGGCTATGTGGATGTTTGGGAGTACCAGATTCATGAGGATACTTTTCTAATGCTTTGTAGGTAATAGCTCACAAAGTTGCATTTTTAGTAGTCTGGATAGGAGCGAGGCTTGAGGAGTGATTTAAGAGCTCAAGGAAGAGCCTGCAGAGTGTGCAAGCTCCGGAAGGATAATTTAGGCTAACAGGGGATCAGGGGAAAAGCTAATGTAGAGCAGGAGATGGCAGAATGAACAGAATTCATCTGTTCAGGGAAGAGAAAGACATGAGCAAAGCTGTGCTCATGCAGGTGAGGTGAAATCTGAGGGAATGAGAAGCTGGCCAGAGGGGCTTGTGGCCTTGTAGAGTTTATTTTAAGTGTAACTTGGCAGATTTCGAACTGCATTTAAAAAGATTCTGGTTTCCACAGACATTGCTATTAAGTTATTTGTTCTGAGCCTGTTTGGTTTTTGTTACCCATTGCACCAAGAGCCACAAAATGCTTTTTAAATTGTCTTTTCTCAAAGACAGTGCTCAGGAACACATTGACCTGATAATGTCATTCTCTAAATGATAGTTTTTAAGGCAGACACATTTGTTAATCTTAAAAAAGGCAGTTTGGAGCAATCTCCCAGGTTCAGATGCAGATGGTTTGGACCGTGTCCCAAGCTGTGCAGCTGTGGGCAGCTCATGGAGTCTTCAGGTTCCATCTTCGTGCCATGGGTGAAATCCTGTCACATCCCCACTGGTGTGTTGTTAAATCCAGCTGTGACTGCAGGGTACTGGGGCTGTTGGTGGCTGAGAAAATCCAGTTGCGATTGACATTGGTTTTGTAGTAGAGTTTCCATCAAACGTTTGTCAGTCAAGTGGGGACCAAAGACAAAAAGATGGGAGTTTTGTGTGGCTGGAAGTGGCTGAAGTCTGTCCATGTGTGTCTGTCCCTCAGTGGAAGAAGTCACCATCTCTCCCCAGTGAGCAAGACAAGAATTAGATTAACTTTTCTCAAGTGACAAATTTGGCAGTGTATGTCTTAAAAACAATTGTTGACATAAAGTTAGTTCAGAGACACTTAATGGTGCAAGTGTGTAAACTTCCCCAGGTGACACCATCTGCATATTTGATTAAAAAACCCAGAATGACAAAATAAAGAAAACAATGTATTTTAAAAAGTGAAATTAATTTTTAAAGCTATTTGGTTTATTAATTAGAAAACCTCCAAAAATCAAAAGGTCCTTGAGCTAAAATATCTAAGAAACCTTTGGAGAAAATACTTCGTGCGTATTTCCTTTTAAGAATCCCACAATTCTGCTTTACATTCTTTACCCTACTGTAGTTTATAATGAGACTTTCAGCTGAACTTTACTGTTAAGTGATGTGGTGCTGACTTTTCTGGATCAAGTAAGTCCTGTGAGGAGCACTGAGAGAGCTGGGGGTGTTCAGCCTGGATAAAAGGAGGCTCAGGGGCAGCCTTATCGCTCTCTACAGCTCCCTGGCACGAGGGAGTCGGGCTCTTGTCTCAGGCAGCCAGCAACAGGACAGGAGAAATGGCATCAAATTGTGCCAGGAGGGGTTCAGCTTGGACATGAGGGAGAATTTCTTCCCTGAGAGACTAGTCAGGAAGGGGCTGCGCAGAGAGGTGGTGGAGTCCCTATCCCTGGTGGTGTTCCGAAAACGACTGGACGTGACACTCAGTGTTCTGGTTTAGTGGACAAGGTGGTGATTGGTAAGAGGTTGGATTTGATCATCTTGGAGGTCCTTTCTAACCTTTATTTTTTATGATACTGTGATCTGTCGTGTCACTCTAAAATTTTTGGCTCAGTACTCTTTGGTCAGACAAACCTTGTTTGTTTCCGTGCTGAAGATGTTGACATTTGTTGTCATCCTTTAAAGCCTACAGAATACTCACCAGAGTGTCTTTGTGTTTGTCCCAGAAGACCCAAGTCTGATACTGCAAAGGTATTTTGCATTTTAGGCTAGGCTGGGGTCCACTGTTAGGGTGAAATATCTGGTTTTTTGTGGCTACTGACATATTCACTAGTAGAATTTTTTACAAAAACTCCCAAAGCAAGCTGATTTCGAAAATAATTTTTAAAAGATCGTCTGGCTTCTGCTTGGTCTTTTCTCTATTATGTGCTAACAGCCTGGCAAGAAAATTCTTGAGCTCCAGGTCCTCTGAATAGCGTTCTGCAATTGTGTGCTGGAATCTGTAATTCAGGACTGGTTGCATTTTAAAGGAAAGTTATTATGGTCATGTAGTGTCAGAGGCTTTTGCATATTAAGGCAAACAGCTTCTTCTGTTCCTAGATCTTCTACCTTTCGCTGGAACATGGAGTCACTCATCTTTTTTTTAATTGCATTTATCCCCCCAAGCCCCGCATCAAAACCAGCCACTTGATTAGATTTCATACTTTGTAAAGCATTTTGAGAACTGCTGATTAAAAAGCATTGTATGAATGTGAAATATATATTTTTCTGTTACTAAGCATTCATCGAATTTAATTTGTGGGAGCCAAGGCCAAGAAGCCGATGTTGGTAGGAGCAAGCTCTTTAAAACCTGGGAAAGGGAGGTGGAAGCTTTATCAGATGAACTGTTGGTCGAAAAGCACTGCCCAGGAAAGGTATAAATGGATTAAAAGTTTCCCATGTGGGGAAGGACATGATGTGGGGAGGAGGGAGTAATTAGTCAGTTTGGAGATCTTCTGTAGCACTTAATCCTCCAGCGGCAGCGTGGCCACCAACGGATGCTGCATCCTTGGGGATGATCTCTGGGAAGCTGCTTTACTTTCTGTCATCACTTTAATGAGCCATGGTGCCTGGATAAAGTGCAGCAAATGAATCTGAGAAATATTTAAGCTGAAATATGTATTAAGGGTAGTAGCTGGCCCAACCCCTTAATTTTTCCCCACGTCATTGCTAATTCATAAAAACAAACCATAGAACAGCCTTGAACTTTGTGCAAAAATCTGTTGCTCTGTAATTTGCAATTTAAATGATACTTCTCTGTATTTGACTGCAGGCAAGATCAGCTATTCTATTCCCATCCAATTTAATGCTTTTAGTTTTGGGTGTGTGCGTGGGACATCCTGGAATACTAATTATTTTTTCCTCTCCCTGTTTCTTGTTTCAGACCCATCAACAAATAGGATCTTCTGGTTTTGGTAGTTACCTTTCATTGCTTTTCAGTAGAGGTTCTGTCTGCAAATTTGGATTTGTCTGGATTTTGTTTGTTTTTTAACCAGTGTAATTTTTAAACAATGTGTTCTGGCTAATGTTTGCATAATCTACAGAAAACTTCATTTAATAGGTATGGAAGTTGAGGTTCATATAACTGCAGAGAAAGCAGGGCCTGCCCTTCTTGAAATAGAGACAGAGCCATTTGTTGTCTTGTGTTGCAGTCAAACATTGGAAAAGAAATACCATCTCTAAGATGGAATAGGAAGGTGGTTCTCAATTTAGGTGATGGCAATACAGCCCTGTCCCCTGCTGCCCCCCAGCTGGCCAGAACCAGCCATTGGTATCTTTCGTAGCTGGACCAGAGGTGGTACATGACTGTCACAACATTTCTCAGCATCAGCATTAAATGGTTGTGGGGGGTGATATGATATTGGTATCTGCAGCAGGACCAGAAATCATTTTGTTCTTGGTCTGCTTTGTGTTCTGTAAATACACAATGGAGAATGTGGGGAATGGCATGGCTGGTGTGTTCAGAATGTCAGTACAGGAAGGAGAATGTACCTCCAAATAGTAAAAATGCAGTGTAGCATCATGAGGAGGTGGAAAATGGGAAGTGTGGTGATGCTTTCACCCCTTTGACCTCTATAACCAAAGATATCTGCAGTTATTGGCTCAGGGAGACCCATAACTGGAAGAAAAGGTAATTGCAGTCTTGTTACTACAGTATTATTGAGAAATAAAGCTTAGAATTGAATGAATTTTCCATTTGTAGGTGTTTGTGGGTGTTCTATAAATCCAATAATTCCTGGGGTAAACGAGGCTGTGGAAAGTTTCATGGTCTGTCTGAAGTCTGCACATTCTGCGTGAAGAACCTGTAAATACTGATACTGCTGAATTGTAAAGCTTGTTTGTTTTGGGAACCTGGGTTTTCTCCTGTAACTAATACTAGACTTCTGCAGAATTAATGAAATACTTAGTGGAATTTTAACATTAAAAGAGAATTTCTAAAAACTGTAGAAAAGGGTGTGTCAAATTATCACATGGTGTGGAAAAACATCATTGCTGTATTTTATCATAAACATTTTTAAAATTATGTAAATAATATGAAACTAAAAAAATAAATGGTAGTACTAAGTTTTGCTCTATTTAGTTCTTCAAAACCATTTTTATGATTTTACTCAGTGGTCTAGATGGATGAAAACATAATCCATATTTAAATCCTTTCCTCAAAGTGTAGTGAACTTTAGTGCCTTTGATAAATTTAGATAATTTTTCTGCTTGCTAAGCTGGAGGAGTGTTTAATAGCTCTTAAAATTTGTCTTGTGTGGCAAGTGATGGAAAACAATTCCACCAGTAGCATTGCTATAGAGATGGGGAGAGGTACAGATCATGTTTTCTCTTTGAACATCTGACTCACCAGAGCTGCCTGTTAATCCTGACAGCTTTATTGCAAAGCAAAGAAAGCGGCTTGAATAAATTCAGGAAAAAAAAGTTGCAGCATCATTGCCTACCTGCAGCAGAGACAGTGACCCTGGGATTAAAGGGAAGGAGAGGCAGGTGTTCTTGGTTTGCCTTTTTAGGAGGATTTAGGAGCTGTCACTCTCTCTCAGCTACAGTACTCTAAGGGAACACTTATTTTCCATGGGGAAAACAGTTCAGTTACACAAAGCTGTCCATGTTCACCACTTGGTCTCCTGGTAATGTTTTTTTGAACCTTAAAATTTCTAAATGTAGTCCAGATCTTGCCTTGCTTTTATAGACCCCTGGATAAATTCTTCTGAACCTGCTTTTCAGCAAAGTCTCTTAGTGAGTTGTGGGTTTCTTGCTTTTTGTGGGGTTTTTAATAGCTCTAGTACTCTAATGAATCAGTGAAGCCTAGAATGTCAAGGGTTGGAAGGGATGTTCAGGTCATTGAGTCCCAAACCCCCTGCCATGGGCAGGGACAATTTCCACTAGACCAGTTTAATCAAGGTTTTATCCATCCTGGCCTTGTAATGAATCCACCTCCATGAGTGTTAGACCCTAATCCCAGCCAACAACAACATATTTTGAATTTTAAAAAATGTCTATACCTATTTTCCGTCTGCTTTTTGGATAAATATTTATTTATATTGAGCATATATGGGAGCTATGAATTAAAAGAAGCTTTGGGCCCCACAGGTGCCTGGCGTGAGTTAAAAATGCATCAATTATGAGGCACCTCTGCAGTGACAACACCTCAGATTTCTTACTGGAATTTTTGAACTAGCAAAGGTTTTGTTTAAAAGATGGGATATGATTGCATGAGACTTGGGCATTCATATGGATAAGGAATGTCACCCAGCCCTCATTTGTATGTAATCCAGTTTTTTCCTTATTTTGCTGCATTTAGATACCTGATAGAGTCTCTTTCTCTGCCAGCCACTGGAGGTCTGTAGTGGGCCAGCATCAGTGAACACACTGTGCTCTCGGGGGAGTTTTGGATAAAATTTGAGGGTTTTTTACCTCCTTTGGATTTTGAGAGGCCAGTGAGTCTGTCAGGCTTGGATTTGCGTGGAGCCTGTGGTGTGTCAGTGCTGTAGGTGACCGAGGAGCTGCTCAGCGGAGCCGCGGACGCTGAAGTCACTGGGGTGAGTGTGTAGGAATCCCAGAGGGTTTGTGCTGCAGACAGAGCATCGATCCCCAGCCCGGTGCCAGCTCGGCGTGTCATTGCCCAGACATGGCCTCTAATACCAGCTTCAAGATGAGCTGCCAAAACCACAGTGCTCAAGGCCTCTCCCTCTGAGTTCGGCCAATGCTCAAACGAAACAGCCCCCAGCTTGTTCCTCCGGGACACAGGCCTGCCTTGTTAGGAAATCGGTGAAGTTTGGGAACCCACAATACCTCACATAGCTCTGTGTACAGTAATGGAGGGTGGAAATAGGGCCATAGGCATGAGCAACCAGACGAGTTATAAATATAGAATACTCTCTCAATTCCAGTTTCGTTAGTCATGGGAGGACAGTGAGAGTTTTATAAACTTATAAGGAATATACAAACAGTTCTGAATTTAAAATAACTCTGTATAATTTTTTTAGTGTGTGAAAAGAATATTCTTTTTTGAGACCATCCTTGTAAGTATCTGCTATACACAGAGCGTAAGGATCTGCGTATTTATATGTTCATGTGAATGTGACTTGAGATGACAAAAAAAGGTACCGGAGAAGAAAAGCGTAGCTCAAACGTGCCAAACTCGAGCAAAAACAGAGTGGGAAGCAGCGTGCTTCCCACTTTGTGCCAGTATCAAAAACACGAATCCCCTCCTTTTCTTTAATAAGTGCTGTCTGATGCCGTCTCCAGCTTCAGAGCAGCCAGGCAGTGTCTCTGAGCTGGCTTTGCTGCAGCCTGGAGCCCCTGTCAGATCCAGGGATACAGCTCACCTTGGCTGTCCTTCCTACAAATAAATAAATAAACCTCTACTACTCCCTAATCTGATCACAAATCCTTACTACAGGGAAGGATTTAGAAAGTCCGAAGCAATGTCATTATTATTTTTCCCCAGTCGTGCTAGCAGGAATTCCTCAAAAGTGTGTGGAAGTGTATCAACAGAGAGAGCTCGAGCATCCGAGTCTTAGCTGTGTGTGAGTACATGGCCAGCAGCGCTGTGTGTGCCGTTTGTCCCGTGAGTATATTCTCTGTGTTTGCAGTTTCTGGGGGATGTCACAGTCAAACAGTTTATTTATCAAACTCTTGGAAGAACCGAAATAGTTCAGTCTCACAACGGAGGAGGTTTTTAAAGATAGTGAGCTGAGTACAGGCAGGATGACACTGTCATCCCTCACTTGGCTTAGCAGGAAGCACTGAGCACTCCCAGCTGTTGCTTTTCCATCCGTGCTCCTTGCTGACCCAAGGCACTTTTTCCCAGTGCCTTCTGACTCAGGTGTTTGAGTCCTTTGCTTGGCTCGAGCTGTCTGGGGATGCAGAGCTGCTGAACTTGCAGCAGTTCACTTGGGGCCTGCTTTGGGTTTGTGGTTGTGTCCAGTGCCACAATGGACTGGGAGCATCCTTGCACTTCCCAAAGCAGGTTCTGCAGGCCAGCTCTAGCTTTTCTGCCCACACACAGAGCTGGTCAGGAACCTGTAAGCAAACAGGCAGCTGTTTCAGCAGTTATGTTGTTTGCAGATCAGACCATGGAGGATGGAGTTTAGGTCCAGATAGTTCAGAGTGATTGAGAAATTATTAAAGCGATTTGCATCAAGTCTAAAAAGATAACTCAACAATTTCCAGTTTCCCTCTGAGACACTTCTGTCCATGCTTGTGGTGTATGAGAAGAAAGTAATTCTAATACAGCTTTAAAGTCACCTATATCCTTTCCACTGTCAGTGTTGCCTGTAGATTTGTTAAAATGCATTAAGAAATGGATTCATGCAGAATCTTCCTGTCTGCTTTTAGGTCTTAGAAATTCTGGAACTTTCTGTATTCCCTCTGTGTTTATAATAGAGGAAGATTTAGAATGAAAAATACATTTAATGGTTATTAAAACCAAGGAAAGAGCTCACCCTTTGATTGTTGAGGATCTCTAGAGCACAATCTTCAGTTGCTGTCAGATTTGCTTACACTCTTGTATTTCTGGAGGGCCTGAAGGAAATACTTTATCTGATCATTTTAGCATAATTGTCTTAATATTGTTTGGAGTATCATTGCTGTTGTGGTTAACAAGGGTGCTTTTCACTTGCAATGTACAAATATCATAAGTGATGTCACACTCCCAGATTTAGTAGTTTTTAATTTAGAGCAAATGCACCAGGTGTCTCTGATAACTTTGCAAACCATCAGCATTCTTGCACCTCGTCCTGCCCTTCCATTATCATCTTGCTCTTTTCTCGGGCTCCTGAACATCTTGATCTTAATCCTGGTTTTAGTGGCCTATCTCACTAACAGGTGAACAGCTTGAAAAATCTTGCTCTGTAGTAAAGCAGTTTGAATGTTCTTGGTCTTTCTGGCTATTTCCTTGAATTTTCTAATGTTTAGAACTTGACAGGTTTTGTCATTTGTCGTTGTCTGAGTTGGAGATGAACAAAAATTTTCTAGGTTTGCCCCACTGTGTGCATTTTGAACAGTTTTCCTAAAGCTTTTTCTTTCCCTTCAATTTTAGTGTAATTAGCCCTCGGCTGGAGCAGTGTTGATTCAGCCTCCAAGACGAACATTCTGTTTCATTGCTGGTGCCAGAATGGTTAAGCTGTTGATGGGTGGAAGGCATGAACGCAAAGGGCATTCCTGAAATTGAGCAGGAGCTGAATCCCTCCGAACCAGTGACTCTTGTTTGCCCTGGATTAAACTGCTGTGATCCTTCGGCATTAAGAGAACTACATAATTTAGGCCAGTGTGATAATGTTATCAGCCTGTCTTTCTCCTTTAGAATAAATCTGGAATGTGAATAGTAGTCCTCCTCCAGCTGGGCTTTTGCCAGGAGATGGCTGACCAGCACTCCTTGCTTGCAGTATATTAATTAAATCCTGTAAAGCTTATTGCCTTACACTTGCAGCATTTGGAAGACAGGCAGATTAAATCTAGCTTTAAGCAAGAACAAGCAAAACCCCAATATATCGCTCGTAATCTGCAACAAAAAGAAAAATAATTTGCCTCAGAGCTTTCTTCAGCAGCACTTTGCTTTCCTTATCTGTTACTGCAGAGTTCAGGAACTTCAGTTGTCCCTTTAGGAATGTGGACAAATCTGTGACAGTGAGTGGTGGGGGATGGCAGTGAATGGGGAGTAGATTTCACCACCACGGGGGGACCATCATGTTCTTGCCTTTGTCCCCCCTCTGATGAGTGTCACTGTTCTGATTTGCATCTTCCAGTGGGAAATTGCCTCGTGCGTAGAGGAAATGATTCTGGAACAGTGCAGTACTGATGGTAAAACATTCCCAACCAGTTTGTTTGCCCAGTGTTGAAGATAGAGTGCAACTGGCCCCAAATCCCCAGAGATGGTTTTGTATCTGCCTCCATGGGGTTTGTTTATGTGCTGAACTCATTCTGGTGTGGAAGGGACTAAATGGACTTGTTTTTTTCCTCATTCTCCCAAGTGCCAGCTGCAACGATGCCAGTCTGGGCTGTGCTGGGCAACATAAACTGTTTTGAAAGAGAATGCAATTCATGCTGCTGGGGTTTGTCAATAACTCGTGTTTGTTTGCACCTTCCTGGGCCATAGGCTTACGCACTCGGGAGCCGACGCACACTACCTGTGCTATCCATGGGTTCCTGTTGACTGTGGGATAAGGTGGTTGTTTTCTTTGCTCAGGTTTCCATTTGCTCTCATTTCAGTGTGATGGGAGTTCCTGTAATGCTGCTGGAGCATTTAGCAGGGTTGATTGCTTCATTTGCAGAAACCTGAAGGAATGGGAGTTTTGCAGTGCCAGAGAGTGTCCCCAAGTCCTCTGCTCTGAATAAAATGGATCTGGCACACATCTTGTTTTGTATCACAGCTGGGAAGCCTGGAAGCTGTTTTGGTATAACTTCTAGGGTAAGGAATGAATGAGAGGCGGCCAAAGGAGGGATGTGTGGGGTCATCAACCTCCAGTGTGTCCAACTGGAGTATGCTCATTGAATGATGAATGCTTCCTCTCTGCTTTTTAGACCTCATTGTATGTGGTGGAATCTGAGAGTCTCCAGGTGCTGGATGGTGCTGGACCTTCGTCTCCTAAGCTTTCTTCCATTCCTTTTTTCCACTTCCTTTGGTCCAGAGTCATCTACAGGTGCTTCCATCTGAGTTGGCTCCAGCTGCTGCACAACTGCCTGTGTATTGTTGTTCACCTATAAAATCCTGAGGAGGGGAATCCAAGAACAGATTCCTTGATAAATCTTCGGTATGATTAAAAATTGGGCAGTTAGTGGGCTGATGTCAGGCTGGGCAAATCCACTGAGATTATTTTGAGGTTCTGGATGCTTCATCACACCCACTTCCTCAGGCAGTGATAAAGACATATACATCATCTGTGACAAACAGAAATACCAAGAAGCGGGAGACCAAAAAGCTTGTGTGGAGGCTGACCAGGTGTAGTAGGAAGAAAATAATTCCCTGAACCACCTCAGAATAATTTCAGGATCCTTGGAAAGGTCTCAGGGATAAAAATGGGTTGGTAGTGACTAGGATTTAAACATGGAAATGCATGACTGATCTTGAGTCAGGCATAGCTTGCAGGCTGTAGACTTAATGCCCTCTTGGTGTAAGTTTATATAGACCTATCCAAGTATTTTGGTGGTGGACATGACATACTGGAGGTTTAACAAAGGAGGAGATGATCTCTTTCAGGTCCTAGATCAGTGCTGGGTTGAACTGAACTTTTGAGATATGGCAGTTAATGTCAAAAGCTGCCAGACTTTGTGCCTTATCTATTAGGAAGTGGTTTGACATGGCAGCATTTTTTGCCTTCAGGATTTTCACTGAATACAAGTTAACCAGTTTTAGGGAAGGGGAACAGAAAAGACAAAAAATATATTGTTGTTGATGTACTGCTAATACCTATTTCTGTGGCAATATAAAGATTTATACAACTGCTGAGTGGCCTCTTCAGTGCCTTAGTGATGACTTTTACCCATATTTCTGTGATCAGAATACGCTGCTGCATGTATTTAATATGTGTATTTCCTTTTATTCTGTAGTTTTTGATTCCAGCTCTGACCATGAATCACTGGAACTGGATTTTCTGAGTAATGTCTCTCCAGTCTCTCTATTCTCGCAGAATATTGGGCAAAAGAAATCAGGTCTTGTATAGGCTGTCTGAGCATTTGAAGTCAGCTGTTTGAAAGGCCGTACCAAAGTTTAGCCCATTAAAATGCAATATTTTTTAAATTCTGTCATGTAGAAGGATTAACATTCCAAAAGTGACTGTATTTTTCTGTCTTTGTGGATAAATTTAGACAGCTAATTTTTTCAGTAGCTGGCTAGGAGAAAACGCTCCCTTCCTCCTCTGGTTTCTGCTCAAAACGAGGTGCTTTTTTCCCCCCCCCTATTTTTTTTCTGAAACATTATTTTATCTAAAGGATGCTTTAAGAAAGAGCATACAAAAAAAAAAAAAAAATCCAAACCAAAGAAGGATCAAATATCTTTTTACAAGGAGAGAAAGAATCTTTAAAAAATATTTATCCCACACTTGGCAACCTTTCGCTTGCCCGCATGTGACTGGCGCGGTGCCATCCTTGGCCGAGGCCGGCGCCTCTGCTTGCCAGGAGTCTTCCTCCTCTGGCTGCATTTTCACTCCCTGTGACTGATTGTTTATTCACCTGATTTTTCTGCTCCAGCATCGCTGAAGTCATGGCGTCTTGGAGATGATAAGAACACTTTGTCTGCCCAAACTGTATGATAGCTGTGATGTCAACGCGGGGTGTTCACAGCGAGCCCTGGCGTGGTGCACGCTCCACATAGCAGAGAGGGATTAGATGTCAGACAAACTTACTGCCACCTCCTTAGCCTGAGCCTGTCCAGAAGGGAACTGTCGTAAATACAGGCAGATGATTTGTCGCTTGCTTTTTAAATTCTTTTTCCCCCCGTAGTTGTGTTTGAGGATTTCCAAACCTTGCTTTGTGTTTGCAGTTCTGGTTTAGCATCTTGGGGGTTTTCATTGAGGGTAATGAGTCTCTGTGTCAGATTCTCTTGGGGCTCCTTGTGTTTGTTTCTAAGATGTTTCTTGCATTTAGTTTTAAGGTATCTCCTTGCTGTATGTCGGGTCTGAATCTGATTTTCTCAGTAAACAGGCATCTTGGAAAAAATTTTGCCTTTTATTTTCTTTTTTGTCAGTGATCATAGTATCTTAATAGTCTTTGGAAGATCTTCTGAGTTTTTTGTTGACAGGGAAAACTCATTTGAAGAAATCAGAGAGAAGGCGAGGTACAGATGGACAATGAAAGTTCTGTTGTTGGTTTTGCTCCAGGAAACTGGATTTGTATTGTGTACTGTCTTTCTCTGAAGATCTGACGCTACTTTCACTCCCTAAATGTAAATGGATGCTGGTCTAGTCAGGCCTCCATCAACTCTTTATTAAAGTGCTTAAGTGTCTGCCCTTCTCCACGTCTTGCTTTGACTTCCTTCTCCCATGGCTGCTCTCCAAGGTCTCTGAAATTTTCCATTATTTTGGTATCTCCATGTGATGACAATTAAGCATTTTTTGCCCTTGGGCTTGTCAGCAAGGATTTGTTCTGGGGGTTATTTTTTTTGTGTATATCGTCATCAGCCTTCATGTTCCAAGGCACTGTTGTACCTGGCTGATAAATTCTGTCCCCAGATGCCAGCCCACTGTTTGCTTGTGTCCGTGTCTCTAATGCTCTTGCAGAGTAAAGTCAACAAGTTACTGAGTGTATTGCAGGGCACTTTTTTTGGCCAAGGTATTTTGGAACCTGCATTTTACATGTTTTGGTACAAATCTAGGAGCCCAAGTAGCACAGTTTGGGAGGGTGGGGGAGGATAGATGGCTCTGGACTGTGAGGTCAGCCAGTGTTGTTTAGTGAGGTTTTTAGAACAGGGATATCTGAGGGAACTGGCGTGTAAGGCAGATAAGGCCTTTTTGTTGTTGATAATATGTCCCACACACACACACAGAAGTTCTTGTTCTGCCTCTTCAAAGAAACAGGATACCCGTATTGTCTCCAGGCTGAAAACTCTGCCAACGTTAGCAAGAACAAGCAGAAAATAGGACTGAGGAAAAACCGAGGCTGCTGAGCTTTTAAAAAATAATCTCTATAAACTTTTCAAGAGTTCATATTAGAATGGTTGTGATTAAAATATTACTATAGTTTTGAAAACCTGTTTCACTGATTGCCTTTTTCATGTGAACTTGTGTATCCTTCTGTGTTCCAATTTATATTTCCGTAGACCAGAGTCAGCAGATTTACCAGGAGATGCAGGGAATCCTATTTTTATAGCAGACTGCTCATGAATGGCAGAGGCATTAAGGGAATACAGGAGTCTTTCCCAGGAATGAAATAAACTTAATCTATGTTTATCTCAATACTTAGTACAACAGTGTTTGTTTTCCAGCAAATTGTTCAGATGAAAACAAAAAAATCATGAATTTAATCAATACATACAGTAATAAACTTTGTGGAGGCATGGGGTGGGGTATGTGTGGTTTTTTTAGTAGGGCTTTGAACTGGAAATGTAGCTACCACATGAAATCTGAGTTCTGGCACCCACTCAGCACAGCAGTCCATCTGCTAGCAAGACACACTGATTTATTTTCTTTTTTAATCCCTTAGTAGTGCCAGATGCAAGTCCTGTGTACCTTAAGGTGAAAGGCAATTTGTGATGCGTTACCAAGGTGGCATCTGGGCAGACTTCTTTTACACTGGTGCAGATTACAGTCAAAAAGAGAATACATACCTGCATGTGTGTTTTATTTTGGTGTACAGGTTTGTTGTGTATGGTTTGTTTCCTTTTCAAGAAAAAAAGCATCTTGCATCTTCAGACAATGAGTTATTTAGCAGTGATTGCCTCTTCATTTGTGCTCTCTGTAGTCTTACAGACTGCAAAAATTTTCTTAATTTGGTTTTCATGTGACAGTTGTGATACTTGTGGCCTGAGCAGGCACCAGCAGCGCTCGTGGTCCCACCTCCTTGTTCTCATAGTTTCACCCCTCCATCCATTTCAAAACAAAGTGATTACAATTCATCAGAGTCAATTAGAGTAATTTTGACAAGAAATGTAAAATTCCTCACTGGCATTTTGACAAGTCCTTTTCAAGGTGGGCACTACTTAAAGCTGTGAGAAAATGGCTCTTTATAATCAAAAGTCATTGTAAGATGTCAACATTGTGGATGCAGAGCCATGAGCAATGGGGGTTTTTGTGGTTTTTTGGTTTGTTTTTGTGGGGGAATTATTGTTTTTATTGCTGTTACTGTTATTAGTATTGCTTAATAGCAGTCTTGAGCATTTTATCCTGTGTCAGGATGGTGGAGTTCCGCTGAATGGGATTGTAAAAACTGGAAAGCCTGGACTTCATTATGGCAAGAGGAGGGCATTAAAATTTTAGGGTGTTTAGTCCTGGATTAAAAAAAAAACCACTGTAGTTGCAAACTGAGAGATAAATCACAATGAAGAACTTGTGTGGAGTTGCATCAGCTACTTCCATGGTCATTTTGGGATGTTAACCTCTCCTGATTCTCTGCTTTCTGCTGAAATCATTCAGTTTAAATGTCTGTGGTGCTTCACTTGGATCTTCTGTAGTGGCACCGCTGAAATCCAGTTTTCTGCTGTTGTTACTGACACAGTGTTTTAGCTAAGTTAGAAAGTGGCAAACAGCTACTTAATGCAAACCACATTTGCAAAATGTGTGTTTCCAGAGCCTCTGGCACAGGGCTGGTGTGGCTAAAAGGCCATAGAGTGCTGTAATCAAAATGCTGTTGTTACATAAATATAATGCTGCCACTTCTTTTGATCTAGCAGTGGTGAGCTCGGCTACTGAGGATTCTGCTCTTTGTTCGTGTCTTCCAAGCTGAAACGCGTTCACATAAAACGAATGTCTCCATAAATTTGCACCCCCTTTATTTTTTTTCTCCCTTTCATATTTTGTTCTCTGAACCCAGAATTTGAGGATAAGGCAGAATTCTGTTATGCTCTTCAGGGGAAAATAGTAGCTCCGTAATTCCTCGGTATTTGATGTGGATGATGATTTGATACTTTATTAAACCGCATTTTGCACGCATAAGCAACATTGAGATGCTACACTAGGGTCAGGCCAACCATGTGTGCTGCAGTAGAGCAGTGCTTCCTTCTACAAGTGTAATTAAGTTGTTTTGAAGGAAGCTTGTTTTCTTGCCAGTAAAAGACCAATTTGAAGTACAAATAGGAAAGGCAAGAAATGCTTAGAAAGACAGTAAGTCAGCATGCCAGAAAAAAAAAATTGTCCATAATACTAGGGCTATGGAATAGGTTCCAGTACTGCCTGTTTCCATTATCCTTATGTTGATCTTCCTTTCAGCAGTTTTCTTTATTACTTACTTGGTTCATGTCATAAATTTGATCTGAGAAAAAGATACTTTCAGGCAACTAAAGCTGAGAAAACTAGAATTTTTTACAATAACGGGTTCGGTTTTTTTCAGAGATGCTCTAGAGTGCAGGGAATGAATCGCCATAGAGTTGCACAGAACAGAGTTTGTCCTTTAGTTCCACTAACCTCGGCAGGTCTTGCTCATGCTCTCTTGCTTTGTGTCCTGCAGTGTGCCCCAGCTCGTGTGGGAAGCGAGCCTGCACAGACCAAAACGAGTGTTGCCACCCCGAGTGCCTGGGGAGCTGCACGGCGCCCGACAACAACACGGCATGCGTGGCCTGCCGCAACTACTACTACGAGGGTGTGTGCCTGCCCACCTGCCCCCCCAACACCTACAAGTTCGAGGGCTGGCGCTGCGTCACCAGGGAATTCTGCTCCAAAGTGCCCGCCACGGATGCCAGTGAATACGAGAAGTTCGTGATTCACAACGATGAGTGCATGGCCGAGTGTCCCTCGGGCTTCATCCGCAACGGGAGCCAAAGGTAGCGTGGCTTCTGCCTATTTGTCCTGTGTGGGTTTACCACTCCCTGTCCAGGGGCAGCTTGGGGTGCAAATTACTTGGGGTAGAGGGGAGGACGTAGGAGCGGGAATTGCAGTGGGGGTTTGTGTGGCTTCCTGGTAGAAGCTGACTTAGACCTTCCCGTGATGAATCCACCCGATGGGTATGTGTGGTCCTGTGCACTGTCAGTGGGCTCTGGTTCTTCAGAAGGGCTGGAGGAGGTCATGCAGTGCAGAACCACCTCTTCACCTAGAGAGTAACAGAGTGAAAATGAAGCCCAAGAGCAAAGTAGAGCCAGAGGCTGGAGTTGGCTGATGACCATTATCAAACAGAGCAATCCATAGCAGTTACCTTGTCTTGCGTGTTATTTGCTTTGTGTACCTGCATTTTAGGCACATGTATTCTTCAGTGTACTTAATTTAGTTTTCCTTTTTTCAGTATTTCCAGGAGATAACAATGATGTTTTAGAAGGAAGTAATCATATAGATGGTGACAAAAACAATGCAGCAGCCAACAATATTATACAGAATAAATTCTTGTAAGAGTGTCACTCTCCTCCTGTTATTTAATTCGAACAGTTGGAGTAATGCTTGCTTGTGATTTTGTAATTTCCATTGGCTTAAGCAAGCAGCCTTCATTGCCTACTGTCCCTTGGAAGCCATGGCCTTTCAGTAAAGGATAGTCAGTGTGCTAAAATTTGTAAAAATTGTAATTTGCTTCAGTATTGTGCTAAGAAGATGTCTTTGTAGGCTGCTGTGTTTGTGGAAAGGTGATTGTGATGATGCAGCAGTTGTGTCTCTGCGTGCGTGTCATCCATCCGTTCCAGGCAGTCTCCAGTTGGCATTTGGATACAAGCAACTTAACACAGCCTTTGCCCAAATCCAGATATTCACCTGAGAAATGCAGCTTTTGTTATCTCCTGGAGCTTGTAGGAGCAGCTGTTTGAGCCACTTACGCTGGAGTGTGCGGCCATCCTGTCTTATCTCGGTGTTGTGCTCTCTGCAGAGATTGAAAGGAGCTGTAACTCAAGGCTAGTGAATGTTCTGTTCCCCAGAGGTGCTGTTAACAAATAGTTGCAAATGGAAAGCATTTCCAGCATTCTTTGTACATTTAGTTGAAGCCTCTTTCTTGTGTCTGCAGCTTTTAGTGGTTTGTGGCATGTTATAGAGCAGGATTTTGAAATAGGAGCTTACTACTTAGAAAAGGAGATTCTTTCTATTATGGTTTAGGCATGGAAAACTTATCAATTTACATGTTTCTTTAAGCCTCAGAGGAAAGTGGTTTCACTTTTTAAAAAAATAACTAGTAAGCCCCTGTCCATCAGTGTTGTCAGCAGAAGCTGACAGAAGCCTCTTTGGAGCTGGGTTTGGGTTTTTTTAATTTTTATTTTTCCTCTCTAAAGTGATATTAGGTGGAGTAAGTAATCATGAAATAGTAAGTAAAATGCTAGAATAAATTGGAAAATAAAAGTTACCTTGAATCAGGAAAGGCGTTTACCAGGAGGAGTGATCAGAAGGCCTGTGTTGTGCACACAGGAAGTGTCCAACTTTGAGATGAATATGTAGGGAATATAACATGGAACCTTTAAAAAGCTCCTGCAGCCAAAGGCTGATCTGCCCTGAGTTCTTATTGCTTGAGTTTGGCTGCTAAAAATGCTTCTGAGTGCCTGTGAGCATAAGAAGCAGAAATGACCCTGTGTTTCGGTGTTGCCTCTCAGCTTCTGGCGATCTGGTTTTTCTGACTTTGGGGCTGTGTCTTTCTTGATGTTTCCATCTGTACCACCCATTTTGAACCTGCTTAGACTTCTGGCCTTCCTCTTCCAGTTTCTGTTGCCAATTAGTTGTCCTTGCATCAAGACACAATCTTCTGTTTCCTTAAACTTGCTGCTTTAATGCCTCTTAAGCTGTAAGAAGTAGTGACTAACTGACTGCTCACTTTCTCCACATCCCTCCTGACTGTGTGCCCCCACAGTTGTCTTTGAGTTAAACAGCCAGGAGCATGGAATTCCCTAGTGCTGAGCTTTAAATATTGGTTTATGGACATGGACCCAGACAACTTTATAAGAACATGAACAGTATTTTCCCATCTCCAGTTCTTGGCTGGCCTATTTTGTGAGGTTGGGCCTGGATTAACACAAAACCTCCCTGCACTCTGAGGCTGCCTTTGCAAATAGGATGGGTTGGGTCCCTGGGAACAATTAAGTCAGAGTAAATGCACAGTTGCAAGGGCACTGGGTTTTACCTGAAGTGGAAGGATCACAGAGCCTTGTCAGACTGTGGGTGTGGGTCCATTCAATCACTGTAAGACTGCTCCAGCTTCTCTTGAGTGCAGCAGGCAAGTGTATCCTGAACAAGCATGACACTATCATTCTGGCCTGGAGGATTTGCCTAAGCTGTAGAGGGAAATATCTTCCAAATTCACCTCAAAGCAGTCTGTAGACTCAGAGTCCCACATCATTGTTTATTTTCAATATCCCCCTCTTTCCTCACAGCATGTTCTGCAGCCCTTGTGAGGGGCCTTGCCCCAAAATTTGTGAGGATGGGAAAACGAAGACCATTGACTCAGTCACGTCAGCACAAATGTTGCAGGGATGCACAATTCTCAAGGGAAATCTGCTGATCAACATCCGGCGTGGAAGTAAGTGATCGCCCTCTCTTTCTGAACCCCTGATAAGGCTGCTTTTCACGTTTTTCCTTCTGTCGTCAGCGTAATGATAAGAACATTAAAAACTCAGCAAGCTGTTTGCTTTCCAGGCCCAGAGCGGTGCTCCTGTTTGATTTGGCCCACTGCAGCGTTGTCCTGCCCCACGCGGGTGGAATAGGTATTCAGCTCCCAGGGAAAGCTGGTATTTTTGCTAGGTTTTTTGGCAGGACAAGGAACCAGGATTAGGCAGTTAGATGAGCAGTGGTCCCAAAGGAGTAATAAAGGCCCAAGAAGGTGGAAAAGTTGAAAATCCTTGCATCTGGGTAGGTAAATAACTTGTCACATGGCACTGTAAAACTGAAGATCCTCACTTTTTAAGGCAAGGTGTGGTGTTTTGCTAGAACATGGAATCCAGACTGCTCAGAGCTTTTTCTTATAAAGCCTAACACTGTGCTGCTGGATGGTCAGCATTAGTGAGCTGGCCACCTCTGTCACATGTCTTCAACAAGCGCTGGATTAAATTTGTCAGAGCAGTGATTCATCAGCCAGGGAGGTGTTGACAGTTGATGAGCTCTTAAAAGCAGAGTAAAAATTGCTGCTAATTTTATTGGACTTGCATGTCCCTGTGGAAGGTCCCTTTCGGTTTCATGAATAAGGTTGAAAGATTGGGATCTGTTTGATTCCCTACCTCACGCTGATTGAAATTCCAGGGTTTAGTTACAGCAACATGTGGATTTTTTAATTTGTGGTCCCACTGCTACAGGTGGAATCTTCCCTTGTGGAAGATGTTCCAGTTACCTGGGGCAAGTATGTGGGAGTGTTTTTATTTTATTTAAGCATTATTTTAGAGTGCCAAAGAGCATCAGATGGTATGGGAACCAACCATTGGTATTTGGTAATTGGTCTTCCCAGCCATCTATTAGGATGTGTTTACATCTTTGGTGTGTTTATGGCAGCAAAGCAAAACACCCCAAAGCAGCTTCTCCCAAGTCCTTAAAAGCTTCTCCTTGGAACGGCAGTGTAACTTGGCAAGATGGTGACACCAGGCAAAGGGGTTGGGCCAGGGGTTGCTGGAGGTAAGGACAGCAGATTTTGAGCTTGTGAAGGATGGGGTGTTGCAGCCCTGGGCAGGGACAATTCATAGAGAGAACACAGTTCTGATGAGCAGAGCTTCCTCTGCAGTAATTTTAATAATTTCTAGTAGAAACTCAACTTCAGTGAGTTTTGCTCCATGGCAGAACTTCCTGATGGATTTACCTCTGCTGTTTCATCAACTGGTTCTGTTTTGTAGCTTTTCAGGTCATGGAAAGTAATGCTCTGTGGCCCAGAGCAGACCAGGAGCATACCCTATCCTCTCCATCTTCAGTCTCATTCTCTGTTTTCCAGTGGAGCTTTCTGCCTGAGCTTTGCTCCATACCCAAAAAGCAATTCCATCTCATGGTGTGTACATGTACACAAGGGTCATTTCATCCCTGCCAGAATGCTGGCTCACCATTTGGTGCTGGCTTCAGAGGGCAATGCTCACAGAAAAATCAGGTGTTCCAGTATGGAACTGGTTTCCCACTGTTGCTCTGTGGCTTTATTTTGCCCTTCAGCCATCTGGCTGCACAGGCAACTGTTCTGGGGGAAGAAAACCAGTGCCTCATTTTCAAAAGCAGCAAATACAAACATTTTATTTTACTGAGCTAATACTGCATGAAGCAGAATATTAGTCAAAGCTGTGAATTCTGTTACAATAATGATTATTTTTTTCTTACTGTAGATAACATTGCCTCAGAACTGGAGAATTTTATGGGTCTGATTGAGACAGTAACGGGATATGTGAAGATTCGTCATTCCCATGCATTGGTCTCCCTGTCTTTCCTGAAGAACCTGCGGTACATTCTGGGAGAGGAGCAGGTGGATGGGTAAGTGTTCAGATATTTGTGGATGCAATTTCACTTTAATAGAAAGCTGTGGAGAATAAGTCTTCTAAAAAATACTCACTTTCATTTGTAGAATCTCCTCTTCTACTAATATGCAGTGTTTTTCTCCTCATGAACACCTCTGCACAGCATTGCTCATTTGCATTACTGTCCTAATCAGCATGTTAAATTGAGTATATACAAGTATTTTACGGTACCTTTGCTGTTGCTTTTCACTTTAGGTTTTTCTAAGTAGATTCTTTACATCAGTAAAGTGGTTTTGCTTGTTCTTTTTGAGAAAAGAGCATCTTCTGAAACAATGGGATTTCTTTGTAGTTCTTTACGGTTGGATTTTGGAGTTTTATGGAGAAGTCAGCTGAAAGGAAATAAATACAAATTTTACTGGCCAGGGAGTGCAACTGGAAGTGAAACAGTGAAAGTTGCAATTGTTTGCAATTCCCTGAAATGTTAGCATTACATGGATTATCTACTGAGCATGCAAAAGACTGGTCAGGAAAAGTTGATCCCTTGAAATGTTTGCTGAGGATTATATTGCTTCTATAATTACTCACCATGTGATGCTTATTGCTGTACGTAACTCCTGTTTTCCTATGGTGGTAAAAGTTTGTCAGGGCAAAAGTTTTTATCCCTGCAGAATGTGTGATGCTGAGGTGCAGTGAGGGTCCTTCAGCAAACTGTCTTGCTCTTTCTCATCCCGAATCAAGTAGCCATCCTAAGTTTAGACCAGTGTTCTGTGGAAGAAATCAGGCCCCTTTATAATGACAGAACTATTAAATGAAAAACTGGGGGAAATTGTAGAAGAAAAAGTAGTGTGAGGGTCATTGGAAAGGTTGCTTATGTCTGATGTCTGCCCTGACTGTATAAAGTTAAAGCACCAGGAATTCTTCACAGCCTCCCTCTTTCTTTCAGACTCGTCTTTGGTCAGCCCTAAATTCTTAAAATTCCAGCATCTGACAGAGTGAGTTTGAGGGCAGCTCTCCCTGCTGCCCTTGCAGAGCAGGCTGTGTGCTCAGGAAGGGCACTGGCTCTGTGGAGAGGCTTGTTTCCAACTGCAAATCCCATGGGATTGTCAGTGCACGGGATCGTTTGGGCTGTGCCCTCACAGACACTCCAGTTATCGACTTGGCTTTGCTTCTCTCCCCTCTCTCCCTTGACCTCTTTGAATTTGAATTTGTGTCTAAGGTAGTAATTATATTTATGGTTCCTTGTCTGTCAGCAAACAGAGCTGAACCGAGGGGAAACAGGAGGTTTATCAGTCAGATTCCCAAAGAGAGAAGTAAATAGGTGCAGCTTTGAAGAAGAAAATGGGGCTGAGTGGGGAGGTAAAACAGATCTATAGTAAAGAGCTGCTTGTGCTAAAATTCCCCTATGTTAGGAAGTGGCTGCAGTTACATACTAAGGGGCAGGGGCAGACTCTTTGCTTGGAAAACGCCTGGCATAATTTAGGCATTACCACAGTCTAAATAACATGTCCAAAAATACTTAGGTGGAAGTAGGCACCTGACAAGGAAGGACTGAGCCTGAGCAATTACTTGGGCAGAGCTATGAACAGCAGGGAGTGGGATCTTAACCTGGAAAGCAGTGGGCTGCTGGAACAAGAGCTATTTGTGCCAGCAGTGCCTGGAGGGGTGAGAGAGAGGGTAACTTAAGGCCCATTATGATTGTTGTTCATTACATGACTGATCCCACAGCCACTGTCCTTTTATTTATTGAACTGAACTGACAAAACAGCACTTCAGATGTTCTTTGTTCCCTATTCAGTTGCTGTTGCTTGCCTTGGTTATCACGGCAAGTGGAAAGTTTAGAGGAAACCTACTTTGTCTTCAGAGTTTTCACTGCCTCTTTTAAAAACCATGTCTAGAGTGAACATGCTCCCACAGCAAGAAAATAATTTCTCCTTGCAAATAGGGAAACTGAGATGGAGATGTGCTGCCAGAGGGGTCTCAGTATTGGTTGCAAGGTTTTGTTCCCTCATCTGGTGCTGACTCTTCCAGGCACCTCCATCCTCTGCTGGGGTCTGAGCGTTCACTTCTGTGTGCATGGATGGTGTGTAGGCAGCACATCCCAGAGTATCCCAGGTTGGGTACTGGAAAATGAGCAGTTTGTGGCCTTCAGGAGCAAGCAAGGAAATGGTGACTGAGGAGGAGTTTCAGTTGTGGCACTGACCTGCTCTGATTTTGTGTTTCAACCTCTGCAGCAAACTGGGAGACAGCCTAGAAAATCAAAACAACCTCCCCCCTGTTTTCTACACCATTTTGAGAAAGAGGCATCAGCTGTTGGGCCTGTTGGAAGTTGTGAACAGGATCTCTAGCTGTTGTGTGGTTCCTCACTGAGGAATTTACTGCTTGTTTTCCTGGGGTCATTATTGTCAGGGTGTGGTGAATTCAGTCAGTCTTCAGGAGGGCAGCAAGGCCTGATCTAACCACAGCATTCCAGCAGAGCAGGCACCCTGTGCTGAGGATGTGTGGGGAATGAATGACACCCTCCAGACCTGTGGTGACACCTGGCTGCAATGCAGGCTCCCATGGGGATGCTTTTCAGCTCGGTCCTGATTTTGGAGGGGGCTTTCCTCAACTGCCTGTGTGTGAGAGAAGTTCGAAAAAGTGAGTTGGGGAGTTTGTACACTGTGGGGTATGAGGCTGGTTTTGTGTGGAGGATTCAGAAGCTCATGAGTTTAGCTTTTCAAACAAGACAAGAGAACACTGAACTTCAGTAAGGTGCAGTACTTTCAAATCAATACAAGATTTGGTGATGTCTGTTAAATCCCACAGGCAGTTGAACATCCTTGTTCTCTCCTGACAGAATGCATTTAAACCACAAACATGTCTCTGCTCCCTTGTTAACAGAGCACACTCTTCTCAGCATCTGTGTGAAGTGGTACCAGCTTTATCAACTTCATTACAAATCAAGTCCTGAGTAATTAGAGGACAGGTGGAAATAGGAGAAACAACTTGACTTTCACATTATTCTGAAAATATGCTCTGCATTACAAGAAATGGCAAATCTGTGCAGATTGGAGCCAGAATTAACAGTTTTTGTCTCATGCTGGGTGAGGAAGGATTTAAGGCTAAATTTTTTATGGAATAATTGATGGAAAACCATAAATGAATAATATGGCAGCTTTTTATGAGCCCTATGGTTTCTTTGACACGTTTCCCTGCAGAAACTCTGTAGCTAGAAGGGTTTGTAGAAAGCCCAGTGTAGCTCTGTTGACAAGGGCAGTGTAGGATGGGCTTCACTGTGCTAATAGTGGATTTTGTGTTGCTGTGGTTAATGATAGGGGGGCTTCGTACCAGAGTGAAATAAATGCCAGATTTATTAACCCATGGTGGGTTATCTTGATTTAGGTTCATCACACAGACCTTTATCTCATTTCCCAGTGTCCCTGCTATCCCAAAGTGTCAGTGTCCTTCCAGCTGTTGTCTTGCAGCTGATGTAGAGCCTACAATCTTGCTTCTGTTGCATGTGTGGTTTTTTTTTCCAATTCAGTAGTACCAGGAATTTCTTCATAATATTTAATAGGGCTTTCATAATATTTAATAGGCCTTTTGCATACAACTTTCTATGTAGTATCTGTGGAAATAAAGGATGTTCATGTTATTCCAGGGCTGGGCTTAGGGAGTGGGCTGAGCACAGCTGCCCATGTTTAGTTCTGTGCTCTGAAGTGTGGATCCTGTCCAGTCAGTACAACTGTTTGCTATTGGGTTTCGATGTACAGGTGCAACTGCACTTGGCACAATGTAGGAAATCTTTATTGGGCCAAGAGGTAGAACAGAGGCAAAGAAACCTCACAATGCAAACTCTTAGAGTTGCTTCTGTAAACATAAGCAAGAGCTTTGTTAATGACTGTATTTTATT
Source organism: Pseudopodoces humilis (assembly GCF_049639895.1). Taxonomy (NCBI): domain Eukaryota; kingdom Metazoa; phylum Chordata; class Aves; order Passeriformes; family Paridae; genus Pseudopodoces; species Pseudopodoces humilis. The sequence continues at coordinate 3,740,182 of NC_142215.1, forward strand.
GTCAGAACTCCAGAAGGCTTTTCCTTCCAAAAAGTATCTAAGGTTACTGCTTCCCATTTGCCACCAAATGGAAAATCCAGTGTAGAGAGTGCTGTTTAGAGGACATGAATTTATATGTTCCTCACAGCAGCTCCTATACAACTCTTAAAACAAATGTTGGAGTGGGGTTTTGATGCTGTGATGTCACCTTTGGGGTCCTGTGTCATACTCGTTTCCCTGCCCTCTAAACATTCAGGGTTAACTTGCTCCATGGAAGAGGAGAAAGCCCTTTGCTGAACACCAACTTAAAGTAAGAGGGAACAAACACAGTGTTTCAGAGTTTTCTTGTGTTAAGGTATTCTTCGTTGGAATGGTCTGTGAATTAAAATGAGTATTTTTTCTTTAAAAACTTCCTTCTAGGAATTATTCCTTCTATGTGCTTGACAACCACAATCTTCAGCAGCTGTGGGACTGGAACCATCATAACTTGACAATCAGTGAGGGGAAAATGTACTTTGCATTTAATCCTAAACTGTGTGTTTCTGAGATTTACCGAATGGAGGAAGTTTCAGGAACCAAGGGACGACAGAGCAAAGGAGATATAAATCCAAGGAACAATGGGGAGAGAGCCTCTTGTAAGTAAACAAACAAAAAAATCTCAATGCCAACTGCACAGGAGGGCGTCACAAGAACAAACCCAACACGCTGACATGCTGCTGACCATTGCAATATTTAGAGTTTAGGATTTGCAGGAGCCTTTCAGCTCTTCTGGTTGTTCAGGCTTTACACTGTAGCTGTAAAAGTACCTTTGCATGAGTGGAAAATGATGTGGTTACAGAGTTCCCATCTCATCTGTAAAACCCACTTGTAGAAGATGATTTCTTCCCAAATCCCCTGTTTTGTGACAGCAGCAGCAGCAGATAACAATAGGAGCATACCTGGGAAATGAGAAATGAAATCCAGTAGTTTGTTGTATCCAACAAGGAGCAATTTCTCAGTCTCCTTTGTATCTGTGCATCATTATAGGTGTGTTCCTCTCTCTGGTACTTACTCTTTCTTGATACTAAGGAAGCTGCTGAGTAAGAATTCCACAGACACCAACACAAATTGTTTCTGTTACTTTCAGCTTCATTTAAGCTCCTGTAAATATTCTACCTGGTAACAAGCTAGAAATGTTTGTTTCAAACTTAGTTTGCTCTGCTTCATTTTCAAATTACTTGCTTTTAAATTGAGAACACTTTTTAATGCTCTGCACCATTTCTAAGCCTGAGGGTCTCTGCATTTAATTTTGGATTCTGCAATGGTCAGAGTTATTGGAAAGTTCTCTCTTGGCTTTGGTGATCTGCACATCAGGTCACCAGGTGTAACAGCATGTTTAAAAGCAATCTCTCTTCTAGGAATTAAGAATGCCTACAAGTTTCACCTCAAACCCTTAAAACTGATAATGCGCTTTTCCCTTGTTCGGATTGTGGTGTTTTTGGAGCTGAGTAAACTAAAATGGATCTTGTGTATAAGTCAGGTCCCCTTGTTGTGGATGGTGCTTACAAAACTAGGACACGTAGTCTGCTGAATGTCTCTTTGGGCACGATGCAGACACGCAGATGGCCCAGATCCTTGTTGTAAGCAGCCTCCATTCTTTGCACATTGAATAGAGCAAAGCCTTGCAGCCCTGGAGGAGTTACAGACACACAGCCAGGCCTTACTACCACTGAGGCCAGTGCCAGCCGCTGCCTGCTTTTTTAAGAAACCAATACAGAAAGCTTTCTGACTCTGAGAAGGGCAAAAGAATCAACAAAAGCTCAACTGCCTTTGCAAAGATAGCACCAACGGTGCCAGTGTACACGAGGGTGAAAACCTCTTTATTTTCAGAGCTTCTGTGGAACATTAGAAACTAGCTCACAGTTGACAGAACACAATTTCTTCATCCAAGAATTAAGTTTTTAAAATGCTATTTTGTTTTGGGTTGGAAACTCAGTGAGTTGGTAGTGGGAAGCCATTCATTTCAAGCTATGGGCTTCCATCCAGGTCTGTTCAGAAGAGTAGCTGGAAGCTGCTGCCATCAAATGGTTGTGCTGTATATGAACTGAGTTTTGGAGTTCTTGGTCCAGCCTCTGATGAATAGGAATGTAAACTCCTTTGTCTTTTTCATGTTGTTCAGTCTCCAGAAAAACAAATGGTAGTTGTCAAAAGTTGTCCTGGAGAGTGAGCGCACAGAGGCCGGTGACTGCTCCGCGCGTGCTTTGGAGCTGGATGATGAATTTAGTGCTTCCAAACCAGTCCTGTGGATAAACAGCACTTCCATTCCTTGCTCAGGGAGAGTCTGAAGTAGCTTTCAAGAGCTTTCTGATGATGCATTAAAAGAAAATCTGCTTCAGAAAAATTAATAACAAGTGGCTCAAGCGTGTTTTAAACTGATTGCCAAGGTCACTGCTTACCCTTAAAGCACTTAAATGTAGTAGGAGGAAAGAGGAAGCTCTACAGAGAAAAAGGCTGTTGGTATCCTGTGGTGTTGTAGGTGCTACTGGAAAGGCTCATTAGCTAAAACTTACATCTAAGAAACAAAAAACACAGAGGGGTGATGTGATGCCAACTCTGGCATGTCCTGTCCTTTTGTATTGCAGGTGAAAGCAAAATTCTGCATTTTGTTTCCAACACGACACTCAAGAATCGGATTAAACTGACATGGGAGCGGTATCGCCCTCCAGATTACAGAGACCTCATTAGTTTCACTGTTTACTACAAAGAGGCGTAAGTAGATGTTGTCAGAGATTAACCAGGGCAGTCCAAGGGGGAGCAGATGATTCTGTTTCTACTGTGTAATGTCTCATCCAGTTTGAGTATTTCATCCTTAAGTCCTGCTTTTGTTCTGATTCTTTTCTTGGTGGAGCAGAAGTCTCCTTTAAAAAAGAGGATTGGTTTGAATGAGTCCTACAAATGCATTGCAAATCCATCAGGAGGCTTCAGATTTGAAAAAAAAGAGAAAGGTGGATGGTTTGGCTCTTCTCAGGGGTCTGATTTGGAGCTCATCCTAAGTCATCATGTTTACGGAAATATTTTCTTTCTCTAGTAAAAGTACTGACTAGAGAGCATCTCAGGTCAGGAGTTTGCCCTGCCACCTGGATGACTTTTCTGCTCAGGGTTTGGGGTTATTTGGACTATCCAGCTTTGGTCATTTCCTGCATTAGTATCTCTTGATAATGAAGGTGTGGGGCAGTTACTGGAGAAATCCAAATTACTTGGGAGATGCCTCTGCCTTTGCATATCCTTGTAATGGCTGAGATTTAAAATAATAAAAAAATCCAAACAAGCACAAAAATAATTCTCCAAGCAACCTGGAGGTGTGAAAGGGAGGTTTGGAATGCTGGTAATGATACATGGAGCAAAGATGTGAGACATGGAAGCACAAATGGTTCGTGTCCAGCATCACTTGAAAAAGAACATTGTGATGTTCTAGAATGAAGCCAGTGCTGGCAAGTGTACAGATGTTATAACAAGAGTTTGTATGCTCTTGCACCAGTGTTACAACTTCTGGAAAGTAGAACTATATAAGTGTGTTTGTATTGTGTGGAAATAAAAGGGTAAAAAGCCCATTGGACTGGTCAAGGCCAGTCTTGGAACTTGGGTTCTTTATGGTAAAAAGCCTGGCAACTATCAATAACTGTTTTGAGTTGCTTCTGTTTGATATACACTTATTTAAAGTTTAAATATGTCTGAAGCATTTAACTTCAGAATAGATAAATATAGTGTTTTCTTGGAGAATGTTGCTTTATTGCTCATGACTAAAATTGAACTCTGAATTTTGTACTGCTTGGAAATACAGATTTTTATTTATTTTTCTGGTATATTCTGCTGTGGAAAGCAAGTGAGCTTTATTTGTTTCATTGAGCAACTTTGAAGTGAGGCACTCTCATATGTATATGACAGTCTTTGGGAGAAAATAAATACTTGTGCTACTTTTTTCTTCGAATATTTCAGACCATTCAAAAATGTGACAGAGTATGATGGGCAAGATGCGTGTGGCTCCAATAGCTGGAACATGGTTGATGTTGACCTGCCACCAAACAAAGAGAACAATCCTGGAATTCTGCTGCAAGGATTGAAACCTTGGACTCAATATGCCATTTATGTCAAGGCTGTTACCCTCACAATGATGGAAAATCATCATATTCATGGAGCAAAAAGTGAAATTATATATATTCGAACCAATGCTGCAGGTGAGACAGTGGGCTCTGGGGTGAGAGGTTGATAATGTTGCAGGTGTGATTAATGCATTATTGTGCAAGTTTTGTTGTTGATACAGAAATAAAATTTATGTTCAGATGATGTGCATAGTGCTATCAGTTTCACTAATTATGAAAGTAGTATTAAAATTTGAATTAAAACTCTGCTATTCAGATTTTACTTTCATTAGGAACTATGGGAGCTTCTTGGGAGCTAGAATTTCAGGCTGTTCCATTATAAAGACTGTACAGCTTTGGGTTGGGACTTGGTTGCAGTTGAAGCCTTAACTGGTGGAATAAGTAGAAAATTCTTTCTTTGAAATAAGGTGGTGTTTTTCCTTGCAGTACAGAAATGCATTGGGATTCACTCAAAAGCTTGCATGGAAGTACACTGTAGAGTGCTCTAGATTTAAATACTTTTATTTTTTCTTTTTCTTTTTTTTTTTTCCTTATCTAGTGCCATCCATTCCCCTGGATGTTATTTCAGCATCCAACTCCTCATCCCAGCTGATTGTGAAATGGAATCCTCCCTCTCTTCCCAATGGGAATCTCTCCTACTACATCGTGCGCTGGCAGCAGCAGCCTCAGGACAGTTACCTGTACAGACACAATTACTGCTCCAAAGGTAGGAGAACTAAATGTTCTTGTGTTGAAATGCCTGGGACTCTGCCTGCCAGGGCTCTTCACTGGCAAGAGCTAAATGCCAGCAAGCAGAGAGAATGGGTAAATAACGGGCTATTGCTGTACCCAGGATCTGGAGAGAGAGAAACTAGCTCTGTTCTTTTCTTTCAAGATAAAGTCCCAATTCGAAGATATGCTGATGGGACCATTGATACAGAAGAAGCCACTGAGCCCACCAAGCCAGAGGGCTGTGGAGGAGAAAAAGGACCTTGTTGTGCTTGTCCCAAGACAGAGGCAGAAAAGCAAGCGGAGAAGGAGGAAGCAGAGTACCGGAAAGTCTTTGAGAACTTCCTTCATAACTCCATCTTTGTCCCCAGGTAATGGATTTTGGACACTTCTTTAGAAGCAGGGCTGGTAGTTTCATCTTTTAACATTCCCTAGAACTGAGGTTTCCTGGACATGCTATTACACAGAAACACCTAAAACACTAAACATTACCTTTCCTTTCCTGTGAGAATCCATAGCCTTACTTTGCAGTTTCTCTTATTTGCCAATTTTCATTTTATTCTTTCAATTCTAGCCCATTGTAAGGGCTCTTACCTGTATTGATCAAGGATTTCAGTGATGGTTTCTTTTCAGACTCAAGAGTCACTTAAGGAGCTTGTTGTCTGTAAGGGTTTCAGAGATGAGCAACATGAGGCAGACAAAGGGTTTCAGATGTGATTTTTCTCTAAATAACCATTTAAGTGCTTGTGCTCCTAATCTGAAGATTCATCTTTGAAATTAAGGGCACAGATGCTTCACAGAATTGGAACTGGTTTTCTTTTCTCACTTCAGTAATTGAAAGGGGCTTGTATGTTTCCTGGGTCAGTGTTGCAGAGAAATATTATATATTTCCACTCTCCCATGATAAACACCTACTTACATGCTAAGTGGAATTGTAATGGTTCTGATCCTCCTGAATTAATTGGTGATTTTGATCCTTGAGTGTCCAGTTCATCTGCCAGGGTAAGCTGTTGTTACTTTGGGTGATTGGATGCTGGGGCAGGACACACAGTGTCCAGCATTAATACACTGTTAGATCTCAATGGTGCACCTTGTCTCATTGTCCCTCCTGGCAGGGGAAGCCCATGGTCAAATCCTGTGTTTGAGAGCTCTGAAGTGTGGCATTGCTGCTCATTGATGCTGGTTAATATCATTCTTCATGGTGATTTTTTTGACTCAAGGATGTGTTGGATTGACTTTGTTGGGGTTGAGACTTTGATAGTCACAATGCTTCTTAGCTTTATCCAAAAAATGAGGAACTAAATACTGCCTCTCTTGGGAGGTGTGAAGTATCTTATCTGAGCTGTGTTTGGGTCACACTGAGCATTTGTGCAGTGTTTCCCCAGTGATGATGAGAAGCAGCAGCCAAGATCAGAGAAGTTACAGCCTCCATGTCAGATAGTGATGTAAATCTCGAGCCATGGGAAATCACAAGATCTGATTTTGGACTTCATGGAATTGCACTGTGGGGAGTTTTGAAAGCCATGTGTCAAATCTGAACTACTTGAAAGTCTGTTGCAAAGGAGGATTTTCTATTTCCCCAGGCATTTGTAATTCACAGTGTGTTGTCTTCTCCCAAATTTTCTTGCAGTCCTGCCCCCCTCCAAGAAAACTCATAGAACCTTGAACTCAATAACAAATAAACTGATCAGTTCACAGAATTTCCTGAAAGCTTGTCCTTTTCTCTTGAAACTACTGCCATTAGGGTGTTTTGTAACAGCAGGGGCAGATAAGGGACAATGCTCAGCAATAGCTGCATAGCCAAGCAACTTTTAAGAGACTGTATGTCAGGGAAATTAAAGTTTATGAGCTGGTGAGACATCTCCATGGGACAAATCTAAGCAGCTTGTTACTTGATGTCAGTTTTTTTTCCTCTCTTTCCCAAGGGAGAAGTTAATTAATGTGTTAATGCAAGCCTCAATAGTCATATTTGTTTCCAGTGTTCTACCTGTCTCCAGGTTATTATGAGAGTTGCAGCATGTAATACAGCATGAAGGTATTTGGTTGGTTTTAAGATTGTTTAAGAAGTCTGTTGATCTAATCTCTTGTGCAACTTCTGGATGACCCCATGTGTATTAGTGCCATGGTGGATTTCAAACAGGATTCTGCTTAGTCTTGGAGTGACATTCACTACCAGAGGAGAATTAATTTCTTCTTCAAGGTTATTGTTTCTCTAATGAGCAGGATGGGACTGTGTGTTCTCTGAGCAGTAACATTAAAATTGCCATGAAGTAGAAAAAGAGTGAGCATTGCTGTTAAATAGCCCAAGTTTTTTTTTAATATTTTTGATTTGATTTAATTTTTTATAGTGTTATTTTTAATTTTTCTCTTGCATTTCTTTTCCTTCCTCTCCCTTAATGGAATAAATGATTTTTCAAGTTTCTATCTCTAGGCTTTTCCTTACTCCCTTGGATGCTTGCTTTTTGCCTTTATGTCTGCATTTCATGAATGCAGGAAGCTGCTTGACTGAAAATCACTGATGCCAAATCTTACCATGTTTTATTTACATTTACTTTGTGGTTATTCTGCAGCTCTTTTTTCTTAGTGACACAACCATAGTTTTTCACCAACAAGTTTTGTGTTCCTTTTCTCCAAAGACAACGTAGGGCTGTATTCCTCTCCACCCCTAGATACCACCAAAGACCTGAAGCTCCATAAAAGCAGTGATAAAGTCAGGCCTTTTGGATTCTTGCATTGGCACATGCTTCTGTGGCTGATTGAAAATGAACTTTTTATTTTCACTGCTTTAACCACAGAATCTGAGCAGATGTTCATCAGTTGAAGGCCAGGCATCCAACTTTTTACTGATGAGAAGTTTGTTCTTTCCACTGAGCTAAAATAGTAAATCAATACACATTGTAAGCAGGGTGAATAGGTTTAGTAACTTCCATAGATACCAGTGTAGACAAGGCACGAATGCTTATATCTTATGAAATTGCCTTAATTGACAAGATATTTGCTTGTGTGTTGCTTAAAACAATTTGTTGCTAACTTAGGAAATTCTTTCTTGTCTGTGTGTATTTCTGTGACATGGTTTACATGGTGGTTAGTGTCAAAACGACTATTTGTGACGTAGTAAAGGGATTTTGGAAATTTTTGTAGTGAACTCCGAAAGAAAAAAATTCATCCAACCTCTGCCAGAAGGTTTCAAAACTGAGTGAGCCTGTTCTTGGCTCTCTCTGCAGCATGCTGCTCTGTGGCTGCATGTACTCAGATGATATATTTGACAGTGAATTAAGTTGTCCTGTTGAGTCATCTTTCTTCCTGTTGTGTGTTCGAGGGAGGCCTCATTTGCCTGGTTTGTAACTTGCTCTCTGGTAGAGCTGTTGGACCTCATGCCCTTGGTGCCTGTTGCACTGGCCAGGTGTTCATGGGCATTGGTGAAGTGATTTCAGGGACAGGATTTAAGCCCAAATTGGTTTTGTAGTGTGACTCTTTGTCCTTTACCTCCCCTGTGGCATTGTTTTCTGGGCATGAGCATTCCTGCAGCCTTTGGAGACAAGGGAGCAGGAGCAGTAAATCCAGACTGCCCTGTGTAGTTGGTGCTCCTGTGCAGAACAGCCTCAGGCCTGGGGCAGGACCGAGGGATAGGTCCAGGGTGTGGCCACAGTGTGTTGGTTACTTGATCCATGTGGTTCTAAGAGTATCTTGATCGTTGTCCTTTCACTTGGGGCTGTCCACTACAGCAGTTCCCTGGGCTTGAGAAAGCAATGGTGTGGCTGTAAATCCTCAACTTTCTATCTCTGCTTAAATTTCACCCAGATGCCTGTAAGGCAAAGCTGCTCACTGAACTTTTGCCTCTACACAATATTAGTGCTGAGTTTTCTTCCATAGGATTGTTCCTTTGCAGAGCTTTTGTTTGGGTGAGAGAAGCAGAGATACACAGATGACCACCCGAGTGGTGGTGAACCCTCATGGCCTTCAGCTGCCTTCCAAGGTTTCTCCTCTCAATGCAATACATTCTAATTTCATCACAACTGCAAAGCTAACTCTCAGTAGGCTCAGCTTCCTTTGCTAATCCAGCAAACTTCGTAATGGTTTTTCCCCCCTAACCCTTTCAACCTTTAGCATCTTATTTTTATTTTAAGTGTCAGCATTACTGTCATGAAACACAAATCCAGGATGCTTGTTGAGTAACGGTGAAGCTGTTCTTTGCTGGTTGGTTTATTGTGTGAGGTCAGAAGTTTGCACATTCATCTTGGGGCTCAGTGTGAGCTTCAGAGTTTTGGTTGGTTCCTGACCAAAGGAGAGAGAAATGAGATGTGCTGACACCTGGCAGGTCCAGATTTAGAGAAAATTTTCCACTTGTTTTGCAGTTTCCTTTATTTACCTATTCTATTAGCTGTTGCCTGTTTCACTGGGGTGTTTAGCAATGTTTTCCAAAGATGGAGAATAAGTGGATTTTCTCTAAAGAGCCCTTTCCTTTTCCTGTGTCTGCTCTTCAGGCCCGACCGGAAGCGGAGGGACGTGTTCCGAATCGCCAACACCACCTTGGCCACTCGGAACAGGAACGCAACTGGGACCGACCACTTCACCAACGCCTCTGATACGGAAGAGAGCGAGGTGGAATATCCCTTCTTTGAGACCAAGGTGGATGGCAAGGAGAGAACTGTCATCTCCCATCTCCTGCCTTTCACTCTTTACCGCATCGATATTCACAGCTGCAACCACGAGGCCGACACACTCGGCTGCAGCGCGTCCAACTTCGTGTTTGCCAGGACAATGCCCTCAGGTATGCTCACATGGGGCCAGCTCTGCCTTTACTGGGCACAGATCAAGCCCAAGGGGGACAAGCTCTCCCAAACCACTTAGAATTACATTGGGGTATAGTTAAAAAAACTCTATGCAGTAGGATAAATTGGAGCTGCATAGATGTTTTGTTCCATGTCTTTGACTGGTGTGTTGTGTGTACCAAGAGATGTGTTTGAGTCTATGCTGGAGAAAGGGACAAGTTGACTGCCAGGATAATTAGGAGAGACTCTGTTTCCCAGCAATAGAAATGAGACCCCCAGACATACATGGTGGGCTGAAAGGTTTGTTCTTCAGCTCCCTGTGTGCTGAATAGATCCACGGCAACGTTTCTTTGCTAATGTTTGGTTTTGCTGTGTTCACTCGGAACTGTTTGCAGATGTTGGAGTTTTGCTGGTGGGAATGTTTGCCAAATGTTTCTTCTGTCACAGAATGACCATGCATTTGTCCAGCCTGGGAACAGGAGGAATACTGTGTTTCTTTGTGCCCAATCCCTGGCCTCTAGACTACTTCATATAGGAAGCATTGAATGCTGTGCTCGTCTTTGGGACTTTTGCAGATTGTACTTCAGAGAAGAATAGGGATGATTTTAGTGTAAGCTCATATGCATCCAGCAATGAGCTTCTGACTCCAGCAGATGTCTGGGGATATTGGATGCAGAATGGTAGCAATTTTGTTTTGTTTCTGAAAGGAAGGGCTATCATAATCCAGATCCAGCTGTGTCAGTAAAAAAAGCAAAAAGTATCGCTTATTTCAAGGAAATAAGGAAATCTGTGAGATCAGGGAAAACGAAAGAAGTGTTCCCAGATTTTTAACACATGCCTCTGAAAATCAAAAGGCTAAACAATCCTATTTTCTTCTGTTATCTTTGAGAAGGTGGTATTTTTTCAGACTGAAAACACGCTTCACATTCTTGTTAAGTCACATTAAATTATTAGGAACTAAATAGGGATAAAGCAGTTCCTGAATTGCTGCTAAGACTGTTTTAAATGGGGATGAATTTCCTATGACTGTTTTAGGAAAAGGCTGTCAGTGGGGCAGATGTTACGTGTTTACAGCTGTTTGCAACCTTTTGGTGGGAATATATCGCTGCCCTGTGTTGGTGTTAGGGGGAATTGAGAAGGAAGAATCAGGTGCTGATAGCCAGAGCCCATTCCTGGTGGAGCTGAATGCTCTGCACTGGTTTTCTGGGAACCAGTAGTTCAGACTGAACTAATCTCCAGCAGGCTCTTGGCCAATGCAGTTTGTTCCCTGGATTTGAATGGCTCTTGCTGCAGAGCCTCTGCACCTGAAGAACATCATGAACCTTCCATTTTCCTCAGCTCTTCCCGAAGTTCCTGTTTCAGTCATAGGTGTTCTTCTCACATCACCTGTAAATATTTTACAGAGGGAGCAGATAACATTCCAGGAACAGTGTCATGGGAAGCAAAAGAGGAAAACACCGTCTACCTGAAGTGGTTGGAGCCTGCAAATCCAAATGGGCTGATCCTGATGTATGAAATCAAATATGGGCAGCATGGAGAGGTGAGGATTTGACATTATTATGTTGACATATTATATTGACATTATTAACTCTCAATTTATACCCAAAAATGGATCTTTCTTAACATGCCTCTGTGCAGTGCTGCACAAACAGAAATTGTGCTTTCAGACACTTAGCACCTACCAGCATGTCTTTCCTTCATTTCCTTGGAGTTCTTAAATCTCATGTATCTCCTTATGGTGTTTGAAGTAAAACTGATCAGGTGGGGCTTTTAGTTACAAAAATAAGCTTGTCCTGCAGCTATATTGCTTTCTTCAGAATGTGAAGATAATAACATGTGCAAATTGCTTTTTTCTTCTAGGAGAAGCGAGAATGTGTTTCCAGACAGGAATACAAGAAGCTTGGAGGAGCTAAACTAACTCACCTGAACCCTGGAAACTATTCTGCCAGAGTTCAGGCCACTTCCTTAGCTGGGAATGGGTCCTGGACTGAGCCCATCTCTTTCTATGTGCAGCCCAAATGTAAGACAAATGTTTACAGGCTGTGTTGAATTGGGGGTTTGTTGTCTTTTTAAGAATTCCTGATGTTCGTGTGACTGGGAATTTGAGCCTCTTGCCTCTGAACTGTCTTGCTGATGATTCTTTGGGAACTCTTCTCTGGTCCATTTTTTTGGCAAGTGTAGACAGCCAGGAGTGGTATGTGAGAAGTCTGGTCCTTTCCTTGCAGCTTTGGGTTCTGTGAGAGGTACAGGCAGGTGTGGGTGTGGAGAACATCCTGCTGCAGCTTCCTGGGATGTGCAGCTGTGTTGGGAATGTGATGTTAGCTATAACAACATGGAGCTGCTATGTACAAAACCTGTGGCAACAAGGAAAACCTGCTTAAAATTGCAAAATAATTGGAGAAACAAATTGTTTGTGTAGATTTTTGGCTGGCAGGTTGACCTGTTCTGAGTGACATTTGATTAAAAAAAAGTGTCCTGATGAAAGGGTGATGCTGGTCCTGACAGTGGGAGTCTTTTATATTTTGAAAGAACATGACCACAGAGACCCTCTTTAAGACATTCTGTGTTTAGTTGTAGAGCAGATATATCCCCAGAAAACTGCAACTCTGTCTTTTATCCCTTTTTGGTTTTCTGGTTGCTGACCTTTGAACAATTTGAAGTAAAGAGCAGTGCATGTGTATTCTGAATATAAGCAGCTGCAAGGTGAACAAAAGGTGGAAAAAAAGGTGGATGTGCAAGTGAACAATTGGATATTGTTCACTGAGGAATGCAAGTCCTTTAAGCATAACTTGTGAAAACAAAGCCCAGACAGACACTGTTCTGTACAAAATTAATGCCTTTCAAGATCTGCTTTCTTGTTTCACTCATCTGCAGTCAGGGAGGCTTTCCGAGTACATTTTTCCACATCAGACAAGAAAATGAGAACTTTGATTTGTTCCCTGTATGGAAATACACTGAGTGGGTTTTGAATGTTTCTTTGTTAAGAGAGCTTTTATAGAAATCCTGATACAATTGTTTTCTTGTTGGTTGCAGCAGCAAACTATGGAAACTTCCTGCACTTGGTAATTGTGCTCCCTATTGCTCTGCTGCTCATCCTTGGGGGATTGCTGATAATGCTCTACGTCTTTAACAAAAAGAGGTGAGTTCCATGTGCTGGTGCTTAAACCTGCAGGAGGGGAATTGTTTATTTTCAAATCTGTGCCCGTGGAGCAAGTTAGAAATGAAAAAGAGAAATGACATTCAGAGGAGTTGGGAGGCTGAGGTAGATTCTGCCTCGTTGGTATGGAAAAGGAGATGATTTAAGAGTTACCAGCATCTGGCTGCTGCTGCTGCTGCTGGAGATATGAAGAGGGTTTTTATTGCAGTATCATGTTTGAGTGGGAAGAGGAAGGCTCATGAGAAACATATCAGTGGGGCAGTGATGGCACACACTGGACCTGTCTAATCAGAAGATCTGACTGAAATATGGGTCAATATAAATAATGAAAAGTTAGTTCTATTTAGATTAATGTGGTTTTTTTTCAAATTCTAGAGGGTTTTTTAAAGTCATTACATCCACTTAAAAAATTATATCCTGGCTAAGAGCTGTCATTGGGACTGTTCTGTTAATTTGGTTTCCTCAGTTTTGTTTTTTTAACTAGTGATTTATTTTTTTTATCTCATTGAAACACATAACGAGAATTTAATAGCAGTACAAATGTTCAGTCTTGCAACTTTCTAGCTATGGAGGTTTTTTGTTACTCTCACATTAATTATGCTCATTGGGTATCCCATGATTTCCAGCATCCATGATTTCTAATTCACTGGTAGCACTGCAGACAGTGGTAGCAGTTCTGCTCAAGCTCTCCAGAAAGGGCTTTGTCTCTGGTGATTACAGTACCTGCTTTGCCTTGCTTAGGCTCTCCTAGCTGAAATTCCTGATAATTTTTCCTTGTTTAAAATGTTGTTCTAACACAAGAATATTTTCTCTATGAGCCTGTCTCCTGCAAAAGCTCTCAAAGTGCATTTATTGCATCTTATTCTGAAAATCACCCCAGTAAAAGTGGCAGGTGTGGCATTGTGTGGTTTTAAAATAAAATATTAGAAACACTTAGGAAACTTAGGAAATAGTTGAATGGAATCCCCCACTAAAAAGAGTCTTGTCTTTTGCTAAAAACCTTCACTCCCACAGCAGAGCTGATGGTGGTAAAGTGCATTCTCAGCCACGGGTCTCCTGGTTGTATAAAAATATAGCTGCCTTTCTTAAAAAAAGTTTACTCAGCAGCTAAAAGTACCTTGTGTTTACATTTTCCTGGCACTGAATTGGTGTAGAGAAGACTCCAGAATTCCTGGGAAGCTATTCTGGACTGTGTTCCCATTGATTATGGTGTAGATAAGATCTCAGTTTGTCCCCTTTGAAAAACTCCACATGTGGTAAATAATATTCTGTGGTTGAGCAAGCAGTGGAAAAGCTGTGGGAGAGATGGTCTGAAATACACTCAGATTGAAAGAGAAAAGAAATAAACCCCAATATTTCTACAGGAACAGTGACAGACTGGGCAATGGAGTACTTTATGCTTCTGTGAACCCTGAGTACTTCAGTGCCTCAGACGGTGAGTGTGACCTTAACTTGTGATGCTTTTACTGTCCTATGTTCTGTTGGTGGATGACTTTGAAAGGCATGAAACTCTAAAAGATATGCTGTAAAGCCACTTTCCCTATTTTATTAAGACTGTGCTGGAATCCAGAATTGCTAATATGCAAATGGCACTTGTCTGTTGAAACTGGGGAGTTTTTGAATTGTTTTCCTGTAATCTTATCCACCTGAGGCATGAAATTTGGATTCCCTAGCTTCACTTTCACATTATCACCTACTCTTCCAGTGATGTTTTGACTGGACTGAAGGAAGAATTAATGAATTTGTGGTCTTTCATGTTTGCCCTTGTAAGCTCAGTTTTGCCCTATTGAAACAAACTCATGACTTGAAGAAATCACGACATCAGACAAATGTCCTTGAGGCCTCAGTTTTTCTGTTTATGGTTTAGTTTGGTGTTGCTGTTATAGATTTCTTGCTGGAATAGTATTTCCAAAGGCCCCCAGGAGACTAATGGCTTTACCCATAGTGGCAGCAGACTATTTTACTGTTATTTTTTTATAGCAACACCATTAGGGTTAAAGGTCTGTCACTGTTCATGCTATAATCCTCTATTTTCATCCTGTCCTTTCACCTATGTAGAGCATGTGACACAACTGTCCCCTCCTTTGGTGATTGATAGGCAGCAGCATCAGTGAGTACTTGGATGTCTTCTTGCCTGAGGCAGTCCTGCCTCCTGGCAGTCACCTTCTGAGAGCTCTCTTCTACCTCAGATCAAAGACCTGTAGCAGCAGCAGCAGCAAGTTCTGCCTTTGCTGGTGCAACGGTGTCTGTGCAAGGGATCAGAATAATGCCATGCAAAGAATTGCTGGATCAGAGTCTGCTTCCCTCTAGCCATAAAATCAGTGTTAATAGAGAATACAGCAGACACTAAACTGATACAGATGATCAAGTATGTTTGATGCTGTCTGGGAGAATTAGGAGAGCAAGGATTCCAAGAAAAGATTTAACCCAAAGCATTGATTTGAGCCTCTTCCCACATGGGTTTTGTGCTTTGAGGTTCCTTATTTCTGTCCCAATATGTCAGTACCATAGTGATGCCACTTCAAGTCCACCTTTCTTTCAGATTTATTTGTATGCCATCATCCCCCTGTGTCAGTATGGGACAGACCCTGGCCTGATGGCACACGTGGTGCAAGGTCTCAGCATTCTGTGTGGGGTTGGAGCACCAGAACTGGTGGGGCAGTTGCTGTCGTGGAGCAGGGAGTGCTCCCAGCACGGGCAGCAGTGGAACATCAGGGCCTGTTCTCTCTCCCCTCAGTGTACGTTCCAGACGAGTGGGAGGTGCCCCGGGAGAAGATCACCATGTGTCGGGAGCTTGGGCAAGGCTCCTTTGGAATGGTGTATGAGGGAATAGCCAAGGGAGTGGTGAAGGATGAGCCAGAGACCAGGGTGGCCATCAAGACGGTCAATGAGTCTGCGAGCATGCGTGAGAGGATCGAGTTCCTGAACGAGGCCTCGGTGATGAAGGAGTTCAACTGTCACCATGTGGTGAGTGCTGAGGATGTGACGAGGCTGTGACTCATCCAGCCCTGGTGCTCATTGACACGAGGCTGTTCTGGGCATGTCTGCCCTGCCTGAAGTGAGAAATCGAGATTTTAACTTCAACTCTGCGCAGCTTTGTAGTACTATTGTGAAACCCCACTCAAAAAGTGGAACCAAATCTACATTCAGACCTTTCCCACAGGGCTACATATCAACATGAATAAATGATAATTAGCTGTACTTGCATACTTGTACTGAACGTTTGTTTTCCCTCTGCCAGGTTCGGCTGCTTGGTGTTGTTTCTCAGGGCCAGCCTACACTGGTTATCATGGAGCTGATGACACGTGGGGACCTCAAAAGTTACCTGAGATCATTGAGGCCAGACACAGAGGTGAGTCATGAGTTGCTGGAGGTTTATTTCTTCAGTTTGAATCGTCTTGAACAAGACAGCCTCACATTGGAAGCAGCAGGCAATTAGCCTTTCCTGCCCTTCTCCTTCAGTCTAAGGACAAAACATGAGCTGTTGTGTGATCTCCAGCAGCTCTTTCATGAGGCAGCCCAGAGTGCCACATGGAATAGGTCCCTTCTTGTGTCACTGAGTCCTCTTTTCCAGATTTGCATTAGATCTCTTGTCTGATATACTTTCTCATCAAGATGTTACAGAAATTGGCTGGTTTAAGAACACGTGTTAGGTAGGATAATTGTTTCATGTTGTGTGTCCAGCCCATTGCCCCTGCTGGAAAGTAAATATCTGTTATCTTAGCTCCTGTGCAAACTCTCATGCATAGGCCATCAGTCTAACAGCTAAAATTGTCACATACGATAGAGGGTCTGAAGGACAAAGATGACACACAGGTCACTTGCCCCTGAATCACAGCAGCCTATGTAGAAAATGAGCTCAGCAGCTTTTGCCCTTGATCTAGAAATTCCAGTGTGGATAAATTAAAGGGACAGAACTGAGGACAGTATGTGCACAAGAGGATGGATGTGGTCTATTAATAGTTCGATCTTCATCTTGCTCAGAACAACCCTGGGCAGGCACCCCCGACCCTGAAGAAGATGATCCAGATGGCGGGAGAGATCGCTGACGGCATGGCCTATCTCAACGCCAACAAGTTCGTGCACAGGGACCTCGCCGCCAGGAACTGCATGGTGGCCGAGGACTTCACAGTCAAAATTGGAGGTGGGCTATCCTGACCCTTGCACAGGTCATAGAATCATCCTGGGAAATCAGTATCCTAGAAGGCTTTCTATTTATTTATTTATTTATTTATTTTTAAAGCTGAGCTCTAGTTTAAATATCTGCAGAATGAAATAGGTTCCTTGTGAAGACTTGCTGTGATTTAAGACCTGTGAGCGGTTAACACTGAGCTGAAAGCTCTGGAATACCTCTGCTTGCTGTTGGTCCAGTGAGGCAACAGTACAGCATGTGGGTTTAAAAAGAGCTGGTGAGGAAGTGATGTAGGTTCAGGTACTGCAGACATCTGGGTAGATGGTGTAGTTATCACTGGTGTATCATTCATGTCTCTGTTAATGCACAAAAATAATTCTACCTCCTGTTTATTGATTCAAGAATGAGAATTTTAGGATTATTTTAAATCATATCTGAGTTGGAAGAGGAATGACTTCAGCTGGGTGCTTTCCAGTCTAAACTGGAGTTCTGCTTCCCAGACAGCTGAATGGCTTTTCTTCTTCTCTGCTGTTAGATCACCAATTTTTTTTTTCCTTTCACCATCCCTCCAAAATAGTGTCAGATGAGTTTTTTCAGTCTTGTCTCCAGAGAGAGTGATTTTAAGCTGTTGGCTGTTTTTGAGTTGTGCATATTAAAATAACGTGTATAGCAACAGCCTTCTGCTGTAGGAAACTAATTCTTTTTCTCTGAGCTTAACTCAGCTATTTTGATAATTTGTGTAAGTAATCCTGTCATTTGGGAGAAAGAAAAAATGATTTCATTTTGAGTCAGTTAATTAGGAAATAAGATCTTTTGGGGATTTTGTGTATTTTCTGCAGGTTCGTGGGAAGTCAGCCTAAATCCTTCCCATTCCAGTTTTCTCCTCCTGCCCCCATCAGCTTGTTTTACAATTCTGTAAACTGAAGATATGGTGCATTTCTTCCCTTTAACGTGTTCATGGTTACCCCAAAAGCATTTTGTAAATGTGCTGCACTGCTCTTGTTTATGTAGCAGCATTGAAAATCCCCTCATGCAGAAACAGTTCAGGAGCATCTTGGCTGGAACACGCCAACTCAGACTGTTCAGATCTCAGAGGAAGAGCTTTATGCCACACTACCCTGTGCTTACTGCATGTCTGTTTCTTATTTGCATTACATTTTGAAAGAATCTTCCATTCAGCTGGGATAAAGTCACCCTGGTGTGTGGGAGTGATGGAAGAGCTGCACAGATGGGCTTTTTAGTCATAATCGCCGAGGGTGCTGGTGTCCCTGGTACGCCTGGTTGGTCACTCACCACTGACTGGTGATAACAGAGAGCTGGGGGAGTTCTGTACACATTTCCTAGGGGGAAAAAAAGGGGACAATTACAGGTCTATGTTGGTGAAATGGATTTTGCCCTGTGTGTCATCAGACAGCATTTAATACCAGTCAGAGGACTGCTGACCTCTAATTTATTAACATTTTGGTTGGTGTCTGAGAGCACAGTAACTGGTTTCAATAGGCAAGTGTGAGACCCAGCAGTTCTGTCTCAGGCTGATTGTAGAGAAAAAAACACTGGAATAAATCTGGGTTACAGTCACGGGGATGAACATTTTTAGATCCAAGTCTTGCAAATGCTTATGAATTTACAGCTAAGCATGGATATAAACCGGAAGTATGTCTTTAATATTTGGGCGTGTTGATCACAAATGAACAGCATAATCCTCTGTAGCACTTGAAGTGGAATATTGTACAGAAGCTGCAAATTTCCTTTGGAAATAGGAAAAAGAAAACAAAGAGAAGTATTTCTGTCAGCATGTGAGATTATTCGATTAAACAGAATAGTTGTAAGTACTAAAGGAGCTCCTTACACTCCTTAAAAAAAAGAAAATCACTGAGCTTGGGGAACAACTAGTAAATTATTTGACCTTCAGAAGACTCATCTTACTGCAAAGCTTGAGCATAAATGCTGGAACTTTTCATATTCCTATATTTAAACCATTCAGACTTGTCACCCCTGATGTCAGTGGCACAGTCTGTTGGTGTTGGGAGGGAAGGTCACCAGCCCCGAGGCAGCAGCTGAAGTATCTGCAAAGTCAAGTGTCGTGGGAGCACAGCGCAGATTCCTCACATCCAAGTGTGATTCTCTGCCTTGTAGGAAGGGGAAATGTTTGTCATTTTCTCACACAAACTCAGAGTATTTCTACCTTCTAGATTTTGGCATGACGAGAGATATCTATGAGACAGATTATTACCGGAAAGGAGGGAAGGGCTTGCTGCCTGTCCGCTGGATGTCCCCGGAGTCGCTGAAAGATGGAGTCTTCACAACACACTCCGATGTCTGGTAACAAAAAAAGGGCTCTGAAAAATGGCTTTAACCTCCTTCTTTCTAGCCTCTCTTCTTGTTTTAGTAGACTTAACCAAGTGTACTGCTTCTCCTGTCTGTTCAAAGGCAACTGGGTTCTTCCATGAGTTCATGTTTCAGCAAGAACTCGTGAGGTTAAATTTTGCTCTCAGGGAGAGCAGAATTAAATATATTTCTAAAACTGGAGGTGGCAGTATGTTTCCCGCTGTTCGTTGTAAAATCAGTTGTGCAGTGAAAAACATTACCTTCACCTGGAAGAGCAAGTTGTCATTTTTTAAATTGTCCTCCTTCAGGAAAAGCATTTAAAGTTGCCAAGAATATAAAAAGGTTCCTAGTGCTGACCTGCTTTTCCATCAAAACCTTCTGTGTAAATAACATCACTTTTCCCCAGATGGGTTGTGTACACTCACAGGCTTTTTGGGGGAGTTGTCTCTTGTGCATATCCCTCTCCATTTGGAGCTTTGTTTGGTTGTTTTATATACTGCAAGATGCAGAAATAGGGTTTTCTTTCAAAGGACACTGCATGCTTGCTGTATCTGTGCAGTTTATTAATAGAGGCGTGTACTTAGGAGAATTAATCCCCTGGAACAATTTCCCACACACCCCCCAGCTCTTGGAGATAGGTAGGGAGGACTTGGCAGAGGATGGTTGTGTACTGGCAAAACCTCTCCTGTCTTTTATTCCTAACAAGATGTTTTTACTGCTGATCTGTTACAGAATTGGCAGCTGATTGCCTCCAAATGTCTAGAAGTCAGTAGGAATGATGTTTTCGGAGTAAACTGCATTTTCTTAGAGCAGCTTGAGGAGTTTGGAGTCAGTGGTCTCTAGTTCACAGCACCAGCTCTGAACAAGAAGTTCCTAAGAAGAATTAAAGTGAAAGAGCACAGCACCAGAATGATGCTTAAATATTATTTTACATATGGCTAGTAACTTTCTTTTGAATCCAGTAACCCTCAGACTTGGAAGCAGATGAAAACAACCACATTGAGTCGAAGGGAAGCCCCATATCAGCCATTTATCTGATGGAACAGTACAGGCAAGCTTTTGGCAGTCCCCCAAGTAAAAGAATTTTGGGACTTGTAATGGCTTCACAAAGCAGACAGAAATTTGGACTATATCACTAGAAAATCCCCAGATGAAGGACTGTGACCAAGCCTGGAGTGAGGAGTTGGCAGAGCTGCCTGTTCTTGCCACACAACAGGAATTTTCATGTCCAGCCATTGCCTCCAAAAGGGTTCAGAGCAGCTCAGGGTGAGCAGTGGGGATGTCCCATATGTGTTCCACTCATGCTTTCTTTTAGCCTGCGACTCTTTAAGTGATGTTATTCTTTAAATATAACTCAAATTCCAAACAAAAAACCCCTAGGTGTGACGCCAAATGAGGTGTCAGATGTAAATTAGTGCTGTAGTTGTTATGGGAAATGCATGTGTGTTTCCCTAACAAGGAAGAGAGGAGGTTTAGATTGAATATTGGGAAGGATTTCTTCCCTGTGAGGGCGGTGAAGCCCTGGCACAGGGTGCCCAGAGAAGCTGTGGCTGCTCCATCCCTGGAAGGTCCAAGGCCAGATTGGATGGCCCTTGGAGCAACCTGGGATAGGAGAAGGTATCCCTGCCCATGGCAGGAGGTGGAACAAGATGGGCTTTAAGGCCCCTTCCAGCCCAAACCATCCTGGGATTTCATGATTAGGCATTTGTTGGTTGCTCAGTCCAAAGCAGGATTGTGCAAACAGTATTGCAGTTCATTGGTGGGACAATCTGAGTGAATATCCTGGCGTGGAAAGTAGTTTAGTGATTACAGGATTGGAAAGCTGAAGAGGAGGAGCAGTAAAATCTTGACAGATTTTTACTTGTAAGCATAGAGAGGAAAAAACGTGTTTTATGAAGAGGAGGCTCACAGTACTCATGGGTATTTCAGAGAGTTTCTCCTTGGGATGGTTTGGCATCTTAATTATTGGAAGTGATTTACTCTTGAAATTTGGTTCACGGGGTGTGCTTGTCTGGAGGCACAAAAAAACGGGCTCAACATGAGAAATCTGCTGTTTGTTTAGAACATGTATCCACAGCTACAGAGAAATTTCAATCTAAATTCCAAATGTAGTGGAACTTGACTTAACACTATCATGAAATACTATTTGTATGTCATGAAATACTACAGACTAATGTCTATTTCCTTGATCTGCTTACGACTAAAAGGATCATTCTTTCTTAGTGACTTTTACACCAGGCACTATACATTGGAGATCTCTTCATGGCTGGAAAAATTCCCTGAATCCTTTTATTGGTCCAGATTTGAAGTTGCTCAGTGTAAACTGTGGAACTTGGCTGTTTTGGGGGCCATTTATTTGCATCAAACAGTAAACAAAAGGTTGAGATTGTTTTTTCCTGTCCTTCTGGGCAGATATTGTGACATGTAGTCCCATGTTCTTCGAGATCAGTTTTAGAAGCCAAGATGTCAAAAAGACAAAACCCTGTTGAGTGTTTGGAGTCCAGATTTATAAGCTGTAAGGTGAAATGGCAACTGCAGGAAGGAAGAGTGTCTGGAGGTTTGAAGGGTGGAGCTTTATTTTAGCAACTCATTCTTTTATTGCTTTTCAAGCTGAAGAATGAGGTAATTAGACAGGGCTGTTTTTGTTGTAGTTAGGGAAGGGAGGACATTTTAAAATTAATGGAATACTGTTCACGGTGAGGGTGGATTTCTATAAATAAATCCTCAGCATCTTGCATTCTTTCAGGGCTGGTAGTTGCCTGGAAGGAGCAACCAGAGTTTATTTGCTAGGATAATCTGAAGAGTAGGTGTGCAAGACTTGTCCTTGTTATCCCTGCCATGATCAAAGAAGCTTCAAAGGCACTCAAATGTTGAGTTGACCCCCTGTCCCTCCCTCCCCTAAAAGGAAAACAATTGCAAGGCAGTTTGTGGCTTCTGGCTCCAGATGCAAACCAGTTTAGATCCCAGGGATAGCTGAAAGACAAAACCACTGGGCCATAACCAGCTAATGACACTGGACTCCTTGTTTTCATAACTCCCCCCCAGTGGAACTGCGTGTTTTTCACTCAGCTTGACTCAGCATTTTACCACAGAAGTCAGACAACATCAAAATTTTCCTTCTTTGACCAGCAGCTCTAAAAGTAGTTGACTCTTCATTGCAGGACAGACAATTTGAGCTGTGTCTGCTCAATAATCTAATTTTAAATGGAGGTATTTTTAGAAAGTGTCAATACTTACGTCCAAACTACCCAATTACATAACTATGCTTATCTTCCTTTGCCAGTAATCAATTCCTATTATTAGACAAACTGCTTTTTTCACTTCTGCTGTCCTTTGTAGTTATCTGGAAGGAGCTGGAAGCTCTGTTTCAAGAACATAGTTACATGCATGTCACAAAGGGATAGCTGAGTTGTTCTCACCTGAGCCCTTTGCTCACTAGAGTGGAGGTGTTTGAAGTCAGCAGTCTCTTGAGGGAGGGGTTGTGACTGTCACCACAGGCACATGCTTTTTGAGCAACTGGAATTCTTTGGAAAAAAGAACATACCCATGGACACATAGAAAATACCCATGGAGACCCAGCACTCAGCATCTTGTAAGAAATACACCCTTGTAAAGATGGCTGGGAGCCCTAACACTGTGATGTTCCCTGCAGGTCCTTCGGAGTGGTGCTGTGGGAGATCGCGACGCTGGCGGAGCAGCCGTACCAGGGCATGACCAACGAGCAGGTGCTACGCTTCGTCATGGAAGGGGGGCTGCTGGAAAAGCCAGACAATTGTCCCGACATGCTGTAAGTGCCACCACTGCCCTGCGGGCTCAGCTTGTGCCTCCTGACCCCTGCAGGGTTTGCTCTTGCCAGCTACAACAGGAGGGGCTGCTCAAACAGTCTCTGTCAATCCACTATTTGATGATACTGAGACATTCCAGAAAACAACTTTGCTTGTGACCAGAATCTCACCTCGGGCTATCTTCTCTAATAAGCAAACAAAATCCAAGCTTTGTGTTACTGAATAAAATTAGGCTTAATAAAAATGTCACTTCATAAGTGACATTTGCTACATCAGGAGGCTCTGTGCCTAAATCATATCTCTTCTGCTTAAAGCAATTCTGTTGAGCATAAAGAGAGAAAAGAGCATGGGACAAGCTGAAATGTGTGTAAACACTGGAATTCAACTTTTTAGTTCAGCACACAGATAAATCAGTGTGTCTGAAGCTGGGTTATATCTGCAGTTTGAGTCACAGCACTTGTCCCATTGAAATAAACAAATCCCCCCTGCTAACAGTTTCCTTCCCTGCAAGCACACGGTCAAGTTTTCCACAGAAAAAACCTCTCCCTGCCCCAGGATCGACCCAAAGCCTTGCAGCAGCAGAGGGTGTGCAGTGCAGCAGCTTCAGTTTTTAGCTTTACATTGTTGAAATACTTCTGCTGTCCTTTGTGTACAGCAGTTTCAGTCGTTCAGACTTTATTGCTTTGATATACTTCCCAAACTGACTTTTGGGAAGGAAATACTGCGTCTTGCAGTTATTGAAATTTGTTGGAGGCCCACAGAAGGGATACAATCACTTAAGGGCCTCAGCTGCTTGGAATTCTTAGGAAAATAGCTTTTTTGGCTGGAGCCTGGCTATGGTTTCAGATGACAGGCAGTGTTGTTTTGTTGTTTGAGGGGGGTGGGTGGTATATGCAGGGGGAGGTGTAGCTGCCATGTGATTCCTTGGTTTCACATTCCTTCCCTTTCGAGATGCTGTGGAGAATTCCTGGCAGTCGGATTGACTGGACATTGTTTAACACGGCCAGAGCTGTGCAGTGGGGGTGGGCACAAATGGAGAAGAACGGGGATGTGACGGGTTCAGCTCCCTGGGTTCACAGGGAAAGCACCTCTGCAGTGAGAACAAACTCACTGGGGAGAGATCCAGCATTAGAAATTCCCTGTTAAGCTGGGGCTTGTGTGGTTTGAGCAGGGATGGGAGGGGAGTCAGGCCAGAAGTTGTCTCTGCTGCAGCCCACCCGGTTCTCCTTCCTCCCCCTCCTCAGGGAATCTCCTCTGCTCCAGGGCTGTTGCTACTGGATTTATCCACTTTCAAGGTCCTGGCTTGTGAGCTGGGAGAACTTGGTTAAAGTCTGGCAGAGCAAATCTTTGCACCAGTGTGTAACAGCCAAGACCTTTCTTGTGCTACTCCACATGGAGAAGTTGTTCACACGTTGGTTTTGCCCAGCAGGATTCAGCCTGACAGTGCAGAGGTGCAGAATAAAAAAAATCTGCCTTTGAATTGTGCTGCTTTGCTCTGTCAGAAAAAGGAATGAGGCTGAACTTAGACTTAAGGCACATCCATATTAGTGGTGATTTTTTGGTTTGTTTTTTTTTTTTAGTGATAAAGTTGAGGATAAAACACCTTGGCTTTATCCCAAATGTAAAAAGAAAAAAAAAAAAGTATGACCTTATTGTGACTTGCTTTTGCTCCCTTTCAGCTTGTTTTGTCTTTGTTTTAGTACAGACGCCCAAATCTGCTGAAATTCAAATACGCTGTTGTAGGAATAACAGTAGGGAGCTCCAGGAGTAACTTTCACCTTTGTTCCCTGCACACGCACTTGGCAATCAGAAAACCTCTTAAGTTCCTGTGGTGCTTTATTCTTTGCATGTTTTCACTTCTGTCCCTGTCCAGGATGCTGTGACAGTGCTGTGCCACCCTCAGTGAGCTCCCCACTGCTCCCAGTCCTCACCCACACACTGCTGGCAGGGTCAGACCTACTCTGTAGGCAGAGGTTCTCTCCAGGACCCAGTAACCTCCTTCACAGCTGGGGACCTACAGGAAAATTAGGACATGGGCAGAAGAGTGTTTCTAACAGTATCTAAGAGCCCTGAAATTGCACCTGAATCTTACCCTGCATCCCAGCATGTTCCAGGCCACCGTGTTCTCCAGTGCTTTATGAAACCCTCTATAAATCAAGAGACCCTGTTTTTTGTGGAGATTGCTAAAGGATTGTGTTTAAAGGCAGGTTTCTTGGGGTGTCTGCTAGTGGGAGGTACTTTTTATGCAGCACAAATTCTTGCTGGTGGAGACTGGTCTGTGACACTTTAGTATTGACTCCTCATATTAACTCAAAATGTCCCAAAAGCAAAGCCTGGCTGCAGGGAGGCCACTTGAGCTTGGTGCTGCCTGGAAGCTGGTGAGAAGGGGAGCTCTGTGCTCCTGTGTTTCATGGAGTAGCTACAAATCACAGGGACTTTGTTCTTCAAATTAGTTTGACTTGGAAGCAACTGAAGTTCTGGTCAGAACATCAGTGGACCTGGCTTTGGAGAGAGGGGAGTGTGCTGACAGAGAGAAACCTCCAGAACAGGTGGAGGAGGTAACTGCTGTGGGGAAGTGCAGATGAGAACAGAGAGAAGAATCTTGCTGTCACCAAATCAGCTATTTTTAGCCGTGCGGGTGATGTGATGTTGACATGGCCCTGCACCCTCCAGCCACGGAGCAGGAGCTCCCCTCAGGACCTCGTGTTCCCCTCCATGAATTCTGCAGGGTTCAGGCAGGCTGGGACACTCTGTGTCTCCATCCCTGCCATGCTTGTCAGTGCCTGTGCTCCCCTAACCCTGGCAGCAGAGTTTCAGTAGCTTTTAGGTGGAGCTGGAGAGGTCCTGTTCTACAGTGTGGAGAGGATGCTTGGGAAGAGGGGGATTCTAGAGGGGGTTGTCCTGTGGCTGGAAGGTGGTGAATCCCTGTGAAAAGGGCAAAGCACAAAGGGAAGGGTATTTCTGGAGGCTCTTTACTCTTGTACAGGGTGAAACAAGCCTCAGTTGTGTTTATGCTACACCCTCTTGGCATAGCTCGCGTGGCTCTGCAGACAGAACCATGCAATAAGACAGATGGTTCAGTAAGACGGTGCCAGGAGAAGCTTTGCTGTTTTTCTCCTCTTCCTGTGCACTCAGTGATGTTTTTATGTCCTCCCATTGTTATGGCACTGCTCATCAGGTGACGGCTGCGTGGCACCGAGCTTTGGTACAGCTGAAGCTCTCAGACAGTGTGTTCCCATGAGGCTTTTAAAATTTGTGGAGGCTGGAATTCCACTCTGTTTTTGAAGCAGGATTGCTTCCCCCACATGCATTGTAGACTATTTACGCAGTGCTGATTTCCCTTTGTTCCTGCTTAGAACCCGGGGTCTGCTCTGCAGAGGCACTGGCAGCACACGGCACCAGCAGGGGAGGCGAGGTCCTTTTGCTTTTCCCCACCAAATCAAGTGCATTGCAAAGCACAAATGGAATATAAAGCTTCTATAGGAACTTACCATTTTCTGTTGTTTTTTTAATTGTCTCGGTGCAAAACAGAACTCGGTTTCTGCTCAGTTGCTTGAGCAAAAGATGCACAGAGGGAAGCTGGCTATTCCCCTAACCCATGGTGGTGCCTCCAGCTCCCTGGAGTTCACTTGCCACCAGTCAGGAACGTACTTTATAAATCTGCTCAGGTTGTATTAACAGCCTGTAAATTCCTCCATTGTCTATTGGAAAGGTTTTTATTTTGTTTAAGATAATGTAAACAAGGCCTGCGAACACACAGAGTTAAAAAGGAAAAAAAATCCTTTTATGGGAACTCTGTAGGGTTTTTAAATCTGGAATGGCTTAAAAGAAACATCACATGTCCTTGTTTGTGCTGATGTCACATGCATTACTCCGCTGCTTGTGGTATCTCCTTAGCATTGCCCTTAGGCCTCGGGGCACAGAGCCAGCGAATATCCAGAGTTCCTGGCTCCAGCCAAGCTTCTATTCAGGGACACAGCAGTCAGCTGGAAGGGAAACAGCAATGAAGTAACAGAAATGGATTTTATATATTTATGTCTCAAGCTTTCCTCACCGCTTGTGGGTGAGGGTACGGTGCAGTTTTATAGTCTGGCTTTGCTTTTGCTCTGAAAGGCTTTCCACAGACTCAAAAACAAGCAGGAGTTGGGCAGTGTTTACGTGTCTACGTGCGGTTACAATGCAGCATTGAGTACCCAGGGAGTTCTCCCAGCACAGACTGGTTTTGCCAGCTCTTGTTGGGTGTCACAAGGCCATTCTCAGGTGGCTGACGTTTGTTCACACGGAGCAGTGCCAGTGGAGCTCTGGCAGGGATATTGGGCACTTCAGATGCACTTCAGTGAAGATTGCTTTGGGTTTGGTTGAAGCACTCAGCAGTGTTTGCAGCCCAAACACAGCCACTTGCCCTCTCTGCTGGTTCACTTCAGCTGAGAACTGAAGTGGAGGTGCAACAGTATTTCCCAATTTCCTGAGTTTCTGGGCAGGGGCTTCCTTTGTTGGGGTTTTGTTTCAGGCCAGGGCTTCCAAACTCTCTCCACACCCACCATGGGCTGTAGAGCCCAGGGTTCTCCAGCTCAGTGTCAGCCCTGTTGGAAGGGTTGTTCTAGAGCACAGACATTAGTCTGAGGTCCTGTACAAAGAGAGTGAAATTTTTTTGTTGTTGTTTGTTTGTTTCTATATAATTTAAAATAAAATTGTTCCACACTGATGCAGAGATCTGGTAAACTGAAGGCACAAGGCAGTGAGAGCTAATGAAAAGGTGAAACAGAATTGCTCGTTTGAGCTCCAAAAATCTGTGGAAGTTGGAAATATGGTGGTGTTCTTTAGAATTAAAGCTAAAAGTTTAGGTGACCTGGCTTAAAGGAAGGCTGGCAGAGGTGGGAAATAAACTCCAGCAAGCCAAGGGGGTCTGGCTGGGGCTGCATGTCCCAGTGCTGGCAGGTGAGTCAGAGACGTGCATTACCTTAACTAATCTTTCTTGGCTTTATTTTATTTTTAGATCCATTCTTACTCTAGCACAGAGTAGTAGTTTTGGCCAGCAGTGACTTCCTCCACACAGCGTGTTCCTCTGAGCACTTGTGTACACAGAGGATTGGCTCGAAGAATTAATGCTAATCTTCCTTTTCTTATTTAAATTTGTCCTATTACTGCACTGTGTTAGCAGAAGACATCCCTATTCCACCTTCACAGACAGTGAAATCCTTTCTTGTGTTACGTTTAAAGCTCAGGGCGATCTCCTGGGAATATCCAATTTTGCTGTGTCATGAAAATGCTGTTTTCATTATGGCTGTATTACTGTTTCATTTTGTGGTTTTGTTTTGCCAGCATGGGACGTTGTACAGATCTAATCATGGATGTGCTTAAACAGATGATCTCACACTCAGTAAAATATTAATGCAACCCTGGCCATAAATGAAAACAACCTAATTTTAAAATAAAAATATTAGAGACGGTCTTTGAGATTGGCAAATGTCCACTGGGGATTGCAATTAATTTTAATGTAATTTTCTTCTTTCAGGGGAAGAAGGCAGTGCTTTACCTTGCTTGTATTTCCTAGTTTAATTTTTTTCTAAGTCAGTATTGATGGGGTGGGATGAGTTGTTTGAAAAGATACTCCAAGAGTATCTACAATCATGTAGCTTATGGCTGAGTAAGCTCAGGGTAATTTAGAGGAAAAAGAGAAATGCCAAGTCAGAATAAAAATATGAAATGGTTCTGGATGTCAGGTACCCGTGAGACATGAGGTGTGGGAGGGATCGGAAAAGGTGATGTGGGAGGTATGGGAGTAAATGAGTGATGAGAAGGAAGGTGGAAATGTGACACAGATTCACAGCATATTGTGAGTTGGAGGGGACCCACCAGGATCATCAAGTCCAACTCTTAAGTAAAGGCTGGTTATGGGTGTTGAACCCACAGCCCTGGGATCTCGGCCTGTGAAAGTTCTGTCCCTTTGGCTTCCCTCGGGATGGAATGATTCTTTAAAGCGCATGGTCTGACCCAGTCATGGCTCTAAAACACCTCAGTAAATGTTTCTCCTGTGTGTTCCCTGCCCAGGTTCGAGCTGATGCGCATGTGCTGGCAGTACAACCCCAAAATGAGACCCTCCTTCCTGGAAATCATCGGTAGCATCAAAGACGAGCTGGACCCAGCCTTCAAAGAGGTCTCCTTCTTCTACAGTGAAGAGAACAAGCCTCCGGACACAGAGGAGCTTGACCTGGAGACTGAAAACATGGAGAGCATTCCTTTAGACCCCTCCTCCACCCTGCAACCCACTGACAAGCACTCAGGACACAAGGCCGAGAACGGCCCTGGCGTGGTGGTGCTGCGGGCCAGCTTCGAGGAGCGACAGCCGTACGCGCACATGAACGGGGGCCGCAAGAACGAGAGGGCCCTGCCCCTGCCCCAGTCCTCGGCCTGCTGATCCTCGGAGCCCCGCAGAAACAAAACACACACAAACACAGGCATTGGGGGAAGAAAGAAAATCACAATATATTCAAAAGCCTACTGTACCTCAGTGGATCTTCAGAACTGCCATAGCTGCACTTGGGAGAACCCTTTTTTCAGTAAACAAGTTACCGTCTTTTTCTTTTTTTTTCAATATGCAAGCAGATGTTTGTTTCAGTCAAGGACTCCAGTCATGGGGCACACAGTTGGCCTTTTAAAACTCTTAATGTTAACACTTAATAGCAACAGAAAACTTGAGATCTGATGTCTCTCTCTCTTCTCTCTCTTCTTTCTCTTTCTTTCTGTCTCTCTTTTTGCTTCATAATGGGAAACATATCTGCGTGCAAGTTCAACCGTACAGCACTTTTATCAGATCAAAGATATCGCAGGCCAGGTGGTTCCCGGTACCCCTGCAAGCACCTGCCTAACACTGTAGGTCTTTATTAAAAAAAAAACACAAACAAACAAAAAACACAAACAAACAAAACCACACACAAAAAAACCCTAAACTAAAAAAAGAAAAAAAAGACTGGATTTTTAATGTTGCTCTTTAATCTTTTTAGGAACATGTAAAAGAATAAAAAAGGGCCATCATTCGTCCAAGGCTGTTACCATTTTCAACGCTGCCAAATTTTGCCAAAAAAAATGAACTCTTTGTTTGTTTTCGTTTGGTTTTTTGGTTTCTATTTTTTTTTTTGTAGTCATGGAAGGAGCACAGTAATCAACTGCTCTGTTCAAAACAGATCCTGACCAATATCTTCTGTTCAGTCATGCACTGGTATTTAAAAAAAAAAATTAAAAAAGTCAAATTGTCTAGATATTTTTTTCAAAACTGGACAAAATGTGATATTTTTTTTTTTCTTGTGATGGAGAAGATAAAAGGGATGGGGTAAAGAACCAGCCCTCCCTCCACCCCTGTCCCCATCCCAGTGAATTCTGGACAAAACTGGCAGTGGTGAGCTAAACAAATAGGTGTACAAAAAAAGTCAACCACCCGCCAAAAATGAATTATGAAAAACCTGAAAATAAGCGGCCGAGATCTCCATCGTTGCAGCCTGCCTTCCTTCACAGGCTTGCAAGGAAAAAACACCTAGAAACATAAATTGGAGAAGACAAAAAAAAGCAGTAACCGGATTCAAGTATATGATGCTTTGTTGACCTTTTCTCTTTATTATTAAGACTTCTCGAAGGGTCTTGCAGTTCTATGTTAGACCATGGATCATTTGCATACACATTGTCTTTTGTGTCACTTTTATAACTTTCTTACGGTTCAGATACTCATCTATATGTCTGTACAGAAAAAAGCTGCTATTTTTTTTGTTCTTTATCTTTGTGGATTTAATCTATGAAAACCTTCAGGTCTGCCCTCCTTCCCTTCCCTTCCACTTCAACAAATTTTCTTATGCTTTGTACTATAGTGTGTAACTTTTACTTCCTCCTTCCCAGTAACTGATACCTTTCATATGATTTGCCATGAACTGTTTAATGCCTTTTTATAAATACATTTCTTTTTTTTTTTCTTTTTTTTTCCTCTCCTTCCCATTAGTTGTTTTACGACATCTTGGCTGTGTGGGTTACAGGGTTTTGGAGGGGGACAAGGAGAAAGAAGGGACACCCTGCACAGGAATACTCTGGCTGTGCTGTGGTGCGGTGTTTTTAAGCCCCAGTTTTCCTTCCTTCCCACTAACCTCTGCCCAGACAGCACACAAGTCTCTTACAGTGCAAGGCGTGATACAAACTCAGGTCAGAAACAAAAGGTTAACTATTTAGTACATTCTTGTTCAGTGTTTATATTCATTGTTGTACAAGGGTCCTACCCCTCCTGCCCTCCCCGCTCGTTCTGGTCATGGCACACATCCACCCACCCATCCCACACAGACACACACACACACACACACACATGTATTCTTTTTAAATTATTAGTTGGGTACAACAGCAGACACCAGGCTTTTGGGTCACTGATCCTTAAAAAGTTCTTTTAACACTTTCACCCTATGGACAAGAGCTGTGCCAGGTGCAGCTGGCGATGCCAGGCATTCCTAGGGTGGCCATCACCTGGCTCCAGCCAGCCCCAGCTCTTCACCTTCCTGATGGGGAAGCTCTTGTGGAGGGGAGCCCTCGTGGAGGGCACCTGAGCTGCACTTCCCATCCCCAGTGAAGAAAACCCCCCAACCAAAGGGAAGCCCCCGCGCTGTTTCCGTGGGGCTGGTGGGAAGCTCGGAGCTGGGGCCAGCGGCTTGGCTGGCAAACAGTGAAGTGTTGGCAGCTATGGAAACCTGTACAAGTCCAAGCTTGTGGCTTAAATCACAGACCAAACCTCAGAACAAAAGACGAGTGAGCTTGTTTGTTCAGTTGCAGAAGCCTTGGTGCGAGGGGAAGGAGGGGCCGTCAGGAAGCCGACACCCAAGGAGTCTTACCAGTTGCTCATCTTACCTTAGTTCCAGTCTAGGCCTTTGTTTAGCACTGATCCAACCAAACGATGGCAGGAAGAGGTGGTTCTGGGATGGAAATGTTCAAATCTTTTGAGTTAGAACAATGAATTAAAATATACTGGTTGCTAGTTTTGACTGGAGATTTTAAAAAGTTTGTAGTGCTTTTTGCTTGTGTAGTTTAGGTCCCATTATCTTCTCTTGCCTCTGTCCCATAGTTATTTTTCCCTTTTGAAAATGAAAAAGACAAAAAAGTTAATTAAGAAGGTATTCTATGTAGGATTTTTTATTTATTTTGTGATATCAGTTTAAATCACTGTAGAGATGCCCCATAATGAATTTAAATACTGAGATAAGGGTTTTAGAGTATGACAGGGGGACAGTTTTTGATTTTTTTTTTCAAACATTTATCTACCTCACTCTTATTTTTTTATATGTGTGTATATAAAAAAAATACATCTCACATTTCTCAGCAGCCAATAAATGCCGTTGATACTGGTAACCTCTCACTCCATATACCACATGCTCTAGGTTCTGGAGGGGAACAGTCACTGCCTGTCACAGAGGGTCACCTCAGAATATTTGCCTCAATTCCAGAGGGTTTCTCCTATTTTTTAACATTTGTTGTTGTGAGGAGAAATCCAAGAGTTATCTGATTTAGGGTGACGGTTCTCAAAGGAAACACAGAGGCTTTTTAATGTGCTGTCACAGCAGCTCTTGGGTCAGCAGCAAAACGCTGTGTGTTTGGATGAGTGGAAATGCAGCTGACCTGATATGGAAACTTCAAATTGTGAGTATTTCCTGAAATCTGTTACAGAAATCAAATGTTTACAATGTTTGAAGGTCCAGAAAAAATACTAAAGGGAATGGTCTTTCTGTTTGTCCAGTAGAATGGACCAAGTCATTCTGCCAGCTCTTGCTCAGATGTCACAAGCATCAAAAAGATAACTGGCTAAATCAGAACCCAAAAATAAATTGGCTTATAGGGGATGGTATTGCTTTCTTGACCAAAACCTGTCACAGGCTGCCTGATGATAATACTACATCAAATTTACAGCTTTGGTCTTTGCTGTTTCTGTTTGATGAGAGCACTGATTTTTAAATTTTATTTTTTTTCTAAAACTAACATGAATTGATTTCTTTTAATGTGCCAGTAAAAAATCAGTTCCCTTTTCTTCCCCTGTTTATATGCATTACAACTGTGGATTCTGATGGACCAGCTATCAAACTTCAACTGCCCTCTGGCAGCGTGTAACTGGTTTACAAGCACACAGGACTAACATCAACTTGCTGTATAATGTTTCCTTTTTTCCAGCTCTGGCAGCTGTTCATGCAGGTGTTGGTTGTGGTATCTGAGTAATGTGGTGCTTGGCTACTTGGAGTTACACCCGGCCTCTTGGATACACAGCGCTGTGGTTAATTACTACAGCTTGTCTTTGGAGGGAGCATTTCTCCCTAGTCCTGAGAAACCAGCAAAATTGGAAGTTTTCACTAGATTAGTTTGGTTTTCCATGTTTGATGATGTTCTAGTGACCTTTGGGTGCAGTGGCTGTTCCCCTCCCTTGCACATATTGATTACCACAACTGGAGATCCTCAGATCTTTCAGCTGGCTAGGAGGGTTTTGTTAAAACTGTCCGAGTTACTGGTCTGTAGAATTGTATATAGGTGGTTTTACAATGCATTAGGAAGAAACACTAATGACGTAGCATCACGAGAAGCATTTCAAAAAGCACTTCAGTAGAAGACAGCCACGAGGCCTCGCGTCCGTGTGCGTGATGGCAGTCAGCTCTCCTGGACCAAACCACCTTCATGATACCATTGCATTCTGTGTTTGCGATTCAAGCTTAATTCCTTTTTTGTTCTGTTTGTTTCCATAGCTTTTTTTGTTGTGTTTTGTGCATTTTGAATAGCTTTATTCACATGGGTTTTTCATGCAGACTTCCCTTGGACAGTAAATCGAGTTGTTTGTGCATGTGAACAACTGAGAATTAATGTTGGCTTGATAGAGTCATAATATGGTTTGTAATGTTGTTCTTCCCTGAGACCACTGGCTTGTCTGGTATGGAAAATTTATTTAGAACTTCAGCTATGTTTGAATAAAGTTAAAGTAATCCAGTTTGTTTATAAATTAAACACAAAAGCCCACCCAGCCCTGAAAACCAGCATTTTGACGAATGGCACCGAGATGTTTCGATGCAATGGGATAACGAGCTGGCGTCACCGAGGGGAGCAGGCGGCTGGGACTGCAGGGCTCGGCTGGGGGGCTCTCCTGGCTGGCATTGCAGAGTGCCCGTGGCAGAGGAGGTGGTTTGGCTGCAGGGAACACAATTGCTGTGCAAACACAGCCGTGGCACTGAATCAGGGGCTCCCTGGGGGGGATGATGAACCAGAGGTGGCAGCCGAGCACGGTGCAAGGTGTGGAGCCACCCTGTGTGATGCCCCTGCTCCTCCCAGCCGGTGCCCAGTGCTGTGTGGTTCCAGGTGCGGCCGCACTGATGCTCCTCTTGGTCTCTTAAAGGAAAGCAAACCCAGTTTGTGTAGGATGAGTGGTGACCAGAGGGAGCTGCTGTCAGGCCCTCTGGGAACTGCAGAGGGGTGTTGGGTACAATCCGAGTCTAAGTGAACAACACTCCTATTGTTGGTGTAACTCCATACATATATATCTATATATATACATATATATATCTGCATATGTATATCTATAATATAGATATATATATATTTAAACCCTTTTCATTCCATTAGTACAAGTAACACTTGTTTCCTGTTATTCTTACTTTGATTGTCAACCGTGTATTCAATCACTGGGCTGAACAACAGTGGAGGAAGGTGCAAGGGATCCACTCCTTACTAACCAGTGATAAAGCCAGATATTGCAACTTAACCCATGAGTAGATGTGCAGACAATTGTTGAAGAATGATGCGTAGAAACACCACGAGTGGCCAGGGGTGCTGAAGATACAGAACTCAAGTAGACAGGAGGGCTCTGAAGGACACCTCGATTCAGAAGTGGTTGCTCAGAGGTGCTGAACAGCCTCTGACATGGAGCAGCTGGGTCAGTCAGCACGGAGGAGTTTGTGGGGAGACACCTGAAAACAAAGGACGCAGCAGTGGGGATTTGCAGAGACACAGGGCTTGACAGAAGTTCGAGGTAGTACCCTGAGCTTAATCTATATGGGACAGCATCAGCGCTCAGGTGTCACAGTTCTGATCGTTGGTACTTGTAAATGAACCTCTGGACTTTGCAGCTGGAGCAGTAAATTCCTTACCAGGAGCGTGGCAGTGGTTGGTCGTCAGCCTGTACAGATCTCTCACCTACGGTCGGCCTGTTTTGCAAGTACCTTAGGACTTCACTAGTTTGTGTGTGTGCATATGTGTGTGTGCTCATAAATATTTTTTTGGGTATGCGTTCCGTTGATTAGTAACCATTAATTAGCATTTTCAATAGGGCTTTAAGTCCAGTAGATTACGGGTAGTCAGTTGACGAAGATCTGGTTTACAAGAACTAATTACATGTTTCATTGCGTTTTGTAAGTACATAGAATAATTTTATAAAATGTTTGTAGTTTATAAATGCCTAAAATATAATTTAAGGGCACTTTTCTGTGTGTGGGTGTGTCTGTCTGTGATCAGTTTTTCCATGGTACCAGTTACTAGTTAGCTTTACAATATGCCAAAAAGGAATCGCTGACTTGTCCAATTCATGGCTTGTCCCTCTCCCCCATCCCGCCCATGCTTTGTGACCCAGTATACAGAGAGTGCATAAAGGAGTTGGGAAAATGTTCTGTATCTTCAGTATCCTGGTCTTCCAGAGCCCTCTGGTTGGGGTGGGATCATCTTACCTGGTCATTTCACTTGCTGTCTAGGGCAGTTACCTTCATGGATGACAGGAACCTCACTGGTGGGGAAACAGAGCGGGGTTTGCTGCTCCCCAGGCTGTTGGGGCCGCTCAGCACCTGCCCCACGGGGGCTTTGAAGGATGTGACTGCGTAAGGGAAAGAGGGAAGGTGGTTTTGGTAATAACTATTGAAGAATTATTTACAAATTTCTGATCACTTTAAATGCTTGTGTGCAGCCTCTAAAGTTGTTGAGCACCATTGGAAGCTTTGTTGAAATGAGCAAGGCAGGGTCCCTATTTATTGTTATTTAAAAAGCTTGAAGATCCAACCTCTCTGCTGTGGACAGGGACACCTTTCTCTTCTTCTGTTTTCTGAACCAGTGAGGTTTGAGATGAAAGGATTGGCCAGAGTTTGTCTACCTCTGGGACAAAAAACTAGAAAGTGCTAAGGAATGGATGCAGTTGCAAATACATTTTCCAGTTTTTCTTGTTTAAATTTTTTAAAGAGAAAATTAAAAAATAACATGGCCAATTTATTACATAAAAAGACTTGCTGTGTATAAATTATTCCTAAAGAAATTCCTGTGTTTATATTAAAATGAATCAGTAGATAAAAAAAAATTTCAAAATGTTTTTGTATATTCTGTTGTAAGAATTTATTCCTGTTATTGCGATATACTCGGGATTCTTTACATTATGAGAAGAAGAAACTTTGTCTATTTTGAATGGCTGAAGCTAAGGCTCCTTTAGTTTCTCTTACTCTGCTTTTTTCTAGTAGTTTCAGTACTACATGATTTAAGTTAAATAAAAGAATTCTGTATGCATTTTCTTGTTTCTGATTTTGTTGCTCCTTATGCAAAGCAAGTACAGGTTAGAAAATGCAGAGTAAAGCTGCTCTGGTTTTCCTCTGCCCTTTCTGGCTGTATCTAACTGAGATACTCTTAATAGGAGGTCAGTACTGCCATTGTTTGGTAGAAATCAAAAGCATTTTCATCCAGAGACACTGAGATTTTGGATCCTTCGTGTCTGAGATTTGAGCAGTTTTGCACGAGGCGGTTCTGGTGAATAAGGTGAGCATTGCTAATTATTTATTTACCTGCCGAGTGATCCCCATGTGAGGCACAGCCAGCCAGCACCTGGTTTTCACACTGGAAAAGACAGTGCCAAGAAAACCAGCATTATCTTGGCGTTTCCAGTTCCTCAGACTCTTGGCCATCAGCATGTTGACTAAAACAAGGCTCAGTGGTGGCCCAAAGCCCCAGCAGCTGCCTGTGCTGTTACGTTTGTCTCGGCCTTTTACTGGTGGTGCTTGAGGAGCAGGCTTTTGTTTCCCTCAGGAAATCAGGTGTCCAGATTGAGCTGCTGCTGTGCTGTTCCACTGACTGATTGAATCTTGTCCCTGTGTCCTGGCAGCAGAGTTTCAGAGGAGAGCATGGACACTGACTGTGTGCTGAAGGGCAGTGCTGTGACCCTCTGCAGTACCAGCACGTCTGTACGGAGCTGTTTGAGACGTGGAGGAGTCCTGGGTTTTACAGTTTGGGATCTGCTTTGGTTCCTGTTCTGTAGGTAACCTCACATGCCCTAACCCTCCCCACAGCACAGTGCTCCAGGATTGCCTCTCTTGGGACAGATTAGCTGTGGGATTTGCCTTTGGGCTGTGGAAGGACTATGGGGTTTTCCTTTGCGACAGGCACTGAGAATTTGGGGCAAGTGGCAGTTTTGGGTTGAAATTCAAGTTACCAAGATCATTACAGATCCTGCTGGTTTCCAGTTTTCTCTGTACTCTGAAGTCATTCTGGGTCACAGCCTGTTGTTGATGTGGAAAGGAGAATCTACAGCAGGTCAGTAAGGCAGAATTTTAAAACTCCACATACCAGAATCCCCAGGTGTGTTTTAGTTTCTCCCATAGCCACGTTTTTTGTGGCCTGAACTCTAGACTCACACAGGGGCTGAGGGGGGTCTCTGGTAACATCCATCCTGTGCTGAGTCCTTGTAGCTGTGAGCATCCATCTCGGGTCAGCAAGTCTTTATTCGTGTCTTTCTAACCAACACAACCAGGATTAAGCATCTAAAATGTTTCCAGTCCAGTTTCACGCTTTCTGAAATCTGAACAACTGTATTGTTAGCAATATGAACCACCAATCATTTGGGGTTTTTTTTCCCCTTAAGCCTTTTCTAAGAGTTGCAAATGGTTGGTTGGGTTTTGCAAGGAAATTTCACTGAAAATAACATGGGCTATAAAATCCTTTGTGTGTGTTTTAAATAATCTTTAGAACTGCTTCATTTAAGAGGTAAGGAATTGCATTCTAAGAAATCATCATTTTTCCTCTCTATGATCCATCTCTCTTTGTTCCCCACACTGTTCTAACATTGCTAAGATAATGGTCTGTAATGCTTTTCCTAGAAATTCTGCTGTTACTGACTCAGATAATGGAGGGACGTGGATGAAAGCAGCTTTTCCATTGCCATAATACAGGGAAGTGTAGTAGGTGTAATCACAGATGTACCTGCAATATTAAGAACAAAACAAAACCAGAAACCTGAATTAAGGCTCAGTAAACCTTGATTAAATTTAAATATTCTAAGTAGCCAAACCAGATCTGGTTTATGAAATTATTAAGAACATATTTGCTTAGTGGATAAAGGAAATGCTGAAATAAACCAAGTTTGAGAAACAAATGTTGCTTATCTGATGGCTTGGTTTCTCAGACACCCACCCACAATGAACTTTAAATAAAAAAAAAATAAAAATCACAAGACAGGCATTCTTGTGGGGTGGGAAAGGTAACACACCCTGCTGGAAATTACAACCATGTAACACACTTTTTGTCTAAGTCATAAAATCTCCCTGTCAGAAGGGATTTTTCTTATCATTCCACCTTCACCTTTTAAAATTCAGATGCAAGTCTTGAATTTAAGGGCCAATATTAGCTGATTTTTCTTTAAAACAAAATAAAAAGTACTGGTTTGTTTTCCTTTCTAGTGAAGACTAGCATAGTAGAAAATTGCTTCAGTGCTACTGGAACACATAATGAGATCACAGGCCTGGTTCTAACAGTACCTGTAGTTGCTGTTCTCCAGTGTATCTATTTACATTTTGTATCCCTCCCAGCTGAGAAAAATAGATTAAAATCTGCTAATGGTCGGTATTGCTTTCAGACTCTCTTAATAGCTGAGGTTTACTGGAGTTGCTCATCACAGGGTGTGCTATGTTGAAACTTGTTTCTTTTGGAGTTTACAAATCTATGGAAAAATATTGCTGTAGTTTTTCATGAAGGCTGCTTTACATAAAATTTAAATTCATCCCAATTTCATGCTTGTGCCCTTCTGAAGACTTTGTTTCAGAGTGGTTTATGTTGGATGAGAGGTCATGGCCAAGATTCCCCAAGGTTAAATGAGCTGATTGAGTTGTTTCTGTGAGCCCCTGATACGCGATGTTTACCTTCCCGCATCTCTGGAAAGGATGATATCAATCCCTTCCACTGAGATGTTTCTCCAGAGACTCTTCATATTAATTGTAGATTCAATCTTTTCTGGGCCATCTAGCACGCAGCAGGCACCTTCTGGGTGAAAACCACAAGCATCCCTCTCCTGGTAGCCTTTGTTCTTCCCACACTGCTCCAGGATGATGAGCGCTGTGGCGGAGGAAGCCAGCCCAACATGAACTGTAAGCTGGTTTTTCCCACCAGAGTGAATAACAGGAAATTAAAAATGAGATCTGCTTTTTAAAAATATGTGATGTAAAAGTGCCAAGCATTATGTGAATTACTGGCTTCAAGGTGGGGAGTTTTGCTCAAGTCTAAAGAAAACTTTGATAAGGGATTATAGATGAGAACAAAATTAGGCTGTAGTTTTTGTTGTGTCTAGTCAGGGCTGCAGAGCTGTAGTACCTTTTTTGCAGTTTATGGTAGATATTTTCCTTTCCTTTGTTCAGCATCAGTTATGCTGTTTAACTGGCACGGGGTTAAACCAGCATGCTAATTAGTGTGTGCTCTGACTTCCAGCTTGGCACCTTGATCAGAGCTTTCAATAGTCCCTTTTCAGGGTTGTTTGATGTTTCGCAATACTCTCTGGGAGATTTTTTTTTGTATTCAGGGAAAGGGAGGAAATTGTGTAACTTCATCATTACCCACCAGTGGCTGAAGAGTTGTCCATATCTTGCAGACTTGCTCCTTTGCTTTTTGGTAAACCACTGGCAGCTGCATGATCCGGAGGTCGATGTTTTCACCAAGGCCTCTCTTGGACAGCTCCTGTGCTTACAAAAAAGCCACCAAGGACTTGAAGGAGCATTGGATTTCTGACTGTGATAAAGAAACTGGGCTGATTCAACTGAGAAAACACCTGAAAGAGCAACAGCTTAGCCCATGGCTCCTGAACACTGGTCTGCAATGAGATTTGTTTTGTGGTTGCTCTGTCTCTTCTAACTGGAAGAGACTGAAATGTGCTAAACAGTTTTCTAATGTCACATCCATCCATGTGGAGCCCTTGTTGTGTTTTCCAAGGAGATGCTCAGTCTCCAGTGGGTGGGAGGGGTTATTGCTTTGGGACTGGTCCCTGGGGAACCATGAGACAGCATCTCTCAGAAAAGCTCCACCCTTGAAAGCATCTAATAGGCTTTGCTGAAGGTAAGAGCTGTTTCTCTGGTAGAAAAACTGCACTGCCAAGAGACAAAACCAAGGAGAATTCACCTTAAGCATGACTTTTTCACTTCAGGGGCATGAGATCTGCTGGTTTGACCAGGTTCAGGTAAGCTGTGCTGAAGGTCACTGTCAACATGAGGAAGTCACATTTAGAACGAGTTTATTTTTTGGTCTAGAATGTTTCTCTAGTAAAAGGAAACATCACTGAAATGTTACTTCTCTGTACAATTATGTACAATTATGTAGCTGAATTTCCACACAGGACCAGTTTTCCCAAAGAAAAAATTGTGCCCAGAATTGAGGTGAACGGAACAAAGGCACCCTTCAAAGCAGCAGGTTGGCCAGGTAGTTGAACAATGGTGTGGAGAATAAATGTCACATGGAAGTGACTTGAAATTATTTTGTCAGTGGAACAGGGCTAACAAACAAGGCATAGGCCTCAGCAGAAAGTAAGCAGCTGCAGTGGCAGCATGCAGAAGGAACTCATCTGAGGCAGAAAGTTTTGTCCCAGAACAGTAGAATGGTGTTCAATTGAAAATACCTGTTCCATTTGAGTAAACCACTACCAAGGATAGTGCAGGTTAAGATTTTAAGGGGGCACAGGCAAAAGTGGAGGTGTCTGATTAGCCCAAGAGACCTCTAACTGTATTCAGTGTCATTGTCTTCTCAAGTTTTTGTTTCTCACTCAGGATACCCACACAGATGAGGCCCACAGTTCTGGGAAATTTCTCCTTCAACACTCGCTTCCTATATAAACTGTTCCAATTTTCTTGTCAGCGGAAGCATTGATTAGCTGTGCTCAATAAACTATTTGACACAAGCAAGGAAACAATGCCTGCAGGGAAGTAAACACATTTGGAGAATAGTGCCAGCCTTTTTTCCTGTGGGCATTGACAGTCTTTGAGAGCCCATTGCATCATCTCGCTGAAGAATGCTGTACTGTGCCTGAGCCTCCACACAAGAAAACCCCAGGTGGTTCACTATTAGCATTTTCTTTTCCAAAGCATTTTTAATTTTTACATTTAATGAGATTTTTTCTTTTAAACTATAAGGCTTAGAGGACTCAACTACCCCTAACTTTGGTGCAGAACGTGGAGACCCAAAGCCACAGCAGTAATGCTGTTCTCCTCTTGTCCTTTCTGGGTCAAGACATTCTGTTGTCACCAGCTGTCATGGCAGAGACACACAGAAATACTTTTGTGCAGCACCAAACTGAAGCTGGCCAATAGCAAATGGCTGAGAATTTGTGTAAAGGAAGATGGTTCTCTGTGTCCTAAGCAATTTCAGTGTGTTGTCAATAATGTCTATTACTGTGTTGTCCAACAATCCCAGCCATGGGCTTATACCCCTTAGACCGGATGTTGTGTAAACATGGAGCAAAATAAAAAAAGGTTGTCCCTTGTCTCGGCCTTAACCAGAACCATTTTTTGCATTTAAGGTGAGAGACTGAAGCTGGTTAGAGGAGGGTAACTGCACCTGGAAACCAGAGCTCACACTGGTGAGTGAATTCAGTAAACAAGTGCTTGTCTTCTGTAGTTGAAACAGGAAATGTCAAAGGAGGAGAAAAGTTTTGGAGGACTGTTTTGTGGGGGAAATGGTTTGAAAGAAAACATGAAGATTCCTTTTTGGGAATGCCTTTTCTAGAAGGGAGAAGAAATCCAACATTATCAGCTGCTGACCTTGAGCTGTTGTGAGTTGTGCTCATAATCCTGTCCACTGGTGTTCTGGCCCAAAGAGAAGTGATTTGCACAGCACTGTGCTCAGGTTGGTGCTGGAAACACTGTATGTTGGAAATAGCTTGAACTTCTAGAAAACTCTGGAAAACATTCCTGATTTTGCCTGAGATCTCACTGATTTGGGTTGCTGGGAAGGTGGTTGCATGTGTTAATTTTGTGAACTGCTTGTGTTGGTGCAGAAAGGAAACCAGAAGGTTTCAGTTGCCCCAGCCAGACTGCAAGTACACTGCAAACAAATGTGTTTTGTGTGGCTGGTTAGTGGGGTTTTGTTTATGTGTTTGGTTTGGGTTTTTTGGTTGTTTTAAGTTGTTGGGTTTTTTCTAATCCTGTAGATAACCTTCTTAAAACTCCAGGGATGTAAGAAAGTTCCAAAACAGAAATGAAGGCACTAAATAGCAATGTCTTAGTTTCACAGATGATGAAACTAAAGCAGAGAAGGAGAGAGACAGATTAAATGACAGATTTCCAAAGACCACATGGTCAGTGGCAGGATGAAAAACTGCGCTGGGAGATCTGATCCTTATCTCCCGATAGCAGACATAGTTCCCAGAAGCAGTTGGAAATGTGACCTGTTCTTTGCACTAACAGTTTAATTACTATGAATGTTGTCACTCAACTTGCATTTGTGCCCTATTAACTGGGGACTGTGACCTTGATGGTGGAGTGCCCTGATGGGTCATTTTGCTGCCAAGCTGCAGACAGGACTTTCTGGAGGAGACACATCAACAGGGTTGGATCAAGGGTTATTAGGTGGGACCATCAGTCTGTAGCATGGAATAAATAAATCAGGGGATCTGGGATTCTGAAAGTCTAATGTGGTGCTGCAGCACTAACACATCGTGGAACTCAGTGTGATCTGTCAGCAAATGCAGAGTAAATACCTGGTGGTGTTTTCTGTTAGTGAGAATGTCCTGCGCTTCCAGAGTTAAAAGTGTTGTTGTGCATATTTTAGGCATGTATTTCAGGTGAATGAAGTTACAAGAACCATGAAAAACTTAGTGACACAGGTTTCTAAAAGATAACCTGTCTTTCTAGTGCTAGACAACCATCCTGGGCCAGGTGATGGTGTCTACAAGAGCTCTGGAGCTTTTCTCCATGACCTTGGATTGACAGGTTTGTCTGTGCTTTCGGGTCCATTTGATTCCCTTTTCCCTGAACACTCAATGGGTACCTGCTGAGGAACAAAAACTCCATGGATGAAGAATGCAATGTTAATGAATGCCTTGTGTGAGAGACTTGTGCTGTGATGAGAACTTGGGTCCACGCAAAAACAATGGGGTATTCCTCAAGTTCTGGGAAAATTATATCTTCATATTCTAAAAGAGGAAATTCAGGAAAAATCCTCTTTTTAAACCTGTAGACATAGAGATTTGTAGAGTCTTACTCACATTTATCATTGGATTCCCAAGGACTTCAAGGGAAATTGGCTTATTCACCAAAAAGCCAGGTGAATTTGTAAGGGAAATAATATTTTTCTGTGTGTCCAGTGAGGACATAGAAGGGATGTAGCTACTGGAATGGGCTGTGTGCTCACTGAATCAATCTCTGATCTTCCCTACAGCAAGAAGAGAGTTTCAGGAGCACAGCTGATTCCATCAGCAGCATCTTGTGGAGGAGCTTAAGGAAGCAGTTGTGAGTAAGAGCAAGTATTGCTCACAGAAGGGCAGCCATGGTTCTTTTGCAAAGAATCCATTCCAAAAGCACGGAGAGTGAGGCTATGCTTTGGAATTAGAACACTGGAACTGTTAAATGTATTTTTACAGGATTTCAGATGCCTTTAGTATGAGGACCCTTCTGGGATGTGAACTTTTAAGACTGCACGTATCGGCATTACATCATCTCTGAGGGTGCTGTGGTGTCCAGGCTTTTGATAAGCACCTACTTCATTTTGGGGTAATAATTAGGATAGTTCTGGGTAATGCTACAAAGGCATTAAGCCTGAACAGTCATATTTAGTAGGTCTGTTGTGGCTGCTCAGCACGTTCCTGAGGATGAATTTGAGTGCA
The DNA here is from genome assembly GCF_049639895.1 of Pseudopodoces humilis. Lineage (NCBI taxonomy): Eukaryota > Metazoa > Chordata > Aves > Passeriformes > Paridae > Pseudopodoces > Pseudopodoces humilis. The sequence goes on from NC_142215.1 coordinate 3,784,273, forward strand.
CACTTGTGTGGCTCACAGCAAAGAGACTTGGCAGGAGGGTTTTATGTCACTCCAGCGATCCATGTGGGTACCCCAAGCCAAGACAGGATTACTTCCAGATGTAAATACTAAATTTTGCTATCTTTAATATATGTGCATAAGCTTCCTGAAGATCAGAGGGGCACTCCTATGAATGAGGCCAATGGAACAATACCATGAGATTGCTATTTAGCGTGGAGAAGCCTATCGAAATTCAAAGTACTTCCAGATCTGCAGCAAATTTCTCTGAATTGCCTGAATTAACCACCTTTGCCAGTGAGTAGGAAACGAAAGCAGCATCCCCAGTCTGAATACAAATTAATTCCACATAGAGGGTGCCACATCAGAGGGAAATGGATTTGTTCTTCTCCATGCACAAGAACTGACATCTGTTTTGTTATGGAATGCTGTGGCCCTTGTTATGTAACTCCCTGGCATAGCCAGCTCATGGCATTGTTACAGAAAACTCATCCCATCGGTGCATTCTCGCTCAAGGCTGTCTTGCTTGCAGATAAAGAACATGCTCTATTTTCAGCCAGAAGAGGATGATCTTACACCCAAAATTAGAACCAATAGGAATCAGGAAATAATGAGCAAGAACACTGTCAACTGACAAATATTTGTACATGGCACACGTCAAGTTGGAGTTAAGATAATTTATGGGTCTCCTGTCATGACTGGGGTGTGGAAAGGTATCACAGAAGTATTTTTGTTTCTTGTTAGCCTACAAGGATAACATCCCTCATGACTTGGAAGGGACAATAGATTTATTCTACCAAACACCAAGCTACACTCAGCATTCTTCTCCCAACAAAGCTAGAATAGAAAAGGTGTATGTTTTGGTGGAATTGCTATAGCTTTGGTCTTTGGAAAAGCATACTGGCTCCTTGTTTTTCAATCATCTTGGCTTGAGTGCACTTCATTTTCAAAACAGATATTCAGTAGCTGTCACCAAAATTTGTACTATGGTTATAGTCCTGTACAGCCATCCCCTTTCTGTCATTACTAATACTTTCCTATAGCTAACTTTCTCATTTCAGTGTCCAAAAGAATTAAAAAATGTATGGACTTGTTTCATAATAGAAAACAGTCCCCTTGGTTTGCTCTACATGTCCTTTTTCCATTTTACCAGTATTATCTGTCATTTCTTGCACATTTTGGACCAACGCTGCAGTTCAATTTTACTACTTTGACTGTTCCCCCACTAGTTTCAGATTTCATTGTGTAACCTCCTTTCTACCTTGGGATTGCTAAAATCTTATGTGAAAAATCCTCTGACAATAACTCTGTTCATAGGTACCTTATGAGAGTAACTGAACTCCAGGAAAGGCTGTTGTCTGTGACAGGGATGATGAATCAGTTGATGGTGAATGCCAGGTAGCCAAACCATGTCTTTGTATCCCCCAGCTAAATTTGTTCTAATACACAGATCTAGGAAACAAGAAGGAATTTTCAAGACTGCATCTCAGACTTGTTACTGCCGGTCAAGGTGTATGGAGGGGAAAAAACCCCTCTGAATGACCTTGTTTCCAATTTACCTGTAGACTTCACTGTCATTTGAAAGTGGAAGCCAAAGCTGAAATGTGAACTCACACTTAGAACTGGCACAGTTTAGGTTCTGTGTTCCTGAAGCAGCCAGTGAGAATTCAATAGGCTACACTTCTGTGAGAAGGAAATCATCTCACACAGGATAAAATGAACTGTGGTAGGAGAGATGATTAGTTTACTGAAGACAGACATAACCTGTGGCACATGCAACAGTTGTAGAGAAGACATCCTGGGTAAAAATAAATTTTTGAAATAAAGAATAATATTTTGAAGTGCTTAAATAGCACCAAGAATAATACAAGTGAAAGAACATTTCATTTCTTCATTATTCTCTTTGTTCCATGTTTGGTGTCTACTCCATGAGGCACAATTCTGCTTAATATTAGAATCATGACAAAGTAATGGAAAGCCTAAAACCAGTTTGTGTTGGGATGTCTGAAAAATAAAATGCCTCCCTCCATTTTTCTTTTTATTTTTATGCCTACCTTCACTGCTTCCCAGCTAGAATTAACCAGGTATTGTCTGAAGGGACCAAAACCTGAAAAGAAAGAAAGATAGTTTAAACCTGTGCTTACTCTGCAATTGCAGATTAGATGCACACACATATTTGATCTTTACCTTCCTATTTTTGGTTACGAAGATTGAGTTTTTTACATAGGATTTAGCTTTTATAACACTTAGGGGAATAGTATTTTCAATTTGTATATTCACTGATAAAAGAACTAATCCTGCAACCTTCATTCATGTCAAGGCTTTCTTATCAGAGAGCCTTAACTGGAGCTGGTTAAATGTAGTGAAACCAATAGGACAGATCATGTAAATGATGATTTTGGGGAAGGATCATCATCCATAGAAATACCACTACTAAAAGTTATGGTATTAAATACTCCCAGGTCACAGTTAATGTATCATTCTTATTGTTAAAGCTTATGAAGATGAAGGTATACATATTTAATGAAAAAGTTTGAAAGAATAAAATTTATTTTATTAGTAATTTATTTTAATTGCAGGTAATGAACACTTACAATTTTTTATCTGGGAAATGTACTTTTTTGTGATGCTGGGAAAAATGTCTTATTTCACATTTTCCCCAGGAAAAGAGAGGAGAAAAGGGGAAAGAACACTTAGACTACAAAGTATTTAATTCAATTTTATGCAGCTTTTTTTTGTGAAAGGATTTTTTTAATAAAAAGGGAAAAGACCTAATTTTGAGCAGATGGGCATTTTGTCATTAGAAAGTTTGATGGAAAACTCCCACTATCTTTATTAATCTCAATTAATGTTCTCAATACAGAGTGCTGCCAAGTCCTAGATGCTGGGTGTCAGGAAAATGAGTTTCTGAAATGGCTTTAATGCTATAACTCTTAAATATTTAAAATCCTTAAATGGACAAGTAAATACTTGACAGCAGATGATTGCCATTTTGCACAGTGAATGCTACTTGTATGTGGAGACAATTAAGCCTAAATGCAGGCTTATGACAGCTTAATTAGTGCTAGGCTTTAAGCATTTCTTAATTTGTTAATATTTATTTCATAACTGCTCCATCTTTTTCTCTTTAATGCTATGAAAAGCTTATATTTTTGACAATATTTTTTACAGGTTTGAGTTTCTCCTATGGAGAGGGAACAAAGAAAATGGTGCTCATTTTACATTTCCAGGAAACATAAAACCCCATTAGTCTCACTCTGCTTTGAGAGCAAAATTCTGGTGGCACCTGCTCCATTTTGGAGCTGCAGATGTACAAGTTTCTGTACCTGTGTGTGCAGAACTGCAGAATTATAATAAAGTTATTAAGTAGCTCAGAATTAAACACTTGTGTCAGTGGTGGCCCTAAGAAAGTACTGCTTAGGATAAAATTGCTATGAAAAATGACTGAATGTACAAGAGTTTTATTGCAGTACATGAAGCAATATGGAGAGGTAACTGGCTGAATGTTACTGGGCTCCACATAATAAACTGGGCTCCCTGCCAGCAGGTCTATATTCTGAGCAGGTGAAAATGTGACAGAGACATGCTGTGATAATCTCTGTAGTAGATTAAAGATGCATGTGTGTCTTAACTAGTCTGAAGCTTTTTAACCAGGGAGATTTCTGGACATAAATGGTGATCTAAAGAGAGGAAAAAACTGAAAGGGTGCTAAGAACTTCCCAACAAGGGTATGTGCCATAAATATCATAGGAGAGAACCAGACTGTCAGCCTTTTAGGAGGTTAGCAAGTATCTCTTGACCTCTCCTGCACTCCCGTCCAGCTCATCTGCAGTTAATGTCTGGAGCAAGCCAGACTAGTTCTGCCCATCTTGCAGCTATTAAAAAAAAAAAAAAAAGTGTTTAATTGAGAACAGCAAGATGCAAATCTCTTTGATGTAGCTTCACCCTCCTTCCTATGTCCTCAGATGACCTGCAGTGGAAAATTATCCAGCAACTCACATGTCAAGATATGTGTAATGATTGCCCTTAGATGAGCCAGTGGCAACAAGAGGAACAGTGAGCAGCAGCATTCCTTAGGAGCTTTAACCTTTTAAAGCTCAGGACTCTCTGAGCTGGTGGTTCTGCCTCTCTGATGCTGCAGCAGTTGGAGCCAGCAGGAGAAACTCCAAATTTGGTCCTTGTGCTGCATGTTCAGGCATGTTCCTTTGGTATATTTAAATGGAATGGTTTAGTTTAGCAGTGATGAGGCAGCATCTCCTGTTTAAAACTCCCTTACCTTGCCATGAAACTGAGCCCTTGAAAGTTGCCATGTGCTGCTCTAATTCTGGACACTGACTGTATGACATTGTGATGCAACCTGGTTTTCTTGCTTCAGAGCGTCTTTTGGGTAAGCTTTATCTAATAGTAGCCTGCATTGCCTTGAGCTATGTGGTTTGGATCAGAGAGAATGTCAACAAAGATTAAAACATGGAGAGAATGAACAACAAACCAAACTGGATGGCAGTAAAGAGGGCAGACTGCAGACTGTTTCCTCTGACATGCATCTGAGTTATCTTAGGAAGGCACAGCAAGTTATTTTCCACTTGGAAATGTTACTATGACCATTTGCTACTCTTTTTCCCTCCAGGAAACTTTATGACAAAGATCAAGCATGCGTGCATACCAGCTCTGGCTCAAAGAATAAAATAAAAATCTTACCAGTCACCACCACAGTGCTGGAATTCAAATCCATGAAATCTAATCTCCAGAAGGTGCAATTTTCTTGGTTTTCAGTTCCAAACAGTATTATAATTCAGGTATCTGTGGCAAACTTCATTTGGGGCACCTTTTCTCTTCCAACTGTGATGAGCCTGGCTTCATGTGACAGGGATGATTTGTGACTCATGTAACTTTTAAAGCAAAAATGATTACGTACCTATTAAAGATAGAAGACTGGCTGATTGGGACTGCCCCAAACTTTTCCTTTCCCAGGCATGGAGTATTTAGGAAGAAGTGGAATAGCTTAAAGAAATTTCTTGGAAAATATCCAGCAGTATTTTTCATCACTTGTTTATGTGCAAGTAAACAGAAAATTAGTTGAATCAGTTTTATTATAACTCTGTGGGTATTCTGGATTTAGCAGTTGTAATTCACTTTAATGGAGAGGAATGACAACTACAAAAACTTATCTGTCCATTTCCACTGTTCTTGGACTTTTTCTTACTTAAGCTCAGGGGTAACTTTGCTGTTCCTCTTCACAGCACTTATCTGATTTACTGCTCTTGATCTTTATCTGAGGCTTGTTATGAAAGAGTCCAAGCACAGTACACTTTTCAAACTAAACACCAACAGGAAAATATGTGTATTTGCTAACCCAAAACATTTACTTGGTAATATCCTTTAACAAGCAACATGTTAGAAAATCTCACTCCAACTTGCAAGGTCAGAGGAACTCTAGAAGATGGATTATAGCTTGCTGAAACTGGTGAGTTTAATAGCTGGTCTGTCTTCATTAAAGTGGAGCCTGGGAGCCAATGGGGGGGCCTGGAATCAAAACATATGCATATTGTCACTGCCCAAAACAAAAGCATATGCAAGTTCTCTTGGGAATTATAACTATGTGGGCAGAGGGTTTTACTGGGTCTTGTTTTGAGTAGGAAGTGTGTGTGTGTGTGTGTGTGTGTGTGTGTGCTTGAGAGAGAGAGGGAGGGGAGAAATAAGCTAAGAATAGAAAGCCACTATATTATCTCAAGAGAGCTGGTAATTGTGAGACCTTAGGGAAAAAAAGAAAAATCTCTGAAGAAATCCCTTGAGTTGGGTGGTGGCTCAATGAGGTTTGGAGCCATGACCTGTGTCTGTCATTTAAATTGTCCTGTGCTGAGACACACAAAAATGTCTGGATTCTCTTTATTTAAAAGACTCTGATTCCACCATCCATTTCTTCCCCTAACACAACTTGCAGAATTAACTTTTGCTGACTGCTGGGGCTGAAGGAGGTTCTAATACAGGAAAGAGAGCTTTCTGCAACTTTAAATAAGTTGCACCACTGCAACTGATTACTTTTCAAGTCCTACAGTCCTTCATACTCCTGTGTCAATCAAGATTTTTATCTGTTAATTTTTCTGCTTGACCAGTCATTTAACCACTTCCTATGATTCTGAGCAGGGCAATGACATAACAGTGTTCTCATAGTTATTTTTGATTTGTGTTGGTTTTTTTCTTTTTTAGGAAAAAAAAAAATCTAAGTACAGGGTGGTCCAATGAACAAAAAATTTGTAAGGAATAAGGCAAGATTTAAGGTCTGTAGTTGCTTAATTAATTTCCAGAGTGAGAATTTTTATTTTCTTTGGGACATGAGAGCTGCTTCATACAAACAAATACGAAGAGTATTGCTCGAGTGCAGTAAAATATTAGGTATTTCATTAGATATTCTTCCAGAGGGGAGATGTAAGTCTATTAGTTCCATGCACTCTGAAACAACTGATATGATCTGTTTGGAATGTAGTACTAGTTCTAAAAGTTTTTACAGCTGGAAAAAAGGAGTAGAAGAAAAATACAGAGTAGCAAAGATTAATTCAGTAAGCCTTTATGAAGAAGCTGATAGAATTTTGGAAGGGGGGAAAAGTATTGTCTTCAGTAGTTAGTCCTTTTTCATAAGCAGATGTTTGCTGAACTGTAATTAAAGATTCTGAGACTTTTCCAGTGTTGGTAAACACTTGTGCAAGTGTGGGAGGAATGCTAGTGGTTTAAATAAACCAGTGATTTAACACAGACCACTGAAATTAATTTTTGCACTGATTTAATTGATTGCTCATGTTCCCAAGCTTTGTGTGCATTGCAGTATACTTGTAGAAATAATGCATTTATTGCAGCTCTGCCACACAGTTAAAACAAGAATAGAAAATTTTGCATTAGGTCTTACTCAGAAATGATTCAGAAATGAAACCTTTTCTTTCCTCTAATATTTCTTCAGCTGAAGTCACTCTTGAAGTTTTTGTTGAAGTACTATTGTAGCTTTAATATTAGCACTCCCATGTGTATCTGTGCTCAAAACAATGGATTTGAGGGTCACTGGATATTTGAGGTCTGTTCAAATTAATCTCCCCATCCATAATTAAGAATCCAAGCCCTTGCTATTTGAAGGCAAGTCACAGACACAGCTGACTCAGCTAAACACTGGTTGTTTTTCTTGCTACACACGGATATGATTGACACGACACTCATCTTGAGGTAGAGAGGAAATGGAAGCAACTCAACTATGAAAATCCTGGTTATCACCTTGAGTATTTTTCTGCACAGTTGTCTGATATTTTCAAAAATTGTTTGAACTGCTGAGTAAGAAAAAAATATATTTTCTGCAAATGCATTCTGACCACACCACAGAGCAGGCAGCACACTGCTTGAGTAGCTTTTTAGTAGATGGCAAGAAGAACAGAATATGGGTCTTCATTTAGAAACAGCTCTTTAATTTTTATCTCTTTTATTATTACTTATATATATTTCTTTTATTTCTTGTTATTGGCAGGCACTGACCAGTGTTTTAAACTGTGAAGTGGAAGTGTTTAATATATTCTAATTTTTATCTCAGCTGTTCAACACTTAATGAGAGGAGGGAGAAATCAAGCTGTTATGCTATTTAACACTAAACTATAATGGGACTTTAAATAGAAATTTCAGGATCTATAACTCCATATTTCCTTTCCATTCTAATAAAAACAAATGGTCCTCAGGAAACACTGAAGCTGTTTTTTATGTCGATAGAAAGCAATGTCACAAAACCGCTTCTGTGTAAAGCTCACTGTTCCCTGTGGAATGAGGCCTTTTCTACAACAAAATCCATAGAAATGGTAAATGGAAAAATATAATGGCGGACTTACTCAGGGTTTTTTTGGCAGAGACATCTTCCACTATCCCAGGTTGTTCCAAACCCCATCCAACCTAGCTCTGAACACTTCCAGGGATGAGGCAGCCACATATTTTCTGGGCAAGCTGGGCCAACGTCAGTCTGGTTTTAGATATAAACTGCCACGTGTTTTATGTTGTTTGATTATTTATTTTAGTTCTTCAACAGTTCTATTGGTATATACCTATTGCTCAGCACAGATGGGAAAAACTGCAAACTGAATGTGAGCTGAATGTAGCTAAGCTGCTGGGTGGCTGTTACATTATCAGTCCTGGTCTTCTTGCAGGATTATCAAAACTAAAGGCTGTGTATTGACAGGTTTTTTAATTTATTTCTTTGTTTATCATGAGGAGAAAGGACTTAGCAGGGCACATGCAACCCATGATCAACAGGTTGCTTTTTTCAGGTGTCATTTACCAACACAGAGAGACCCTGCAAGCAGGATACGCACAATTTAATTAACTATTTATCAGCTAATATGCAAAATAGCTAGAACTAACAGATTGCTGGGCTGAACAGTAACATGCTTACCACTGCTGATAAGGAAATGAATGATTTTTAGCTGGCCAGGAAGTATCTAATAGGCTGGGGAAAGTCGGTCTCTGACATTTATTAGTATGGGCTGATCCTCACCATTAGAGTTATCATCATGTTTTCTGGTTGATTGTTTCGGTTCTTTTCTTCTTCTTTTGTATCTTTTCTCTTGAATCTTTTACCAGCTAACCATTGTCATCCCACCAACATCACCTGCGTGGTTTCAGCTTCCCGTCTTTCCTGCTGCATCAAACCAGACCTTGGACCACAGCAGGGCCAAACCTCTGGGCTGTGGGTGACATGGGGAGAGCTGGAATGTACAAAGCTTCAAGGGATCATGAGCATGTGCTGAAATCCACTGAGGGTCTCTAAAGTGTGGTGATGTGACATCTGCTCTTTGGAGAGTCAGTGTACGGGATGAAATGGTTTTGTCCTGTACAGAAAAAAAAAAAAAAATTTTACTAATTCACTCTGCTGTATGTTTTAAAGCATTTGAAAGGAGGAACAATGCTAAGGAGTTTTTGGTTGCTGTGCTGACAGGCAATGGAGTCTACTGACTCAGGCCTCCAGGTCACAACAGCATACCTGGGTGCTCGAAATGCAAAAGTGAATTTATAACTTTGCAAACAAACCATTATTTCCATGTACTTAAGACCTCTATGACTTTGATACCTGAATCTGTTATTTTAAATATAATTGAGTGGCAATACTATTTGGGTATGAAGGCTGCCCTGAGTCAACTCTTGAATTCTACTTTTAATTTTGACAACTGTGTAATGGGTTTAGCCCCTGTACCTCAGTTTTATGGTTTGTGGTAATGAACGGCAGGCAGCTGCTTAGGTTTTCCAAAAGCGTCTTTCAGATTAACAGTGGTCACTGCAGAATGATAGAAAAATGTTACTTTTGTACTTATTTTCCTCTCGCAAGCCTTCTGCCTCATGCCACCCGCGTTAACACAAAGCTAGGTTTATGGTTTGTCATTCTTTGCCTTTTAAATGAAAAATTTGGGATTTTTGTGGGAGTTTTGTGAGTTCACACGCAGCGTGGGCCGGCCCTTCCCCACGGCCGTGCCTCCATGGCGGGGGCTGAGGGCATTCCCCGAGCCTGAGGGCATTCCCCGAGCCTGAGGGCATTCCCCGAGCCCCCAGCCGGCCTCGGCAGCCTCCCCTGGCCTCTCCGGGCACGGCCCCTCCGCTCCCCGCCTTTCGCCGTCCTCTGCCCCCTCAGCCGCCATCCCGAGCCCGGCCCGCCCTCAGGGCTGCCCGCGCCGCCCCGCAGGAAGTGATGGCGGCCGAGGGAGGAGGAAGAGCCGCCGCGGGTAAGAGGGAGGAGGCGGCTCGGGGTGGCCAAGGGCGGCCGGGACGCCGCGAAACACTCGGGGCTTTCCAGGGAACCTCTTCCCGCTCGCCTGCGGCCGTGCCCCGGCGGGCCCGGGCCCCTCATGGCCGCGCTCCCTGCCGCGCCTGAGGGAGGCGGGCAGCCTCAGCCCTGCGCACAGGGTCACGCAGAGCAGGTGCTGCAGGGTTTATTTTCCCATTTCTCAGCGTACAGGTGACTTTTCCAGGGGTTCGGCTAGTCCAAGCCTGCCCAGAGAGAGTCGGCCTGGTGGTTCCTGCCCGCTGTGGTTCGGCAGGTGGTGCTGGGGAGAGGATGATGCCCAAAATCCTGTTTGCAGTGTGTGTTTGGGGTCTCAGTGCAGGTGGATGAGTCAAGACATCAATAGATCTCAAATACTTAGCCATTAAAGGTGCATTGGGAACACTGCATAAAAATACCCATTTTCAAAGGCACCATCGGCAGTTGTTTACCCAAAGTGAGCAAAAACCAAACAACAAAAGCAGCAGGGTTTAACAGGGACAAAAGAGGCAGTGAACACGTTGGTTCTTGATCACATAAAAACAGTTGGACTGTTTTGGTGTGGAGATATAAAAGGTTTTGTATATTGCAGAGTAGTGTACAAAGTATAATATACAAATTATACAAATATGTTGATGTATACATATATAGTACCCTTCCTTTAAAAACTATTAATTAAAGCTTTTCTTTGCTGTTGATGAGGTGAGTAGAACAAGAAGCACATGGACCTAGAGGATGAACTTCTGTGTGAAAAGCCACTCTTCCCTTGTCTCCTTTCAGCAGGAGTTGATTTGCTGCTGTTTCTGGCAGTGGGTGAAGAGCTGCTCTGCCCAGCCGAACTCAGCCTTTCAGTACCTGCTGGACTTAGAGTGCTTTGAAATGAACAGGCATTGTGTCAGTTCCCAAATGGCAGAGCTTCGGGTGCTTGGTAAAGAACGTGATTTTAGCATAGGTGGATCTTCTGCACGTGCTCCACCATGGATTTCCAGAGGAGTCTGGCATGTGCGGTGTTCTGGGTTTGTGTTTGACCAGGAGGACTTCCAGGAATCTCTGTTCATGCACTTGTTTGGATAAGGGCCCATTGCATCACCTCAGTTAGCTTTTGTGCTGCTTTCCCTTCTGCTCTGTTTTTATATCTTCTTTCTTAATTTGTCACGCTAGCAGGTAAATGCAGGGAAAGTGAATTTATCTTCTGAAACACATTTTGAGTTGCTGCCATTTATATAAAGCACCTACTTCATCCCCTTCAGTAAAATAATGATGTTGTTCATTAGTTCCTCTAGCTGCTCATGGCTAAATGCACTGCAGTCAGATTGCTCTGTTTTTCCCCTCCTATCAACCACTGACGGAAGTCAAACATTTGTAATAATGCTATTTTTTTTCTTGGGGGGGAGACTCTCAGTTCTGCTGATCTTCTTAAAATATCTCTAGATGAATAGAACTTGGGTTTTCATATCCAAGGAAGCATTGTAGTGTTGGGCAGTTCAGTTAATGTCTACATTTTTCCCTGACTTTTTCATCACCTTCAGATTGAATGTTTAGAATAGTTGTTCTTCCATCTCCTTTCTCTTTTGGGACAGCTGATGTTGTTTTTAGGTGTTGTGTGAGTTTTGGTGTAGTTATTTAATAGCACAAATCTATGTTTAAAATAATTATGGAGCAGTTGCCAGTAAGCAAGTTGAGTATGCAGAACACTTTAAGAACATATGAAGTCAGCCATTAGCTGCTGTGCAAATACTGCTTTTCAGTTCATGTCGTGCTGTAATTGAGATGCTACAACTCACTCTTGATGGCTGTTCCTGTATGTTTTTCACAGGGAAAGATTGTTTAGACTTCCAGGTTTTTAAGTCCCTTTACAAGTTCCAGGCAGACCATGCTGTTGAGAAGCAGGCCTGCTGTTGACCTAGAACTTGAGGTTCTTGTTTTAAATTCAGCCTTCTTGCAAATTCATTTTGATTACAGAACACCTTGAAAGTCAGATTTTTATGTGTTAACCACGTAACAGAAACAGTGAGCAACCACGTATATGCAGCTCTGGAGCCTGAGAAATAGTTAGTGGATGAGAAACCTGTGTATCTAGTTTGGCAATTGCATTAATGAAGCCTTAAATTTCCATCTGTCTCTCTAGGAAGATGGAAATCTCCCTGCCCTCCATGAAATCCGTGTTAATCAGTTTATAGGAAAGAGGTCAACAGCTTGGAAGGTGGAAACGCAAAATTCAGGTAGCGTATAGGCACTATGAGGAATGTGGCCTCTGCATCTAAAAAAGCTTCTCAGAGATCTAAGATGAGATTGATTAACAAGCAGACTCCTACAGTGGAACTAAAATCTCATGTATGGCACAGGTAGAATTTTACTCAGGCTGTGTGTACGTAAGAGGTAAGGGCTGCCATAACATTGCCACAGCTAAGGCAAGTTGTTGAAACCTTGCTGTCTTTAACCTAAATATGTAGTTACAGTCTAAAAAGAAAAGAAATCAGGAAACAAAATCCTAAATACTTCCCTCAAAGGACAACTGCAGGCCAAACCCCGGCTAACAAAGCCGAGTCCCTTTCCATAGTAGCGTTTCAGTGAACACACTCCTTCCCTTGAGGGAAAGCTTGGGAAAACAAATAACACAGGAGAAAGTCTGGCCGGTTTCAATTTGCAAGTGGGAGGTGTGCAGGCATTATGGCTGTGAGTGTGTTATAGGAACCTACGTGATGAGGCTGGTATGTATTTGCCACATTGTGTAAAGGTTGCATTCTGAGAGACTTCCAAACGCCTTGCCTGGCAATTCCCGGCTCTGGCATGTTGTCTTTGCTGAATGATTGGCAGACCCTCGGGTCGCACATATCTGAAAGAAACTGTGTCCTGCTCAGTTACCCAGAGATCTGTGGATGCTTGAAAACGTTGTGTTTGTAACCTTTGAAACTGCTGTCTGGTGGCTGGGCTTTATAGTATTACTGACAACAGATGGCAAATGGCTCCGCTGATGTAATTCTTGCTGGTGTTTCATTCCTGTGAAGTCGCACAGTTTCAAAAAATCTCAGAATGTGCCTCCATATTTTTCCTGCATAATGATTTCAAGCCAAACTAAATAAAAACATTTTGTATTATTCAGATTCCCATGGTGTCATGTGACATTGTGGTAACAATTGCCTTGCAGCAGTTTCAGATAAGTGCACGTTTGGTAGCAATTTTAAGGCCTGTGTCCTTTAAGTAATGCTTATTAGTACGTAACAGATGCCGTTTAGAAACATTATGCCTTTTAATAGGCTCTGCTTTTAGCCTACATGTTCCCATTCCAGGCAGACTGTGGATCAGGCAGGCTTGGAGGTATGCTGTCATTTATGCAAAGCCTAAGTCAATTTTCTGCTCTGAAGTCGAGCCATGTGTTTTTCCTTGTTTCCTCCATTCTGGTCATAGCTGCCTTGCTGTGTTTTTCCCCCTAGTCATATCTTTGGCTGATTGTCAAGCAATTGCAATCAAAACCTTTTGCATTTTTAACCACCAGCAGTGGTTTCTTTTGTCCTTACCGAAGAGCCTGTGTAAACTGAATTTGAACACACTGAGCCTCACTATCAAGAGCACAGCAAGCACAGAGTCAGCCCTCTGTTGCCAGCCTGTCTTTCCTTCTCTGCTTTTTCCTCCTCCCAAAAGGAGAAAAAGGGAAAAGCAGAGCCATGCTGATTTTGGAGCACCTTCAAAGACATGTAGAATAGCTGACACAATGGCACAGAGAAACAAGAGCGATGTTTACATATTTCCTCCACTACTGCCAGCTTTTTATTAAAGCAAGTTCTGAGACAGCCTTGTGATAGTTGATGCAGGTGACGTATTAATTTGCAGCTGTATAATAAATTTAGCAAAGTGGAAATGACTGGGGGGGAAGGGTATTGGTTTTTGTTTCTTTTCTCCCCCCCCAGCCCCCAATTAATTGCTTTATTTTGAGATTATTCTAGCTGTGCAAATTGGTCCTTGCGAGTAATTTGGAGAAAGGCTGCTGGGCTTTCTTAGGCAGACTTATGCTCTCTGCTGGTGGGAGCAGTAGGCCTATCAGATGTAAAGCATTTGCAACTCAAATTATGTGGTATTTGAAGCTGGTATCTCTGAAAATCCAGATGGTTGTCTCATGTTTTCGTTACTAGTTTGTTTGCTTGGGGAATACTGTCCTTTCTGATAGCAAAGCAGGGCTTTCAGGTACTCCTGGTGTGCCACATACTGCTGTTGTTTGTATGAGGTGATGGTAAGGGATGTGTGTGGTGTGACTTTAGGTTTCTCACACTTCCTTTGGATGATGGTAGCAATGGGGAAATGTATTTGATTTGGTACTTAAATCCTAGCCCTGCTGCCAGGTTGTAACAGTGTGTGTTTCAGCAATAACTTTTAATTATTCAAACACAGCCATTTTCTGAAAGTGTCCTGTCAGTCTGTCTGGCTTCTCCCCGTGGGATGAATTCATCTCTGTGCTAGACTATTTGTCAAACTCAGTTGTCATTTCCTGCCATTTCACTATTCCTTGTTTATCACAATGGGAGTCATTGTTTTCCTCCTTTCCCTCAAGTTACAGGATGACTTTGGACCAATGCATCCTCCTTTCTACCTTCCATCTTTGTAGAGGATTGAATTGGCACTATCTGCATTTGTACTTGTGCTTCATAAAAGATCTGCTGCTGTTCACAATCTTTTCTGCCATTTTCTTTTCAAAGCAGCCTCTTTCCAGTTGTTCTGGAAAACTTGTGTATTTTATTTCATATAGGGGATAGACAAATAATTAAGTTGACAAATTTGGATTTTTTTTTTTTTTGCTTCCATATACAAGAAAAGACAACTTTGATGTCGGAAAAGCTTGAAAAACTTTGGCTGCCCCATTCCTGGAAGTGTCCAAGGCCAGGTTGGATGGGGCTTGGAGCATCCTGGGTTAGTGGAAGATGTCCCTGCCCATGGCAGGGAATTGATGATCTTTAAGGTCTCTTCCCACCTGAATCATCTTATGATTCCAAAATCCATACCTCTACCTTCAGTAGTCAAAGTCAGACTTTTCCAGGAGCACTTCTGCCCATTTCTTGATTGTATGCAAAACCAGTATTTATTGAGAACTTGATGCTGATGTTCACAATTTCAGAGGTATTAGGAGCAGTCCCACTCAATTGATAGAATTTCCATGGAAAACCTGACGTGAACATGAACCTCAAAGCCTTAATTAATGACAGTCCTGAATCTCTCTTTTCTCCAGCACTGCATTTTGCGCTGAATTATTCTGTAAGCTGCCTCTTTAGTTTTTACATCTAAGCTCTGTGAAAAACAAAGTTAAATGTGCAGAAGTATGAATTCTGATATGTCACAGCTACAGCTGGTAGCACTTCCATGGTTTAACAGTATGCTGCAGTTTTTATTTGTAAAGTCTGTTGCTGGGCTGTAATACCTCAGCTTTTTTCAATTACATTGGGTTAAAACTTTGTCCTAAACATGCCAGTCCAGATGTGCATTGTGTGTGTAATAGGATGGGGTAGCCTGTTTACACAGATGTATTTTAGTTTATTTGTACTATGAGTTGGATGTGGCTTTATATTTTTAAGTGTAACAGTACTAAAGATCCATCTGAGGAAAAATGGGTGTAGTTGGAACCTATTTGATGGAACTTTCATTATGGGAGTAGTGCAGGTGAGAGTGGAGAAAATACCTCTTCAGTATGCACTCACCCTTACGTGATTCCCCTCAATATGCACTTGCTTTTCTAGCCTTCAAAACATTTTAATTAATGTGGTTTCAGCTAAGTATTTTTATAAAAGAAGCTAAATAATTAAATCAATTATTTAATTTCCTTGTCTATTTTTTTTTCCATTTCAAAAATTGTGGATTACCTTTAGTTTTGGGAAATGAAAAACATGTGTTTTATAGACCTGGTAACAGAAGGTTCAGAAGGCCTTCAGAGCTCATGGAAGTGTGTGAAAATTGAAGGTGTTTTCCTTTTTCTCATCTACATCCAGGTAAATATATGTGTATACCTAAAGCTTTTTTCTTCTCTTTTCTGAAATCAGTAGTAAAAATGTGTTTGTAGGAATGGCATGGCTACTGGGATAGCAGCCTGTGTTTGGCATGCCTAGGATTTGGTTTGCCCTCCATTTGAGTGACAAAATTTGTAGTAATGACATATATAGCTAAACTCATCTATTTAATCAAACAGATTTCTTTATTGGGAGTGGGATTAGGTTTTTCTCCTCTGCCTTCAGTTCCACAGTGATTCCACAGTTTAAGGTTATTTACAGATAGAACCTTTTACTTAGTTTGTCTCCTGAGGCCCTTCTGGCCATTTGACTTGTGATAGAATAGTAAGTGATAAATGAATGGAATTTTGGGGTTGAAACATACAAACCTGAAACCTACATCTATTCTAAGAGTTCTTGCTCTATTAGAAATGGGGGAAAGCTGAACAGTGGGAAGGATGTTGTTCTCATGGACGTGGTGCAGCACGTGGTGCAGAGCTGCCTTGCTGTGCTGGACAGATAGCACACCACAGCGTTCACCCGTTGCCTCCGCTGCCACCACACGCTGTTATGATACTGCAGTTTCATTTATACCAGAATTTGGGTTTTTGACATGTATTTGCTCAGTTAAATTCAGGATGTGAGAGTCAGGTTCTGTGTGTACTCCCGGGAGCGTGCCAAAGACCTCTTCCTTCCTTTGAGAGGTTAAACAAATACGGTTGTCTAACGATAACCACATGCCTGGAGTTGTTCAGGCTTATGGGAAGGGAAGGAGAAGAGTTGGTGTGAAGCCCTGCTGTTTATCACAGAGCTCCTGCTCTTGTGAGAGGGTGAGGGACAGCACTTCAGTAATGTGTGTATGGTTCAGAAGGGCACAAAAAGTAGTTATTCAGTCCTAGACACTGTCCTGGGTGTGCTTCTGTAGTGTGGCAGTGACAGTCTATGGAGAACTGAGAACAATTTATGTTATGTGACTTCTTGGTCTTTTTACATAGTGCCTTCAGAGGCACTGATAAGGAAAGCATCACACCCTTTTGAAGTGGTAGATAAGACATACACTTAATTGATAAGGAACCAGTCAGAAGATGCAGTGATTTGTTAGGGGCCACAAAACCACACCTGTGTTAAGAATAAATCTTAGGAGCTCTCGCCTCAGTTGCATGGTTTAATTACAACAGCACTCCCTCCTAAACAGTGAGATGATACACTGTCATTTTGTTCTGGTGCATGTTTGTGTCATATTGCAAAGTGGGTTTTGATCTAAAAAGAAAAAAAAGGAAAATATATCTTGGACAAAGCTCCTCAGAATATCATCAGAAACACTTAAAACCTGCTGAAGTTGTTTTTTTGGTGTGTTTTTTTGTTATTGTGAAATATATTGGCATGAAAATAAAGCCAATAAACAAAGCCAGTGCTGCTATTGCAAGCAATAGAAATGGCAAACTGACTTAAAAAATAATGAAACTTGTACATTAGAAATGTTAAGTTCTTTTTATCTCTCTTGTTCCTACACCAGTAGAAATCTGGCTGAGGTGTTTTTCATATTTTTACATGCAAAATTATGCATAAATTTGCGCAAGCGTACAAAATCCAGATACAGGTCCTGTGGTGACTGATGGCTCTTCTGTAAACACACAGCTCTTAATGGATGCATGTAGTATCCTTCTCTATGTTTGTAGAACACGAAAAAGTAGTTGTAGGATAAATGATTAATTCACTTCAGACATAACACTTTTCATGCTTCATCTACGGTGAGGTTGATGTATTTCGCTTTACAATCTGGCTGCATCCTAAATGCCCTTACAAATCTCTGAAATGGGCATCTCAACAAGTCTGACTTTTCTGGAAGGACCAGCAATATCTCAGTGCATCTTAATCAAGCCAGTGGTCTGGAAAAAAAACTGCACCACCAACTTCGTTGGCTTAAGGGAACGGTATTAATTAGCTACAATTTAATGCAGGAATAGAAGATTCTTAACAATGAATACAAATATTCCCCATCCCTGGAATTGTCCAAGCCAGGTTGGACAGGGCTTGGAGCAACCTGGTCTAGTGGCAGGTGCCAGGTCAGGGGATTGGAATGAGATGATCTTTACAGTCACTTTCCACCCAAACCATTTCATGGTTCTAGGAAGTATCTATTGTTTACTAAATTGGGTATTGGCTTCATGGTCAGAAACAATTTTGCAAAGAAGCTTCAGCATATCTGATTAGATGGAAGTATGTCCTTTACTTTTGGACATTACAACAGTCTGTAGTTTCATTTCTGGAATTTCACATACAACTGTATGCACCATGTGTTTTCTTTTGTATTGAGAATAAATTCTTTTGCCATGGAAAATATTTCCTGCTTCTTTTAACTGATAGAATGAAATCTTGCTGAATCTGTACTGATGAGGGTCTGTCTCTAATTCATAGAAATTATTTCTAGTTTAGGGTAGAATATTGTCTCCCGTTTTGTGATTGCATTTATGTACTTGATGCAGAATTTGTGTGTGCTGATGAGATATATCTGGATTCGTACATATTAATCTTTTTGGGTCCTAAGTGAAGTAAAATTAGTCTGACTTTTACCTTTCAAGGAGCATATTTGTCCACTTGATAAAAACCCCATGAAATTTAGTTCTCTCTCCTGGAGGAGACAAGGGGTGGAATAGCAATGGGAGTAAAAAAATCTGAGTTTGGGGGTCTAGACTGAAACAAGGGCCTTGGTTTATTCCTTTTTGACAGAGTTGGACAATGTTTTAGGCTGAGGTTTTGAAGGGTAGAATCTCCTAAAGATAACTGAGCTGTATGGGCAGTGCCTGCTGATATTTATAGCTGGTTTTAGCTGTAGCTTTTCACTTCAAAAAATCAGATTCTTGGTGCAAATTGATGACAGATCACCAGAGTGAGAGGAGATGTACTTGCACATCCTCGCTTGAGAATGTGGCCCAGACTGCTCCATGGAAACAAAAGAGAGAAGCAGATGCGCTGCTAGTTTTTGCTTTAAAATCTATTCTGCATGCCTGAAATGGAAATGTGCTCATTTGGTTTCTCATTTATTTGTCTCTAGATAATTTTTTCCTGTGGAATGCAAAGATTCCATGCCCTTTGCCCTGAAAGCCAGTGCCCTGCAGAAGACAAAGGCTGGTACCTGTCTGTTACCCCCTCGCTGTCACTGCTGCTTCACCATCCACCTCGAGGATGCCTTGACCTTGTTTAGCAGCTTTGGCTGTTTAAGATGCCAGTGCCAATGTCAGGAATCCCTCTGGTGCAGGAGGCCTCCCATTCTAAATTTATTCTCCTGGTTTATGGTCCCATCTCTGTGGCTGCAGCAGGAGGCCCCATTTGTGACTTGGGTTACCCTTTCTGCACAGAGCTCCTCACAGGACCTGCTGCCAAGGTCGTGGCAGACTGGCTGCCACCATGTGCTCTTTTGTTGCTGCTATGTAAGATCAAATTCAAATAAAATCCTGTAATTCCAATTTGGTCAAAAGGCTGTCCTTGGAACATCGTAATTTTGATATCCCAAGATGCTGATTGTGCCTCGAACTGAAGTATTCCTCGGAGAACAGCACTGCTTTTATTCTGAAGCAAAGTTGGATTATTTTGCATTTGATTAGCAACCTTTATAACATCCTGTTAGCCAGCAATAATTATTTTTAGTTGAATGCCAAGAAACAATAGGTATGGATAGACTTTGAGGGCTTTTCTTGTGCCTGTATATAAAAAAAGTGTAAAAGGGACATACACAGCAGGGCAAGTGTTATTTTGTCACTTATACTGGGAAAAAACTGGGAAACACATTAGTTAACATGAAAAGAAATTCAGACAAGTGGTTTTTGCCCTGCCTAGGGCAGCTGAACAGTATGAGTGGCGTGTACATGTGTGTGTAGATTTTGGGATGTTCACAAAAGCCAGCCTTAGCACCACTGACTTCTTGAGGCCATTCCAGATCACCTAAAGTGTCATTTCTGTTCCATATTGTTCCTAAAGGAACCTCACTCTCTCTACCCCCTCAAACTTTTTTTTCTTCACAAGAAATTTAACTCACTTGGGCCTTTTCAATGTATGGCACAGGAAAGACAAGTTCACTGGAAATCTAAAAGTATTTTTTAAAAGAAAATATTTCTTCTGTGCAAAGCTATATTGATGGAAAGTTGATCAGAAGTTTCCTCTAATGCCTCATTATTTAATCTGTGACCTTATTTCATCCTTCAAGTGGCTCTTGTTACCTTAGAGTACGAGCATATTATGTAGCAGAAAGTTAATAGCTTTGTTCAGTGAGGAGAAAACATGACTCTGCTGTTAAGTTGCATTGGCTGCACCACGGAAGGAGGGAGCTTTGTAAGCAGCACCTCATGAACGGTATTTATTAGCATGGCAAATATTTTTCTTTGTGCTAAACTCAAGTCTTACATGCTGCTCTTTTGTAAAGGATTAATTTACTAGTAAATTTGCTTTTGTGAATTACAAAAATTTTGAATAATAATCTTTAATTTCTCTCCTGACATAAGTTCTTTGCTTGATGGTATTTAAGTTCTGCCTGGGATTTTATAATGTTACTCTACTTGCCAGTGTTGCAATCACTCCCATTTTGTCACATACAAACACGCTATGAAACCCATTTTCAGAGTATCTTCTCTTCAGTATTCTGAGTATGCAGCTTTGCTGCCAAGCGTCAGGATGGAAGTTGGTTGCCTGCAAAGGGCAGGAAAACAGTGTTTAAAGGATTTTAAACATTTTAATTTTCTTTTCCTTTTGCTGAGGACTCAGATACTGATCACTGCTGGAGGGAGAGTGGTGGGACCATGGGTGAATGGTCTGACCTGGTACTACAAATCCCATGCTCCTACTTTTATGTGGAAAGGTATCATTTTCAATATGGTACCTGTATGATTCATAGTTTGTTAACCTTAGTATAAACAGGTCTTGCACTGGTCCTTTTAAGACTCTTTCTTGTCTCAGCCATTTACTATCAGTGCAGTTATTTCACATTTAACTTACCAAGGGAGCTGCCATGTGAGACCAAACCATCATTAAAAAGGGAGGATTCAGAACTAAGATATCAACTACAGCTGTGTGGTAGAAGATTTGATCCTCACTTTGGGGCTTACAAGAGTTGCAGGTGTAGCTTGTTGATTGAAGGCTCCTTAAAGAGAAGCTGTTTCATTCCTATCACAGAAGAGTGTTTGGGACACCATTTGGGTTGCTAACACATTTCCTGTCATGTTCTTTTTCTTGGGTTGGTGATGAGCCACCATGCAGTCTGGTTTGTTGTACCAGAAGGAGGTTATTGCTTCTTTAGGAACTCCAAGTTGGACTTTGCATTTAGGTAACAAGCATCAGATCTATGTCATTTTTGTTTGCATACAGTTAACAAATACCCTCCAGCATTGAGTCACATGGATTCCAAGTTATATTGCATAAAAGATAATGTTACTATTTTGGAAAGTCTTGTGTAGGTAAATATTTTACGTTATTTCATTGTTATGAAAGTGTCCAACTGATGTTAATCAAAAAAAGAGAAGGAAAAATTAATGATAAACAACAGATCAAACAACAGATTGACCCAAAAAGGGGCAGTCTTCCAAGAAATAATGGAAGCTTTGGAATTCTTTTCCTGTTATATTTTCGGACAGTGCTAAACTCAGGCTGTGTTTTGAAGAATTTCTTTTGCTCTTTCAGCTTTAAAACAATTTACTTACATCTAGAAAAATTTGAGACTGTGCTTGTTGAACTCAAAGGAGACAAGTGTGATTTGATGCTGTCATGGTTCTGCTTTGTAAAATTGCATGTCAGGAGGTAAATAACATACAGACAGGTTTTTACCAGCCTTACTGTTTTAGACTAGGATTATACAAAAGGCTCTAATGAGATCATTAAGGCCCCAGCCACACCAACCAGCTGCTGGGGAAACTAAGGTTTTTAAGACTTAGGTTTCTTATTTAATAGAAAAAGTAAAAATCTGTTGTGTTTTATTTAATCACAGGTCAACTTTACTTCATTGATACCATAGCAGGAGATCCAGAGGTTCTGCAAGCAGATGCTGAAACATACTATGAAAAACTCTTGAAGAAGTCATTGTCCACTCCTGATGTTTTTTCCATCCCTGGAGGAGGAGAGGTAGTAGGCTGATGTTTCTCATGCTGCAAGTTAGATACTTGCAGATTAGTTTATTAGTTGTGTTTGTGATCTTCTAATAGGGGTAAACTGGTGTGGCTGGATTGTACATCTCTTAAATCAGCAAATCCTGCATTATTTCATATAATTTGCCTGCTAAAAATGAGAGATAAGCTTAAACTCCAAGTCTAAAACCCTCTGAGTGTGGGAGAGGGTTTGAAGTACGTTGGTGAACTTTGCATCTTGACCTACCTCCTTACAGGACTGAATCAAAACCAAATTTTATAGAGATTTAATACCATGGTGCTACTCTGTATTCTGCCTCTACTGTGCAGTTTACACAGGCACTGTGATACAGTCTTTTGTTTTCCATTCTTTCCAGTACCTGTATTGGTAATTCTGAGAGTGGCTTCTCCCAAAGGAGTTCTGTTCCTAAGACACCTGGGTGGAATAGAGATGACTGAACAGGCCTATTATTTTTTTTACTGCACTCAACCTATGAAATCTTTAATTCTGGTATTTTGTAGATCATAGAAGGTGTGCTGAGGTACCTGTTATTGTACTATCAAAGCAGAAATTGGATTAGTTAAAATGAATGTTTTGAATATAGAAGCTTTTCTGCAATTTAGGAAAATAACATGCAGTAGTTTCCAGAAAAATGCTTTTCCAGGTGGGATCAGCATTGGCTTTGAGCTGGGAATGCAACAGGGTTTAAATACTCTTTTAATGCCCTCTAGTGGAGACTGTAGGGCTAAATAGCAACAGACTGAACATACAAAGATCCCTCAGTTTAGGGCTTCTGTGTCCTTACCTTCCATGTCTGCTTGTGCTTTCAGAGGTTCATTTGCTTTTCCTGTAGAAGAGAGGGGAGGTTAAAATCCCACGCAGTGCTCTGTGTATTCTGCAATAGCCACACACGCTGAGATCAGTAGTTAAAGGTGGACTTCTGGCTTTTGATTCACAACTGTCTTGATTTTGTGGCTTGTCACCAGCCCTTAAATATATCACATGACTGATTTGAGTCTCATAGCAACACGTTTCTCTTTGCATTCATTTAATTCAGGTCTAATCTAATCTGCAGTCAGCCAGTCAAGGGCATAAGTAATGGTATTGTTCTTGCTGTATTGTCTTTTTCTTTATAGTCTGTAATAAATAGCTCAAAGAATGTTGATGTTTTGCAATTTAAAATCATTTAAATGTAATAAGGCAAAACTCCCATTCCCAGTGGACATCCCAGCTAACAATCTCTATTATAGACCCACAACCTGAAGGATGAGGGGTTTGATGTTTAAATAATGACTGCATTACCAAGCATTTTTCCCCCTTCTGCATCTGAATTAAAACAGGTTTCAAGTGGCAGGACTGGCAACAGTGCATAATTACTTAGCAGGAGTTAAGTGGCTGTCAGCCCACTTGCTGGGGTCACAGAACTTCTTTTTGGTATGGCTTGGTCAAGCATCCAGGACACAAATAGCAAGGATTACTGTGAGTGAGGATGGGAGCCCGTTGGCAGCGGCCACACACAAAGCTATGCTTGGCTCGTGCTGCTCTTGTTAACTGCTGTGAAAGTGCACATTACCTTATCAAACAAAATAACAATCATGGCAGAATTGGAAGTAGTCCTGGCCTTTTCATTATGGAAATGCTCCCAGGTGCCATAGTGACATCGATGCTGTTATGTTTGAAGCATGCAAAGAACAACTGAATCCCCAGATTTAGGCAAGCTCATGAATACAGATTTCAAGCAGTTTTAATTTTTATTTTTTTTTTTCCTGGAGTCCAGTGTTTGCCTAGATGCTTCCAGGATTCTGGCACTCATCAACTAGTGAGCACTGGTTTCAGCTTGGAGTTTTTATCCTGAATAATCCATATTCATATTTCTTCCATGTACCAAGAAATATTAAATGTAACACGTGACTGATTTGAGTTTCATAGCAAACTGACAAATGGGTGCAATTAGAGAGAGAGGCACACCCACACATACACAATGGACCAGATTTTGGAAAGTACAGTACATACTGTGCTAAGTCATGCACGCTCTTTGCCTGTACCTAAACTTACATGACAGCATTTGCAATATTCATATGGAAATCGTCATTTCTATGCATATAGAGCTGTTTGATCGCAGTAATTTTGTGTTTATGTGTCACATCATTTAGAAGTTTAGTCTAAGAGCAAAAGCTTGAGAGCTGCATTTTGATTTTAGCTTTGCCTTCAACTTAACCACCTTGTGCCAATTATGTACCCTCGCTGTGCCTGGAAGATAAACTGCCCAGGCACTGCCCTAATGCTTTGATACTCCCTGTACCCTGAGGCTTAATTCATTGTTTGCAAAACACCACAAGTACTCAGCTGGAGGATGCTGTAAGAAGTGCAAGTTGTATTTGTTTTCATTTGATGTGTCTGATCTTTCATAACACCATTTGTCTGCATGTGACAATGTTCAAAGCCAGGTTATGTACTAACCAGGGCAAGTCAGCATGAAGGTCTTCACTAACTTCAGTAGCTTGATTTATTTTAAATTAACTTTCCTTATGGATAACATTAGAATATTATGTGTATTTCAGTGCCTTGAAATTGAGGATTGTGAGGGTGTTGTGCTAAGCTTGTGCCATGTGTGTCAGCAAAGCATGTCAATAAAACATGTCATAAGTGCATCTGATACATGAAGTACTTGTTGTGAGCTTTGCAGTGCGAAGTGCTACAGGGCTTGTTTGTTTTTTTAGGTTAAACTTGAAGATTCCTGTGTGTGTTTTGTCCCTCTCTACCGAAATAATCCTACTTGCAAACTGTTGCTGTTAACTGATCCAAAGGATAAAGAGACAGGTTAGAATTGGTCAAAATATTTTGAAACTTGGGTAGTTGTAATTTCTTTAAGATGGTCTGTTTGTTTGTGTATTTAAATATTCTGGGTTTTGTTTTGAATTTTAAGTGGTTTCAGTTTATCTGTCAAGGATTTGTATCAGTGGACTGCTGATTAGATGGAAGAATTGACAATTGGGGCTCTTAAATTCTATGCATAAATTCTCTGCTGGTACCTGAAAAAGCACCTTGGGTAAATCTGTTATTCTTTCTGACTTTATTCAACAGGATAATATTTTTCTAATTCAGAATGATGTGAAATTTAACACATTATGGTTTGGATAGAATCCTGAAAGGCTTAAGCAATAAAATACAGGTATGAAATTGTATTGCTTCTTACTGATTATTATTCATATTCTTTTTTCACTTCATGATATTTTTTTCAGTCCTAGGTTTATTTACCTTTTATTTCCAGTACTGGTGTGTAAGGGCTATCTACTGGTGTGTAGATTAAATGAGGAGTGTTGGTATTGTGAAGCAATAGGCTGTAGAATGTTTGGAATATCTGCAACGAGGACATGAACTTTTGCATTGACTCACTGTGTCACTTAGGAAATACAGAACACATGAAACCTCTTAAACTTCCAGCTTCCAAATGTGCCAGCTAATGACATCATTAAAAGTGTACTTTTAAAAAAAGGATAAGCTATAAATTATGCCTGAAAGGCTTCAATAGCCAATATTCTTAATAATAAAGCAAAGGCAAAGCAAAATTCTCTGTTCAGTTCTAAGTGTGGCAGGTAACGATCTTGCACTCCTAGAACAGGTTCTCTTAGTGTAAGTTTTCATTGTTCAGTCCTATTCTGTAACCAGGAGATTTCTTCAGAAGAACAAAAGGTAGATTAAAATCACCTGTGGTTAGAGGTGAACTCTGCAGTTTTCCAGCTCCTTCTACACAGGATTTCAGCTGGACCTTTGCTAATGGGCTGTGATTCACAGGAGAAGGTAGGAGACCTTTCCAAGTTCCAAGTGTAGTCAAAAGACTTTCTGGTCCCTCTGAAGTTATTGATGTAGAATTACTCTTCTGACACTAATTTATGTATTCCATTAATGTTTTTCTGAAGAGCGGTATGCACTGGTGTGATAAAGGGGAGAAGCATCTACACCAGAGGCCAGACTTGCTCTTGGTGCAGTTGTGCTCTCCTGACTCATGTTCAAAGGAATGTAGCTGAAAACAGCACTGAGTTAGTTTAGGCTGCACAAGAGGAATTTGGATCTGTAATTACAATGCAGAAATAAAGAATTATTAAATAGATGCAGGTGAAAGTGCATTTAGCGCAGCTCTTCAGTTAAATGATCTCATAGTATTAGGAACAAGAAGTATTAATGAGATACAAGCACACAAGGAAAAATGATTTCTCACAGGAACAGGTCAAACAAGTCCAATTGGAGCCTAAATTACCCGATAGCTATCTTCATCAAATGTTTAAACCTAGCAGAATAAACACCTTATTATATTACAAACAACAGCCTGACTGACTGCTGTGACCCTCCCTTGCAAAATTTCAGCTTAAATTACCAGTCCAGAGTCAGAGGAACAGAGAGATCTCTAAGCCTGGTTATTTAAATAAGGCCTACATCACGTAGTTTTTGTTGTTTCCTTCCAAAAGTGTGATTTAAAGGATTTTTTGGAAGTTCTTTATTTCTTAATTTTATATACTGTAAACATGTGGCCGGTCTTCCTGCATACATCAGATTTGACTGATGTGATTTTATTTATTTTTTTTTTCTTTACATGAGTTTTAATAAATTTTCATTAGTTCTTTAAAGCCTTCTGGGATGTATGTGCATACCTACACATATGGGTATATACATTTGAAGTATTTTGTCCTAAAATTTTTCCCACATCTCAGCAGATTTGGAATTGACTCTCAGGGTGGCAGACTGTGCTAATGGGCCAACTCCACCTGGATTTGCTCACCTACATGACCTTTTGTTCTGACCAGTGAACAGATCAAATTAATTCAAAACCAACTCCTTCAGAGAAAGGCAATATATTTTAACTTAGTCTTTGTTATTTTAAGGACATTAAATGATAACATTTAACAGGTTACATAATTTTCTTTTCCTGGCTTGAGATTTGCACTTTTCTTGTGAAACAAGTGTCATCCAGATGGAAGAAGGGAACAATCTTGCTGTAGTTGATCTCTTCCTCCACCTGTCCACTGCATCTGCATTTTAGTTCTCTTCCACACAGCAGGAGCACTCTTAGAAGCAAATTTCCTCGTAGGCCCCACATACTGTGTTTCAGTTTGGTGGCATTTAATTCTTGAAAATTGGTTTAAACAGGGGTGGATTCTACTGCTGAGATTTATTTCTGATCATCTTGATAAGATGGGTTGTCCAGAAGTGATGTGTAGCTTGTGGTTTGAAATGATCTGCATATTTCAAAGAGAAAATGGGTATGGCAGCTTTTCTGTAGGACTTGGTCTTGGTTGGAAGCATTTTTAATTTATTTTTGATGGGCTGAGTGTTGTGTTCTGTTAGTATATCTGTACAGATATTTTTATGAGAATGTAAATTGCATTGTAAAGGCTTACAGAG
This sequence comes from Pseudopodoces humilis, assembly GCF_049639895.1. NCBI lineage: Eukaryota > Metazoa > Chordata > Aves > Passeriformes > Paridae > Pseudopodoces > Pseudopodoces humilis. The sequence continues at coordinate 3,811,522 of NC_142215.1, forward strand.
CATAACATGGGTGATTAACATCTTTATAACACTAAATAAACATACCTTATTGTGGCATTTTCTGTATGCTGCATCTAATAATTCACAATAACTGTGAGATGCCTTGGAACATTTATCACAAGACATTTGCAACAAATCACAGAGTGAAGCTTGAATTGTAGAAGAAAATGTGACTGGCTGCAGGAAAGATCAATCTGAGATACTTGAATGGCTGCCATTCCAGCAGGAATCTACCTGCCTCCCAAGCTTTAATGTATTTGTTTTGATAAAATTCCTAGAAAAGAGTGGGAAATGCTCTTATTCCATTATAAAGACAGGGAACCAGCTAGCTCAGGATATGTTGATGCTGCAGAATGCAGTTCAAAGTAGGATACTGGAGCTTGTTCCAGTATCAGAGTATTTCCACAGTGGAAGTCTTGGAGAAGCGACCTCTAAGCCTGTCAACAATCTGAAATAGTGACAGAATTAAGGTAAAGATGATTTTACAGAAAGTACCACTACTTTATCTCAGATATTTATTAAACAAACTCTAATTACATCTCTCATATGTGTCGTCACCTTTATTTAATTTGTAACTGAGGGATGTGTTTCAGCAATTCAGATAAGTCAGGGGAAAAAGATGGGCCAAGCTGGATGTTGCTTTATTTTTTCTTCTTTGCTCTGTGTGTAGAATCCTGATGTGCGCATTTCATTTAAATAGTTGCACACCAGTGTGGGAACATTTGGCCAGCATAGCCTAGCAAGTAAAAATATAATCCAGGCCTGAATTAGGAAGAGATCCATGTTTGCCCAGCAAAAGTAGACATTTCATAATCACTATTGCATTATGCTAATTCAGCTCAGTCCTGGATTGCAAACACCCTGTGCTGTGGAATCCTGTGCTCCGCTGCCTGTCAGCTTCTTGGAACGCTGTGTTTGTCTGAGTGCAGGTGATGAAAGTACTCAGGTTTATCAAGCTGGTGCTTACAGGGAAAGCCACCCACCTGAGTATGTGTAAACCCCATTAATTGTGACCTGAAATGCATTTCACCTGGTCTTGCAACTGCAAGATCCAGCACATCAGGCCCTGCAGTGGCAAGGTCACTGTACTTACACACATCATGATTCACAGGGTTCAGGTGATGTGTGTTGGCAATAACTCCATCTCTCGTGATCAGGTGAACTTAACTGAATGTTTTGGAAAGAACGAGAAGACTGGGAAGAGAGAGAGAGGAAGCATGTGGTCTCACAAATCATGTTTGCATTTGAAACAGTGTTCCTCAAAGTTGATTATAAAATGGAAATGAGAGTATGGGGAAGCATGGATGGATTTAACTGTGGACCAGATGTTGACTTGAAAAATGGTAACAAAAAGCAAAGTACGTATGTTTGTGTGAAATTTGGAGAAATGTTTTTCCTTCAAGGAAGGCATCCATATAGATAAGGTTGCTCAAGTAATGTGATGTGACAGTTGCTATGTCAACTAGTGTTCCCTTCCACACATTTAAATTATTGAATAGCACAGTAAATGTTCTATAAAAGCAACTCCTTCCAACATGGTCATACATCTTCCTGTTTTCCTCAAAGCTTTGAAGAACTTTTCTGACCTTTACTATGTGTCTTGTATGTCTGAACTGTGTGCCAAACCTCTTTGCAGCTCTTATTAAAGTCAGCATTTGGCCTATTATGTCCCCTTTGTGCGACTCAGCTCCCTTTGTAGCTGCATGTTTCATGGATGTGTAATGGAGCAGTGGCTGCTGCATTTGAAAGCAGAGGGAAGGGTTTGAGGGAACAGATTGAATCCATCACAGAAACTGAGTATGAAAATCCCATGCAAGTAAGTGCATAATACTTAATGAATTGAGTCTGGTGCTATAAACAGGCATCTGCCCTTGCGTGCAATACTTCTTCCTTGTTAACCCAGCACACAAAATGTAATGCTTTCTGGCACATGCTTTAATAATTCATTGGAAATATAAGTTAGCTAAGCCGAATCCCCAGCCTTAAAGCCAGCAGGCGTGATAGAGTCTGAAGCAAAAAGGGAAATTAACCTGTGTGCGTCAGTGACATTTGTATAACCTGAGGCTAAAACAGGTAAATGATGAATCCTGTCCTTAAAGTAATTTAATTTCCTTGTGTGTGAATTTGTCTCTAACTCACAGATGGTTTTGAACTTTCTATTTGTCTGTAGCTGGCTAGGTTAGAGCCAGTTGTTCGAGCACTCTTTTAGGACTCAGGACATGTGAACTCTGTGCTGTTCTTTGCAACATTCTCCCTATATTCTATCTTTCTATATAAAAATGGACATGGTAGGTGCCCTGTTTAGAGATATTAAAGATACTGGTGCTCTTGAGCAATCCTGAAATTGTGGCCATGTACTACTTTAGCTGAATGTCACCAGTGTACAGATACTAAAAGTGCTTTTGCTGAAATATTTGCTGTTTGATGTGTTTGTGGTCATAAATGATCAGATTTCTGTGTTTATTCCAAAACCTCATCTAAACACTTAAAATTTATTCTCTATCCTTTGAAATGACCCCATGTCAAAACTTTTCCTTCTGAACAAGGCTTGGAAGTAATTTCGGTGTCACTGTTGCTTCTTCAAGTCTTTTCCTTGTAAATCTATTGGCAGGCAATGAATTCTGTAGATGAACATGTAGGAGTAGGGTTTAAATACTTGTTCCTGCAAATGTGAAAAATTGAGGAAGGATGGGAAGAAGTGGGGTGCAAGTTTTGCATCACACCTACATGAGGACTTGACTTACGTGGGTTGCTGATACACTTTTGCTTCAGGGCAAAGTGTACCTTATTATGTGTGTCTATGTCTGTCTTTTGTTGATAGAAACCTTTCTGTGTGCATTTGAACCTCTGAGAATATCTGGCCATGCATAGATTTAGGAGTTTGTACTCAAAAGGTACCCATAGATAGAAATTTAATCATAGAGAGAGCTGAAAAGCTGTTTGATAAAGCAGATACGAGAATTTTTGTGTTTGACTTGCATGAGTGCAAATATGTGCACTCAAATCTATGCAAATATGTGTGTGTGGGCTGGAGAAAGTTTGAAAGAAACTTGAAAACTGTAACCTTTATCCAGGTAGCTCCTCTGTCCCAAGTGCCACTCAAACCTACTGTGCTACAGAACTTACTATTAAGCAGGAAGTGCTTTATTCATATGGAGCACAGGCTGTCACACCAAAGTCACATCAGCTCCCGAGAAGAATTGCCTTCCCTTGATGCCTCGTGCAGTACTGAAAATTGGATATCAAGGGACGCGGAGGTGAAATTGAAATACACTTGTTGTTCTGGTGTCACAGCAGAACAGACTGGAGTCAGCTGGAGGGAGAAGTAGATCTGAGGTTGCCTGTGGAAAAATTCACATTTTGAATGTGAAGAAGAATGCACTTTGTATTTGTGGGTAACGTGTTCCCATGTTTTTGTTTTTGTAGTTTTGGCAGTTTATTTGAGCCAGCGTTGGTGGCCTGTGGAAGATGTTGTGAAGACGGCTGATCCTGCTAGAGATGGGCTTGTTTTGGTGAGGATGCTATTTTGATCAGTTGCCTTTAGCCTGAAGCTTCACAGCCAGAACAGTCATATGGAATTGTCTCTGGTCTCCTACAGCTCCTGCTCTGAACCTGTGGGATCTGGGCTCTGTGGCTCACCAAGTGCTTCATGTCTCCTGGACACAGTGACATGCACATTAGCCCTCTCTAAACAATTCTGTGCATGCAGTTTATGATTCATCTGTGGGATTTATTTTCTTTTGGTTTTTAGTTTACCCTCACTGCCTACTAAAGGAATAATCATAAACTGAATTACTACATTAGCAATAATTTCTCACATTAACTGTCTGGTGGGAGGTGTTACTACCCTTTGGAACAATGACTTATCTAGCTAGTTAGGATTTTTTTTTCCTTGGATAATGTTTATATTGTGTTCATTTGTTTTCAACTAAAATATGAGATGCCTGCTGATTATGAGCTTTGTGTTGCCATGAGGTTATTAAGTCAGTTTTGTTTCCTACTCAACCCTCAGTATCTTTGGTCCTTAATGATTCTATTCCTTTATCATCTTTTCCTGTCACACGTAGAGTTTAATTATTTGCAGAATTAAGTAGGCTTTTTATGGGTAACTGAACTGGAGGGATTTTGAGATAACAAACAATCCTTGCAAAATAGAACTTGGAGGAGGAACACAGGCCTTGAAGCTTTCAAGCATCTCTGTATCAACAGAGAATGAAAATAATGTCTGAAAATGGAAATCTTACCCCCTTTAGCTCATTGTGAAAAGGTAAATTGCTGTTATTTGTGGAAACTCTAATTTCTTTTTCAGCATTTGTGTGAAGCTTTTTGGCACCAGTTTTTACCTTGATGGTCAATATAATCTTGTTCTTTTGTATTCCTCCATCTCCCTCTCCTGTCAGTTGTCTCCTATATAGTATAATTGTTTATGTAACATCTAGATTATAGCTGGTTAGGACAGACTATTCTCTGTTTTGTATAGTGTCTATCCAGTAAGGTCTTGGCCCACTAAATTCTTCAATGCTGTGGCAACACAGGTAATGGGGAGAGGTGAGCAGGCCCACAGAGTGAATCCAATCTTTCTTTCACTTTTGAGTAGGAATAGATTGCCTTGATCCTGGTTCCAAATCTGTAACTAGTTCACTGTGACTGCAATCAAGATACTTCTGCTGCTTTAGAATTCCTCTCTCTGACAACAAGAGATATGTCAAGCTTTATAAATAGTTACTAAATTATTCTATGCCCACTGGATAGAGGGCAAAACACGAGGAAAAGCTGTTTTTGTTATTCTAGCTGAACCAACTCAGGAGGCATTTTCCCCAAATTAAGTGTACATGTTTCCTGACCTCTTCCTTCCCAGCCTCTTTTGATTTTGAAACCTTTCATGAGATGCAAAATACTATGCCTCATTTTTCTTTGGTCTGTTTTTGTTTGTTCTCTAAGGTCCAGACATTTGGAGAAAGGATTGTCCTCTTTGTTCTGAACTGCATTATTTTTGGAATGCTGGAAGGGAGTTCAGCTAATGATGCATTCTTTCTACCTCACTCTGCCACCGAACGTGCCAAGATACTCTGGAGAAGCGGCGAGGCTGCTGCCTTTTATTCGGTCAAGATGAAAGGTAAGGTCATTTTAGAGACACAATTTCACTGTTCCTAATAGCTAGAAATGTAATCCTTTTGTTTATCTATCAGTATAAATAATCCTGGCTCTCATTTACATTTTTATATGAAATCTCCCTCAGAATTAATCTAGGGAACAAACCTTCCTGGAATTTTGAAGCCATCCATGTTACTTTCATTTAAACATGATAGTTCCAAACCCTATTCTGATCTGAGGTACTGGCTTACTCCAATAAAATGTGTTTTAATGCAGCCAAGTAGGAGGTCGTACATCTAGGAACAAAGAATGTAGGGCCTATGCACAGGATAGGAGGACTGCATCCTGGAAAGAATGATACCTGAAAAAGGAGTGCAGTTCCCAGTGGGAAAATGTATTGGGAGTTGGTGGTGGCAAGGAGAGGATCCTTGGATGTGTTGTGTAGAGGAAGGTGTGTGCGCTAGATCAGTCCTGGAATGCTTTGTGCAGTTGTACTCCCAGTTTAAAGGATGATGATGATGATGAATTGATTTCATCATTAATTGATTAAGTGTCATAGAAAAGAAACAAAATGTGTTTTAATTCTTTAGGGATACTTGATTAGCTTTAGTTAAGATCTTTTATTAAACACAAAGTCTGTATTAATGCAAATAATTGCTGTTAACTAGTCTGGAGTGGAAGAGGCTTAATTGGAATAATACCAGGTATGCAGTTGAGCCTGTGCCCCCATGCCAGGAGCTGGTTCCCAGTCTGTGTTTAAGATTCATGGGAATCACCTTCACAGAGAAGGTGGGGTCTTTGGAAGTAAAATACTGTCTAAGTCAGGACTCAGTAGCCATCCATCCAAAATGGGAGAAAAAGAAGCAGCTGGAGAGATGGGTTGTTTTGGATTCAAGAGGACACTCTGAAGGTGCCTTCCCTGCTGCAGTCCCAAAGGCCAGCAACAATAAGATGTTCTTCTCCTTAGGATGGAAAAATCCTGATACACACAGAGGTGTAGCTTGTACAGACCATCAGTGAGGAATCAGGACTCAGCCTATGATCAAGGAGCCTTATCTGTATCTCTGATTAGGTTGATGAACTGGTTTGTAATGGCAAACACAAGTACATTTTCCTTTAAGTCCATAAATATTCCTGAGCAAAGCTTTTGGAAAGAAACACTTGTAGGGGCTGTAATGATTCATGCTTCAGTAAAATAAATGTGCACAGTAGTCTGTTATGGGTGGAGTATTAGCCAAGTTGAAACTGTTTCTGAGTAAGTTGAGAGTCACAGTTTGGTTTTAAACCAGGTCCACATAAAATACAAATCCTTCAAGTCCAGCTTTGTCAGCATCTGCCTTTTCTTGCCAGTTTTTTTTTTCTCTGGGCAGCTATATTTATTAGTTTTTGGCCTGTGTCACAAATTACTGCAGTCTTTTGCCAAAGCCTTTTCGGGAAGCTTGAAACTGATTGTTTTTGCTGCTTTTTGCTATTTGATGTATGCATTTAGAAAATAATTCCTCTTTCTGAAGTTCTGTGATTTCAATTTCATACCAGCCATGCTGTGGCTGATTTTATTCTCTCTACTTTTTAGAAGAGCCCTGGATTTATTAGGCCCAAAACAGACTAAGACAAATATCTTCACTTGGAAGCTGTATTTCACATGGTTGTTTTACATATTTTCATAATTTATTTTTCTAAATCTTAATGTAAGTTCTTTTTCCTTTTGCTGTCCTGGTCAGAACATTTAGTAGAGGAAGCTTTAACTACAGGAGTTTATATTGTGTTGGACCTCTGTTACAGCTTCTGGTCCTAGGAAAAAAATTTTCCTTTGTGCCCACCATGTGATTCTGATTCCCTTTATTTCCATGCTCTGCAATTACCTGACCATTCTTTCCAGTTTGATTTTCTTCACTGGGTAATTGAGATTCTCATATTGATGTTGTATTCAACTGTACTTCTCATCTGTGAATTTTCCATTATCTACAGCATGACAAAAAACATGCTTCAGTGGAGGCAGATAGGCCAGAAAAGGTCTGTGGAGCCTGCCTCTTTCAAACATAAGTCTTCTGAGTGAATCACAGAAATTGTGACCAAGGAACTGAGAGTCTGTTCTATCTTTGCAAATTTAAGTGTCGTTATGAAAACTAAATTTTCAATGGACTTCAGTGCTTCCATTTAACTATATTTGCAATATTGTAATTAATTTCCATTTTCCAGTTCCTAGGTGGTCTTCACAAAGTGAACTCGGTAATTTTGGTCCAGTTCCATGCTTCCATCCATCTTACGACCATCCTTAACTGGATCTCTTTTAATAGTCCAGCTAAGGAGGCACAGATGGTCTCGAGCACCCGCCTTGTTCAGAGATGCAGTAACTACTGCAAGTCAAAGTTTTGAGACAATTTGGCCACTTCTGGCACTGGCCACCCTGCACCTGCTGTGCAGATAAACAGAAATCTCATTCTTCAATGAGAAGAGCTATCACTTTTCTTGAGCATTAGACACCTTTATTAAAGCACAATTTATTCATGACTACACAGATCATCAACTTGGCCTCTCTGGAATGTGCCTATTCCTGTCCAATGACAGGCATGCTGCATTTACCACTGGGTATACTAAAGATTGATGAGATGTACTAAGCCACTAATGAGGCTGATAAGACACTTTGTCACGTGCCAAGATAAATGTCTCCAATTTTATCTATGTCAGCAGCTTCCATATCAGACAGCTGAGCAGTTAGACCTCACTAAATGGAGCTACTTAAAGGTACGATAGGAAATGATGGTTCCCTCTTCCTGTACCTTTCTCTGCAGGCAGTAACCTGAAAATGAAATATTTTGCAGAAAGCCTTCATACAAATACTTGGCGTTTTGGATCTGTTTTATATTGTTTAAAGTATTTATTTTGTGCTCTGTGTAAAAAGCTCAGAAAGAATGTGTTCTGTGTAGTGATGTAGGATTAATTACCACGGTTACTGACACTTGTTTCTTGTGCAGTGAGAGCAATTCCCTGAAAGTTTTTCCTTTCTTATTTACTGAGGACTAGTAATTACTGGAAATGGACTTTACTACCTTCACATAAATGCTGGGAGAATGTAGAAGATTCATGATGCAAATAAATCAATAAGAAGTTGGAGGATGCAATGAGCCAAGAGTGTCTTGGTGCTTTTGAGAACAAACCAGAACAAAATCCCTTTTTTATAGACTTTATTTTCCCCCCCTACTGTTATGTATTACTGTCACTGTAGCACATATGAGCTGCCCAGCTGCAGACCAAGCTATCTGTGGTATGAAAAACAAAAGAGTCAGATTGTCAAAGCTTGTCCCTTCCCTCCTGACAAATCTTAGTAGTAGAAGTGTGGAGTGATGTGAATCAAACCAGCCTTAACCCAACTCTGAGAAGGCTGTAAAACATATAGGTGTATCAGGAGTAAATGCATTGTTGGCTTCTTATTCATTCTTTAGAAATGCTCCACAAGTCACAGTTTGGGAGCACCTGACTGCAAAAACTCTTCAGCAGACATGGAGTAAGCAGAAAAGCAACCCTGGCCTAATCTCTGCTTTTTTCCTACACCAGAGCCTTAGAGATGGTCTTTGGAAGTGGCTTCTTGAGCTCAAATTCATTTCACACTTTTCTTCATACAAGCCTTTGGAAATATCTTTCGATACTGTGACCCAGGTGCTAGTCTGTAGAAAAAGATCCTTAGAAAGGTAACAGGATTTTAGTTTTTCATCAATTACGTACATTTCTTTTAGAAAAAAATAAATTTGGCATTGAAGTTAACCTGACAGACAATTAGCTGAAATCTTGTTGAATAATTGCTTTTGTCTCCCTCTGTTTGCTAGCAATAATAATATTTTTAATGTGCATTTCTGAGGCAGATTGAAGGTTCTGGCTGTAATGAAAATGAAATTACTACATACCAGTCCAGACATGAATTCATTTAATTTTATTGAAGCCAGAACCTTTGTTCTCCTTCTCACATACAAACTCACACAATGGGTTGACCTTGGGTTCTGCTCTACAGAAATATTCCCCACCCTTTACACAAGCGCTCAGGCTGCTCCAGGCCTGTCCAAACATGTGTGTGCCAAGCCAACTTGTTCAGCAGGGAAATAGTCAGTGTGCACAACTTTGTTTTGTTTGGGTCTGTTGGATGTGGAGACCAGATTGTTTTTCTTTTCTGGTTTGTGGCTCTTTGGGAATGCTAATGGCTGTCTGCTTTCCTGCCCTTGTAATATCTGTTTGCCATTTTGCTGGCTCCTAAGTTGGTCATTTGGCACTCATGACCTAACCAAGCAGATCAAAGGCTTTCCAAGAGCAGACTGCATGAATGCTTCCCTCTCCATCACCAATGCCCTTATTTTCCCTGTCTCCTCCCTCACCTCAAAACTTTGTCTGTGTATTCCAACAGTGAAACAGACCTCTCAACCAAATGTGTGAGAGCCCAGTGGCCACCTCCAGGCCACCATTAGCTTACAGTAACCTTGTGCTATTTGATGGGAAACAGGGACAAAGTGGCCTTTGTTCCAAAGGTTGGTTTGTTTGTTTATTTTATTTTGAATGCCTGTGGGCTGTGACTCTCCTAATGTGTTTCCCAGGGACAAGGTGAAGAATGGCTTCATGGTTTCTTTATTTATGGTGCCTTTAGACATGACAAGTTTTTGTCATCTTCTCAACACAAAATTAGGAGCTCAGGCATAAATCACTCAGCTCCTGGGATTGCTGCACAGCATCCTCATCAGGATATATCGGAGACAGACTATATGAGATAACAATAAACTTAAAAGAACACTTTCAACATGCAGGAATTCTTAAAGACTTGATGAGGAAAAGTTTGTCCCTTAGAATGGATGGTGCAATTCTGCTGGAATTTGACATCTCTCTTGGGTTGGCAGCTGACAATGGGACCAGGGATATACTCAATTTTTTGGCTCATAACAAAAAGAGTAACTGCCCGTCATGTGTTATAAGTATTGAAAGGTTATAAACACCACCACAACCCATCCTTTTCCAAAAATGTTTGAAGTTCTATTTTTATGGTATTTTGTACTGAATGGAAGTGCAGCAATTAGACCCTAGGTTGGTTAGGGTGAACATCAAAATTTTGGATGCAGAATGTCTGTTCTTAATCAATTCTCTCTTGATTCCAGTTTGAGTTTACCATTTGCGATTGCAAAATAAATCCCTTGGTTCTGTGTTTTGGGGTTTTTTGGACAATTTTCACTGAGAACTTGTTTTAATAGTTTGGAGGCTTATGCTTGAATCTGTATTTTGTCCACATGTAGAGCATTATGTCAAGACCCCGTGATTTCAGTTAACTGAGTTAATGTGTTTGTTAGCAAGGACTGTCCTTGAGTGAAACCCCAGGTTTAACACTGATACTGGTAGTTCAAGTAATGGAATAGAACACCTACATATGTAATAAATCATCACTCAGTAGAAATGGAGTAACTTAAAAGGAGCTCTTACTGTGCTTTCTTAAAGTGCCCCACTCAGTTGCTTATTTAAAGGAGTATGCGGACATTGAATTCAGAATATTTATATCTATTTGGTTTTAGACCATTTATATCTTTTCAATGAGCTTTCCTATATACGTTGCCTGTGCACCAAGATAGTGTGATTATGAAGAATCAGAGTCTGGAAAAGACTCTGGTGAGACCTGTCAGCCACATCTTAGGCAGGTCCTCTCCATTTCATGGCACCAAGTAATCCTCCAGGAAAGTGTTTTACTCCTTATGCAAATACACTTTAGCTGGGATCATCCTCACAGCCTGTGGGAAGGTACAGGGCAGTGTGTGTGGCTGAAATCACACAGCAGTTAGTGCAGCAATACTGATTTTGTTTGCAAATGGATGTGTTTTTCCCTGTCTGTTTTCAGGGAGCCTGTGTGATGGTACAACCAGCCAGTGCTACCTGCTGCCAGTTTTGGATACTATATTCGTCCGGAGAAAGTACAGAAGAGGTGGCCTAGGGATGAAAATGTTGCATGATTTCTGTCAGTCTTTCCTGGCTGAGGATGCCTTGGGGATCAGCTGCCCTATTTCTGCTGCCATGTATCAAGGTAAATCCTTTGATGTGGACACGTTAGGTAAGGGTCATGTATAATGTATAATTTTCAATATGGTCTTGGTAAGATTGTCTTCACTGTGTAAGAGTTCAGTGCCCTTGTCTGAACTTAACCGTTGTTAGCCTGCAACTGGTTCCTTTTCCAGAGCCATCTGGAATTTCCTGTGGAAAGGTAGGCCAATATTTATGTAAGACAACAAAAAGCACAAAACTCACAGTGCCTGTTTGACATTTTGTGTTCCTAGAACTGTTCTCTTGTAGAACTATGTCATTGCCCTAGACAGGGACTTACACATTTTATTTGACACCACAGGGAAAAGACTTGTAAGATCTTGTCAAGCCCACACTATGCACATAATGCTCTTGTAGATCTTGCATTTTTAAGAAATTACATTTAATAAGCCAAATACCCAGGCTCTACTCAGTCATCCAGTTACATCAGTACTTGTTTTGTATCAACTGTCTTTGAACATTTGACACTTTTAAAAGATCACAAAGTAGTCATATATCTTCTCTGTCTTCAGGTCAAAACTCTGGTTTTGCTAGTAAAAGTCACAGAAAAAAATCAGTGCTCACGTTATTTATGAAACTCTTTAGAAAAGTACTTTTTTCTGGGATTGCTCTCTGTGTAATGCAGTCTTCACAATCATTTTTTTTTGAGATGTGTTGATTTACTTGCAGCTTTCTGGTTATTTCCTAATAAATGTCAACAGAATTTTGGCTACATCTATTCTTTCTCTTGGTTGTGACGTGCCCTTGAATGTATTCAAAAGCATCTGAGCAGGTACTGCTACTTCTAAATTCAGGAGGGAATAATATTGACAGCATTCCTTCTCCCAATAATATCCATTTTTCCTTTGGCAGACCTCAGGGCTTTAGAAACTCTGGATGAGAAAGCTGCATTTCTTATGTGTTAACACTAGCAATATATTGGAAGACTGTGCTTTTGTCTCAATTAAGTTTAGAGCTAATATTGAATAAATTTGACTTGCATCATGTTTTAATTAGGTTTTCTTTTATAAAAAAACCAATACTGTAAGTTAAATTTTGAGCGTATTGAAGTCACTGTCTGCTTTTAATTTCATTGGAACCACATTTTCATACTTTGACAAATGAATGCAACCTTTAAATCTCTATACTGAAATCTCTGAGGCTGTGGACAGTTTATTTAACATGGACGTGGTATTTAAGCTGCTGTAGATGCCCAAAAGGGAGGAAGAAGCTTTGTAGCACATATCTGGGTTCTAGTATGTGTTAGTTTTAGGAGCTTTTATTGGAATGATTAATTTAGTCTGGATATCCTTGTATAAAATTAATGTCTGTGATCTGCTCATTACTGTAAGGCAAATGTTTACATACCAGAATTAGGGTTTTTTTTTGACATCCTATTGTTAAACTCAACTGAATGTTGAAGATAAATTTCCCATTCTGTAGAACGATGAACTACAGTGGACAGAGTATGACAGCGATTTTGTTGTTTACAGATCACTATCTTAGTGCAGTTGATGCAAGTGATATGATGGCAGTTAAGGGAAGTTAAAAAATCTCCTTTATGTTTAAATGCTTTGAACTGTTTGTTCTACAGCATGTGCCTCTTCTTGACACTGCACACATCCTAAGGATACCACTAAATAGAACATACTTCAGTTTGATAACATAAGCAGATCTAAATTCGATAGTTTATCCAAGTTTTTGGATGGTCAATGTGCACTGACAGTGATAGGAATCTGTGGCAATAAGGTTTTTAAAGGTGATTGTACATCTGTCACAGGCATCCTGTACTTTTTCTGTTGTTTCTTCCCATTTCTGTTTTTTCCACATCCAAAGAAATAAATGAACCTAGCAATGGGGCATAGGTTAACAGTAGTGAAAAGGAGGGTGGTTTTGGCCCAAAACCAAACTGAGGCAGAGTTTTTCTTTATAAACAGAAATTAAAGTAGCAATCTGAATGGTTAAAGCTGGAAGATAGAGGAACACCTTTCCTTTCAGAGTAGTGAGGGTAAAAACCCCACACTGCTGTAGGTCTGAAACTACTGAGTGTCTGGACATTGTTCTGTGCTGCCTTGCCAGAAGAAGGTGCTCAGCAAATCATTTCAAGTCCTTTGTTTCTGCACTCACAAGGAAATAAACTGGACTGAAGCAGACAGGATTCACTCGTGACTGTTTAGGCCATTCCACATAGGCTTTTAGTAAAAGTCCCAGCTAAAACAAAGAGGAAGAAGATGAGAAGGGAGAAGAAAGCTATCCAAAGGAAGTAATGAAAGTAGGTCTGAGAGAATTTCTTTGCATAGAACACACTCCCTCTTCTGATGTACTTTTCACTCACTCATACTTTTACCCCTTGGTTTCTCCTTTCAGTATGCCAGAAATTCCTGCAAGCTCATCCTGAGGAGCAGAAGCGACTGTGGGAAGTGGAAGCACCAGGAGATTGGAGCCAACGAGTGAATATCTGGTTAAAAATTCAGATGGAGTCATCTCCTTCAGGAAGTGAGTTAAAACAGTGTGAACTTGTCTGTGTTATAGTTCTATAAAGATAAGAAATGTAATCAAAGGTTAGGTAGTGATCATGGAGAGGTGATGTCTCTGTTGTTTGCACATGGAGAAACTACTGAGTGTGCAATCCAGTGCCCTCATCTTTTCACAGTAAACAGGACAATTCTTAGAAATTATGAGGTTCCATAAAAATGGAACTGCAGAGCATCTGAGAGATCCTGAACAAAGCACGGCCTTCGCATAAAGTGGCTGTAACTCCTGTTGCAGTGCACTTGGAGCAGGGTAGATGTTAGCCCAAAAAAATCTTCTGTTGCACAACATATTGTCTGGGTTATAGACAGGGGTTTGTTTCTCTGAAATCGTTACAAAGAAGAAATTTGTATGGCCAGTGGGCAGTGTGTTTAATTACCTTCAATTGCTGCCAATACCATTCTTGGATGGAAACACAAAGGTTTTCATTATGGGTTTTGGAAGATTCTAAATACTCTCCTACAGGGTAAGTCCTTTTTGCTAGGAGCATTTTCTGCCTGCTTCGCAAAAGATAGCGACAGAGTAGGGAAGCCTTTTGACAGTTCATATGGGGATCTCATTGCTATAATCTGCTCAGCTGTTTGGAGGACCCAGACAGGCCCCTCTGCTGCATGCACACAAGCTGTGATAAGCGCTGGGTTCCAAAAGAAGGGCACACATTGTCTCTGGACATGCAGCAAGGAGTGCTCCAGAGCAAATTGCTCCCAAGCCTTCCCACATCCATCCTGCTCTGTTTTGGCTTGGGAACCTTGTGTTGAGACACCGTGTTTCATCTTGTCTGCAGCACCCACAGGAGAGTTAAGTCAGACTTTAGCCCTAGGCTGGGTTCCTCTGAAGCCATTATATCTGTGTTCCTCATGCTTTAAACCAGCAAAACCTGGTGTTGCTCTTTCCTTTAATCTTGCTAAGTGAAGTTTATTAATGGCAACTGAACAGAACTGTGATCAGATCAAAACTCAGCAGATCCTGGGGGAGAGGATGCTTTCTTTTTTCTTTCTTCTTTTTGCCATCTTCTAGAAAAGCAAACAGATGAATGACCCAAATAATGTGGAAATACCATTCCACCAGAATTGCTGTCAGTAAAAAATACACATGAGGCTGGGGAACTGCCTTGACTGCAGCCTTCCACTACCTAAAGGGGACAGTAAGAAAGATGGGGATAAAGATTTTAGCTGGACCTGTTGCAACAGGACAAAGGATAATGATTTTAAACTAAAAGAAGATAGATTGAGGCTAGATGTAAGGAAAAAATTTTTAGTATGAGGACGTTGAGGGCCTGGTACCAGCTGCCCAGAGAAGCTGTGGCAGCCCCATGCCTGGAAGTGTCCAAGGTCAGATTGGACAGGGCTTGGAGCAACTTGGTCCTGTAGGAGGTGTTGCTGCTTGTTGCTGGGGATTGGATTAGATGACCTTTAAAGGTCTCTTCCAATCCACACTATTCTATGATTCCATGATTCTATCTTTAGGGGATCTCTGGGGAACAAGCGCTTCATTCCTACTTTCTCTGTTATGCAGAAAGCAAAACACAATGTAATTCAATATTGTCAGCTCCAATCAGGATCTATGGCAACAACTGTGAAAATAGACAAGTCTTATTCTGCTCTGATTTCTTAGATTCCTGTTGACATTTGCAATGCTGTGCAATGCTGTGTTTTGGAACAAAATTACTGAGAAGAAAAATCGAATATTTTGCTCATATTATGGGGTTTTTTCCCACACCAGTATTCAGGATTGAATACCATTAATGTTCTTGTAAGGGTTCTACAGTCATACATATTCCAAAACAGGTTTCTGTAATGCTGAGGTCAGAATTTTCAATTTTGCAAGGTGGTGTGGCTGCATCTAGTGGCAGTTCATCTGAACTGCAGCCCTCTGCTTGCTGCAGCTGATACTTCAATCTGGATGTCCACACATACATAGGCATGTATACACACACATATTCCTGTCTGCACATACACATATATTTATAAAAGTCAAGCTTTTTAGCATGGTGTCACACATAGCTGCAGTCATTCATTATGAATTAGTTCTTACTGTTTGAAAAATTTAGGAGATTTAGTTTCATCAAATAGTCTCAGCAACAGGAACGTGCTGACACTTCTCTTCTGGGGCTGATTGGAGGAACAGAAATCATTTCACATGGTTTGGTCGTGGTTGCTAAATCTACCAGGCAGTGAACAGAGCTGTTTTGAAGTAGTTTAGTAATATACATAAAGCATGAAAATGTGAAGCTAATGCAAAACCAAGAAGTCTGAGAAGAATTAAAATACATTTCAAGTGATTGCATATAATTCTTTATCAGAATTGGTCAGAGTACCTGTATTTTCTGAAAAGGAGAAAGGAATATGGGTTTTCCATGTCTAAGAAGTGAACAGATTATCTATTTAGAACAGCTTTCAAGACCCACAGACACTTTGTTTCTAGTATAGTTGTTCACCATAGGTTTTTGTGGTAGTGTCATGGGGCACCCTGGTTTGGTTAATTAACAAAAACAAGGCAAGAAGGATTGAAGGTAAGAGTCAGGTGGCTTTTTCTGGTGCTGCTTTTTTTTTTTCAAATGGAAATAGCCATGGAAGTATGATAATGTTCTTTCCTTTTTAATCTCTTTCTGGGGCAAAATATTCCCCCAATTTCTCCAGAGGCTGAAGTGGGCTCTTGTATGGAGAAGACTCCAACCAGTACACTCAGACAATCTGATCTGGAGCAGATGAATAAGGTACAGTAACTAATATGCCATCTTATGACCTTGTTTTCCATTGGTGGCCTTTTCCCTTTTCAGTGGAGAGGTTTAAATATGAGAGATATCCACAGGTGTGTTTTACTACTGACTCCTATATCTTATGTAGGTAGTCACAGCTATATTATATATAAATATACATGCACACATATAAATGCTATTTATAGCTAATTTATATAGCTGTAATAGTTTGAGAGGATAAAGAGTGCAGAAGAGTTTTCACTGAAAGCTTTAGTTTCATACTTGTTAAGCTAAGGGAGTTGTAACCAAGCAGGTGTACAGTGAATTCCAAGATTTGCATATGGAATAGCTTTCTGAACTCAACTTGTGGTCTTTTCTGTGCAGCAGCTTGAGTGTGACTTTAGAATGAATAAGCCAAACTCTTTATGGTCCTAATTATTTTATCTCACTGCTGAGCTGCAGATCTAGCTGTGTTTAGCTTTTTGTAGCACCAAGGCCTAAAACAGGCAGTGGGGTTCAAATGAAGACTAAGCCATGTGTCTGAGAAAACAAATCACAGGGATGAAGCTTTTTCAAGTGAAAAAGGAGAGACGAGTGGAAGCAAAACAGAGAGCTGCAGGGGTTGTTTCCCCAGCACATTTTGGTTGCCACACAATTAAATCAGTTTGTTTCCTTGAGCCCTGAGTGTCCCAGGGGAGCTGTGATGGCTCCAGCCCCTGTGGTGCACACTCTTGTTGTGTGCTGTGGCCACAGCTTCAGAGCCCACCCAGCCAGATCAAGGCTCCCTGCGCTCCCAGTTTTCCTTACGCTGACACTTCTGGGAAGGCAGGCAGAGCAGCAGGAATGAAGCTGTTCTATACAGAAAATGCAGCTGAGTTTCTTGCCTTGCAAATTTATGGCGGCTGTGGCTGACAGAGGTGTTTGATAGCGGGATCAAGTCACTGTTTATTTTGTTTGTGTATAATTTGCTGTTTCTTCTGTCTTGGCTCTAATTTCAGAGTGTTGACTGCTTTCCCGGGGTTGGGCAAGTGACAGGAGATGCCACGGAGAAAAAAGATGACACAACAGCAGCAGGGACTTTAAACTCACAAGGTCCTGAAGAGGAGGACTTGGAACAAGGTGCAGGCGATGCTCAGCAACATAAAGGACTCAGGAAAAGAGTAGGTCCTGGGAAATCAGTTGGAGGCAAGGCCGCCAAACAATTTAAAATTACACCATAATTTCTATTTCAGAAATCAGCAAAATTCAGTGTGATCCTAAAAATTGTAATTGTTCTTAAGTTGTAACAGTGGAGAAATTTCTTGAGGTATGATGAAATTTTTTTTGCAGCACACATTCTTCATTTTATGTTTTGATTTTAAATAAAGCTTTTGTTTACTTAAGTGTCCTTTTCTTTCTCTTCTCACCAAGTAATTAAATAGTAGCTGAGCCTAGTTATTTCCCTGCTCTGAAAAGATTTTATTGAATTGCATGAGGTGTCCAAAGGGGAATAATTGGAGGGCTTGTAGGTACTGATGTGAGAAGATATTTCTATGGAAACCACATCCTGCATTATGGAAGAGAGATACCACAACACACGTTGGTATCAGAATGACAGTTGTAACCTTCCTTTCAGAGCGAACAATTGATCTTGAATTGCTTTCATTTGAGCTTTTCTAGCAGAAAAATCTGCCTTAAACCCTGTGGTGGACAGGATGGCACACAAAGGCCATTCATGCAGAAAAAGTTTGGTGCAGAGAAGAGTGAACAAGCTACGGGCATTAAACTGCTTTTCAGTTCAGGCACTGTGATAATTCTGTGTGCAAGCTCAGGGTGTAGAATTTCATGTAGATTCCATGTTACATGTGTTATTTCCTGTAGGCTCTTTCCTTACGTTTTGCATTCAATTAACTTGGAAATATCACATACTTCACTAGATTATCATGCTGTGGCTTGGTAAAGAAATTTTGCTCTTTTACCACAGGCTGGTTCTGTGCTAGAATATTTAATTTTATATTTTTTTTAGTGGGAAATTTCAGAAATCTGAATGTTGTGTTAATGAATTACAGGTGAAACTCGTAAGGATCAGATCTTTAGTCCAGTGGCAGAGAAGGCTTTGCAAAGAGGTGAACAGCAGGAGAGTCCTGATAATCCTGAACAGATCCAGCAGCCTGTAATTCTTAAGTGGCTGCCTTGGAACAAGGAGAGGTAGTTGTTTCTTTCCAGAAACTAATCCAGCATTTCCGGGGAGACAGTTCTGTGGGCAGGCATTGTAGGTACACTGTAGAGATGTGTATTTCTTTCCTTGTACAGCACAATTGCTCACACATAGCCCCATCACCCTGTTTTTGTTTATGATTTAATGTAGCATTTATTCATGTATCCAAGTAACTCCTTCCCTGTTGAGCTGCTCTGTAAACCATATGCCTGAGACACAGTAAAATCAGACCTTCCTAAGCATCTCTTAAAAAAATAAAAAAAAAAAAAAAAAGCTATAATTGGAACTTACAAGTTTTTGCCAAGAGAATTAAAACATTGGATCGTGTGCCAGCCCTAATCACGTTGCTATGGTTCTCTTGTCGCCAAGAAAGTGTATTTAGGACTATAAAGTCGGTTGATCTTAAGGTTGTTGAAAAGTCACCAAGAGTGTGCTGTGAAGACTGCTTAGAAACTCCATGTCCTCCTGTGGAACAGCCTTTATATTCTTGTTAAAGGTATGGTTAAATACTTAAAAAACCCAAATTTGTGAAGAGTTGCAATACCAGTTGCTTTGAAATATGATAGAAAATTATTATATCTCTGCTCATGAAAGGTGATCTGGACTTGCAATGGCCTGGCAAACTGAACTTATGTCCAGTTTGCACACTATATTATAATGGCAGAGTAAGGAAAATGGGTTGTTCTAGCAAGTGAGGAACATTTGCGGAATTTTAATCTGAATTTAAGTCTTTCAATAACATTTTATCTAAGAAGGCCTCAGAAAATTCTAAATGAATTTACATGAGGTTAAAGGAGAAATACAAGGTACTGTCTAGAATGGGCAGATGACTAATTAGATTAAATTAATTCTTTATCTGGAGACACCTTTATTTACAGGATAAAACCATTAATTTTTCAAAATCCCCAAAATGGATTTCTGTTTTACCTATTGGCCAGTGATCCACAGCTACATTAAAAACCACTACTGGCTCTTCTCACAGAAAAATTGCTGCTTTCCTCTGTGTATGAATCTCTTTCCTTGGTTTTGTTTAGGTTTTTGTTTTCTAAGTGTCTCTTTGTGTTCTAAGTATCAAAAAGTCTCATGATGACAACTGAAGGAAGTAAAGGTGCATTTGCTGAGCTTGTGCTGGCAGGTGCTTGGATCTCTCTAATCAAACAAAGAGATCATCCTTCTCATCAAAACTTGTGACAATTACAGCCAGGAATTCTGAGGTCCTACTTAACTGTACTAAACTCCAGGGCTAAAGGTTCCAGGAGGGCAGAGGCTTGTTCCATGTTATTTCAGAAATGCTGATTTAAAGAACAATAGTCTGAATATTGATTTTGTTTCCTTTTTTTTTTTTTTTATTGTTTTGTTATATTAGTGCTTTAAGATACCTGATCAATGTAGAAGCTTGGACCTACAACTCAATTCTCAGCAGTCTGAAGCACTGCTTAATAAGAGCAGAATAATCCTAAGAGGGTCTGAAGGAGAAAAAAATCCAATATTTTCACTGTCTTAATAGAACAGAGTAGGACAAACCACACCCAACAGCACAAACACTTTTTTTTTTTTTTTTTCTCCTCACTGGAAGATCTTTTATTTAAAACAAATCTGCATTTACTTAGGGATAGGATGGTTTCAGGGTGCTGAAAAAATTGGCAAAGGCTTGAAAGAGCATTCCAGTTTTTGATGGGAACTTTTCAAAAGCTCAGATTTAATCTTTTTCTGAATCTACACTTTGGTCATGATGAGGCAGTGATGGTTCTGCTCAGGAGATAATGAGGTGAGTGTGTCTGAGAAAGGGGTGGCAGATCTGCTGAGAGGGGGCTTGTGTCAGTGCCTCTTACAAGCAGAGACACTCAAGTCTGGCCTGCAAATAAGATGTTAAACATCAAAATTAGTGTTAGCAGTCATCTGGTGGGTGTGTGCCAGCTGAAAAAAGGATTTGATTTGCTCTCAAGACAAGTAAACATATGGATTTTAAGGCTAGAAATTTCATTACGTTAATCTGTCATGTTTCACATAATGTAAGCCAGACAATTTCGTGCATGATTGCTGTGTCAAAAAATCATTGGTTTTGGTTGAAACAACCCATTTTTTAGAGGGATTGTTTTGATTTGGCAGTTTTGACTTTCAGATGTTGGGCAGTGGGAAATCTGCCATGTTTGTTGGCAAGTTGTTCTAAAGTTTTGTCTTTACAAGTGCATCCAGTTTCTTTAGTCTGAATTAATTTTGTTTCAGCCTCCTGTGATGGATTTTGGTTTTCTGTTTGACACAGAGCTGTGGCTCTGGTACTGTCAAGATGCTTTCAAATGTGGGGATGGAGACCTTGTGGTCTGTCACGACATCAGTGAACGGCACTGGGTTTTGGATCTGCCTCTGTGGGGCAGCTTTTCCTGACCTTGCTGCATTCTTCTTGTCCTTTCAGATAGATTTTCAATTTTTCAAATTCCTTTTAGCAGCCGAAACATCATCAGAGCCCCCATCCTGGCCCCGGTCACGCTGAGCGATGTGGGGCTGCCGTGACCTGTGCTTGTAAATCATCACGGAATTCTCTTGTGCTTTCAGATGACTGTGCCTGTAAAACTTAACCAATCTGTTTTGAGGTCTGGTTTGTGATCTCTGCGCTGTAAATGAAGCCTTTGCAGCTTCACCTGTCTCAGTACCACGAGATGGCACCATTACACAGCGCAACGCTGCGTCATCTCTTGGGGCTGCAGACCGTGCCCGGGGTTTAAATGCATCCCGGGTTGGCTTGGCTTCCTCGGGAAGGAGGATGGGGATGTGGTAGAGCTTGTCTTGGGTTTGTTGTTCAGGCTCATTTGTCTGTGGATGTTGTCTCCAGCAGGGTCCAGGATGATTTTTTCAAGTATTGGTGAAGTCAAGGTGAGGTCGGAGTAGCACAAAATTCAAATTGCACACAAGTTTTGCCCCTTTGTACTCGTGTCTCATCAGGAACCCTGGGTGTGACTTTCCATGTTGTATCTCATTGTTTCCCAGCAGATGATTCTGGCTCTGTTGTGCAAAATTTTTAGATGTTTGGGAATAGAAATTAACACTAAATAACCACTTTTGACTTGTATGACTTGATTCTGAGAAGTGAGCCATCCGAAAGTCTGCCAAACAGGTAGGTGCCAAAGTAGAAGAGAATCAGGGATGTTCAGACTCATATTTTAGTGTCCTTTCCTATGGATGAAGAAGGGAGTGAACAGTGTAAACTTCACCTGCCTGGATACTTCTTAACATTTGCATATTAAGGAGGTTTGCAGAAGAAGGGAAAAGTAAAGTGTCCAAATTGAATTTCTGCTTTGTCAGTTTTATTGCTCAACTGCATAAACAAAGAATGCATCCAGCTGTAGTTCATTGTTTCTTACTGTCTTAGGCCTTTATGTATTTCTTGCTGCAGATGAGCATGCAATGAAATTTAAGTACATGGGAAACAAAATTAGGAGTTTGTAATTAGCCTGCTTTGCTATTTGTTTCCTTTTGCAGTCCAGCTTGATAGTGAAGTCCCAGTTTAATCTCCTCTATTTGCATTAGGCTTTGACTTTTTCTATTTTGAAGGTCGTTGGGTTTGGGTTTTTTTTTGGCGATGTTTTTTTAAGAAGTCTTTTTGGTTTTAATTTAAACTGAAGGCTCCATTTTTGGAAGATCAATAAACTCCATCTGGAAGAATTCTTTTCTCCCAGCCACCTGACACTTAGATGAAGTTGAACTTTTTCTTTTCTCTTTTTTGTTTTTTTTTTTTTTTTTTTTGCATTCTCAGGGAGGAGATCAGAGGCTGTATTCACCATGATGAGAGTGTTTGGGGATGTTAGCATTCATTCACCAACATTGGATTTGTAAATTAATAGCTCAGCCTCTCTGGACTGTGGTATGTTAAAGGTCAGTGACCATGAGAGGAGAAACACTTCAGAGCTCTCTGTGCCCTCTGGTCAGCACAGTGGCCTTGGCTTAATGGCTTTAATTTCATGCTGCTTTTAAAAGATACAGATGTGCAGCATATCTTCAGTCCTCCTACCTGGAACCAGTAATCCTGTCCCAGCTTTCTGCAAGGAGCAGGGAGGGAGAACACAAAAACCCTTCCTAAAAGGATTACTTGAACTGGCTAATATTCTGAGTTTCTTCTTGCTTGGCATGTCCCCGCTCATCCAAGCCTCTGATAAGTATCTTAACCAAAGATGCCTTTTGGTAAATGCTGTCTTCAAGCCTCGTGATATAAAAGAGCCTTCTGATTCCCCCACCCTCTCCAGATCTTGGGGCTGGTTCAATCTTTTTTAAAGCTATTTCTCTTGTGCTGCATGCAGAGCCCATCTGCTGTAATACAGACTGAAATGCTGCTTTTATCCTTGTTTGCGTAGAAGGTTGATGGGTAAATCAGTTGGAGTGAAAGACGCATTGTCCCTCTTTGCTCTATGTCACAAGCACAAATATCTTCCTTTTAAAGTGCCTCTTGGTAGAAGCCAAAGCCTTTGGCACAAGCCACCTCTGCTAGTTTGACCCCTTTTGTGCATCTGGGATGGAGGAGCAGCTCTGAGAAGCACAGAACAAAACCAGCAAAATAGCAAGAGAAAAGGTCAAGAAGGGGTCTTGCTCCCTGTAGACATCAGAAGTTTCTGCAAGATGATATTTAGCATGTCCTGCCTGAACAGTTAAGGCATCAAAGACACGAGCACTTCGATAGGTAATATCCTCATGAGTTGTCAAATAGATTGCAAAGCACGTTGCTCTGCCATGCTGGGCATGGGAGGGAGGGACCTTATGTCTTTCTAGTCATTGAGGTAACTGAGACTGAGAGCTTCAGAGAGCCTTTGCTTCCACAGATGGATATTCCATGCTGTGCTCTGTCCTTGCCTGGCTTTTGACTTACAGGCCTAAGCTCACGGAGTGGTGCTGTGGGCCTACAGAGGAAGGGGAAGGCAGGTTTCTACCAAAGACAGAGCTGACATCAGTTCCCAGCAATAGAAGTGCTTGATTTTTACCTCTGTATTTTTGCCTGGTTGCAGCCTTGCAGTGACTTACTCTCAGACCAGTCAGTCTTTTTGATGCAGTGTAATTACAGCAGCAGAGATGATTCTAACAATGGGATCTGAAGGGGAGGTAAAACATATGTGGATAGTTCACCTCTCAACATAGCAGGGTCAGGACAACCAATATTGCCTGTCCTAGTCAAGGGAAAAGGTCATTGGTGTTAGAGATCTAGGAGGCAGACAGCATCCTATTGCTCAGGACCTGGACATGCAGGGAAATAGAATCCTGGCAGCTTTGATACTGGATTATTCCCCGTATTTATGGCAGTGGATTGGTGTAACTCTGATCAGAAAGAATCCTCTCTGCCAAATCCCAGGGTTGAACCCCTGCCCAGGACAATGAGCTCATGTGGTGGTGGCATGGACTGAGCTGTGTTCCTCACTGTTGTTAGAGATTTTTCACAGCCCCCTGGTTTTGTCTGCAGTGTTTGCTGCTCAGGCACAGTTCTGCTCTCCCCTCTTGTATCCTACTCAGGAGTTACACAGATCCTTAGAGCAGGCTGCTCTCCCTCACAGAACCCTGCCAGCGTCTGCGATCGATTCAAAACGACTTACCCGGGATTCACTTGTCCTAAAAAATAAGCATGGACTGACAGCTTTTATATATAAAGCCTGAAAAAAAGAAAGCAAACAAGGCAGCACAGAAGAGAGCCCAGCTGATACAGGGACACATGATACAGTGCCAGCTTGGCTGAAGTCTTTCCCTGAATGCTGGAACTCATCCAGGGTGAAAGTCACAGTGTTGCAACTTTCTGATGCTGACCTTGCTTGTTCAGCAGCCGTATCAGGGCACATCAGCCCTGGCTGCTTGATCACAGCCTCTGGGGAGTTTGAGCCCCACCGTGTCCTGGCAGTGGATATTCCTGGGAGCCAGCATCCCACACCGTGCACTGCTGCCGAGGGAGCAGTTTGAACTCAGGGATGCCCAGGGATGCTACAGTGAGTGGCCATCTAATAGCACCACTTGTTGAGAAATACCAGTTGAATCTGTGGCTTCTGATGCTGAGGAGTGAACTGATTGGGAAGGAAAATTAGCCAGGGTGTATTTTAATTGTATTTATTAAATTCCTTTAAAAGCTTCCAAGCCATTTGCAAAGGCATGGGTGAGAGCTTTAGTGAGATGGTAGGTTAAGGAAGACAATGAGATTGTTGGCTTGGAGAAAAGGGGGTGAGGAATTACAGTGCCTTTGTGTAAGTAAGTCTCTTTCTGCATCAAACTGTAGTTTTTGACCTTCCTAATTAATGTTGTTGTTTTTCTTCTTACTGCAGAACAAGCAGTGCCAGGCTGACCTGTTGGTTCACAAGATGAAAGGGGTTAACTCATCAGAATGGAGATCCCCTCTATTGGCTTATCCAAATCTTTACTAAAAGTGTGATATCCATGAGCACAAATAGAAAAATGCATCCAAGAATTATGTATGTGGGAGTTTAAAGGAGGGAGTGAAAAAAGGAAAAAAGTCCGTGTTGCTTTGAGGTTATTTTAAAAACTGAAATTGAATAGGTCAATACCCCTTAAGCTTTTTGGTCTTTAATTCTCTTAATGGTATGGCAGAAATCGTTAATTGTATTATTAAAAAAGCTTTGAAGACTGTATTAATGTAATGTGACCTTGGATCAGTCAAGATCACATTTTCATTATGATTAAAAGATTCCTTGTCCTGAAACATTGATCTCATCTCCAGCTGGCTGTGTCAGCCAGAGAGGGGCTGGCTGCACGGCAGGGCAGTAGATGGCAATATTGCATTTCATTCTGCAGCTGCTCTGCAAGAAATGCTCACCTCAGAAAGGGGCCATGAACTTTTCCCCTCAGCTTCCAAGAGCACGTTTGCACTTACAGACTGCATTAAGTATTCCAGAAGGGAAATAATTCAAAATTCCGTTTTGAACCCAAATTTCTTCAGTGACTGGAGTCAAGTGCCTGAGCTACACACTGCAGGACCCAACAAGTCCTGATCCTGCTTGTCAGCTCTGAGAATGGGCATTCGCATGTTAGAGATCATCATCAGTCTGTCCTGTGGCAGGGATTCAATGAGGCAGTATCTGACCCCTGGAACATCTCCCTCTTGCTACTGCCATTTGTCAACTTTTTTGGTAAATTTTCAACCTTTATTTCCTTTTTTTTTTTTTTTCTTTTTTTGTGATTTATCCTCCTTTTTCGTGAATTTCACACCTTTTCAGAGAATTTTTCACCTTTGCATGAAGGGAATGAAAGCTGAATCAACTCATTTAGTTTCTATCGTAGTTGGGGAAGGTCAGAGCGGTTCATAGCTCACATGTTGTTTTCCTTTCAGCTGTAATATTTGGCCAGACCTTATAGCAGGTCCTGGAGAGGAAGAGAAGAGCCACTTATCAAGGAGCCAGGATTGGGGAAGGTGTGTGTTACAGGGTCTTACACGGGCTGTGCTGTGCCCTAATGTGCTGTGCTGCTGGGTGGGAGAACAAGGATTTCAGAATGCAGGTGACATCTGGGGTCAGGGATTTATGAAAATGAAATTAGCTGTGGCAGTTCCAAGGTGCAGTGTGTGCAACGTGCTACTCCTTCCCTGTCCTGTGGGCATATGCCATGTGTCTCCACAGTCCTGGAAGGTACCAAGGTAAAACCCCATTTTTGTTTTTTTTTTTTTTGCCTTAAAACTTCTCACCACGCAGGGTGTTGCAGGATGCTGGTGCTCACACTGAGTGATGGGAAGCAGAGGGGGGGTGTGCTGGCTGATGCTAAAGCTTCAGTGCTGCTGACTTTTCTATAAATAACTGCTGTCTGCTGTAATTGGTCCTATCACAGCCCATGGTGATCTTCCATATTATTGCTGGCTGCTGGAAAACTCCTGGAGGCGTAAAATAGATACCAGGAAGTTCCTGCACCCAGCACTGCTTTTCCCCATGCAGTACAACAGGCTAGAACAGAAATAGTGTTTATCAGAAGCTGATGAAGTATTTTTTACAGCAGGAAGGATGAAGGAAAAAAAAAGAGATTGCGCCTCTAAAATGATAGCAGCAGGCCATCTCTCCTGCAGGATATTGCTGGGTCTGTTGGAAAGAGAAAATCTTCGTAGGGTTTCTAGTGTGGAACTGAATGGGTATTATTATTTGTCTGCAACTTAGGGGTATTTTTCAGCTCTCCATAAAATAACAGTGTCTTGTAAGAGATTGAAAACTAGAGAAAAATGTCAGTAGTTGACTTGTGTAGCATGTCTGTGTTTAAAGTGTGTATTTTGTTCTATCCTGAAGGATTCGGAAACAGAATTTACAGACCAGGAATGCTCTGTGCCACCCTCCCTTAAATTCAGCCAGCAGTATTTGATGTGAAGCACAACACTGAGGTGAAGCTGCCCAGCATCAGGAGTTGATGTTTTTATTAAGAGAGGGCAGGAAATGGTTTGAGTGGAGAGGGTTGAATTGCCAAGCTCAGCAGTGACCAGTTGAAATAGCAACTGGCTTTAAAGGCATCAGGTGAGTCTGGGTTCCCCATTCTCACTTAATTTCCACCTCTGTCTTAATCTGCATTTGTCCCTCAACAACAGTGTGGTACCCTGCATGGATTATAAAATTCATGCTCCACTGACCTAATAAAAACTTTGCTCATGTCAACAAAGAGTTTATTAGAACTGAAATCTTTCCAGAGTTGCACAGAAGCTGGCATGGAGACAGGACTGTGGAGGAACTTGTCACCAGCCTCTCAATTGACTTTTGCTGACTGATACTTCAAGACTAGATGCTATTGTAGAGCATTTAATGTAAGAAAGGATTGTTGTGAGGTCTTAACTTTTGTCCTGGATATTTGCTATTGGTGGGAACTCCTTGGTTCCAGTAGTTTGGTTCTTTGTGATGCGGAAGAAGCATTGAAAGTTCACATAGCTTTGGGTCAGAAATGTATTTTCCTTGAAGATATGCCAAGAAGGTGTCAATGTGACAGAAGCAGGGCAAAAATTCTACAGGGAAGAGAGCAGCATGATGCCTTCTGTGGCCTCAGACAGCTCCACCAAGTGACTCCTGGGGCCTGGCTTGAAAGGAAGCTGTGTTGCTGCTGTAAGAAGGCACTGCTGATGGAAAAGCCTCAGCTATTCCATTTGGATACTGAAGTCTCCAAAGCAGTGGGGAATCACCCTTGTGCAGCAGAGTGCTCCAGTAACACCAGGCTAGGCCAGGACTTCCACCTGCTTCTCTTCAGCCTCACTGTCAGCCCTGCTGTGTGACAGTATCAGTTTTTGTGGGTGAAAATACATACCCAGAGCCTGATTCAGACCACTTGATCATGCTTAACCTTCCTTGCTTTCCCTTCTTCCAGCCATGATCCCCTAACTCCTTCAGGTGTTCATTGTGCTCATGCCTGCCTTTATCTCAGGTGTCTTCATAAGCAGTCTGCATGTGGCCTGTGTGTATGGATTGGTCTTAAAATACTGCATTATCAACTTAATGGCTAAAAAGCCAAACAAAAATAGAAAAATTATGGAGGCAGTTGGCAATTGATAGAATACTCTGGAGAAATTGGAGGAAAATCTTTAGTGATACCTGAAAATTCAGATGGAGAATTTCAGATGGTTGCCTCATTTGAATAATACATGGATAGGAATTCAGCACTGAGACTCCTCAAACTAAAAGTGAGCAACGCTTAGTGGAGACAACACGCACTCAGAAACTGCAAAGCGAACTGTAAGAAGAAGGAAAGCTCTGGGAGTGTAAAATCCCAGCTAAAAACGACACTGCAGTCAAGGAAATGAGCACATATGGCTCCTTGAGTCCCAGCAGTGCTCCTGAGTGACCATTTTGTGCTGGGAGAAGACAGTGAAACGAAGAGTTACGCCTGGAGAAGACCCTGGTCTGCAAACTGCAGTACAAAAGCTTTTCTCACCACCTGCTTTTGAGGACTGTGCACCAGGAAAGAGCCCCTCCAGCCCAGTTTTCTGAAGGCAAACTGGTGCTTTCCACACTGCTCTGTGCACCCCTGGCACCTTGCAGAAAGATGAAGGTAAGCTGGTGAGACACCTTCTGCCTCTTTCTCTTATTCTAGCAGTTATTTCTCCTTCAGATGACCAGTTCTCACCACAAGGAACTAAATTCATGAGGGAAGGGGAGGTTCAGCTCTTAAGATTGTTAAGATTGCTGGTGTGGAGTTAGATTTTTGTTTCACTTACAGGTTTTTTGGTTGTTTTTTTTTGCTCCAAGTCTTCAGGTTCCAGAGAAAAATATGAACAAACCCCTCTGACACCAGTTTTCACCATGACAGTAATTTGAGTGGAAACAGCTTTGGCAGCAAATAAATAAATAAATATTATATGAAAAGCTTTGGATGGAGCTGCCATGTTCATCCTTGTTTCTAAAGCCCCCACAGGCCATGTCACATATGTGGGTCATGGGGTCTATTGATTATGTGTCAGACCCTTAGGTGTCAGTAATCAATAACACTAACCTGCAGAAAATGCAGCAGAGGTTTGCTAAACCAACTCCTCACATTGTTCTTTTTCTTGTATGTAAGTTTTCTGTGCCTCACTAACAATAACAGAATTCATAGCAGCAAAGGCAGGGCAGACAAAAACCTCATTTGGCTGCCAACTCATTTGCTGTCCGTTTTCATCTGGTTCTGCATGGTTCTTGGTGAGAAGGCAGGATGAGGAGGGGCAAGACAGGGAAGGGTATTTCCAATTGAATGGCTTCTGAGAAGTAGAAATGAAAGTGATTGAGTCGGGAGGACCTAAACATTTTGACCCCGACAGCTTATTAATATTTAACAAGGTGCCAGATTTTTCTTTGACACTGGAAATTGTTGCGACTGTCTGTCTCCGGCAGACTGAGTCTGCTTTCTCAGTCCACCATATCTAATGTACCTGCTTCCAGCCATGAATAGTCCTTATTCACAAATGCTTGCCTTTATTTGCTATTTCTGAGAATAAAGAAGGTAGCTTGGCAGATTAAGTTGTGAATTTTTTTTTTTCATTCAAACTTCATATCTCTGTATGTTCATAGTGGGTCACTGAGCAGGCTGTGGTTTTCTTGTGTTGATTGTGGTTTTTAGAGTCATTCCTCAAATAACTTTTAACAAAACATTTATTTGCCTTTTTCGTTTGCAGATTGCTTGTGAGCTGTTCACTATGACAGTTACATCTTTTAAATGCAAGCAGCTCTGATGAGATAAATACAACAATTTGGAATTCAGATTCTTACTTTTATTTGTATTAATGCAATTTTTCAGGATGGTTTATGAAATGGGGATCCTGTTGGGGGAGGGAGAAAAGTCTATGCCATAAAGATAATGCAGCATCGAACGAGCAATACTCAATAGAGCAGATGAAGAGTAGAAGGAAAAAATATGTTTATGTATTATTTAGGTGGTCTGCATCCCCACTCTTTTGGTGCCTGTCTCTGTCTCTCTGCATTGTCTAGGTGGATTAGCTGCCTAATGTGGATGTGCAGACCTAAATGATTTTGCCAAGGTCACGCAGAATGTCCATAACAGAGATAGATATTAAATTGGTGTTTTTTTTCCCCCTTAAAAAAAAAAAAGAGAGAAAAAAAAGGAGAAAAAAATACTTTAAAATATCCATAATCACTTACTGTTCTCCACTCTCAATTAAATTTTTAAAAAAAACCCTTTGCCAAAGAGTTAGCTTAGTGTCAAATTAAGAGGGATGACCCCTGGACCAGAGAACTGCTTGTTTTGGCTTAAGGAATTTCCAGTCAAGACTAAGAGTTGCCAATATTATTTTTGTGAATCCCCCACAACATGGGTGTAAATTTTGAGATCTCAGTAAGTATTTGGGGTTTTCTTTTGGAGACGCTTGTCTACTTTGGTAATGTTTTCATTGCACCCCAAGACTGATGTCAAGGAACTTCTGTCTTTTTGGCTTGTTTGAAGAGTAGTCCAGAATATATTTTAAAATTTTATTTTATTTTTTATTGCTCCAGCTGCTCTGTTAAGTCTGATTCTGATAATTCATCTGTTCCCCTTAATAGAACTAGGCAAACATTTGGTGATTTGAGTTTACAATGTGTATTTATGCCTTGCCATTGGGGAATCAGCTTCCATTTTTGCATTTTGCAAAGTTTTAAAATGAAACCTGAAAATATTTTCCCTCTCTTTACAATGTTTAAATTGCAAAGCACCCTGTTGCTGCCTTGAGCTTTCTGCATTGGGCATAATCAGTCATTTCCATGATAATCCACTTAAAACTGTTCTCAATTACCCACTTGGGCTGTGAGTTGCCAAGTATTTGCCTACTTGCAGAGGATAAAACCCATTTGGAATAAAATGGGTAAAAAGTAAATGCCAGGATGGGGTAAACCTGGAGGGAAGGACTACCAGGAGAGGGGCAACACTTGGGGTTGAGAACAGAGGCAATGGAGGAGAGAGAACATGCTAAATGCTGAAAAGGCAGAGAATCATTACAGGGAAAAAAAAAATTAAGAAGAGGGAATATGAAAACAATGTGATTTGGTGGATGAGGTCTGGTCTAGCAGATGGAGGAAGAGATTTATGCCCAGCTTTGCATGTGAACTTCTGGGTGACCGTGGACCATCTGTATCACCTCCTTGTCCTCAGCTTCACCCTCTGGAAAACGGGTCCTGTGGCACTGACCCTCCTCTGAGGTGCGTGGATGGGAAGGGCTGGACAAGAGCTGCAGCAGCACTGGATATCCTGATTTATTGCTTTTCCTTTGCTAAGCCAGCATTTAGCCAATGGCACTCTGCTCTTTCACGTGCAGGAGAGCTAGAAGCCTAAAGAAAGAAAACCACACTGCTCCTCAGCTCTGTTTCGGGAAAGGAGGGAGGCTTTTAATTATTTAAGCATCTCCTTTTCATGTTGCTTCTGGTTTTTGAATCATTATCTTTATAGTTGTTAAGGTTATAGGCTCTACATAAATCATTTAAATAATAAATAAGTCATATCATTAAGTAATACATTGCTATTATTTATGGCTGTAGGGAGAGGGTAAAAATATTGTGGATAAGATTGTGTTTAAAATGAGAAGAAGCCTTTGTGAGGCTCATTTCAAACACTGCCTTTTGGAATTATGACATTAACTTTTGGAAATTGTCCTGGGAAGTGGATTTGGATGTTCAATCCCTGGAAGTGTTCAGGGCTGGGTTGGATGGGGCCCTGAGCAACCTGGTGGAGTGAGTGAGTGGCATCCCTGCCCATGGCAGAGGGCTGGAACTAGGTTATCTTTAAGGTCCCTTCCAACCCAAACCATTCTGTGATTCCATGATTTAGTCTGAAAGAATTAGCACCAAATTGTCTGGCTCAGATCCTCTTTCCTGCAGTAAAACCCAAACCAGTCATTTGAAACTGGATTATATATATATATATATATACACACAGTATGTAAGCAAAGTTAGGAAGGTGTCACTTGAAAATCTTATTTATGAAGTGAAAAATCAATTTAACTTTTAATATATTGTAGTTAGAGAGTGTTCTACTTCACTTTTGCTCTGAATTTTTTTTCATCTGTTCATTTCTCCTTGGTTGAATTTTCCACACAATTTGAGTATTTGAAAGAAAAAAATTGTCCCAGCTAGTCTTCCTTGTGGCTCATCATTGCCAAGTGGCGAGGAACACATCAGTTCTGTAATTTGGTAAAAATAAGCAAGACAGTTGTGGAAGAATTATCAGTGGGTGATGAGAAGAATAATTTTAATAATAATTATGTTTCTGTGCAGGGTGATAAGACTCACCTTCTCCTGAGGAATATAGTTTGTCACTGGCATGTTCTGTCTGAAGGATGTATAAACACAATTTCCTGGTCTCTGCTTTTGAATTACTTTGGTGGACCTGGATGCAATGGGGTGGAAAAATGGAAGTTTCCTTTGCCCTGGGGCAGGATCCACCCAGCTCTTTGCCAGTGAGAAATGCCATCGAGTCTGCATGACCAGCATTGGAACTTGCTGCTGTCCTTGGTGCGCATCCCCAGCTGGGACAACTCCCTGCACTGACAGGCAGAGGTTCAGGGCATGAAAGCAATAAGTGCATTTAGCCAGCACTTTCTGATCCCTCACCCAGCCCCACCAATCACCGATGCAGCTTCCTCCTGCTTGTTCTAAATTGGCTTTAATTTTCCTTTAAATAATTCTTAAGTGTGACTTTTTCAGTACAAGACTGGGAACTATGACTAATTATAAAATCATTACATGATTAAACTCAATTAACTTCAAATAACCCTTGAAATTTGCTTAATGTCAGCCCTTGGCCCTGCTTGAACCAATAAATATTGCTCACCTTTTGTAATGGGGATGAAAAGAGGTGGCAGCAGAGCAGGATTGTTTGGAGCCAGGGAACAGCCTTACAGGACTGGGTTAAACTGGTCCCACAGAGTGGAATGCTGCCACACTGAGAAGGGGGACAGAGTCTTCTGCTCCTAACAGGAATATTTTTTCCCCCAATATTTTTCTCTCAAGTAATAAAGCTTTGCAAATTCCATTCAGACCTTCCACTCAATGGCCCCAATCTGCTTTGCAAATGTTAATAAGGGTTAAACCTCACAAAACCACCAAGGCATGGGAAAGTGCTGCCATCCTCATTTAGACAAGGGACACCAAGGCACAGATAAGTGAAGTGAATCAAGGATCAGTGGCAGGAACAAAATCCTAAGAGTTCTGATGTCCAATTTTATATTTTAGTTAAAGCTGTTTATTGCATGGTGGTGCAAGTTTCATGCAGCTGTATGAGAGGAAGGGACTTTTTTTCTCAATCAGCCACCACATCTGGTCAATGGGGATTTTCACTGTGGGTTTGTTTGTTTATCACCTTACGAAGCCATCTCTGGATCCAGTCTGTCTTACAGCTAGATCCTGGCAAGAGAGCTGGCGAGGGTGTGCAGAAGAATCCCAGCAGCTGTATTTCTGTGCTGAGTTCCTGCGAGGACAGGAGGGGGTGTCATTATTGCTGCTGTTCCTGGCACTCTGCTCTGCCTGGGAAAAGGGAGCGGGCAGTTGTGCTGTTCTCATGGAAGGTAGTCGGGGGATGATAGATAGAACTTTTCCAAAAGGTAATTAGATGGGCATGGTAACTAGACAGTCATAAAGATGCCTGATCATCTACTCACAAATGTCCCTTGTATGGTGTGCTGGCCAGGAAATGTTCTCCAAATTTTATTGATTTCAAGCCCTTCACCTTGAAAAATCTCAGCATTCTTGCTGAGTCCTGCCTGAAAAATGGATTTAGAGGGTCTTGGGGAAAAGATTTCACTCTTCCCCTCCCTGTTTTTTTTTTCTTCCTGGAGACAGCACATACTTCTGCAGTTGCTGTTGAAGTAACAGTATGTGTGAGCAGGTTTTAAGGAAGCAGGAGAACAGTTGATTAATGCACCTATGTGCAATTAAAGCAGTGTATTTGGTCTTCAGAATTTTGGACACTTGATTTTTTTGGCAGTTATGATGAATGTGAGTGGATCACTGGTGTGGACTGTTAACAGGATATCCTTTCTCTCTTGATTGCTGGAACTCATGTAGCCCTTGATGGGCTCTATATGAGGTCTGAACCCATTTATTAAACAATAGAAGTAGTGAGAGCGACAGGATGTAAACACTCATCCCTAAACATGAGCATTTATGTCTCCACTTGCTGTTTGAGTCTGGTTTCATGGCTGGGAGTGCCCTCAGGTCATCATTGAGCAGCTTGTTCGACTGTGACTCCTGAATGATGAATGTCTCCTCTTAAATTACAGATCACTGCCCCGTAACAAAAATCAGCACAATTATTGGCCTCTGCAGGGGCACCAAAGGGTGACTGGGCAGTGGTGGAGGGCTTCACCTGCTGCAGCACTGCTCTGTCCCTGGCAGTAAATGGGGATTTGTCAACAGTCTGGTTTGTGGGGTGTGTGGTGGGGAAATTTGGCTGAGCTCTTGACGTTCTGTCTTCTTACTACAGACAGAGTTGTCCTGTCTGTGGTACTGCCCAGCAAATTAGTTAGGGTCAAAAGCTGAATACTTGGATTTTTGACCTTTGAATGAACCTTACAAAAAAATAGAGGCAAGGAAATCAGTTCTGCAGTGTTTTGTCCAGTCCTTGAGGATGGATTTGAACATCAAAGGATGTGTAGTTCGGAAAGACAGAGAGGTAGTTGTGTTCTTGAAATCAGAAGAGTGTATAAATTCCCCTCATCAGTTTGGGGGAATTGATGACCCAATTGGTCTAGCTCCTGTTTGCTGTTTGTATTGTGTTGCTCCTTTTGCCATGAAAAGTCCTGACAAAAACAATTTAACAGAAACAAATTGGGGTCCAAGATGTCTGGGAAGTGAGGGGACCATTGGGTTTCATTACTTCCATTAAAACAGCTTTTAGACTGGAATTTGGGAATGTCTGTTTCCCTGTTTAGATAAACAACGACCTGGTTGTCACAGCAGGGAGCTGGGAGCTAAGTGAAGTTCTGTTTCCCCTCAAAGATGTGCTGGGGCAGCACAAGCAGCGATGGTGGATGTGCAGGGAAGTTTGGGCTGTGCTGGAACATGCTGCAGCCACTGCAGAGTTGAGGGAAAGGTTTGGCTGCAATTTCCTGCCAGCAGCCTCTGGACCCCCCTGTGCTGGTCAGACGAGAGTATTGTAGTGGTAGTACCTCCCTGCTGCCCCTGGCGGATTGATTTTGACCCTCAACTTCCCCTTCCACCTGCTAATTACTTGGTCATGTTCCCTCCCAAGGCCCTTTCCACCTGGCAGTGGCCTGGTTTTGTCATTCTCCAGTTCTGCTGTTGCCCTCTCCACCTCTTGGCTATTTGTTCTTAAAACCCTCCCCTCCTCACTACCTTTCTCCCCTTATTGGTCACCCAAGGGTCATCATTAATATCCAAAAATATTTATTTTGCTACTCCATTTTCCCCAATTTTTCCCAATTTTTAAATTTTTAAATTTTTAAAAAAATGTTGTTGATGTCCAGTGGTCTCTAATGCCTCCTGGTTGATAGGGGAGGGGGTGTGAAAATCAGGGTTTTCCCTTTTAATTTGTGCTTTGTCACTGCTGGTTTGACCTTTAATCAGGTGTCTGGCTGTTGTTTGCTTGCTGATGGTAGTTACAGAATGGTCACTTGTAAATATATACAGAAAGGGCAGGAGAGTAACTGGAGATTGTAACCACTCTTTTATTTCCTGGGAGCCTATTAAAGATGGTTGCAAGTTTATCCATCTGTCTCTTTGTCAAGCTGCCTCCTGTGTCCATCCACTTGTGCATTTATTTAGGAGTATATTAGGTACTGTATCATCCTCCAGGATGGTAACAGTGTGTTTCAGAAAAAAGCCAGAGATACAAAGTGCACTGAACCCATTATAAAAAAAATTAAAAGGGCTTTCCTTGATGGCATTTAGCTCAATAAACACAGTTTGTCAGAGATGTCTTTATCTCGTTACATGTAAGCGATTAAATATTGGTAAAAATAGCTTCAGAAATAAAACATGAAGAGAGCTTCTGGCAAAGCCCTGTCCAGTTTAATTCATACATTAAATATTTGCTAGTAGGGTCAAAAGCTGAATGCTTAGATATTTTGCCCTTTGAATGAACCTAGCTAAAATAAAGACAAGGAAATCGGTTCTGCAGAAGCAGTCTCCAGAATACCAGGATCAATTTAAACATCAAAGGATGGAGAGATCATACAGACAGTCAGCCATATTATTCTGCACAATTAATACTCTGAGAGGTGTTTCCTGAATTCGGAGTGTTGTGTAGGGAAGATTATGTGAAAATTTCAGATTTTTAATTATGTAAAGGCAGTCATTGATCCTTCGCTCTTGAAAGCCAGAGCAGTTTATTTTGCATTAATGAATATAGAAAACATCCCCCATCTCTGCATCAATGCAGTCTTTTCCCAGTCAAATTAGCATTTATATTTCTAAAGGTAATTTTTAGACAACACAATAAATAAATGATTTGCTGGGAATCTCCCAGTGGATAAAGTGGTGCTCGGGCAGCATTTCCAATGCAAATTGGTTGAAGATTACATAATGGTCGGCTCTGCTGATTTGGGGCAGCGATGAGCAGGGAGGGGCGAGGGGAGTTCTGGGTCAATATTTGGGCTCCTCAGCCCTGCAGACTCCTCGTGCCTTGGCAGGAATGCCTCGCTCCCTGTGGGATTAGCTACAGAGCACATGGGCTGGCACAGAGGGCAAGGCCTCTCCTGGCTTTAGGTTTGGCAGCAGGATCTGAGGCTCGGACCTCTAGGTTTAAAATGCACCATCAATGTGTGGTGTAGGGTTCCATTCTGGAAGGGTTGCTCCAAACTGGAGCTTATTTATTTTGGGGTTGAGCTCTTTGGGATGAGCTCACTTGGTTGGAGTGTGGTGCTGATAATGCCAAGGTTGTGGGTTTGGTCCCCATAGGGGCTGTTGTTCACTGAGTAAATGATCTCCTTGATCTTTGTAGGTCCCTTCCAACTCAGAATATTCTATGATTCTTTGATTCTGAGGTCCTGAGAAGAAGGGAGAGAGCAACAGCCAATTGCTCTGAGCAATTAGAGCTGAACTTTGCTTGAAGTTTGATCTCTGTCTGCACAGCTCCACATAGGCTATGAGTCACATTTGTGATTTATGTTCCAATAGGGGCTTTAATCTGGTTTATTAATTTCTGTAAATGCCCTATTTTACAAGATATTGACCGTGTTTTCTGTATTGATTTTTATAGTTCAAAATCATCATTTTAGTGTTGGGATTTTTTGATGGTAAGTAAACTCACTTGAACTTTCTTTACCTGCTTAAATAAGTGTCCTCATTTTGGTTACATAATTTCAAGGGCGGCTGTGCTATAAAGATTACACCATGACTTACTAAGTTGCCTCACTTAAGTATCAGTCTTGAAAATCTTAGCCATGATTATTTGCTCACTCTGTGTGTCCAAAATCTTTGTTTTTTTAAAGTAAAGTACTGAATTGCGTGGTGTGGATTTTACTGTACCATTGAGTTTGGATGGTAAATGATATTGGAATGAATTGAAATAAATAAAATAAGGCCCAAGGTGTTGGTCTTTATCCACTGAAGTAAAGGAAAATTTTATCATTTACTTCCACTGGGTCTATCAGAGAAATTCAGTGAGGTGGTGAAGTATTTGCTTAGTTTGGCTCATGTGGCAGGCAATGGGGTGAGTTCAGCAGCAGAGCTGTGCTGTACATAATTAACATCACAGAGCTGGAGGTTCTGCATGTGAAAATCCAGGCTATTGTCAGTTGTGGTTTCCTTGCCAACCATATCTCAGCTCTCCCACTTCTGTAGTTGTCTCTATGATGCTTTGTGTGCAGTGTTATTGCCCCTCACCTAATGCTGGAGCTAGATGGAGCTGCAAAAACTAGCTATTATTCTTTCCATTTGAAATACATTAACATGAAAAAAAAAATAAATTTAAGATGTTTTCACTTCCCAAGTAATTCTATTCCGGAAATATTAAAATAAGCAGACTTGACATTGGGAATGTTTCAAAAATACATATTTTTTTTGGCAAGTGCTTGTAGCTAATGAATTTGCATTCATAAATGTAAGCATTTATAGCAGGATCATGATTAAAGCATTAAAATTGACTTGTCTGCCAGACTGTAGGTCATAGAGCTTGAATTTCATGTTTTGAAAATTTCATACTTGGAGAAAGCTGCTTGCCAGCAAATTACAGGCCAAGACTTACTTCCAAGAATTACTTTCTGGTGCAGCTCAAATAATAAATATATGTTTGTGTCTGTGGAACACGAGGAAGCTGATTTCACTACTGGTGCCTTTCACTGCACATTATTTGGGAAAAAGGCTACAGGAAAAGCTTTCTGGAATTTCTTCTCAGTTCTCTTTGCCTTGTCCCCAGAAGATACTGATCTGGCTGGATTTGCAGCTGTGGCAAATTTGGTTCTCAACAAATTTTTGTGTGTTCTTGGCAGTGTTTTCTGACTCGGAATTACCTGTTCAAAGGGTCAGTAAGAGCTGCAAGGAGAGTGAAGATGCTGCTCCTCTGTGCTTAGGGTGTCAGCAAGGCCTCAGTCCTGCTCGGTCCTTGTGGAGACAATTTGTTGCATTGTCTCTGTGTTATTTTGATATCATATATTGACTGGGAGGTAGGTCTCGTTTCTTCTTTCTCAGGGTTGCTTTGCACACGGAAGACCTCTCTAATCCAATTTATACCATTCACAATCACTGAGATTGGAACACCCAGGACCATGGAGTCCAGCCCGTGGCCAATGCCCACCTTGTCACCCAGCCCAGAGCACTGAGTGCCACATCCAGGAGTTCCTTGGACACCTCCAGGGATGAGGACTCCAGCACTGCCCTGGGCAGTCTGTTGCAATGCTTAGCAATCCTTTCCATGAAGAAATTCCTCCTGAACTTTCCCTGCATGATCCCCTAGGGATGAGTGGAATGTGGCAGGTTTTCTCCCTCACGGAGACCTGGTACTGTGCCACAGGTGTGGTGCAGTTGCATCTTAAAGTTCAAGGAAAAGAGCACAGGATCTGGCACCACTCTTGTGAAATCAGAGATCCTCTGTGCTCATCTGATTTCTTCACAATCCCTGGATGAGACAGGGGTTTTGGTAAGCTTTTGAAGCCAGGTTGGTTCTGGGGTGGTGCAGTGTGAGGTGATGAGGGTGCAGAGGACAGGGTAGTGTTTGTGTGGACAGGGACAACGAGGGAGAGCTTGGAGTACCTCAGGCTGGTCCTGCTGCCAAGAGCAATGTATTGTCAAACTATGGCCTAATTTTACTTACCTAGGGTGTGTTTAAAGAGGGATTGGCACCAGGAACAGGCCATTAAGCAATTGAAACTCTAATAGAAAAACATAACCTTATCACAGATTTTTTTAAAAAAACCCTCAGAAAATAGCTCAAATATAAGGTTAATTGGAGCCAGAAATGTCAAACTAATGTAGCAATTTACCCTGGGAGACTGCCCTGGCCTTTGAGTATAGCAATAGTACAGACTACTGAGTAGGATAGTGAAGAAATATAATAGGATTTTATGTAGTCCCCTGTCATATTAAACGTTCTTTGCAATTAATTTCTTGTTGCAATGTTATTTTCACTGACCTATTTTTTTTTGACCTCCTACAATCTTTAAGCTACCAAAGTAGGGCATACGGGAATTCACATTTAAAAAAAACCCAAAAAATCCCCACAAAAAACCACCACAACAAAAATCTTAACTTAAACCACTATCACTATACACATTGCAGTGTAGACTAATATTAACTCAGAGCAGTATAAAAATGCCATTGGCTCATCCTAGAAGAGCCTTTAGTACTGAGCTGTACTGATCCATTCAGGAAAATGCTGCTTTTGAACAGCTCGTTCAGAAACAAGTGGGAGTTTTCTTGGACTGAGAGTTTGAGGATGTCTGCCCAGTGAATGAAACACGATAGGTGATCCCTCTTTTCCTCCTTCTGGTTCCTGGCTCTGTTCCTTCTACTATTAACTGCGTGTCAGACCGAGATAGCTGGGTATTGTGATCTGCTCTGATTAATCCAAAACTGCTGGATGCAAAATTAACAATGGTGAAGTTCAAAAGCTGTGGAACAGCCAGGGAACCTGGCAGATTCCAGCTGCTCTAACTGAATCCTTTTCCACTTGGGCTGGATACATAATCCATTTTAATTTTTTAATCAAACATCACTGAAGTGATTTTCTCTCTATATTTTTATATAAACTTCCCCAGTTTACTGCAGAAATGGCTGTATTTCACTGGAGTTCCGATATTTCCTGACAGCATCTCTTTGTCTGAAGGTGTGAGTGGGTAGGATAGTCAAATCTCAAAATAGATCATTCCAGGAGAGCATGAAATCTCCGTCACAGACAGACAGGTGTCTGCTAGAAACAATTAGGTAGTTTGGAAGCAAAGGGAGTGACAGGATCTCCAGAATTACCTTTCACTCCTATTTTCCTCTTGTCCTAAAAGATGGAAAGTGCTACCCCAGGAGAGGGTACCTGATGTCCAGGTTTGCAGTTGAGGTGACCGGCTCAAAGGAGAGAGAACAATACAGGCAAGAAAACTTTCTGATCTTGAATGAGAATCCTTAACGTAAGCCCAAGTGTTTTCTGAGTAAATGTCCTTAATATTTTTCCCTCTGGTAGTACAGATTTTTTATTTTTAAAGTGGAACTGGGACCAAATATCATTGAATCAAAGAAGGCAGCATTAATCAAAGCACATCAAAAAATGTTCCTCATCAGTTGCCTGGAGCAACAGAATCTATAGCGTATCATCTTTCTTATGCTAAGCTGGAGAAATTCAGAGAAGAGAATTCTGTCTGTTTGCTCTCAGATGAACACAGAAATAGTATTTTCAAGGTTTCTTTAATATTTCAGTGATTTGTTCCCTTCATAATTTCTGCATCCCAGAAATTTCCCAGGAATGTTTTGCATATGAAAATCAATCAAACGAGCTTTTAAAATTAAATATGTTGTAAGTTGCCTCTCCCAGCAAAGTTACAGGAAGTGTTTCCCTTTCTCACAGTGTCTCTTTCTGTTCTCTTTTCACTCTAGGTCATGGCAATGGTACCCCATGGGCCTTCCTTGCAGTTTCATAGTACCTAGAAGGAGCAAACAGCTCAGATGGATAAAAACACATTGTTTCCTGTTCAAGTAAGAAATCTTGCCCTTAGTTCAATCTTTGGTGTTCCCTAATGCAGAAGTTATGGCTGTTTTTATGTACTATGTCTTTACAGAAGATCCAATTGTCACCTAAAAACTCTGGGATAGTGAAATGATTTTTAGGGATAGAAAGGCCTTAATTTTAGATTTTAGTTACAATTACTCGAGCAGTTGATAAAACACAGTAGCAAAACCTCTTGGTCCATCCTGAGGACTTTGGGTGCAGCACTGGAAGACACCCAGGCCTTTCATGTGGCTTGCTCTGCCAGAAATAAAATCCAGCAGTGTGAGAACATGATCAACCTGCAGAGCCACCGAGGTCAGAGCTGTGGTTTTATGGTTTTCTAGGTCATGCATTGTGCACCTCCTTCCTAACGAGTCCCAGAGCATTTTGCAGAATGTGAGCCCATGGCCTGAGTCCTGTTCCCTGGCTGGGACATGTTGGCATTTCAGTGCCAGCGACACGTTGCTCTGGTTGTTACAGGAGGAAGTGAAGAACAGAAGTTCCCCATCTGAAACTGCAGGGGGAAATTTAGTGTGCTAGAATGTAATTATCCAAACTGGAGCATGGCCAGGATCCTGGAGTTAATAATACCCTCTGCTCTTGCAAAAAGTGTCATAGGAGCTTTAATGACTGTTAGTGGTCAGCAGGCATCACATCTCCAAGACTGGTATTACACAATCAGAAGTGTGGGTATTGCAGTCTGTCATGTAACACAAATATTTCTGGATGGCCTGTGGCTGCAGCCTTCAGGTTGAGGAGGGAATTAAGTTAAACAGCCAGGGAGGAGACATTAGTCTTAATGAAAATGATCCCATTAAGGGCAAAAGACATGCAATTGGTGAAAAACAGCTGAGATGTTCCCTGAAGTGCCCATAAGGTAGTTTTGGGTACATCAAATCACTAACCATCTTCAGTGACCATGAGCACCATGGAGTTTGGGGGAATGGAATAAAAAGAGGTTTCCAGCGTCCTTTGTATAATAGGGTCATCTCCTGTGGAAATCTGTAGTATTTACCCTGATTTCTGCAATAGTGGGAGCTATGTGCAAATGAGTTGGGAAGTGGGTGTAAGTGGCAAGATTACAGTGTGCTAATTAGCCTGGCACTGACGAACTGTACAAAGCCTGGGAACTTCCACAGCAGGGAAGAGAGCACATCACAGAGAATCCCTTTCGTCACAACTGACTTGTGCCATGGGACTTCAATTAAAAACCAGACCAGGCCACTTTTAATCGCTTTAATGAGAAATTAGTTTTTTTTTTTAAAAAAATAATCTTTTAAAAATTGTCTGTCTACTTCTAACGGTGCAGCCCATCGTGATGGGAGACGAGGTGCTAATTATCTGTCTTGGCGGCTTTTTCTGAGCACAAGATTTGTTATTCAGTACTGCACCTGGCACCACGGGCTCTGGTCCTTGGGATCAGTGGGTATTACTCTACTGCCAGCTGTAATAAAGAGTAGAAGGCCAATGATCCTGTATGCTGTTAAAATGAAGAAAGACTTGTACAGTTCTCCCCCTTAGTACATCCCAGTACATTGGTACTTACACCATAACAGTATTGTCTCAGGGAATATAAGTCTGCGACAGGATATTGCTACTTTAACCACCTGAACTGCCTTTTAGCTCCAGTTTCAACTCAGTGTCAAAAATATTACCCCTGTTTAAGATTAATTTGTGACAAAATGTCATATTAATACAGCTATATTTCCCAGGGGATAAATATGGCCTTTTGAAGAGCAGCCGTGCCTGAGTGCTATATAGGACTACAGAGAATTATCAACAGGCTTTTGCTTTAGCAAATGTCATGCTACCAGAAGAATGGTGCAGTTTGTGGGTAAGTATAGTCTATGAACCATTTTATTGTAAGAGGTA
Organism: Pseudopodoces humilis; assembly: GCF_049639895.1. NCBI lineage: Eukaryota > Metazoa > Chordata > Aves > Passeriformes > Paridae > Pseudopodoces > Pseudopodoces humilis. Next base: position 3,854,496 of record NC_142215.1, read on the forward strand.
GGTTATGATATTTTCTTCCTATTAATCCATATCTCATCCCTAATTATATTAGCACCTCTCAGTGACACCTGATTAAGGATCTGAGGAGGAAACTGTCAGTTACCTACAACTCCATCAACATTGTATCATGTTTACTTTTGGCATCTTAGCTGTTTTGATGTTTGCCTCGAGGTTTGTGTATCATTGGTAGAATTACTCCAGATTTACACCAATGGCTGTGCAATCACAGTTGATCTCTATGTGATGCTGAGGAGTTTTCTTGTAAGGAGATAAATCCAGCACCAGCTGTAAGCAACTGTAATTTCAGTGAAACCAATAACATCTGCACCTGCATGTGCTAAGGCTGACTTTAGAACAGTTTATCACGTATTTTCTTTGTACTGAAGTAGAATAAACTTTGTATTTCATTGCACCTTCGGTACCTGTAGTGTGCTTTGGATATGTCTGAGGTATTGAAACCAAACTTCTTAACAGGCCTCAGATGTAAAGAAAAGGAAGATGAAAAAAAGTCCTAAAACTAATCTCTTGCCTTACAGCATTCCACCAAGATGACTCAGAAAATGACAAGGGAACCAGACTGCAAATTAGGCTCTAGTGCTTGTTGGAGACATTTGCCACTGGTTAAAATGAGTTATTGAAACAGTAAAGCTGAGGACTTCAGAGAAACTTTGATTGACAACAATAATTACAGTTATTCTCGTTCCTCTAAGAAATACAGTGCAGGCTAGGCATAATAAATGTATGAAAATGATATTCAAAATCTGAGCAGAAGTAGATTCAGGTCCAAACAGTTTTAATGTCTTCTGTACAAATTTCTGAGCATTTTTATATGTTAAAAGTAGCAGTGGTTTCCAGGCAGGTGTGTAAGCTTGCTTTACATGAGTAGTGAGCTGATCATTGAATGTTTCCTAAAGAAGCCTCTGTGAGTAAAGGCTGTCTTGCATCCAAGCCAGGCTGGGGGTTCAGGAGAGCAAATGCAGTTCATGGGGTACTTCCACCTGATCCTTGTAGTCTGTCTCTGGAGGAGATGCCTAATGATTGTTTGAACCACATCCAGATGCTGCCAGAGTGGTCAAATGATGTCTCTGGTACCCGAGGACTGCCCTGTGCTCAGCCTGGGGTGCCACAATGCTCCTCACAGGCAGAGAGGAGGTGGAGTTGATGTGTGTGGACTTCTGTATCCACACACAGCTTGGTGTCCTGGGTGGGCAACCCTCCAAAGATCTCAAATTAGGAACTCTTCTTTTTGGCTAATCAGGCTTGCTCTCATCTGACAGGTGAGTGTTACCAAGATCAGACTTTTCTAGACAGGGCTAGGAACAAAAGGGTGAGTAGTACTCAAGTTTTAGGTGCACTTTCTTATGTGCCTGCGTTGTCTAATGCCACGATGAACTAACACATGACAATATAAAAGAATGAATTTTTTGTAGCCAGTAACCTTTTTTTTTTTTCCCCATCTCCCTGACTTGATATCTGCCTTGATTTCCTTTTGCTGCTGCAGTTGTGGTTGTTACCAAAAGATCCTGTACCCCTCCCACCCCTCTCACACAGTGAAGCCAGGCTTGTAGATGGGCTTTGCTAGCAGGTGCTTCCAATCTCTGCAGTAGATCTTTCTGCTGTGAGAAAATGACTTTCCCCTGTCCAGGTCAGGGATCTGGATTAATTTTAAAACACCAGTCCTGGTGTGGGAGAAGGCAGTGCTGTACATGACCCTTCTTTGAAGGCCCCAACAGTGCCAGAAAAGTGACTGGAGACCAGGGGTTGGTTTATTGACCTTGGTAGATCACGTTGCTGGGAGCTCATCAGCAGGGTTAACATTCACAGGGAAAGGGAAAATAAGAAGTTAGTCAATCCACAAGTGCCAGTAAAGAGTTAAATTAATGGAAGAAAAGGGAAAAAAAAAAAATCTTAATGCTGGAGAATGATTCTGCTGGCTTACTTATCAGGTTCATGCTGAGCCCAGTCGTAATTGGAATGTACCCTTTGTAAAGTTTATTGGGTCCTGGGGCAGCTTGTTACTGAACCGGTCAATTAATCTATTTTTTTTTTTAATGAGTTAGGGGATTTCCTTTTGTGGAAAATCACCAGGAAACCTGACCAAATGCCCACAGCTTGGGGAAAGCATGGCCTTAACATATAGAAAACCCTTCCTCCACAATTAGGAGAGGAAATACACACCTCCCCTTATGGGCAGCATATTTGACCAATCCAGGAACAAAATAGATGGGATTTCACCATTGACTTGCAGGTTGTCGAGGGAGGATCACCATGTAACAAGATTACTTAAATGCAGCTTGGTGTTGAAGGAAATAAAACTGTTGAGTCTCCCTGCTGAGAGACAAATGATTTCCATTTAAAAACCTGTTTGTTCCATGCTGTAACTCCCAATGTAGCAATAATTAATGATATCAGAAGGTTACGAAAGACATTCTGTTGTGCTTGCTCTGTTCTAGGCATGAAATTGGATTAAGATGAAGATAAACTTAGACTTTAAATCTGTTGAGGAAATCAGTAATTATGTCAAAATTCACAGATACTAATCTTTTTAAGTGTGGCAAGATACTGTTCATCTATCAGCAAAACATCCTCCTTTGTCAGAATTCTGTTGAAAGGTTCATTTTTTAAAACACTTGGATTTCCAGCATCAGAATGTTGTGGGGATGCAGCTTGTTGAATAAACACAAACAATCTTACCTCTGGAAACGTGGTTATTTCTGTTTCAGTGGCATCCAGCCAGTGCCCTCTCATGAGGAAGAATCAATTTGCAAGGTATTGAGTAAGTCCTTGGGCTCTGCTGAGGAGAGGTGACCACCCATGAAAACAACTGACATGAAAAGAATGCAAGGTATGGCAGTGCATACTTATTAAAAGTGTATCTTTGCTGAAAATGATCACATGGAAACACTGTTGGCTTAGGGATAAGCAAAAGGTACAATTACAAAGGCTCTGAAGTTAATTCAGGTAGAAATTCACCACATGGTTGGAAGGGGAAGGGACTTTATGTCTTATCTTAAATATTTCATAAGTCCTGTGGTGGCCCTGATGCTGCCATAGCTATTTTTAGACAGCTTCTGTAAAACCACAGAGATGACAGAGCTGTGTCCATGTGTGCAGTGATCCAGCCTGCAGAGGAACCTGCTCAGGTGTAGCTTTGTGGCTACTGATACTCCTGGGGTGGAAGCTGGGCCTGATCCACTCACTGGAGCTGCAGTCACACCTTCCCCTTGCAATTTAGATCTGCCCTGAGGGAGCACATGAGCTTTGAGTGCCCATTCAATTAAGTAGCTTTGTAATACAATTGTAGTAGAAATAGAAAAAGTAACCTTCAGTGCTAGATTCCCTTCTCAGTGGGAATGCAGGTAGTGAACACTTGTATAAATCTATTAGGAATGGTCCTCAATACCATCTACCATGAAATGTGCATCCAAAACCACTTGAGACTTAGGAATCTGAATAGTGCAAGAAAATTACAGTAGTTCCATTCTTTCTTCATCCTTTTGAAAATGCAGGGGAAAAAGGAAAGGTTTCAGATCAGGAAGATGGCTGGGAGGCTGAGAAAGCTGTGTCTGTAGGCAGTGTTGCTGGGGCAGGACAGAGGTGGTGTAGTTCAAAAGGCTGGCAAGTCTCAATAAAATGTTATTTTGCTTTAGTGCACAGTGCTGGCAAGAAGAGAGGCTGTTTGTAGCATCAGTTGTGTAACATGTGAGAAAGGTGAGTCTGGCAGCTGCTGAATGTTAGGAAAATCTAAACTGAAGGCTAACAGGTAACTTCAGTATTTTGATGAACAGGTTTTAGAACAGAAAACTGCATTTTTTTTTTCCCCTTAGGTAGAAAAAAAGGATAAGGAAATAGTTTTACAAATAATAACCTTTTCAATGTGTTTGCATAAAGCAAAACAAATGTCCCCCTCCCCCCTTCCCCCTTTTATATACATCTGGCTGCATTGAGCCTCTTCATAAAAGTCTGTGTTGAAAAAGAATCTGCAACCTCTATGGGTATTTCATGTAGCCATGCAGTAGTTTCACAACACTTAAAAATCTCACATTCTGCTTCCCTGCACACTAACCTAACTCCTTTTTCAAGTGGGGATCATTTGGTTTTTCTAATCTATAAAACTCTTTCAATTTTTTGACAATATTTATCAAATCTCCCTACTCTGTTTTCTAGGGGAGCTGTCATCTTGGTGAATGTGAAGAAACAGGATCTGTGTGCAGAGAGTGGCTGTGGCTGTGTTTGAACTGCGATGCAGGGACAGGCAGCTCCTGTTCTGGTCTCTTCATCTGCCTGATCCATGGACAGAATGTGGCTTTTTCCATTTCCTGGCTGGAGGAGTCAAACCAACACACCCCAAACTGTGGCACATGGTCTTACTGGTGAGTTGGGTGAAGCATAAAGATACTGGTTCATTATTTTTCATGTTATTACACACTGCTTCTCTTTACCAATTTATTTTTTTCATTTTTTCTTATGCCTCTTTCTTTATCATAAGCTGCTTGCATGAGCTCAGCCACAAAATCATCTCTCTATGAAAGAAACACACTTCTATTTATTGTGTCTATTTTTTATGATGACTTTTACTTTAAATTTATTTTACTTAACAATACTCTACTTTCTTTTCAGTACATTATAACTACTCCTTCCTGTGTCATTTGGAACTGGCCAAAGTTGGCAGATCTCAAATTTCTTTTTGCTCTTTGAAACGTGCAGTTTCTTTCTCCTTCAGTGATAATGGGCATTGTGTTTCCTTAGAAATATTTTTGGGGGCCTATTATTCCTCAGCCACTTCAGTTGGCAAACTGAAGGCTTGGAAACAAATTAGCTTGGATGGCAGCCCAAGCTGTCAAAATGAGCCTTCCATTCATTACTGAATCATCCACCTCCTGCATTTAGATCTTCAGCCCCACTTTTCCAGTAAGCTTCTCAGTAGAGTTCTTGGAATTCTTTTTTCTGTCACTTTTGAACTAGACTCCTCCACTCTACTTCATTTATGACCACACAACAAAGCTACTTCCCCATTATCTGAAAGCAGTGAACTAATAACGCCAGTCTAGAGGGCAGAGCTGGTCATCGTTTTTGGTAGAAGACATTAAAATTATATTTTTCCCACATATGAATTACCTGAGGCCGAGGCCTTGATCATTTTGTCAGGCAAGAAAATTCCAGGTAGAAAAACCGATTCCTACATGGGTATCATTAAAATTGTATTATTAGCCTTGCTCTGAAATGATCTGGAGATGAGGTAGGAAGGTCTTGTATCACTTATGGCCTTCAAATATCCTCCCCCACTTCTTTCTGGGCTTTGGGGGTTTCTTTGTGTGTTTTTTTTCTGCTTAGTTTTTCTTCTTCTCCCCTGTCTTTGTCAATAAACATTTTCTTGGAGGAATAAATCTCTCAGAAATATTTTGTAGCACCTTTTCCCTCTTCTCACTTGGTGTCCCTTTGTTAAGGGAATTTTCAGAACAAAATGTTTTGGTTTCAGGCATGAATTTTTTTCCCCCACCATTGTAGCAAACTTTTCTTGTGTTTCTATTTCAAGCAGTATTTTGAAAATAGAAAAACTATTCTGATTGTCAGTGAAAGGTAGTTAAAACAAGTTAACAAGTTTGAAGGTTCCAGTACGACCTGGAAAGAAGCTGAACTGTGTGGGGAGTTTGTGGAGGAGAGTAGTATCCAGGCAGAGGCACATCCTTGGTGCTCCTCCTGTGGGGTAGGCAAGGAGAACTGGTGTAGAGACCAGGAGGCTTCAGATTTCTACTGAAAATTTCTTTTAAAATCCATGAAATTATCCTTAACTCTACAGTACAATTCTATCTGACTGAAATCCAACAGAATGAAGGGAAAGGAGGAAAATTTCTTGGCCAAAGCCCACATTCTCAGCATGTACAGTGTTAATATTAGAGACTCTGGAGGAATTTCCACTGGCAATGCAGCTGTTGGTGTGAGGTGTCCAGGAAGGAACAAGTGTCAAACCTTGTAAAGTTTGAGAAGATAAAGTTGGGGAGAATGCATATATATTTATAGCAGAACAGGAACTTTAGTTCTTCATTACTGGGTTTGAGGCTGGCCCAGACAAGGTGTTTAGACTTTTCTCATGGGAAGGGTCACAGCTTTATTTCTTGTTTCTCACTGGAATCATGTGTGTCCCTCCAGTCTGAATATAGATCAGCACAACCTGGGGCTTGGTCAACAAAAGCCTTGGACCACAAGGACTTCAGATACCTGGAAAAACATGGAGAGAGCATAGGCACAGCTGCTGGATGTGTAAATTTAGAAAGTTCCCATTCCCTTGATCACTACTGCCTTGTTTTGGTCTCAAGCAATGTTTTGCAGCTCTGGAGCTGCACTCTTTATTCAGTCACTTCCTAATCCTCCTAAGTCCAAGTTGGGCCAATAACCCCAGCAACTCTATTTTTGCTGTACTTGTCAGCAGGGAAGTGAAGAATAAGCTGGAAAACTGCTTTTTAGATTCAAGTAAGTGTAATAAGAGTGGTTTGGTTTTTTTTCAAATAACAGAACTCCTGACTTATAGACCAAGCAGATCATGAAGAGATGGGACACCCACAGCCTCTCACTGTCAATAGCAGCAGTTACTCATCGAGGTGGCCTGAAACATCAAGGCAGCAAGACGTTGAGGTTCTGTGGTTCTGCCATCAGGTGAAAACAAGCACATTAAATAGCAAATTGATAGGGAGAAGCCAAGCCCAGCAGGGCACACAGGGGTTTTCTGTGATGTATCCTTCAAACTGTGCTCATTTTCTAAGCCATTTTCTACTCCCCCACATGAAGATGGATACACAACAGTGAGTTAGCAAAGCAGATTTGATTGCAGTTGCACTTCTTGTGATGCAACTTCATCCCTTTTTTCTCTTAGCCAGCTTCTCTGGGATTCTGACACAATTATAATTCTGTTACAAAAATTTAAAAAATATTGAAAAAATCTATAGGATTGTTGTTCAAAGCAGATAAGCTTATTTCCCTCTTTTGTTATGCAGGGATGTTGCCTCCCAAATTAAATACACATTTAGCATAAATACACTGTGGTGATTATTGCAATTCAGGGACTAACGATTTCCTTTTTCTCAAGCTTTCCTGCTATGCAGTTGGTTGTGTTTCCACACTTATGGTGGTGAATTAACTCCCTGTGGATAATATAGCTTCACTTGCAGCAGATGTCAAGACTCTTAATCAGAATTTAAGTAGCTTCAATTACATTTACTTAATTCACTTTGGAAGTGGAGTAAGTTAAATTGAATTAGACCTACTTTAATTCTCAATGAGTATGTCCACACAGATATTCAATGTATTTCAGCTAATCTGTTCTAAAAATGAATTCAGGTTCTGTTTGCAAGTACTCTCCAAAGTACAGGTGCAGAGCCTGTGGGTGCTGGAGATGAGTAGGGAGGAGCAGACAGTGCTGGGTATGAAAGGCATGGCTGAGGACATTTGGGTGCCAGAAGTGTAATTCCGTAGCAAACAAGATATGTATTTAGGCACAGAACACAAAAGCCTGGATCCTTTTGTGCCTGGTTAGAATGAAATGTGCTCAGAGGGCAGCTGCCTCCATGCCTGGCTTTGCTCTTTGGTATGCAACTGCAATCAAGGTGGTTGAAATTGTAATGTATAGACAGAAGTGGTAAATGGAAACAAAAATGTATCTGTTCCTTTATCTGTTGACAACAGTGGCCAGCTGTAGAGCTTCTGAGGAGGATAAAACTCTGCACTAATCCGTGGTGCATACCCCTGGCAGAAGTTAGCAGGGGTTCAGGATTTCCTGAGTCAGAAATGGAGTTTTAGAGCAATTATTAATTGCTTATAATGGATTTTTCCCATGAATTTCTGAGCACTTTAGCACTTTACTGAAACAGAAATGTTTACTATTGCCTGCATGGTCTCTGTCATTCGTATTACCTACCCATCATTTGTAGAATGCTGTTCTGGGATTAACCCTGCAGGTACGTGGCCAATGTGACTATTTTCTCTAAGTCAACAACAAAATAAATAATGGCCTTATAAACCTTGCAAAGTTATGATCCACCATATCATGAACAAGCACACTCCTGATCATCCCCTCTCAAAAAGGATGGGGTAGAAAAAGAGAAGACACAGAGGAGGGCAACAAGGGTGTGTAAAGTTCTAAAATGCATTTCCTGGAAGAGATTAAATAAAATAGGGCAGTTAGGTCTGGAGGAGAGACAGGTAATACAGGTGTGTGTAAAGTCATAAATAGCATGGGAAAAATGAACTGGAAATTACTACCCCCTGTTATAATGCAAGACTAAAGGGTCAATGAAGGGAATTTTAAGGCAGCTACTTTAGACCAGAACAAACAGAACTGCTTTTTCACACAGTGCATAATTCAGTTGTGGAACCTATTGCTGACAGATATAGATTCAAGAAGCAATTAGACAAATTCATGGAAAATAGGTCCAGCAGGGGCTATTAAACACACTGATGCAGATGCAACCTCTGGCTCAGGAAATCCCCATATGGCAGATTGCCAGAAGGTGGAAGAAGCATCACACCAGGCCTGATGTGTTTCTCTGGTCTTCCTCTGAGTAACCACTTTGGGTTCCTGCTTAGTGTGAGTTTCAGGCACATTTCAAGCACTTCCTCCATGGAAGATTGTGACTTCTTAGGGTTTTATTTATCCCTTCTTGGGCATTGCTGGTATTCCAGGTATCACATTGTTTAATTCCCTCTGTGTACAGAGCTGTGTTATAATTTGGATGTTTGATTTTTGGCAATAGTTGAATTGTGCAGTCTGAAGCATAAACTGTCAGCCTGCTGTTGTGACAGTACAGTAATGCATAAGCCAAAATAATTAACCTGTGACAAAACACACAGGTTCCACATCTCCATCCCTGCCCACATGGATGGATGGGAAAGATTAGCAGTTCAGTGCTTGCAGGAAGATATGCAATTGATGGTCTGGCAGAAAAAGGGAGGGAGTGAATTCCAGAGTAGCTACCTTCATCCTTTTAAACAACTTTAAGATTAACAGTCACTGGTGGGGCTGTCCAGCCTGCCTAGCACCATTATAAAGAAAGGTGCTGCTTTTCTAGGCTGGACTTTCCTCTCGCAATTTCTAGTTTTAGAAATCTGTGGGTTGTATTAATTCATCTGTGGAGGCTGAGTTAAGGCAGAGAGATTGGTTTGCTGAAATCATGCCCCTGAAATGGAGAACAGCAGGGAGGTGGCCCCTGCCAGAGCTGTGTGATGGGAGCAAGCAGCACCAGGTACAGTCCTGGAAATACAGAGCCAGCTCCTGCCTCAGCACTAATTTCTGGCACAACATTGAGCAAATCCTCTGTTCTTCCAAAAAACGTCTTCCCAAGGGTGAATATACCTCTGTATATTCAGCTGCAGAAAGACCACAGCTTCATCCCTTTGTCTGCCTTTTCATTTCTCTTGGGTTTGGGCTTCACAGAGCTCCACAAACCCACCAACTATAGATCAATGTGTCTGATACTCTTATTAATGCTGTATTCAGGTTCCAATTCTACGCTGAATGATACCCCACTGCTTCTGGGGGAAAATCTTTGTCTTTTTCCTTCTGTGACTAAGAAATGGCTCATGGTGCATTGAGCTCATAGATTCTCTTTGATTGTGAGTGTAACCTTTCAGTGTGAGGCTGCTGGTGCAAGTGAAATCAAAAAGCCTTTGTGAAAGTGTCTTAACAAGCCGGGGGTGTTATGGTCTAAGCTCTCACCTGGCTCTCAGTCAGCCTGAGCTTGACCAGCTTCTTAAGACTGCTAAAAGGTGATTTCAGGCATATTGGGCTTTCTGATTACTTACCACAAAACAGTTAAAGCACTGGTTTTGCACTCCCAGAGTGTTTGTCCCTAGCACTGTCTAAATGAATCACATGCTGTTTTTCTTAACCCAAATGGGATAGATTTGGAGTTACACTGTGATAACTCCTGAATATAATAAATAGAAAAATAGAGAGGCAAGCCCTTTTCTCATCACAACCTCCTAAAGGGAAAAACCATGAGTGCTCAAGTGACTTAGCAAAATGAAAACAGTTGATGCCAGGGCCTGCTGTAAGTGAGGGAGAATAAGAAAATCTACATTCATGATAAACAAAAGTGAGCTACCTCCCATACAGATGGACCTGTTCCTCAGGGAGGAACTCACCACTTTACACCTGTAATGCCTGTGTGCCTTCTCCCTGAATGCTTTCAGCATTTGCATTTTTGTAATCTAAAAGCTGTTACTGTATTCTGTGACTATGTGTACATAGCACTAAAGGAGAATGAAAAGCTCTTCTGTGACTATAGAAGTGCCTAAATCAATCAATAAATATTGGTTTAAATGAGTGTTAGGTGCTGCACAAGCAGTATTGATGTGAACTGGGGAGGAAAAGAGAAGCCTTGAGAGATGCAGGTCTGTTCCCCCAGGAGGTGTCCAACTTATTTTCCTGTGCTTTTAGCTTCTGTAGTGAAAATAAGCACCCAAATTCCTTTGAACAGCTGAATTTCTATTAATTTAATTGGAAGTGATGCTGGTACCTGTACGAGGCTGCTGCTAGAACTGGCTTAATAAGTTATCTTTCTTTTTTAGCTAATCTTCCTGTTTGTCAGGTTTAAAACACAGGGAGTGAGGGTCAGTGACTTTCCAGAGAACTCACAGTGGAACTGCTGTAGATCAGTTGTAAGAGCCCAGGCCCATCAGTTCTGAGGTCTGGGCACCATGGGCTGTTTGTTTTGAAATGCAGTATTTACCAACAACTAGGCAATCCTAATGGCACATCTTGCAGGACACATAAAAGAAATCCTGCCCAGTTCAAATGATTTTAGCTTCTGTATTGTGGAGGATTTTCAGTCCACAGGTGAGCCCTGTGAGATTCCAAAGGGAGATACTGAGAAAAGTGAAGGAAGGCTGTCAGATACAGGCTCTTCTGCAGGGTAGGAGGGAAAAGGAGGAGTTATGTGCAGTGCACATAGAGGAACAAAGGTGTGTGTTAGGTTAATCATTAAGGCAAAAAATATGTTGTCTGTGCTGCCTTGGAAAAAGTGACAGGAGATGTAGGAAAACAGCTTGGCTCTCATGGTCACTGTGGCACAGGTGGAGAGGAGGTCCCAGGGTGAGATGGAGAGGCCACCGGTGAAGAGTTCTGAGGCTCGGCTCTCAACTGCTCAGCAGCTTTGCACATTGCAAAATAATAATTATTGTTTATTAGGAGTCTATCTGTCCGCTTATGTCTCAGCTGCCTCTCGAGATCAGAATATAAACCAAATTGGGCTGCTGCTCTCAATAAAGAGATTTTAATCTGTTTCAGAGCAACTGCATGACACTGAAGTCATTCTAAGGTTAAGTGGGAAGGAGTTCCGGGAAACTGAGGTTGTAGGAGGATTATTTGTACAAACAGTGTCTTTCTTCAAACACAACCAGTTTGAGGGTTATGCCTGTGCTTATTAAGGCAGCACAGTATGAAGAGAGCTTGAAGATTGGAAGCAGATCTCAGTACCTTCCCATTAAATGCCTGAGACGTGAGAACCAACTTTTTAAACTCTACTTTTATGATCGTCAAGTCTGTGACAGGTCAGTGTTTAGTCTATTATCTTATCAGCTAGTGGCTACATATTCATTGGAGAGAGATGAGCTGTCCATTATATGTATTTTCTACTTTTATGATGAAAGATAATTTGTGTAAAAGCATCCAAAGCTATGCATTTTGGGATGCTTTTAACATATCAAAAGAATCTGATCTGTATCTGTCTTTTTCCTCTAGCCAAATTACTCACCAGGAATACTGATTCTTTTATTTCCTTTCCATTCATTTTCCATGCAGTCTGTTTAAAAAAAAAAAAAATTCTTTATTTTCTTTTTATTTTTTATATAAGGGGTGCAGAACAGGAAGTGGAGGGTAAGACACAAAACAAAACCACAGAAATAAGGGCTTTTTATATTGTCTTTTAAAATATTTGTTCTAATTATTTTTGCATCAGATGTTGTTATAGAGGGAACATTTTTCTGCTCTCTCTATAAATTTTCCCCTAATGTTCCTTCATATTTGCCAGAGTGGGAAAATTTAAAGTAGCAAAACAATCTGGAAGAGACTGGCTTCTTTATAAACCTCTGCTTTGTTATCAGGCTACTTTGAATGAATTCATCTTAGCATGTGTCTCCAGTTATCCAGTAGAGAAGATGCTGCTCTGCCTGCCAGACTGGAAACTTGGAGCAGTGTTAAGTAGCCAAGTGAGTTAGGTCTTGGGGGTTGAGAATCTCCTTTATCTGGAGATTTTTTGGTGAAGCCAGGATAGTTTGGAATGATGTTCAGTCTTTTGAATCATATGGGGTTGTTAAGCTATACCACAATAAATTATTTGATCAGGAAAAGATATTGTTTGACTGGGAAGCTGTTCCTTCTTTTCCATATGTGGAAATACACGGTTGCCATGGAGTTGTAGCAGGCTAGTCTACTCATTTTGCAAGTCTCTCAAAGTTTTAACCCTTTTCAATTTGCCAATCTGCCCCTTTTAACTTCTTGGACAGGAACTCTTGGGTTTAAGCCTTTTGACAGCTCACTTGCTTTCTTTGTTTTTGTTTTTTAAAGTTAAATTACATAGATGTATTTCCAAGGGAGCCATGGATACCCAGGGCTCTGAAGGCCAGAGATTAAAATCACCAGAGATTAAAAGATCTAGAAAGGTTCAGTGCACATCAGCCTGGTAATGATTATTTCAGTGGTTATTGTGTTTACTTTCAGATGTTTTAGAGACCATACAAAATATGTCTAATATGTTGTCTTGAGGAATATATCAGGAATATTTCATAGGAATGGCTGATACCTTCATGTAGCAAGGGAATTTTTAGCTGTGAGCTTAAAGTGTTTATGCTCAGGGTTTTTGTGTTTTAAGAAAATGCTTCATTGTCTTATAGCACCTTTTACTCCTGAGGCCTTGCTCCTGAACAGTCAGGATGAGGAACCTGATTTAAGCCAGAGATTCATTGCAGTTTAAATCCATGGTGAGATCAGCCAGAGCTCAAGCAGGTGAGGTTCCCCAACAAGCTTTAGCTGCAATTTGCAGCCACTCTCCAAGGAAAAGTCTTGTGTATCTTGGTGGAAAAAGGAGAATAATAAACCTCCTTCACTCTAGGTGCTTCCCCTCTCCTTCCCCTCTGATTTAGGGTGACAGTCAGAATTCTTCCTTCAGTCTTATCTTCCCACCATGTCACTTCTCTTGATCTCTGGTTTCCCCTGTTCCCATTTCTGCATTTTTTGACATTTGCCTTTGCAACTCCATTTCCTTGTTCCTCTCTTCCTTTCTCAAGTTTCTCTCCTCCCAAAGCCAAGGAGTTGTGCTGCTCAGTTCTGCTCCCTGACTGAACTCACCCTTGCTCTTCCTCAATGTGCCTACATACTCATTCCATAGCTCCTCCTAAGCTTCTCTTAACTCCCTGTAGCTCTTTTCTTGTTGAATCCAATCTCTTACTCATTGGCCTTATGGGTTTGTGTGAGGTTTGGGACTGGCTTCTCCAATTATTACCTTCTTTCAGAGGGCCATCCATCAGAACAATTAACCAGCTCTCCTTCCTATTGCAACCAGGAGGAAAGGTATTCCTATCATTCCATAAGTGCTTGCTTTACATGCAAAAGTGCATGTCTGCATTTTGCCTTCAGTAAATAGTGCTGCATTTTTAATGAGCTTGTCCCTAAGTAACAGATTGTGCCGCCAAATGCTTTAAATTTCTGTCTTTTCAGATTCTAAAATAAGTTTTTGCTGACTTTTTGTTGGTAATGGCTGAAGGGGATGGTTTTCAAAATATGCATGGCTGGCACCAGCTGAAGATTGCTTTTTATTCTCCTCATGCTGAGTGTGCTGGCTCTTTTCTCTCATTTATCCCAGGGAAGCTTGTTTAAATGTCCCTTGCATATTGTAATTGAATCCACTGTTGGAACTCAAGCTCGTAGCATCTTTCTCTGGGCCTCTGGAACTTCCTGGGGGTGAGAAATCTGCGTTTAATGATGAACTCTGCAGTCTGAAGCCTCGTGTGAGAGACTACCCAAGGAGTAGGACAGGAAATGTGTCACTATGCTCCGTTTTAATTCAAGAGGTAAATGAGGGCACTGTGGGTCATGGCCATAGGTGTCAGCTTCAGGCTGAAAGGCTCAGCTCCTTGGCTCAGCAGTTTGAACAACAGCCCATGTGGAGCCTCTGCCTAGAGCTTATTCTGAACTGAGAATTCAGAGTGAAGAGAAACATGTTCTTACTCTTGAGTTTTTGAAAGAGATTTGGCAATGTGAAATCCCAGGGCTGCAATAGTGCCTTTGGAACTGAACTCAGAATTAGTGAGTTAAATCTATTCAACTGTTTGGTTGTGGGGCCAACTTTCCAGCTGATGTTGCTCAACACACTTTAATAAAGCCAGTTACCCTTCATGGGTGTCAACAAAGGCTTATCAGCTTTTCCTTTTTAAGAATCCAACCCCATCATGCTTACAGATATTTCATTTTAAGTACTGTACTGTAATAAGGGAAAATGGTTTAAGGTTTTGTTTTGAAGCCGGGAACTTGAACAGTTTTAGGTAAAATATAAGAAATAGATTTTAGGGAGATGGTGCATAGCTGTTTATGCTTGTGTAACCCTGTTAGGCCCAAAAGGTGTGAGACCTGAGAATAGCAGCTTATCACCTGAATGACCATGAGCATGAGGCTGGGATGTAACTAAAGGAAACAGAAAATTGTGGCATTAATTTTATTTTTCATGGTGGTGGTCATTATTTTGATGTTGCAAAGTGAGAAAGAAGTAAACTTACTCAACGTAAGAGATATGGGTCTGACCTGGTAGAGAACTGTAGCCTAATCAGGTTTCTGGCATATACAAGAAACTCTGGTATGAGATTGGAAGAAAGTGATGAACAAATTGTCTCCTGGGAGAGGTAAGGAGGGCCAGGATGAAAGGGAAAAGAGGGGGAAGTGGAAAGAGTCAAAAGAAAAGAAGTTGTGCAAGGTGCTGAATGTGAAAACAATAAGCTTTGATGTGATGAACATTGGCTGGGAAGCAGAAGGATCTGAGGATGGCAGAGAAGGTAGGTGACTCTGGATAAATGGACTGGAGGGGATGAGGGCAGAAGCCTGGAGGGGAGAAAGCTTCAGTGAGACAGGCGTGAGATGACTAAGGCTTGGCTGAAAGGCTTCAGCATTTTTAAATTGGGCAGGAGGATTTAATGGCAGCTTTGACATCTGGGAGAAGAGGGAAGAAGAGCTGAAAATGCCCCTAAGAATTTGGATCTGTGAGAGGCACATCGCCACTGGCAATGTGGAAAGGAAGGAGAAAACGCATTAAGCCCCCAAGGCTGACAGTTCAGAGGCTGAAATTCTGAGCACACTTGAGGAGTTTGGGGGCAGCAGGCACTGACTGCCCCATGAAGCCCCTCTGGAGCTGGTGCAGTGTGTGGGTGGTGAGCAGCTTTTCCTTCAGTGGGACAGGGGTGTCACACTGGTGTCAGGTCACTGTGCCAGCCACAGAGCTCACTAGGGAGGTGGGAAGGAGGTATTTTAAAGCTGAAGTGGATTCCCACTCCCAGAGCAAAGGGGGATGTCAGGGAAATAATGTGGCTCCCTGTGACAGCAATTTACTCTGCACCTGGAGTGTTGTCATGCACTGTCCCCATCTCCTCCAGGGCTCTGCCCTGGGGCTCTCTCTGGCCTGGCTGACCCTTCGTGCTCCATGTGGAAGCAGGGATGGACCTGGCTGTGGGGAAAGTGTGCCAAGGCACTGCCTCTCCTCCAGTGTGTGTGACACTGCAGTCCCTTGAGTGCCTCCTTCCCTTTCTCTTCACCCTGCATGTCTGCTCCTGGTTTTAATGCTCCAAACGTGATTTGGTACTTTGAGGGAGATCCTCATCCCCATCATGCTGTGGGTGCCGGCAGTGTGCATGTGGGACATTCACTGCCAGGCCCTGGGGACTGTGCTCCCCTTCTGGCACCACCCAGAGTTTCTGTCTTCTGGGTACACCAAAAACAACAATTTTTCTTTTTTTATTTTCTGTTTTGTTAAGCATTATATGGTTTTCCTTAGGCTGCATGCAGTGCCTAGAGTAGAACGTCAGCTGTGAGAAGGAGACCAAGGTTGACCTTAGGACCCTGAACTTTTTGTGCCTTTTTGCTGTGGATTTCCTAGTCTGTGACTGTAACAAAGCTGCAGATCTCTTTTCCCTGCTCTTTTTCCAGCTCTGGTGTGTTTTCTGTGGTTCACATAGACCAGAGGCTGCCCCTCTCCTTCTTCCAATGTGCACCTAGCCCTGCCCAGCCTGTACCTCTGCAGGGCACTCGATTTCAGTGCAGCTCTTGTCAGTCTGGGTCTTTTCAACTCAAAACTTTGAGGCCCACAGTGTGTCAATGCCTTTGAAAAACTTGCCTAAATGGCTTTATAAGTGCAAGGAAATGAAATGGTAAATGTCAATATGTCTGTGGTGAAAATGTGAGTGTTCAGGGATACTGAAGGATGGCATTTCACAAGGAGCTTCTCCCACTCCTTTTTTCTTTTCTAAGAATGCCCAGTTTTTTCAACAAGACACTTTCAAGCATGCAGACAGTGCAAGATCCTGAGTTAAATTTATCCTTTCCACAACTCCACCGACTTCAATAGAGTTGCACCAACACTTGTCCCATCTTTTGTAGCTGATTAATTTATGTTCATTTTACTTCTCCAGTGCCAGTGAAAGAATTTAATAGACTCTTATTGTTCCCTGCAGATTCCCCCCCTCTCTGCAGAGAGGCATCAAGCTCTTCTGTGAGTTGGCATTGTTGTTCTTTCTCTTTTTGATTTCCTTCATGGAACAGAAAGAGATTACACCAGGGGAGCTAACTGTGTACTTGGCTCTCCAGGGAATTCAATACATGCCTGCAATTAACCTGCATTGAACTGGCCATTGGATGTTGCTATTCCCCCACAATAAACACAGATGGGAGGCAGTTTTGACTGAGTATTTGTATACTGCAGGTTGGCACAGCTCAAGTCAAAATAAATACAATTTCCAGACGGTTCGGATCCCTGCCTTTCTGCTTTTTTTTTGTTTTTGTTTTGTGGGGTTTTTTTGGGTTTTTTTGGGTTTTTTTGACAGAGGAGAGGAAAAATCTGAATAGTATAAAAAAACCCTTCTTGTTTGTCCCCCAAAATAAATATTTCACCTAAAAGCTAAATTTATTTCAGATCTCAGCCCCATCAGTCTGTCAGGGAGACAGTAAAAGGGGAGAAAAATTTTAACCAGGATTTAGCAGGAAAAGTAATTCAGTGGGAGGGAAAGTACAGTTTGGATTGCACTTAATATCACAAGCTCTCATCTTGCTGGTGCTTGGAACATTGTACAGCTTTACTCCTCTTATGGGCAGCTTGAGTTCTGAGGATTAAAATAAGATTCTGAAGGTTTGTGGGCGAAAATACATCTTTATGTGTTTCTCAGGCTAGAAAGTGAAGAGAATATGTTCCAACTGAAACAGTTTTTTTCTTTACTTGTTTGGGTAGGGAAGGCTGTGGGTTGGAATGAGCACCTCATTAGCTATTAATTATTTTCCTCATTCACAAAAACAAGAGCTTTCCTCCACTGCCAAAAATGGGTTGTCTGTGGGAAAACCTGAGTTCTGAGGAGATTAAAAAAAAAAAAAAAAGTAAGCAAAACAAAGCACAATTGTTTAGTTTAAAGAAATTGAGCTAAGCATATAAAAAATCTGCCACCAGGGTCAGACTTGATGCCATGTGTATTTTTTTTTTTCATTAAAGGAGTGCAGATTTTGAGCCCAAGCTATTATTTCAGGTGACTTGAGGCCCTCCGGGGGCAGCAGTGAAATGGAAAAGAGCACGGCAGCCTGCTCTTGGAACTGATGCTCACTGAATCTGAAAGGTCATGTCATGTTTTCTGGCAATTGACTCAATGGGTTTGGATTCTACAACATAAGGTCGGGCCGTTTTCACTCAGCACATGTTTACTGGGGAATGTGCCTTCCAGTTGTTTTCACATTGACCTTATTACCCTGCCACACTGATGAGCCTGGCACAAAACCTACTTTTTGTATTGCTGTGTGCATCACATTCCCTCTCCCTTTCCTGCCCTCCAACATTGTTATTTTGGGCTGCAGATGGAGGATTTGGTGTCTGCATTTCCCCTGGCTTCCCGTGCCTCTGTTACAACACAGGTGTGCAGAAGCCCCTTGGCTGCTCACTTTGGAGGAACAAGAGGGTGCAGTGGGATTGCCTGGTGTTTGGTTGCCAGGTTTTGTAACAGGAAAGCTGGGGAGGAGAGGAGATGCAGGCTTTGGGCTGTGCACTCGAGCAGGAGGTAAAATCCCTTCCCAGTGCTCCTGCAGGAGGTGTTGGCCAGGAGCTGGACAGGCACTGGCAGGGCAGGACTCACAGCCCAGGGCTGGGATGGGCTCCACACTGAGCAGTGTTTGAAGGGATGGAGGCAGCACTTCCCTCCCTCATGGTAAATCTGCTCCTTCATGCAAATAGACTGGCCAAGCTTTGCAGGGATAAATAAAATGCTGCTGCTATTTCTGCAAGCGCATTGGCAGCTCTCTCTCCTCGCAGCCACACAAGTTCTTGTGCTGAGAACACAATATGCGTCTCTGCCACCTTTTCAGGCTTAAAAAAGTGTTTTGGGCTTCTGTCAATTTTAGGAGTTATAAATTAAAGACAAGGAGTTTATTATTACTTGGAATGCTCCCATATTTTAAGCAGTTTGAGAACAAAAAGGAGCTGAGACATTTGAAAAATGTTGGTAGAGGGAAGGGAATAAGCCCACGAGTGCTTTCTTCTGTGAATGCATTGCTTTACCTTGTCCTGCCACCTGCTTGTCAACCCTGGCTGCCCCAAGAAGGAAAAAATGTTGTGGTGCTTTGTCATTGTTTGGACATTGCTCTTTCAGTAAGGTCAGAGCACACTTGCAGCAAATCCACAAGTCAGAGAGGGAGGCACACTGTGATGTTACATGGGAGTGTCAGGACCTTGAGAGATGAGAGGTTTGGTTCTAGCTTGGACTTTGCATGGCACTGGACAGAGCATGGCACTGACAGGTTATTTTTGGAGACAACCTCGGAGTCTGCAGCTCAGGAACTCTGTGTAAGACCTAGGGATCAGTTATTACCCTGGGCATCCTTCTGTCAATAAAATGAGAGCCTGCCTTGAGAGAGGCTTCAAGAGTGGCTGCTGCAGTTACCAGGATGAGGGCAGTGTCAGTGGTCTTTGCCACTGACCGGGTGGATTTTAAACCAGAAAATGTCCCAGTCATTATTTGCCATTAGGATAGCTTTTGTCTGTGTCTTGCACTTTAGGAGGGAAGCTGCTGGAGAACAGTGAAGAGGTTGCCTGGATGCTGTGGGTTGACAGGATTCCTAATGCAGCTGCATTAGTGTTTTGTTCTGCTGTTTCAGTATCTTCTCAGGGTGCAGAACTCCATGTGGACGTACCCAGTGAAGCACTGGAACAGGAACATCGAGCTGTGTCTGGCTCTTGCTGCATCTCAGGTCCATGTACAGGCTAAAGGGGTGGGAATTCTGAGGAGGAGGAGGAGGGTTAATGCATTACCTTAGCTCAGAAGGTGCTGATCATGCTGAGGAGACACACCAGCCTGTTTGGCACTGGCTTCATTCCCACAAAGCCAGTGGGTAGTGTAGAGAGGCCTGTAATGGCAGATTGTTCCCAAAGTGTTGCCCAGAACGTGGCTGCTCATGCAGTTTGTAGAACCTTAATTTTTGCAGGACATGCAGGCTTGCCTGGTTCTGCAAGCCCATCTTGGGTAAAACACTGCCTGACTTAAACCCTCAAGTGAAACAAAATCCTGCCTTTTGTCTTTACAAAGTGAACCCTGTGCACTGAAAATCATGGGCAATGCAAGCAGAGGAACTCTAGAAAATACTTCTAAAACTGTATTTGCTAAAGTCTGGAAATTAATATTCATCACAGCAAGAGGACCAAGGCAAGGCTTGACAAACACATGCCCATTTTAAACAGAAATAAAGTCAGTGTAAAATTCCCTTATTTTACAGTCACATCTATTTTACTATTTGCTTTGACTCCTAGAGTTCGAATCTGTTTTCCCAACAATTTTGTAGTGCTGCATAATGTATTCATTCTGAGTGGAAGCCATTTTAGTGGATCAGCCTGCTGATTTCACAAGGGCCTAAAGGGTAAAACTCCTTGGAAGAGTGTTCAGGACTCAAGTAGTTTATCTTGGTAGGAAAAATCCAGTTTAAATGGTGCAATAGCCTTTCTTAACTAAGATTGCAAATGCCCTGTGGCTGGCTGTTCTGTTCTCACTTTAGGTGACGGCTGTGGATTAAGAGCCTGAGGCTTTGGCTAACATCTATAGGCAAGTCAGTGCATCCCCAGGGTCTAATTCAAGGAAAGTTGTGCAGGTGTCATAATTAGCAGTTTCCTGTTAAAGCTCCACAAATAAGCTCTAATCCTCAAGGCACTAGTCTCCAAAAGCCCTTGCAGGTTTGTTTTCAGACCAAGTAATATTCATCTGTAACCTTTTTTTTTTTTTTTTAATTGCCCAAGCTACACATTTAACTGCCCTGGGCCCACTGGCTTAGATTTTGCCGAAAATCAGATGTGAACAGGGATTAATGGTTCCAGTTGCTCACACTACCAAGCCACCATGCCGAGTGCAACCTGCCCTTAAATGAGGCCGAGGTGTACAATAGTCGAGTCAGAGCTGAACGAAGGACTTTGGTTTCCTCTGTTGTCCCTCCTCGCCCTTCAAGGCCAATAAACATGTCATAAAGGGAGGAAAAAGTGTGAAAAGTTAGGAAGCAAAACACAACCCTTAATGGTCTCTACATGTGCTGCAGCCACCTCCAAGTGAAAGTTGAGGCACCAGATTTTTTCTCACTTGGAGGAAAGCCTGGCTCTCCCTCCCGAGCACAACAGAACAGAGACTCCCAACATGAGTGTTCCTGGACAGAATAATGCTGGGAATGTGTGCCTGTGCACATCTGCAGCCAGGGAAAAGAGAGGGAGGAGTGTGTTAATTGCAGTGTGAGCACATGTCAGGCAGCGAAGGGAAAGTTTCTCAGATCCCATGATCAGCGGGGCATCTGAGGACTTTAATGTTTTTCACAGTACAATAAAACTACCAGTGCCAGCTGGAGTCTCCAGCCAAGCTGTGTGCCTTGGAGCTTAGATGTTTCACATCACTGAAGGCTACATAATACTTTCAGCTGGCATTGCATTCCGTTTGATATGTCTGGGGATGGAGATAGTTAGTTAGTTAAATAATCACACTGGCTGATGTGGTAGCTCAAACAATGGGCCCTTCCCCCTCTCTTCAAACACGTTTTGGGAATATTAATTTGGGTAGAGGGGCACCAAAGCTTTTCATCTGTTTTCTTGATCTGTTTCTTTCTTTGTTTAGCCTCTAAGTGTTGACAGGTTGTGATGATGTTACTTCTCGTGGTGTGAATTTTTGTGAGACAAAAAGAAGGATCTGGCCAGATTTTTCAAACAGATGAGAGATAAGTCAGAGAGAAATGAGAATGTTGAGGCTTGTTTGTGCTGAAGTGGAGAATTCGGCCTCAGTACTGGATAGTGTGGGTTCAGGGAGGTTAACTAGGAAACCATTTAAAATTAATTTGGTATGTGCTAGCTCTTCAAGTTGCAAATAAAAAAACCCAGAAGTTGTAAACATGCAAAGCTAATAGCAAAAGAATCATAATCTTACTATTTAAATGTAAATATAATATACTTTGGCCAGCCACATCAAATGCTTAGTCTTCCAAAGTCGCTTTAAACCATGAAAACAGCAGCACTGGGATGTTGAGGTATTTATGGAAATA
This sequence comes from Pseudopodoces humilis, assembly GCF_049639895.1. Taxonomy (NCBI): domain Eukaryota; kingdom Metazoa; phylum Chordata; class Aves; order Passeriformes; family Paridae; genus Pseudopodoces; species Pseudopodoces humilis. Next base: position 3,876,280 of record NC_142215.1, read on the forward strand.
GGTAATTATGGAAATATGGAAATATAGGTGTTGTGACTCTGGCAGGTTTTGGTCATGCTATTGTTTAGGTGATCATAAGCCAAGCAGAGACAGAGAGAGAGATGCTGCAGGGACTGTGACCAACCATCACAAATAGTTCTCTAGTATTTTATTTTCTAGAGCCTTTGTTGAAGTTCAAGATACATTTTCCAGTGTTTCAAATATGCAAGATTGTAATTCTAGAGACAGATTTATGAGTCTGTGGCTTTTGGTGTACAGAACAAGAGGCAATGGATAACTTTGCTTTCAGAAGTACTGAACTACTTTGTCATCTGCATCAGGATTGTCTAGTTGTGTCTTTTCTTTCTTCTTGAGTTTTTGTGGGGGGATTTTGTAGAACCTTGACAGCCTAGACAGATGACATAAAAGAAGGCATCTAGCTTGGTGTGTTCTTGAATGTGATTTTTATTTATTTCTTTCATGTCTCCAGACTTCAGTGTTGCTACAACATAAGATGTAAGTGTGCACTTTTCCCTGACACAGGGAATTTCCTTGCAAACTTTTGACAAGGTGATAACACCTGTTTTCTTGGCCTCACTTTGTTGTAGAGTGCTGTGTGAGTGCATATAACCAATGAAAATCCATTTCCATCTCTGAACTGATGTTATGCAAACAGTTCTACACCTTCCTGTTTCTTTTCTGGGCAGGAAATCACTCTTATAAACAAATACAAATCACTACGATAAAACTGTGAAACATTGAGTCTATTTACATTGCCTGTAAGTGATTAGGTTAGAAGGCCAGTTCCTCTTTGCTTCCTATATAATCAGTGGAGAAACCTGAAGTTGCTTTTACTATCAGGTTTTGCATCACTCTTTGGAGAAGCCTGTGTCTTTCCACTGTTAGCTAATGCACTCCCAGGTGACACACCCACAGTCATGCCAAATTTAGGTGTGTGTGCATTCAGTTGTACCTGTCCTGTCCACATCTGTCTGAAGAGACTGAAACGTTCATCTGACTACAAGGAGGGTCCTGTGAAGACAATTAGGGGTTTCAATGAAGTGCTGAAGTTGTTAACCTCTCACAGTGTCTGCTCACTGCCTGTATGGTTGAGTGTGCCTCATCACACACTGAAATCACCCTTGCACATGCAGTCACAAGCTCTCTTGTGTTGTAAGGCATGATGTGACGTTTAAGAACAGCATTAAGAGTTATGCATGAAAGACAGGACACTCCCTATTTCCTGGCAGCACTTCAAGTCTTGACCTGGATCCAGGAAGAAAGCAACCTGTGAAAACATCAGCTCCTGTCAGCAGTTGCGACTCGGAGAGAGCAGCACATGCTCCATATGCTGGAGAAAATCCACAGAGCAGCATTTGCTTGTGCTTAAAAAGCAGCTGTCCCTACACCTCCACTCTGATGGCAGTGCCACTCTTCACTTGATATTCTCCAGCTCCTCAGTGCTGGTGTGGTGAGACTTTGGAGTGTTGGAACTTCCTCCCCACAGTTTTCAGCAGGAGTGTGTAGCATCAACAGCCTTCTGGATCAAGGTAAATATTCAAGTGATCAACTCCCTCATTCATCTTAGCCCTGGAAGTTACTGAGACCAAAGGACTGCAGTGGGAAAGGAGCTGACGAGGTGGTGCTGAATCACACAGGTCTGAACAAAGGACCTGGGATTGTCTCAGCTCACCCTCGATATCTGTCTGGAACTGGGAATATCTTCTCCCTTGGACTTCAGCAGCTTGTCACATGAGGCTGTATTATGTCCAGTTAGGTCACTCTGGAACCCTATCAGATGCCCTTCATATTTTTGCACAGACTGATTTAAAGGGTCAATCAATACAATCAATGGCAATGAATATGGGGCAGCAAAAAAGAAATGTTTTCTCACTCAGCACAGGAACTTGCTGTCATAGGAGGTTACAGAAGCAAATGCTGTGGATGGATATCAAGACCTGAACTGTTTAGTGAGATTGCTGATCTTTGGAAAAAGTTACTCATACAGAAGGATCTTTGACACTTCTGTTCTGCTATTGCTTTTTTCTTTTACGGTATTGTGTAGCATAATGTACATTAAGACTAATTTATTTTGTTCTGAAACTTCAGGCATAGGTTGCTCTGAAAGGCAGGTCAGTGGCCTCCATGCCCTCCAGAGCATGAACTGGGGTGAATCTGATGGTCTTGTCAAAAACTTACTGGTTCTTTAATGCAAATTTTTTTCCCCCCTCTGTGATCTACACTAAACATCCCCTCTCTGTCTCTGCATTACTGAGAAATTCTGTGAGCAGAAGGTACCTTTGGATCATCAGTGCACAGTGTTTCTCTTGCAGCTACTAGATGTGAACAATAAGCCATTTTCCCTGAGTTCTATAGTGAAAATGCCCTCTTGAATTCGTAAGTACTTGAAAATATATGCTGGGCTGAGGAACTGTTGCCAAGTTTGAGTTATTCAGTACCTCTCTGCATCTCCTTTAGGTTTTTCAAAGTTTGTAAAGCCATTGTGATGGACTGGAAGTTATCCTGCCCTGACCCAGATGCTGTTTTGCTCCAGGCTCAGTGTGTCCCTTGTTATTAATCTTATCATAGGAAGCCTTGCATAACCTGGCTGGAGTCTCTCAGTGATGAGCAGTAGCAGGTTATGCACCATTTTGGTCATGAACTCTTGTACAGGGAACTACCCTGGGATTGTTGGCTTTGACTCTGTGTATGTGCAGAATTACAGGATCCACAGTTTCTGCCTTCTGGATCTACAGGGAAAAATCTCAACTTTAGCAGAGAATTCTACCTTTTTTCTTTTTCTTTATTTTCATTTCTGTTTTCCTGATACTGAATCACCTTCTAGCTTGTAAACAAGGTCTTCTATCAGAAACAGGCAGTACTTCCTGGAACCTCAGAATTTCTTCTCCCTAAAATTTGTGTGTTGCTACATAAACATTCTTCCCCTATGCACTTCTGTCCTGAGGCATTTATTGATACTAACTACCCTTCAAAGAACTCTGAAATTAAGAGAAAAATTAACTCATCTCCCAGGTAGTTTTTGTTTTGCTTAAGCTTCCTGCTCATGCTGGAATGCTGCAAATCTGCTCAAAGTTGCTGAAATCCCCTTTCAAGTCCTTAATTATATCAGTGTGTGACCTCTTCTTACATTGCAAGCATTAATGTTGCTATAAGAGATGAAAGTGAGAAGAAGAGAAATATTCATTTGATCCCTGTTCTTGATAAGCACAGGCATTCTGGGCTGTCAGGAGATTGAGGTACCACTTAACTGAGAACAATGAAAGCTATTTGGCATCAGGTGATGTGCTATATGCTGGGGAAAATGCACTGGCAGGCTGCAGATCTTGAGCCACTGATGGAGGTGGGTAAATCCAGAATCTCTGGATTGAATCTCTGTTCCCACTCATGGCCCAGCCTCTTTCTGAAGTCATGTAAATTCCTTGTGTTCAGAATGCCTTTGGTGGAGTTCCACAGGTTTGTTTTCTGTTCCTTGAAGAACAACCTCCTTTTGCTAGTTCAAATGTAGCTTTCATAGGCTTTATCTCGTGGCCTCTCAGTTTTACATTGGAAGAGATATTGAACAATCCCTTTCTCTCCAAGCCTTCCAGACCACTCATGATTTTATAGACTCCTAAAATAAATTGCTTGTCATCTCTTTTTGAAGCTGGAGTCCTAAAATATCCATGTGATCCTTCCTCATAGAGGTTTTCCCTACTGTCTCCCTGAATCTTTTCCAATTCCTGTTCTGATGTGAGTTGTCCTCGTTGGAGAAAAGTGGGATTAGAATCTGGATTTTCTTCTTGTGGGTTTTGACTCTAAGGACATGTGATAGTCCCCTCTAATATCTTCATGTCTACATTTGTGCTCTGAGGAGTGCACTGTGTCGGTGGTGATGGATAGCCTTCATTAGGTTATTCTTCATCAGTTTTTAGGACACAGAGCCAACCCAAGAAAGATGAAGGTGAAAGCTCTGATGACATCCTGATCACAAATCCTTGAAAATGAGCTGGGGCTGATGATATTTTTTTAAATTGGGCTACACTAATGACCTTAGCAGCTTTAATCTCAGGGCCAGTTTTACAAGCAATCCTTTTGAATGGTTCCAGCAGGACCTGCTGACCAGGGACCATCTGCAGTGTAGATGTGCAACACACTGGCTAAATGCAGTTTGTTTTCTGAAGTCTTGTGTCAGCCATCTGCAACCATTTATCTTGGTTCCATCCCTCTGCATGCAAAACACTGTAAAAATACAAAAGCCTACAACAGGCACAGTGTAATTTTTATGCTGCCAGCACGTCCCAGAATGTGGACATAGTGCCCTAAGGTGGTTCTTTTTTCTATGGGAGACTTCATTCCACAGAAACCAAAACACAACTGGATCCCAAAAAACATCCTAAGTATTAAAAGAATCTGGCCTGTCTGTTGCTAATGGAATCTTCAGCTCCTATGCTACTTGTTAAAGCCTTGGGCCAATAAAGCTCTCATCCAAACTCTGATCTTGGGCTGACAAATGTATAAAATCATCCAACCCTGATTGAACTCAGTTTAAAGATTGAATTCTGGAGCAATTAAAAAGATAAATAGCTGAAATTTGAAAATAAAGACATAGCCTAAGGTAATGTTGACTATGTAAAACTTACTTGAAACCCTCAAAGTTTTCATGGCAAAGACAATTTTCAGCTCTACTGCTAGCACTGGAAGGTAAATCTCACTGTGACTTGGCTGAATGAGTTCGTACTGGCATCTCTTGTATAATTTGAACAAGCAAACCTGGAATTAAGGACCAATAAAACCTGGGGTTGTTCCCATTAATAACCTTTACTGATTAAATGAGAGATAAGGATGAAGGGCTTCAGAAATGGAAGTTATTGGCTGGACCATTCAGACTAACTTTTCTCTGCTTCTGAATTATCTTTAGGAGTAGGAAATGTTATTACAGTTTTCAGATTTACAGACAAAACATGAACAAACAATGACCAAACCTGCTGCCTGAAATTCTAATCAACCACTGGGCTTACAAAAGGAATCTCTGACTCTTTTCTCACAACTGAATTTGTTTTCAGTCTCAGCTGTGTTTGGGGACAATCCACAGATTGATTATTTAGGCTGCTCTGTGAGCCAACTAATCTTGAATCTTCTGAATTCTTTTTAGTGCTAGCTGGGTAATATTTGCATTGAGTTACAGCAGCCACTTGCAACCCTTTTTCCACTTCACTGGTGTGGAGGTGTTTCAGGTTCCTCAAACCTTCTTCAGCCTCAGGGTAAGACAGGGAAAGGCATTGGCTGTTTCATGTGTTTTAAGTGCTCTAAACATTGTGCTAAAATGATTGAGGCCTAAGTCCCAACAACACTGTATTCAATTGTCCTTTTCAGTCTGTCCTGCTCATGAATCTCCTTTTCCAAAGCCTACTCTCATTATGTCACCAGACTGGCTCTGAGTTGCTTGGCTGTTCCCTCCCTGTTGGCTCATATTTGCCCCTTCTGGGGTGAATTTGCCTCTTCTGAAGTGGTGGCCCTATTGCACCACAGCCTTGTGTTTCCACTACACCACTTCAGTGACTTGCCTGGCCACCCCTGCCAGGACAGCTGATCCATATCTTCATTTCTGACCCCAAAAACCTGGGGAAGATGAGGCTGCTCCTGACAGTACTGGTACAAACCTCTTTCTGTAGAAATAACAACAGTAATAAAGTAATGTGTTCTCTGAAGAGGCTTTGCCAAATGTAATGTTGTGACTGGCTATTTATCAGAGCTAGAGGCTATTTGTCTTTGATGTTATCCACACAATTTTATTTTTCCAGGAAGAAGACATTTCTATTAAAGCTTTCTTTTATTAAAACCCAAATACCCACAGAGCTCTTCCACTAACATGGGAAATTTTTACCCAGTCCTACTTTTTCTTTGTCTATTTCTGTAGACTTTATTTACCTGGTAGCATTTGTCACCATGTGTGAATTTTTTGTCCTACTTAATTCAAATTATAATTAAGTTACATTGGAGACTTGGAGTTGATTCCCATCCTTGCCAAAAATTACATGCTCTCAGTTCTTGACCTTGAAATGAGGGACAGAAAGAATTCCTGTGTCATTTTGTGAGATTAGAGGATGATTTTTCAAGGCTTTACCATTCCCATACGTCATGATAGGTGTGTGTGGTGCCAAATTTAACAGAATTTCTGTTGTCGGTACTTCTCTCTGCTGTGGGTGTGCTTTGAGTAAAGGGTGAAAGTAAAGATGGCTCTTACCTTTCCTTGAGACCGTTCCATTAATTATTGTTAATGAGATTTTCAGAGCCAGAATTTTCACAATCTTCTTTCAGAGGTGGGGACAGAAGAGGGCAATGGATTGCTCAGCACCTGGTAGTGCAAGAAGTTTGGCATCCCAGTTTAGTTTGCAGTATTTATTTCACTGCAAAGTGGTTTCATGGCAAGCAGTTTCTTGCTGTCAAAGGTACTTTCCATCCATGTCATAAATTCCAATGAGCTTTGACAAGTCCTTCAAATTTGGTTTCCCCTCTCCTTGCCCCAATGTGTTGCAAAAATGGATTGATGGATCTTTTGAAAGTTGACAGACCAGAGGATCTTTCTGAATTAAAATACATTCTGGGCTTAGTGGCATCACAGAAACCAAGGGGGATAAAAGGGAATAATAGGAAATGTTATTCAAGGATTTTTTTTTTTCCTACAGCAACAAACTGTGAGCTTTCAAATATTGTCTTTGAAGAGAGGAGAAATCTGGGTTTAAAAACACAGTTCTGATAACATCAGTGAAATTCTGTTAAAAATATAACCTGTTGTGGTTTTTTAAAAATATTTTTGTTTTATGACACTTTCATTTTGTACATATTTTGTGTATTTAAAGGAGTGAGATTCTTATTAATTGATTTTTTAACTCTTCTCTCTCTGTTGCATTACAGTATTTTCCAGTAGTATGTGCTTACTGAGTATTCAGAAACAGTGAGATTAGACTGTGATTTTAGTTTTATAATCATTGTTCTTCTTGTGTGTGTTTTTTTTATAATTTCATTTTTCAAATGTATAATTTATTTAGTTCATTGTTATGCACCAAGAAGATGCCTGAGCTCTTGATTATCTTCTTTTCATCAAACCAGAGCACATGTTCTTCATATGAATCTCTGCTTTGATGTCATTAAAATTGCTTTTTCCCCTTTTCTAAGGTTTTCTTAAAGTTATAATTTCTTTTGACATTAATTTAATGCATTAACATCACTTCTATTAATGTAGCTGGATGCAACATATAATAAAATCCAGTGAGGTCAATGCCTAGCAAAGAATTTTACGAGAAAAGGCATTTGAAATGTGACGTTTGAAAGTATGTATTTATTTCCTTATCAGTGGTTCTAACAACAGTTAGGCCCAGCTGACAAGCTGGAGTAGTCTCCTCAATTTAAACCTTAATTCTAAAATCTTGTGGTCTCCTTTCAGCTTCTGCTGCCTTCCTGCTGAAAGCAACAGCCTCCAGAAATGGGGCTTTCAGTAAGAAAATGTATCAGGGCAAGGGGAATTCTCAGCATTTACTGGGCATTTCAGCCAAGCAGAATCTGAGTAGGAACATCAGGGTGTGCCCCATGATCCAGGGTAATGATGGTAATAGTGCTTTAGGGGGAAGCAGGATGTGTTTCCTGGGAATTCACAGGCCAGGACATGTCCCTGCAGTTTTGAGCACAGAATTTTGGTCAAGACACCAGCACTGTCCCCTGTGCTTTTTGAAGAGTGCCGTGCCCTCTTTAGTGTCCATCTGGATGAGCAGGAGAAATCCAGATTGGGCAAGTGTTGAATTTGTCATTTGAAGGGTGTCATTTCCTCATCATAATGCTGACACACACAGAGCCTTCTGGAGCTCCGTTTAGAGGGGGGAGGGAGCTACCAGTCAGCACCATCAAAACTTTGTTTCCAGATTTTCTTTCTTAGGTTCCTAATTCCTAACTAAAAGGTTCCTAATTAGACATTCTTAATGTCTGGAAATGCAAATATGCAACATTACTGAGGTGAAAGGAGAAACTTCTCCTCAAGTTGATGTACTGGGCTATCAGCAGATGGAGAACAGAACCCAGGCCCTGATATGTTGTCATGGGGTAGCCTGCTGGGAATCCATCCTGTGCTCTGCTTTACCTCTCTTTTGCTCTGTAAATCTAAAAGGGGGCTTTTCTTGGATTTTAATTTCTTGATTTTATTTGTTGCCTTGGCACTGCAGCTTACATGACTGGACAGCTTTCATAAAGTCCCTTGCGAAGTCTCAGCCTGGTGAGGTGCTAATTAAATGAAAGTTGTTATTAAAGTGGGAGAGGGAGTGAGAGTTCATGGCTACCTCATTTATTCACTTGTTTAGCTGATGACTTCAGTGAAACTAAACAGGAAAGCTTCAAACACTTATGAAATCACAAAACTTCTGCTAACTCCTATTAGATAATTCTCAAAGCTTTATTGATTCAGTTGGGCTGCATCCTCAAATGCCAGGGATGCATCTCAGGTAAAGATCTCTTGAGTCTCCAGGAAGGTGTAAAAACAATAGCAGCTCCAAGGTCTTGGGTATAGAGCTAGTCCTTCCTGCCTTCAGCACAGTGACAAATTTCACCTAAACCATCCCCATCTTAACTCTTCTCTTTTGTAGCTGCTTTGTTTAATGGTGCTGTTACCACTCTGCACAATCAAAGGGCCTTGTGACTGCCTGCTATTGAGAGCCAGCTGGAATTCTAAGGTCCAAGGAAGCTATTCAACAAATTCATCTATTCATATCTCTCATCTCCTAACAGTTCCTGGAATTGTAGTTCACATTGGCTTGTACATCTTACTTTATATAATCACTTCAGGTCACTCAGAATGCACCACTGTCATGCTCTTAAAATTGTAATTGCAATCAAAACAGGGTTATTTGTTCTGAGTCCTGAAAGCAAGAGACTCAGCCATTTGTATTCACCTGGTGCTTTGTAAACAAAGCTTTACCCTTGGGATGGTCAAAGTAATGTCTTTAGATGAAAATGAAGATCATGGTAAGATGGTAAGAGAATCAAGTAAACACCCTATAGTCTGAAATCTTTATGTAAAGGACTTATGTGTGTTTTGTTTTTTTTTATTAATTATGGTGTTTGTTAAAATTGGGTGTAGAGCTTGATACAAAAGCAGGTGGAGTAACAAGAGTAACTTTGCAAACCGCTGGAAGGGCATGAACTTCTCTTTCACTGAGGTGAAAAAAAGAAAAATGGTAAACTGATTATTTTGGGTTTTAGTTTTGAATTTGCTTTGAATTCTGGAGGAACTTTGTCAGCTGCTGGATTCATTTTTGCCATGGTACATATAAAAAAAAAAAATCCAACAATTTAGTATTTGGTTCTGTATCTCAGCAATATTGGGAGCACTGATTCTGTAGCAACCCTAAGTTTGGCTGAACTAGCTTTGCTACATAAAGACTGGGGAAGGTGAGACAGCCCTTTTCTGTACTTAGATTTGAAGCTGGAACAGGGAAACATGGAGAGACAGTCAGAAAGCAGAGACAGGAACCTGAGCAGAAATGAAGGGCCAGGACAAGAGCCTGAACAGCCACAGATCTCTGTGAGGCTCTGAAGAAGCCTTAGAAAGTCTGTTTTCTCCATCCTGATTTACTCCTGTGCCTGAGATATCCCAGAGATGGTGGTGGCTGTGGCCTCGGTGACGAGATGAAAGGGGTTTCATCACTTACTGTGGTCTCTTAGCTGGAGAGGGTGGTTTGATCATGTCTAAATAAATCTTCAGTGTTGCTGTTCTTCCCTTTATCATCTCAGAACTAAGGAGTCTTATTGTGGTGTGTTTGCAGTGCAGGCAATAGGTCGAAATGGCACAGTCACAGCATGACAAAAGCCAAGAACAAAAGTGAGATGGAATTTGGGAGTTCACTTTGAATCTGCCACTGTTCCCAGAGTTTGGGTCTTGCTTTCATATGTTCCCTGCTCCCTCCAGGAGCACCTTTCCATCATCTTGTCTTCTTAGTGATGGATATTGCATTTGCACAAAGGAAAAAGCCCAGCACATTATAGTGAGAGCAGGCCCAGTATAGTTTTTTTTCCCCTCAGCACTGTTTTCAGGACCTGAAATCTGGTAGATACAGGGGCCCAGAGCTGTTACATGAGGACAGGATCGATTCAGTCAATCAGAGGGAAAACCTACTGTCAGGCTCCCAGACCTTTAACCTGCTCCTCAGAATTATTAGAAGTCCCAAATCTCTTTGCAGGCCTTTTCTATTAGACAGATATTCCCATGTTTTGATTTTTTTGCTCCAGAAGTAATTTTTTTTATAATTACCTTCATTGAACTGCACTTACCATCTGTGAAGTGAGAGGCACTTAAATGATTTATTAGCCTGAGTTCCTAAAATGTGCTGAACAGCATGGGATTGATCTTGGCTAGTGACAACCACGGGATACATGACAATGGGTAGGTGGCCAGTGTTTGATGGAGCATCGTGCTGTGCTGTGGGTCTTGCTCTGTGGGAGTGTGTTGGCTCCCTTCCAGTTGTGCAGGAGATCAATAAAAGGCAGGTGTGCCTTGGCTCAGAAATACAAAGAAATGTCTTGAAGCACAGTTCTCCTCCTGAAAAAAAAAATCATGGGGCACTGTACCTCTTGTTTCTGAGATAACTCCCCCATGAAAGGCTCTAAAAAGCTTTTGGCAGCAAAGTAAACGTTTCTGGAGTAAAAAAATTGATTCAAATTCTTTCTTGTTTGTGTGCTGATTGAACTCCTGAAGGCTGATTTTGGTCCTTACTCTTTCTTCCCTTGCAAGTAGTGTCCATGGAATGTAAGAGGCTTTCACAGGCTTTCCTTTAGCCTGTACAAGGTGGATAATGCTCAGAGGGTTTGGCAGAGGTAGCACAGGGTGCAGCACAAAGTGGATGTAGCTATGAACAGCATCACTGGCAGGCAGTGAAAGGCTGTAGGTGTGAGCACTGCTCAGGAGGGGAACACGCTTCCTGGCCAGGCAGGACATGGGAAGGAGGAGTATCTGCCTTTCATGCAGGAAAAATCCTGTCTCTGGTAACAGGCAGGGGCTCCTGACTTACACCTCCAGCTGCAATCTCATCTGAGCAGGGGCTGTGAGACCCTGCTACTCGCCGAGCTTCCCCTTGTAGCAGAGACTCACAACTTCTGCTGACCTCAGAACTCAGCAGGAGCTGAGATGAAGCAGCTCCAGCCCTTCACAGGGATGAGATGCCACCAAGCAGCTGATCTCACAGATGCAAGAGACTGCAGGTGAGCCAGAGCCTGCTCCGTGCAGATTGCCTGGAGGATCTTCACAGGAACATTGGCAAGGAAGAGGAGGTAGCAAAGCTGACTTCAGTGGTGAGACCCTGCTGGGGGTTAAGCATCTGCCTTCCCCCTTCACTCAGCACAAGCTAACAGAGTGAAAAATCCAGTACAGACGCCGTGTTAATCTTTCTTTTCCCCACCCAGTTCAGCATATGAAGAGAAACACAGGACTGAACTCAGACAGAATAACAAAAGGGATGTGTTGGTTTAGTCCAAGCCATGGAATAGCTTGGACCAACACTGTGATTTAACAAGAGGGCTCCAGATCTGGCTGCGTGTTGCAGTAGTAAACAGAAGCTGTCCTGTGGCTGGCAGCTGGCAGCGAGGATGACGTGTGGGGCTCTCTGAGGACAGACTGCAGGAGCAGACAGCTCGGTGGCTGAAATGATGCAAGTTGACAGGGATCAGCTACAAAGCCACCCCAGGGCATTTCTGTGCCCCCAGCACTCCCCTGCAGCCGTGGGCAATACAGCCCACGTGAGATGTCCTGCCTGGCAGGGCAGGCACTGGCACAGGGAGGGCACAGAGCCAAATCAGGCAGTAAATGAACCAAGAGAGGAAAAGGAGGTGTGAGAAGGTGTTGGAAGGCTGGATGGAGAGGGTGGGGTTGGTAGGGAGTTCTCCCTGTGCCTTGGGCTCAGCTTTACATTTGCAAGGTGGTTAAAGGCCTGGAGGTGAGTAGGAGGAAAGTCTCACCATGGGAAGTTGTGCAGTGCCTGATCTGAGCTCCTGAAATTTCTGGGATTTAGCTGCCAGGCAGAGCTGCACAAACCAGCACAGCTGTTACTATGTTTGTTCTCTGCACTTAGCTGATATTAATCCAGGTTTTGTAATCTGAGCATCCACGTCTACCTAGACACAGGGCATTCCTCTGTCTTCTAGTGATTGCTCCTAGAAGCTCAGTTGCACCACTTTTGCTTTAATCAATATACAACTTCACCTGCCAGACAGCAGATGTTGATGAATTTGTTCCTCCACTTTTCCCAAGATTATCTTTCCTAAAGCAAAGGTGCTCTTGTCTTGCATTACCTGCACTGTAGTTGTTTCTCCTCTATCCTGAAATGCCCTGAACTTGGAGTTAGTTCAAACTCAGCTCTGTGTTTATGAGGGTCAGGAGAGGTCAGACTTGGTTACCTTAAGGAAGCACAGAAAGAGCAGAGGGAAAAGGAAACCTCAGGTATTTCTCCTCTTTGCTGGCTGATCCATCCATATGCCTTAAAGAGCAGCATGTGGCCAGAAGGAGTTGGTGAGAAGCAGAGACAGATGGCAACATGTGATCTGGAAGGAACACAGGGTTTTACACCCAGTCAGAGATGCTAAACCAGAGCCCTGAATACTCACAATTCTTTTGGTGTAGTTGACATCATCAGATTCATTATCCAAATATCAAGATTTAGGCAAGCCTCTGCTCCAAGGATTAATTTTGGTTTCCTCTTTATTGTCAATCTGACCTTCTGCCATATAATGATATTCCTTCTGACCTCCAAATGAATGAGCAGGTCCAGTCACAGTGGACAAGAGCACAGAGGAACCAAGTGGTTAGAAGGACAGATTTTTCAAGGGGCAGCTCAGGGCTGCATTGAAAACTTTAAAGGATATTTCAGCCAAAACTCAGATCTTGTCCCTTTCATTTCACAGGCCCCTCCTGGCCCTTCAGTCTGGGCTGCAGGAGCTGGTGTACCAGTGGAGATGTGTTTGCTGGAGAAATTGTTACCGAGCCATGGTTTCCTGAGAGACACAATCCCTCCTTGGGAGAGTGATGGACACACTGTTTGCTGCAGCTGGGCCCTTCCTTCCCCTGAGCTGGGTCAGCACCAAGCTCAGGTGAGAGGTGCAGGAGGCTTAGCAGACCCTTCCTGACCTGAGCAGTCTCTGTGCAGGCCAGGGGTGAGAGGGGAGGCAGCACAGCTGCCAGCTTTGTTCAGATTTCCTTTGTGCTGTTCAATGTCCTCAGATTCAGAGGGCTTGGGAGTTCAAGGGAGGAGAAAAAAACCAAAGAATTGAGAAACAGCTGAAGAAAGAGAGCAAAATATTTTTGAAGCTCTGCAACATCAGCTCAGGAGCTCTGAATCGGCAGGGCACAACCCAGTGTGAGCTGTCTTTGGGAGGGTGGCTCACTTATGCTTAATAATTAAAGGAGTGATCCTTTCGTACTTGCTGCACTAAAGATGAGTGAGGTTTTATCTGTGCCCTGCTAACGGTGCCAGTGACATGTTCGGAATGCTGTTGCACATTTCTCTGCACATGCAGAGGAGAGGGCTCGTGGCAATGGGCCAGAACCACTTAGATCATTTTACCAGGGGCATGCCAGAGACCCCATCAAGGAGTTTGTGTTTCCAGTCTGTAGCATCTCATGTTGTGACATTCTGTTCTACCCCCATCTCCCCCAGTACTCCTGATAACACAAAAAATCATCATTGTCTTCAGATATGATAATCAGTTTAACTCAAGCCAGGGTCAAACTGCTGTCAGCATACTCAGATATATGTTTCAATTTAGTTTTGTCACCCTGTGAGTTGGAAAATTGCAGATCTAGGTGAGGTGAAGCCAGGATTATAAACTTTATTTGTGAATATGAAACAAAATTGGATTTCCACGGATACAGGTAGTGTTGGGCTGTATCCCCCTCCTCTTTAAAGTGCAATCCTGCTTCTCTGTATGGGCTTTAAATAATTCCATTTTGCGAAGCAGGAGGGCTCGAGAAATTTCAGAAATAATGCAGGCAAAAGCAGGCTGGCAAGCTGCTGCTGTCCATGGGATTCTGCAGCATCCTGCTGTGATGTGTGGGTGTGTGTGTCCATGTGCTTATTTTGTACTGGCCTGCATATACACACACCCCCTCTCTCTGTATGAATTGGTTATGTTACCCAAATATCTCCTAGGGAACTCTCTCTTTTTCTGTGCCTGTGGTACAATTTTTTCTTGAAATTACTCTAGAATTGTACAATCCCATGTAATACACCCCAGCCTGGCACAGATACAGGTTGAAAGCTGATAGGCATTAAAAAGTGATGTTTAAGCAATTGTCTTTCTGCTCTCAGAATATTTTCTCCTGATAATTTGTTTCTCAGGAGTGACTTAGGCCCTTTCTTGGGCCAGGAGGAAGAACTGGATGACCCCACATGGGGTTCCTTAAAACCTGTGCGTCTGTAATTTTAAACACAGTCAAAGCTGAGGTGTTCCAGCAGAGCTGTTCAGGTCCTCACTGCTGAGTTCCCCCCTAGACATGGGCCAGTCTCGTGGTGCTGCTGCTGTGGCTGCTTGTCACAGATCCATCACAGGTTAACTCAGGCTCTGCAGTGTCCCAGAGGAGCTCACCAGGGTCAGCATGGCCCAAATTGATGGGGCTGCTGCACAAAGGGGATGCAGAAACCAAGGAGACAAAGTGGAGAAGCTCCTCAAAAGGACAGGTTTTTTTGCCAGCATGGGGAGAGGTGTAAAGACAAGGCTGTGCAGAGGTGGGAACTTGTAAACTCTAAGCTCCCCTTGTCAGTCACCATTTCCAGTGTTGTTTCCTCATCTCCTGGGGCAGGACACCTGCTGATGTTCACCTTTCAGTACTATACTGCCCGCCATGGTATGTTAACTTCTTACCTAGTGTATGATTTTATGGAATTAATGTATTTCCCAAACTGCCAGTCTCTTCTCCAGCTCAAAACACTTGCTTTTAGCCTTTGTTCTGAAGGCATGGGAAGTGTGTTGCATTCAGCAGTGACAACTCGTGCATGCTGAACATGACCCAAATGCTAGTTAGAGGTGGCAGTGTCTCCCAGGGGAGGTACTGAGTGCACCCAGGCACAAGCCCTGCTTTTGTGCCTTAATACTGCTGCCAGAACGCTGCTGATGCATCTAGCATGGAACAAATATTAGCCATTGGGCATTTCTCCCAGAATGTCTTCGCTTGTGCGTGGAGAAAATCACCCCATATTTATCTGATTTGTGCATAAATGGAGTGGGTGGTATATGGAGAGAATATTTCAGGTTGTCTTCTGTCCTCCAAATTTGTGAAATACACATTTAGCTGATGTCCTCACCTAATGAAGGTATTTCAGGTTTATCACTTATTAGATTTCTGGCATTTTGTGTTGTTGTTTTGGTTCCCATAGTACTTTGCACAAATGGCACCTACTTCATTTCTGTCCTTCTGTCTGAGTTGTTCTGTTCCCTGCTGTGTCCTCTGCATGAGAAGACATGATTTCTGTGGCTTTGTCCTCAAAGAAGCTCTGGCCAAGCTGTTTGTGCCTGTGCACTTGTTTGCTTCCCTCTGCTCCCCAGTGTAAAAACCTGCTTTGAACTGCCCATGAGACTATTGGGCAATGCAGCAGAGACATCAGTTCTTTTAGCATGAGCCTCCTCCCTTGCAGAAGTGTCCCCAGCTCCTGACAAATATGCTCTTTTAAACCATCTTCTCAGCCAGGCATTAAACCTTGGCTTTTTTGTCTCTCTTTTCAATCCTGCATGGGGTTCCTGGGAGAGTTTTCAGAGAACACTCATTGTCTTCAGTTTCCTTTCCCCAGAGCCTTGATTTTTCTTCCAGAAACTCTTTCCAGCCTTTCTGTATCATTTGTGCCAATATGGACTAGGCTTTTCTGCAGTAGCTCCTGGAAGCCAGTTCAGACTCCCATGAGATCTTCTGCCTTAGCCTTGGCAGTCAAGTCCCTGTGTCACCCTCCCTGGAGTCCCACCTGCTGTCTCCTGATGGTAGGACTCAGCTGCAGGTCTGGACTGTGGTTTTACAGGGGAGCCTTCTGTCTGACTGTGGGAGAGGCTGAGTTCCAGGTGTTTGCTCTTGCTTGGCATTCCCTGTTGTGTTGGCTCTCGTGTCTCCAGACCTGGGCCCTGCTCAGTACTGTGCACTTTAGTCTCAAGCCTGGAGAACCCAATGCCTGAGTCACTTCCTTGAGTGCTGGCCCGACTGATTTGAAACCAGAATCAGCTTTTGGAGTGACGTCCTGATTGCCTTTGGCAGAAGGCTTTGTGTTAGCAGGCCACCCAGTGTATATTCTGACTCCTGGAGCAGCTCTCACCAGGTGTTCTCCGAGCAGAAACCTGCAGCTGATGGGCACCTGGGTCTCATGGATGGGTTCCACTGTGCCTGCTCCTGGGAGGTGTCACAGCCTCGCCTCATCATCTCTGTGTGGCTGATTTCTGACATCTCCTGCTGCAGGAGTGACCTGAGCACAGGGATGTGTCCAAGGCCGTCTGGCACTCTGGTAGGCACTGTTTTTTCTGCAGGATTTGGTTTTCCAGGTGTGTGTAGTTTTGGGATTTCTGACCATGTCCAATTGGGATGTGTGGATGGTTGGTTTTTATAATGCACTGACCTATAGTCAGACATACCTTAAGCAGAAATGCACTTAATCTAAACTCCAAAGTAGAATTTGTGGTGTTCTCTGGTTTGCAGTCGCTTCAAGGTGTGCAGGATCCTCTATTTTCTGTGACAAATCTATGTTCATGTGCAGCTGCTGCTTTTTATATTTTTCTTCCCTTTTTATCTGTATTCTGTTGCCTTCCTCCAAGTTGCAGACTATGCACAGAGTCCCTTGCAGAGTCCTACCAGCCTTGAAGGCTCATTTGAATTCAGCACACCCCATTGTCCTGCTGAGTGTTCTATCAATGTGCCAACTCTGCTGTATTAACCCAGGAGCAGGGGAACTGCAAGTCAGTCAATCCTTGGGCTACAACAGGTTTATTTTATTTAATGAATTTTGTGTCATTTTATGGTAGAACTGGGCTGCAGTTCCAGCTGAGCCCTTTGTAGCCTGCACATTCCTCTTTGCTGCACACCTCTGGGGTGTGCAGCCAAAAATGTAAACTAATGAAGACAAAGAGGAGAGATGTTCCTGACATGGCTATTCTTCTCTCTTGTTAGGGCACTGATGCCCAGGCAATACTGGGAGAAGCTGCAACATTATCACTTTACTCATCACAATAACCTTAGGCTTTTTCTTGGGGAGATCAGTGGCAAGTAGCTGTTGACCAGCTTAACATTTTTTAGAATTTCTGTCTCTCAACAAAATCACCATTTTCTTCAGTACTTTGGCATGCAACATCGTAAATTATCTCGTGAGATATTTTTTCCTTCTAGGCATATCTAAATCATCAAAAGTATCCTGCTGGAAAAATAAGTCAAGAAACAATGAGTCAAAATCAGAGGTGCACAATTGCCATATGCCTGTGATGGTGGTCCAAGCTAATTTATTCTTTAACTTTGCCATGTTTCTCTGTCTCATGTAATCATAAATAAGTTAAGTACTTTGCAATCTGTGGAATGTGTTTTTTCACATGACCACCATCTGGGCTGCTATTTCTCTGCCCTGTTGTACCTCTCTGTTTGGGTTACTGATAGTTGTCTGTCTGGTACTGTTTGATTTTAGCTTTCTCCCTCGGTTCCTGAACAAGTTACAAGTAGACACTTTCCCTAATTTTATCCTCGAGGTTTACACTTCTCTTAGCCCTAACAAATGTATCTGAATTCTACAGTTTATTCCTGTCAATACACTGTGTTTCGCTGTTAACAAGTGTTTGTCTACAGGAGGAGATATCAGTCAGGAATAAATCTGGATTTTCACTCCATGGAAGCTCCTTTGCCCTTTGGAAATGGATGCAGAATATCTGTACTGTTATTCCAGAATCTGTGTCTTGTCAGGGCACCTTCAGACAGACTTCATTTTTCTCCCTCCTATTTGAACTTGGTGCCCTGTGTTGAACAAGCTTTAATTTCAGCCTTCATCAAAACTGCTTTTTCTTTCAGCTGAGATCTTTCCAGGTGCAGTGGTACCTGAGGTATGGTGGAGATCCATCTGTCAGACTGGTTGTGTGTTAAGGACTTCCAGAAGTTGATGGAAACCACTCCAAGGACAATTAAGCCAGTCCTTGAGAACACTGAACCAAGCAATTACCAGATGTATTCCAGGCTGACACTTCCTTAACCCTTCTTTTATTCCATTCCTCATCCCTGTATAATATCAGAATATCTTATTTTTTTCCCCTCTCAGCAGCGTGTTCCTTTTGTGGCTTTTATGATTCTGAGAAGAGAACAGGTAATTTTGAACACTGAGTCATTCTCTTATTCCCAACTACATTTCTTCCCTCCAGCTGAGGACAGAGAGTTCTGAAGCTTCCTGAGGCCTTGGTTCTTGGTTTGGTGTGTGTGAGTGGGATGTGCTGCTCCACTTGGCTTGCTCTGCTCATGGGTAATTTGATAAGTGATAATCATGGCCTGCAAGGAATGCCAGCCCTGTCATTCATGACACTCCAGCTCATGTCTTCATTTTCTCTGGAAAAGCCACTGTGTCAGCTGCTGGTGGACTTTCTGGCCTTCTCCGCTTAAAACAGGCACTTGTCCCTTCAACTCTTTTGTGTAGGTGAAAGGAATTGGACAAGGTTTTAAAATTAAATATTTTTGTTTATTTTATTTTGTTTTATTCATTCCATGATCTGGGGAAGAAGACGTGTGTCACAGGTCTGTGGAGGGTGGAAGCCTGCCCATGGATTTAAGCAGACTGTCAGAACTCAACGTGGTCTGAGATGTCCTTATAGATGAGGGAGAAGACAGAAAAGGTAGCAGCTAAAAGCACAGAGGAATCAGAAATGCCAAAGAAGCATCTGTAAGCCCTGACTTCATTCCAGCAGTGCGAATCTGCTTATCTCAGTTGCCCATCCAAGTGAAAATACTTGCGTTAATTTTTGTTACAAGGAAAGCTGAAGCTGTGAGATTCCATGATCACAGTAACAGCCAGTTTGGCAACATCCTGACCACTGCTCTTCAGCTCCTTCCCCTTCTCCTGTGAGCTTTTGGTAGCTCTGTACTCCCACCCTTACACTAATTCCTACCATTCTCATTTACCCTTTGCTTTTCAGCTACTGGCAGCTCACTTATTCAACTTCTGCTAGTCCAGGATGTTCTTTTAGGGAAGGGATGTGAACTGTGTGAGACTCGGAGAGGTGAGGTTTCACATCACTGAAAGGCAGACATGGAGATTTTGTGCTGGACTTGTCCCCATGGAGTACATGAGGCCCTTGAATCTTTAGGCACCTGAACTGACTGTGGTGTGAAGTTTTGAGAACATTTTTTGTCATCTCAGTAAGACCTGGTTGAACTTGGCTTATATGATTTAGTGCTGTATTATACTTATGACCCTACTGAGAAGATCTGGAGGGTTTGTCTGCAGTGTAGTTTTGCCCCTGCTCCATGGAAGTCCAGTGTCCATGGTTACTGGGGACAGTAACTGATGAGGAGGAAGATTCAAAGCTTTTTCTTCCTCCTGTGATCAGAAATGCTGCTCCCAGCCCAAAGGGAACTGTGCAGAAAAAGAAAATCTGCTGCAGGAATGCTTGTCAGGAGGTGTGTGACAATGTTCACTCCCAGCATTTGTCACTGGGCAGCGATTCAGTGACCTTCACTTGCCTTGATTTGGGTGTGCTCTGTGCACATCCAGACTCAAACAGAAAGCCAGGCTTAGGAGGTGCCACGTGTCTGTCCCCTCCTGGCAGTGTTCTGGAGCTCCTGGGTTTCCAAACTGGAGTTGGAAAGATGCAGGAATTAATAGGCAGCCTTTGGAGGATGCTGTTGCTTTAGGATCCTGTTCAACAGCAGGTCTGTTTAGCTGCTTACAGACACCTGGGCTCTGTAGGAAATAGATTCAAACCTGTTCGCTCAGCTCTCTGTTTTACCTTTCTGCACTAACATTCTTCAGGGTTTTAAAAATTCATTAAAACTTTTGTGTGCCAATTAGTAAGAGGAGCAAGTGGGGAAACAGAAGACATAGGAAGGAGTGTTCAAGGCTGGGCTGGATGGGGCTTTGAGCACCCTGGTCTGGTGGAAGGTGTCCCTGCCCATGGCAGGGATGGGATGAGATGAGCTTTGAGGTCTCTTCTAACCCAAACCAGTCTGTGATTCTATGATTTGGCTCAACAGCTTCAGGTTTTTGTGTACTTCCCTGCCATCCTGCCGTGGTACGAAGTGCAGCACAGCTGGAACAGGCTACGGGAGGTGTTTTATCAGCTGGCTTTAATAAACAGAGCTCCAGGAGCGTCAGGGGGAGGATGCCAGGGTAGCCCGGCTGGGAAGCTGCTCACAGCCCTTGGGCTCAGCCTGATCTGCGCGGCTGTAGGGAACACTAGAGGTCACTCTGTGACCAGGGATGGAGCCTGCAGGCGTTTGGGGGCCTTGGGAAGGTCAGCGCCTGCTAATCCCTATAAATTGCTGAACTACAAGCAAAATTTGTCGCTCATTACGAAACACTTTGATGCAGCATCGCTTCTACCCTAACTTCAGGTGCCAATTTCCTCCCTTCAGTGGCGTGTTCATGTGAGCACCCAGGACAGCTGGGCTGGGGTTTTAGCACAGTTTGGGGACATTTCTGCCAAGCTGGGCTGGGCAGGGTCCCCCCCGGCCCCTTCCCAGGTGGATGCACCTGCCGTGCTCCTCTCCCTCCTCTCCCGGCTGTCTGACCAGCAGCGTCAGGAATTCATTTGGCTGATGCTGCCTGGCAAGCCTGGGGGTAAAGATGGATTTAACACAGCCAGCAGACAGCTGTGTGCTAAACTCACTGGCTGTGGAACCTATAACGAAAGGATTTAATTTTATTCCCTAATAATCCCTTTTCCCTCAAACAGGTCAGACTTGAGAGGTCAGACTAGAGAGGCTGCTGCTACTGCTGCAGCTTTCAGCCTCCCTGGTGTTGTTATTGGTTTCAGGGCTGGTCAGTCAGGCAAGACATCTCATCTTGGGGAAAAGTTTTCCTTTTAGTATTATTTTATTGAACTCGTTGACTTGGGACCGTCAAAATTTTCAGTTCCCCGAAATACCTCTGTAGAAGTTATTCTGAGTGAAAGATTTCAGTGATTTCTCCTACTACCCCTGAAGAGAATAATTTTGGGTCAGCTGAACCTATTTGCAAGTTGATTGCATAGTTAGCAATTAATTCTGGTTGAAAAGGAAGGAATTAAAAAATAATTAAAAAAGAATGATAACATTTTCCATTGCAAAATATGCCTCATTTTGACCAATAAATAAAGCAAGTTCTCACCCTTCCCCCAGTCTCTGAAGGGATCAAAGGTGAAGCATCTGATATGAGACTGAACAAAAATACTTTACTTGACTTAAAACATTTTTGGGAAGTTCATTTTTTTACTTTGGTCATAAAAGGCAAAGCTGGTTATTTGCAGAGCTTTATTTGTAAGCTTCTCTTAGCTCCTGTGGATGCCAGGTGTCTGCTGGCAGGGGAGGGAATATGCCCCACATCCCTTTTTCTCCATGGAACACGCCATTAATGACCCAATTTTGCTGGAGGTTTCTAATGCTCTTACCAGAGTTTCATAGCATGGGGAGACTTTGCACTTGCCCCATTAGGGCAGGTACCTGGTCATGGCTGGATTCCATAGTAGTGCAAACATCTCACAAATCTAGTCAGAAATAATTGGGATAACAGGGACTCCTTAGTCTTCGTTCACTCGAGGGTCACAGGACGTCAGATTTGACTTTGCTATTGAAGTCAGCTAATGTACTGGAAATGCCTTCATTTTCCCCCTCTGGAGGCACGGGTTCAAATCTGCCATAAATTACAAGTGACACAGGTTCAGTGGTCTTAATTAAATCCCACGAGGTGATTTTTGTGTGTCAACACTCCCCTTCTCCTCCCTTCTGCAGCGTTTGGAGCAGCTGAAGGGCAGGGAGGACTCCAGCACCGCAGGTGGAAGTTCTGGGTGTGGTGTTCAAGTGCTGGAGTTGGCTTTGGGCTGGGGTACAGCCAGGCCCTGACTGTGCCTGGTATCAATCTCCATTGAACTTGTGATGTAGTGGATATTCTTCGTAGATTTAAAGCATTCCATTCTGTGCAGGATCGTTATTCCTTGTAGGGAGATAACTGGCTATAGAGGATTTCTGTTATCCACAGCATCTCTCCAGCCTGCAATTCATTGATTTCCGATCTACTTGGTAAAGGTGCACAATAGGGGTGATCAATGCTACAGTGCTGATGTGAATAAAGTGTGTCCCCTAATCTTCATTACCAACAGCCCTCTTCTGATATCCTGAGCTGACCTGGTCATGACTGTCTCTTCCACAGATGAAAATGCTGGCTGTTGCTAAGTTGCCTTGAAAGCCTTTGGAATTGGAAGGAATCAGATCCAGTGCAGCTTTTCCAGGGAGTGGCTAGGCTGAGTCAAAACTCTTTTAAGCTAATGCTTTTGTAAAGGCACTATATGTTGCTAACATTTCTCTTAGCTTGGATTTAAATTAAAAGCTTTAATTGGTCTCCTGATTCTCCTAGAAGCATGTTAAAAAAAAAAAGAGAAAAGAAAAAGAAAGCTAGGAAAAAACCCCAATCCCCAAAACATGCCATTTAGGGAAGAACAGTTTAGAGAGCAGGTTTTTATTTAATAAACAGTGATCAATTGAATTGATTAACCATGAACACATTACAGCAGAGTTTGTTGTTGCTGCTGCTGATAATTGCAGTTCACGTGCATGAGAATATTAAATGACTGTTTCCAGGATCATTTTCATGCTCTTCTCATTTAACAGAATGGAGAAAACAACAACTGTTGACAGTGATTTTGGTTAGGACTGGAGTGCTGCAGACTGTGCCCTCAGGATGCCTGTGCAATAACTCCATCAATTGTGGCCATTTACTCTGCACTTCCAGACATTTCTGCAAACCTTGCAGCTGTTTTTTTACTAATTCGCTTGGTAATTAGATCTTATCATGCTGGCTCCGTGGTTTACATAAACTGTAAGCATTTGGAGCTGCCATGTGAGACGCTTTAGAGTTGTCTGTGTTGTTTTGCGCTGCTCTGCAAAGACCAAGGTGCTCTCAAATGCAGTCGAGACAGGGAAGCAGTTTTAACAAACGAGTTCCTGCTGATTTGAGAAGGTTTCCATAGAAGATAAGAGTTCCTTCACTTAAGTTAACAACTGGAAGCCAAGTGGCAGTGATGGATTCATCCCTCTGGATTCTGAGCACAAATTGGGATGTCTGCTTTCTCCCCTCCAGTACAAATCTTTGTTTTCAGGTGGAGTAGGGGGCTTCAGTAGAAGTGTTTCACTGTTTGAGATATCCCATTGCTACTAAGGAGAGGAAAATCATGGTCCTGTGAGCTCAGGGTCAGCAGCTGGTATCAGTCATGCCCAAATCATGTGAATGGAAAAACATGAGCCCTTTTGTGGCAGCACATCACCTTGGGATGGCTTCACACAGTGCTGCAGTTTGGGAGCTGTGGATGTAGGTGCCAGTGCTGGTGGAATGGCCTGACTGACACAGACCTACTGATCTCAGAAGAGAAGGAGCTCTGCCAGTGGCTGCTCAGCTGGTCAGAGCATCTGATGACCTTCAAATACCAAAAGGAGAAGATGAGTCATTCCTGTGCAAACTAATGATTTGTGAAACAGTTTTGTTCCATGGCTAAAGACATTGGGGCCTCTAAGATCTGTTCCAGTTTGATCTCTGCACTGTGGTGAGATTGTAGAACACATTTCTTTATGATATATATACACTGGTGGGTCCAGCCACACCAAACCTCGGGGCAATGGAGATGGTGAGGGAATATTTCAGAAAGGAGGTGCAAGCCGTCTGAGAGCCTGATTCAGAGCTCACTGTGTGAAGAAAGGCTGCTTGCCAGCCCTGGGCTAACATGGCTAAACAGTGATAAATCACTGGTGGTAGCTGTGGGCTCACTGCCATGGTCACCTGCTGGCCCTGCTCCCACTCTATCCAGCTCCTGCTCCAGTGTAGAGGAGGTGCAGGTCCAAAGAATGTCACACTTGCCCCCAGTGACAGACTCTGAAGTCAAAAGCTTTCTCATTTCAGGTCACATCTTTGTTCTGATGGTTCTGTGCCATGCCACTGAGAGGCAGAAGATGGTTTAGGTTCTGGGCTACTGTTTGCTGTCTCTGGGTCACTTCAGTCACAATCTGCTTTTCTGGTTGGCACTCTTGTCCTGCACTGGGAGGACAAGCCAGGCTGGGTATTGTGCAGAGAACTCTCCTTGCTCTTAGGAGTTGAGAGAGGTGCCTGTAATTTCAGTGCAGGCCCATAAATGGCAACTTTGCAAGGTTTGCATCTCTAGAATTCAACCTAGTTAGGGATGAAACTTGGTTAACAGGACCCCAAAGAGAGTTTGAATGTAACAGATGTCAGTGTAACCTGCAACTCTTCAGCTTTATTTTTTTTTTTTTTGGTGTTTAAACAAATCATTAAAAAATTTTGCAAGAAAATCTCATGAAGTATGCAAAAATATTATGGGGAGAGGCAGCTTTTCCAGATGGGCTTTGGTGCTTGTGTCTGTCAGGTGATACTGGCAGATGTCATCATAAAGGTACTTTTGGCACTTGTAAAAGTAGTGGTAGTAATGCAATAGCTATGAAGGTCTAAAGAAGGATGTGAGGCAATATCTGTAGAGAGAAGGGACACATTTTACTGGGTAACTGATATAGCTGGGGAAAAAAACATGAACTTTTGGGAACAGGACCCCTTCAACTTTCTGGAAGTTTTCTGGCGTTCTGGAAAGAGACAGCTCAAAGGCTATACAGGTTTACGCTTTTAGTTTAGTTTAGTTTAGTTTTTATTTTTCGTTAAAGCATAACTCCTGTACCCTGCCCTTAAATTGGTGCTTAAAATTTAGTATTCCAGTGGAGCTGATCTCTTAAGACTGACTAAGATTTCAGCAGCACAGTGGAAGGATGCCTTTGGAAGCCCTAGGGCTGGTGCCCTCAGGGGAACTTTTCCCTCATTCCCTTCTTGCCATGAAGGATACCAGTTAAAAATGGCAGAGGTGTTCCATTAGAACCATTAGAAAAGTCTGCAGAGGTGATCTTTTCTCCTTCAGAACTTCATAAAAGCTGCTGTAACATGTTTTATGCAGCACCGTCATCTCTGTGAAATCATGGCTATAACTTAGTTTGTACTTGTGCCAAAAATGATATTATGGGCCCTTGGGTGAATTCACTGAATTTGCACTGTAAAGTGTAATAATTTCAGAAACAGACAAATTTGGACCAAGTGAATGTGCTCTGCTTACAATTGTGTTACAGACCTTGGCATCTGCCAGCAGCCCATGCATGAATGCCCAGTGTATGTGCATTTTTATCCCCTTCAGCCCCAGTGCAGGAGAAATCTAAAGTTTAGTTTGAAATCTTTAAATTAGCACTGCATACCTCACAAATAAATCCTCCAAGTCACTAATGGCTGATGTGCCCATAAATTTCAGGGATGGTGGTGAAGCAGGCACTGCAGGTAGATGGATCTCAGGACACCTGAATGGTGACAGCAGCATATGCCACTGGGATTTTAATAATAGCAGCAATAATAACAACAATAATATCTTTTAAAGCATAGATATATAATTTAAATAAGTGGATTCAAACATGTGGGGTGTATATCTGCTCTGCAGAACACAGACATAGCTGTTGTGGCTCTGGATAAATGATGATGTGGTCAGACCTGCATGATAAATTAATTACCCCAGGAAGGAAATTATTTAATTTGGAGGTAACTCTGTGCTGTGAAGGTATCTTGGGTTATTTGAAGGGACCTGGGAACTGAGTCAGTGGCAGGACATATCCCTGTGGATGTGGTTCTGGGGTCCAAGCCTGGCTCTTTAATCAGGTTCACATCTCCCCTTTGCAGCAGTGCCAGCAGCCGTGGGGAAGGGTGCTCATTTCTCCATTATCTGGGAACATGTGGAGAGAGGATTTACTCCTCGGGTTCTGAAAGCTCTGTGTGAACTTCAATATAACAGTGCCAATTTTAATCAAAGAAATGTACTGTGGATGTCACCTGCATTTTTATCCAGTTCTCTTTGACAGAAATAGAATTCTGAGTCCTGCTAGCGATAGGAAGGGCAGAAAAACCCACTCCTAGGCTCATTTTGCTTGCTGTTATTCTGCTATCATAATTACCTCTAAACATAATTATGGGCAAGACAAATGACATTTTTAGCTTTGGTCTTTAAAGACAAGAGTTAATTTCAGGCTTTGACCAGAACTATGTTAATTAGCCTCCACTCACTCTCTTTGTATGGAATTACATCACCCAGGACTTAGCATAGGTTGCCTTTCCTGTATCTTTGAGTAATGAAAGGACACGGCATGGCAACCAAATCAAGGGCTGCTGCATTAACAAGGCCACTTTTCTGCCCATTTATCATCTATTAAAGGTGCACTAGTTTGTAAAGTAACACCACCTTCAGCAGGGCCGCCAAGAACAGCTCCTCATTTATTTTCTGCATGGTTTAAGTTGGAGTTAGACCCACCTTGTAGCTCAGAGGTGACAGCCAGTAAGAAAAAGTACACTAATTGAGACATCTCAAGGGAGAAATAGAAGAAAACTGAAAAGGTAATTAGAATGAGAGGGTTTCAAGCTGGGTAAGTAAAATCGAATGGAGGTGCATATTAGGGGCTGTTACAGATGGGAAAGAAAGTACTTGGAGAATAAAAAGAGAAAAATGAATATTAGAGAACAGAGCACCCTTTTCACACATGAAGAATAGAGGATAGAGATAAAAAATAATGTAACAGTGGAGATACAGGCTAGGGAAAAAAACCCTCCAGAAGTATGAAGGACATATTTAAATGTAAGAGAGAAAGAATGGAGAAAAATAATGGAGCAGATCAATTACTAGAGCTGTAGCCAAGGAAAGAGAAACTGTCAAATGAATATTTCTGGAGCTGTGGAAAGGTCTCCTTCCTTTGTGGGAGATGTAGCATGTGCTTAGTCCGTGTGGGAGGGGATTCTTTTGGGGGCTAACTCAGTATTTAAATTTGTTGCAGTGTCAGTGGCTCAGCTGGAGTGTTGCGGTGAATGCCTGCCTGGACAGAATTGGGTTAATAAGATGTTATTTGGCAGAGTTTGTAGCTGATACCAGACCTTCTAGTGGTTGAGGTTTTAGCCCCTCAGTGATTTTCCCTGTGTGTTCTTTGTGTCCATAGTTAGGGACATATTAAGGTCCAATCTCATTTTTTCCCATATTAAGCCTTCCCTTATTTGCCTGAAAAGAATCACCCAGGTTACCCCAAGGACACTTCCACCCCCACACAGAGAAGCTGAAATTGCTCTGCATTCCCTCAGGCAGAGGCACACCCACACCAAGGCAGTCACATTTTTTGGTGAAGAGCAGAAGATGACCATTGCTTCCCATTAAGGTCACAGATGGTTAAGCAGGATTTCTCCTTTTGCCTCTTCTGGAGGCAGGAGACTGGAAGTGAAGAACTTCATTGGGAGGTGGAGAAGCTGGAGCATGGCCTCCTCTGGCTGCAATCACAGGATCTCAGAATGGTTTGGGTTGTAAGAGACCTTAAAGCCCATCTTCTTCCACCCCCTTCCATGGGCAGGGACACCTTCCACTATCCCAGGCTGCTCCAGCCTGGCCTTGGACACTTCCAGGGATCCAGGGGCAGCCACAGCTTCTCTGGCACCCTGTGCCAGGACCTCACCACCCTCACAGGCGAACATTTTTTTTAATAGCTAATTTACATCCATTGTCTTTCACTCTGAAGGAATCAAAATTTTTCCCTTTTCAGGGAGGTGGGATCCCAGAGCCAGGACCAGGTGATTTATTAACCCCAAAATACCATGGGCTCAGTATCCAGTGGGCTGGAAGGACCCAAGTGCAGCTCTGTATCCCAAGGAAGTGCTGCACAGAGGGACCTGAGCTGACTCTCACCAAGAAAATCCCTCAAGTTAGGGAGTGAGGGGAAGTCAGCAGGAGTTGTGTGTCTGGTTCTGTCAGGGGGACTGGACCAGCAGTGCTTGCCCTCATTAGATCTTGTTTGTCCAGTGTCATGTACAACAACCTTGGGTGTCCTGTGCAGGGCCACGAGTTGGACACGATGATTCTCATGGGTCCCTTCCAAGAATCATATTCTGTGATTAATTTAATGCTGTTTATAGTTACTAAGTTGTATCCTTGAAATTAATATCCACTCACTGTGGAAATGGAATTTTCTGAGCCAAGTACAGTATTTGTGGTTTTAATTGATAGTCTCAGTAGAGTGTTTTTCCTATGCATTGTCTGTTAGATCTTTCTTTTATAAGCTTCACTGATAAAATTGTCAGAAAAGGGTTTCTTGTCTCATTAAAGTTGTACTGGATTCTGCTTAAAATCTGGAAAACTTTGAAGATGTTAATAACACTCTTTTTTTAGCCACTGAAAATTTTGAACACTTGAGCAAAACCCGTTTTCATATTTTCATTTTCTTTTGTATTTAAGAAAATTAGCCTAGAAACTTTAAAAAAATCTCATTACATTTCAGAGCCTGATTCTGTTCTTCCTGATAAATAACTAAGAGCTTTTAAAAATTTGCTAAACTGACAGAAGAAAAAATACCCCAAAATTAAAAAAGTAAACCCTGCAGACATTTCAAAGAGCAAAGGTATGAGACATTTAAAACAAAACAGAAAACCAGCATGTGAAGTTAGGCATACCCTGGCTATTTCCCATTATTGTAAAAGCCATTTGTGTGGCAGGGATGTTCATGGACAGTCAGGACTGCAGTGTTTGGTACTGATTGCTGCCTGAAGAAAGGAAGAAAAGTAGATCTTTGCCCCAGACTGATTACCTGAGTTATGGAAATGTTCTGGCCATGTACTTCCAGGATAACAAACGATTCTCTTCTTTTCTTTTGCAAGACATAGCCAACCTTCTGCAGAAGGAAACGGTGGCAAGTTCAGTGGGAAACGACAGAGCTCTCAGTCCCAGAGTTTCAGAGATCACAAACTCCCTCTGAGGACTTGAAAAACAAAGAAAACCCTGTGACAGAGAATATTCTTCTTCATTCATCATTTGAAAGCCTGCCTCTAAAAGTGTTAAGAACAAGTTATTTTCAATATGAGTTAGCCCCAGGGGATTTGATAAAAGGCACTTTTCTTTTCCAGCTGGCTAATCAAAAGTGGTCTGCAGAAGACTTTAGTGACTTGGAAGGCAGTTCTGAGACTCCCCCAGACTCAGCAAACTTTCCTGATCCAAGGAACCAAAAAACAAAGATGTGTCACAGACCTGGCTGAATATGGGAGCTGGGAAGACAGAGCTCATTCATCAGAAAGCCTGGAAATCTCCTGGGGAAAGATGGAAAACAAATTAATATCTCATCTGCAAGCTCCTATAGGTTCTCCAGTACTGAACTATTCCAAGTAAGGAAAACAGCTTTCATGTTTGAGAGACATTTGTCTCGCTTCCTCTTCAGATAGCGTTACACAGAGTTTTCTGAAAAAGAGAGCTAGAGGACTTACAGTCTGTCTTTCTCAGGCAGAGCCTGTTCTGCCAGAGCTAAATGAGCATTTACCAGAGCCTTCTTCTGAGGCTGGTGCTAAAGACTTGGGATTTGCAAAGTTGGCTTTCCTTACTTGGGAGGAAACCCAGACCTCTTTTGTCATATCCCTTAAAAACCTCCTGTTCCTTGTGGACGTCTCCCCCTGACACCAGCTGGGGATCCCCTCACAAGCAAGAAGATGGATAGCTCTGAGGAAAAGCCAGCAGGCACCAGTGACTGGCTTCCAAATCAAGGAGTCCTAAATGTAGAAATTTTTCTCTCGTGTCAACAATTTTGTTATTTGCTTCCTCATGCTGCACTACGGTGGTCCCTTAGGCTTGTGTCCAGTCAGTGCATGGGATTCATTTGAACATAGTTTGATTTCCTGCAATATTGGTTCATGCAGTCAAGCCACTTAATACCACTGTAAATGGCCATGGAGACACACACATTCAAATTAGATGTTTTATTGATAAAGACCAGTTAATGTGAGTCCATCTTCAATGATTGTTGCTTGGTTACACTCACAAAAAAATCTAAATTGGAGCAACATGTGTCAGAATAGGCCCAAAGTATTTCAAGGTTCACTTGTGATCCAATTTAGATTTAATAATCAGGGAGTTGCCAAATGAACTTCCCTGTTCTCAGAGCAGACAAGTGCCTGGCAGGGACTGTGACCCTGTCACCAGCCTGTCCCTGGTAACTTACACTTTGTGTGGAATTTGTGAGCCACATTCCTCAAAGTACCTCCTTTTTCCATCTGTCTCTTGTTATCCATATTTCTGCTAGGGAATACATCAATTATTTCCTAATACTTGATGTCTGCTTTTTGTTTGGGTTTTATTTCTTATGCACAGTCATGTATAGTATATATATATAAAGTATGTCTCTGTGTATTTATTTTCTCCATGCTCTGATGTTATTGTCTGTGTCCAGGTCCAGACCTAGGCAGACAAATGAGATGAACAAATGGAAACCAGTGTCATTAAATGTCTGCAGAATCTTCACCCAAATGTTAACAGGTGGAGAGAACAGATAACATGTGCCCTCTCTGACTTCCCTGCTCGAGGGGGGCACACAGAGTAGGGTTTGATGCCCTTCAGCAGATAATCTTGTGATTTCTCATCTCATCAAAAAATCTGTCTGGCTTTGAATTTCTGCCTGCCCTTTTGTAAAGTTTACCTTGAACATCATCATTAATTGGGCTTTACAGTTTGATAATAATTACTAATATTTGGCACCACTACCTGTCAGCCTGTTTACTCCCAGAAACCTTACTGCCTTAGAAGTCTCTCTTCTTTTTTTTTCTTCTTTTTTTTTCCATTAAAAAGTGGGAAAAGCCCCTGAATAATTCATCAAGAACCTTTTACATTATGAAAAATATAATCAGCTGGCAGTGGTTAGATATCTTATTTCTACAGGATGCTAACTCAAGTATTACAAGTGACTGCAGGATTGATGCCAGAACACAGTAGGTGTGGATACACAGAGCCTCTTTGTTCGAGGCAGTCTCAGCCCATGTGCAGGGCTCAGGGAAGGCTGGGTATTCCTCACCATGCCTACCTAGTGCCAATTAATAATTTAAATCCATTAATCGGTTAAGATGAACACTTAGTGTTGCTTGACTCACCACCACCAAGTGGAGGGGGTTTTTCCAGGTTAGATAAAAGATCTTAAAAATTTTGTTTTCTTGTGAAGGAGCTGGGAGTGCCACAGCTTCCTTTGTGAGAGGCTTCAGTTTTTATCTGGGAGGTGGGCGTGGGTGTTACTATGCCAAAAGTGCTTAAGTAAACAGTCATAACCATGCATGATAAGTAGATGTCTGAGAATATTAGCTGTTTATTTCCCTGACATACTCTGAGGAGTCTATGGGGGGCTCTTGCAGGAGTCAGGACCTCGATGTAATATACAAGCTTTGATTCTGATATTTCCCTTGATAACTGTGCTCTACCATATTGGGGTCAGAAGTCGGCAAAGGTTCATTGGCTGTTGTAATGCTCACTGTCACCAGTAATAAGTACAAAGGACTTGCTTTAAAAGCTGGCTTATAAAACTTTAAGGAAACTTGGATTGCTTAAGTGAACTTCCAAGGCTCTTCAGGGGCCAAGTGCACTTTGGTTGTCTACTTATATTAATTTCACAGAGTTTAAAGGGTCAAGCAATGCAGTTGGTGATGCTTATTAATTTATGAAACACAGAACCTTGCACTATCTCGCTTTGACCACTTTCGCTCTCCTTTTAGAAAATTTAATATACATTAAAGCTTGCTAGACAGGGGCGCCCTAAAGGATTAAGCCCAAAGTTCACAGCTGGACTAAAAGGTTCAGAGATGTTGTATCTGCAACACTGATTTGATTCCAAGTGACATTCAAACAACAGAACCAAATTGGCGATGTTTGAATGTGTAAGGAAACAGCAATTAGAGGAATACCACAGAACAGCAAAGGATTAGGATTTATTTTCCTTGAAATGGTAAAACTGATTACAGCCTTGTTCTTTCTTTGTGGGGGGATGTGTTTGATCACATCAGCTTTTTGGGTCACTGGTTGTCAAGAACATATTTTGGTGTTACAATAGAGCTTGCCAAGCTCTGGAGGTTCATGCAGGCCTAGTAACTTTACAGAATATATTTGATTACTGTGGCAATGTGAACTGAGTTCTGGGTAGGAAAATATTAGGCAGAAGGGAACAAGGAAAGGAGAAATGGATAGCTACTGGAGTACCAGGGTTAGGATTTAGAAACATGACGTAATCCTCTTCAGAGGTATTTCTTCATTCTGTTTACTTGCCTTTGAATTGCTTTGGTGTCTTGTCCAGGAGAGATAATTCCAGAAGCTGTTCACACCCAGGGTGCAAACTGGATATTCTGCATTCAAAGGGAACGTGATTATAAAGCTATTGGGAAAACTGGAAACCAAACTGGCCCTGATGGGATGTCTGTGTGGTCTCCTTTTGGAATCAACAAGAGGGAGAGGACAATGAAAGACAGGGAAATGAAGAGTGTCTCACTGCAAAGAAGATGAGCTTAGCCAGTTTGTAAAGGGAGAAGCAAATTTCATGTTATGCAAGGTCTGATTCCTGAGGCCTTAAGGAGACTTAAAGGTAGCAGCTGCACTTCACTGGAAATTTGCAGTTGCAAAGAGAGTCTCTAAACCCTGTAAGGGAGTCCCAGTGGTGAAGAGTGTTTACACTGCAGCTGGGCCCAAAGAGCCTCAGATAAGATTGTGGGGCCCTGTGGTGCATCACATGCTGGGAGATTCTGCGGCTGGAGATGATCCATAGCTTTTATGGGCAAAAAAGGACAAAGATGTGGGGGAACAAAACAGCCAGGAAGAATTCTGTGTGATCTGTGGCACTTCATTTCCAGCTAGAGAACAGAACTCACATGTCCAGGACTTCAGCAGCCTTACCCTTGTATTTTAAACCCTTTAAACCAAGAGAACAATGCAGAAAATCCCAGAGGACACATGAGAAAGAGGGTTGTACCTAATCCCTTTATCATTTCTTTGCATTTACTTGCTAACAAAATATATTTTTCTTTAGAATGGCCTCTGAGATTTTATACTATGGGGTATTTGGTTTAAAATGTACTGTAACCTTCCTTTTTTTAAATTGATCAGATCAGCCTTGAACACTCAAAGAAAAATCTGCCTGCTCTGAATATTGCCTGAGGATTTAGAAAGGTCTTTCTTGGAAACAGAAGAACAAGATGAAACAATTATCTGTAAAGCATGGTAAGAGAGAAAAAGAATAAAGGAATGAGTTATGTTTGACTTGTCGTCTTCCAAGCAATGGGTTTTTTTTGGTTTTTTAGAGTAGACTTTAGATGTGGGAGATTTGCAGTGTCTTGCTAGAACAAGTTTCAAAGCACAAGCAGTTTTCTTCCTGCTCTGGTAACTTGTAGACCAAAGAAAGTCTTTGTTTTGGTAACTTGTTTTGCAGTCAGGCTGTATTATTTTCTGCTTCAGTTGTAGGAGAAACTTTCCTAATGACAGGTGTCAATCAAATAAATGTAATCTTCCACCTGAGCAGAAGCAACACTAAAATTTCAACTGTGTTATTAATAAACAAGGAGCCAATGGATGTGATCACTTACTCCGAAGGGATGATTGTCAGTTACACCTCGATGGCATCTGCTTGCAGATATAATGAAGAAAGATTATCATTGCTGTGAGTGACTGCAGTGACTCTGGTCAGCAAATAATAAAGGCATTGTCACAGCCCTGCCTCCCAGGTGCTGACACTGTTAAGTGATATCTCAGTGGGATTTGGGCCCTCATTTATGTAACTGCGGTTGAAAACCAGAAAAAAAAGAACCTTAATAATTAATTTCATGCCATTCTCTGCACTTCTAAACAGAAAATTCAGTCAAGACCAAAGTCAGCTTATCTGTGCACTGATGAGTTAGAGAAGCAGCAGTGAAAGACCTTTAAAGCAAAGTCCTTGGTATTGACAATGCAAAATGTTGGCAATGAGTTTCTCTGGAGATGATTTTGGATCCTGATGGGGTGAAGGACATTTCCTTTGTCCTTTGGAAATATAGAAATAAAATATTCTTTTAGTATTCCAGCTCTTCCTGGGGTGCTAGCTGCTGTTCGGAATTGTACAGAGTCCAGAATCCTTCTGTATCTGTCCTTAATTTGTAGCTGCAATTAAAGGTGTGTGAAAGGAGCTTGGATGCATGGCCCCATCTGCCTAGAAAGGGACAAATGTGAATAATAAAATGGACCAGCCCAGTCCTGATAGAGCTTAGCAAAGTGAGAAGTGTGGAGACTTCAAGACCTGCTTCTCTTTTATAGATCCAACCAAGCATCCCAAAGGCTGCCTTGTTTAGCTGGCAGTGACCCCTGGTTCTCCTGAGAAGGGTACTTCAGTGTCTGTGTATGTTTCCAAGACTTAAAAAGCAGACTGGAAAATATAAAAGGTGCAAGGGAAGTTTCTGGCTTTTAAATCCTTTTACCATCCCCAGATTTCAGATGTGGTCACAGATGATGCAAAACAGAGTTGATAAATTCATCTGCTCTAACATCAGACAAGAGTAAAAATTCTAGGTTTTACTTTATCTTGCTTTCCCATATTCCATCTCAGTCCAGAACAAAGGGCTAAATCCTGCTGAAACAATTCATCCCCAGGGGCTGGATGCTATTGTCTCTAATGCACAGATAAAAGTCAGTCATATCAGCTGCAGATGAAATCACAGATGAAATCTTACTAATTAATTGCATGAACTTTGTTTCTGCCTGGTTTGAGATTCTCTCAGCCTTGCAGAAAGATCTGGGCACCCATACTGTACACCTCAACGGGGCTGTTGATTTTCAAAGGAAGACTAACAATTTTTTGTGCCTAAAATAGCCCTGCAATTGCTTCTGCTCACATGGTTTTGCAGTTACAAAATGGTTTCTGAAAACTGGTTTTGTTCACACGTGATTGAAAAGATGCCCTACGTTGTTCTGCCAAGTTAGACACTGATTCAGGTTTATGATCATATCATTAATATTTTAGTACTGCATCAGTAACTGGTTGCTATTAATATGTAGTGAAACAGTGGTATAAAAAGGGAGATGTTCCCAATAATTTGGCAGAATTTGCATTACAGCTGGATGAAATTTATAACACATCTCCTGCAACCTACCAGTCTGAACTCCTGTTATTAATTTCTGCTGTGTTTATTTCTCCTTTATGTTCACTTTGGGCAATATTCTATCAAGTTTCCTGGCAAGCACCACAGTGGATATAGCTAATTTCAGCTGACTGCAGGGGAAGGACTTTGCAGAAAGTGAATTTTGAATTAGTACTAGTATTTGCAGCAAAAATCTCCCCCTGAGAAGCCTATTCCCCTCGGCCTGGCGTCAGCAGCACTTAAGTGCATGTGAATGGCCCTATTGACTTCAGGTAGGCAGCTGTTTAATTACCTTCTTGAATCAAGGCCAGCACCAGGAAACAACTCCCAGCACAGACCTGGGCGCCTCATCTCCCGAGTGCCGGACTTCTGAGAGTGACCCACGGACTGTTTGACTTGGTAATTTGGCAAATCCTTTCCAGTCGAGAATAAATTTGAGGAAATCATCATTTGAGGCACCGAGAGGTGAAATTTGTGCAGTGTATTTTTCATGACGAGGCAGCTATTGCCCGGATTTATTCAGCCTGCTTCGCTCTTCCTGTTCCAATGGTCCCAGCAATCACATTTTTTCCCCCCCACGTTTTATTTAGGAGCTGTGAGATGACAGGTCTCTTGCCTCTCTACCAGGAAAGCGGTGTGCTGCACGCAGCATGCTGCACACAGGAGCAGGAGGATAAAGAATGACATGCTACTCTCTAAGCTACAACTATTTTTTTTTTTCCCCGGCTCGCATCTGCTCTTGTCCCTCTTCTGTTCTCAGATCACTCTTCAGCTTCCCTTAGGAATCCAGCTGTGTCATCACATTGTGTGGCATCCTAATATTTCATACTAAGCTGTAAGCCAATTAGGAATGACTACTTACCATGCTGAATCATAGGAAGAGAAAAGGATAATGTGTCCTTCATATAACGAACCTCCTCTTTTTTGGCAAGACAGATCACCTACACGTTATATTTATAAGCCCTGTGGCTTTTCACTCTACCCAATTAGGGTGCAGCTTCCTCTCACACTGCTGCAATATTTTAAGGGACTTATTTACAGATGGATGCTTATTGAAAATGCTGACCTGCTACCATTGTACCTCATGGCACCTTTCATCTTCAGAGACTGAAACACTGGACAAAACCTGATGTTGTAATCACCTTTAGCAGGATGAGAACACGAGTGCAGCAAAATATAAATACCTTGTCATGAGTTCCTAAATGAACTGGTGACCCTGCATGTGGGTATAACATTATCACATGCTACACAGGGTTCAGGGGGATGTTGATTAAAGTCAAACTGTAGAAGAAAGCCTGGTAACATCTAAAAGGAAGAAGAACGAACCATTGATGTGCATTTGGGAACATGTGAATTGTTTAGTAATGAACATCAAAGATATTAAAATATATTTCCCATGCTGAAGTAATTAATGGGCTATTATGCCAGGTGTCTAAGCTGCTCAGGGGTCTGGGATAAATTGTGTTCCAGCAGAAAATGTGAAGTATGATTTAAGTGCAATGATAGTTGTGGTGGAGCCTTTAGGATGCCCCCTTTCCTCCAACTGGTGTTTCCTTTTCCTAAGCTTCTTAAGGAGCTATTGGCAGTGTTTATTGTCCAGGAAGAGATCTACTCATTTAAATTTGTCTTTGGACCCTGGCAGTGCTGCGAACTGAAGCCTCTGGTGACCTGTGGTTGGTGCCTGCCATCCTTCAAACCTTGTCTATCCTTGTTAGTCCTCACTGCAAAGCCAGCAGGGCAGCTCAGAAGCCAGTCAAGTCCCCCCTCAGGTGACAGATTTTGTGTGCAGTCATGGCAGGGATTGCAGCCATCTAGGAGCCCTGGCTGTGGATACCGCCAGGGGGACAGGACAGCCTTGGATCCGGCTCCCCAAAAGGCATTTCCCAAACCAAGTCCAGCCGTTTTTGTTTTTATTGCCTCTGCTGCTGGGAGAGGTTGTAGCTAAACAAAACGTGGGAGCCACTGGTTTCAGACATCTTCAGTCTGCTAGGGTTCAATTTCTGCCTCACTGTTCAAAAACTGTCCCCTTGTTTTTGCCCTCAGATACCTCTGGGACAAATGAGTTCTCCCACAACCTGTCAGGACAGAGCAGTGGTGAGTCAAAACCCCAACATGTGGGGCTGAAAGCACAGAGCCAGGCAGCTGTAGGGCATCAGGGAGATCCCTCTGCTTTCCAGGATAACCAATCCCACCTGTGCTGAGCCTATTGGAGGGCTCAGATCTACGTGGTGGGCTCTTTTAGCAAGGTAGAGCTGAGCATGTTGCAGTACAGGAGCTTTTGCTAGTAGAGGATGAGGATTTATGATACTTTTCTCACTAAGAGAAATCTCAAGTAAGTTGAAGCTAGTTCTGCTGTAAAGGTTTTGTGCTTTGTCTGGAATAATGCTTGTTTTATAAACATGGGGGTTTAGAAACCTCTTGGCCTTCAAGAGAAAATTGTTTGTTTAGGAGCTGTACCTTTTGTATTGTTATTCAAAAATGTCTCAGTTAATCATTGCTAAAGGCCTTGCCAGCCTGTGTTGAAAATTCTTTTTTTTTTTTTTTTTAAATGCAGCATGTATATAATTTATTCTGTTCCTGTCCACATAGAGAAAGACTCATCTCAAATGTCAGGGTGGGGGAGGAGAAGGTACATGACCCAGAGGGCAAGAATACTGGATGCACTGGTGTTGGACTTGACATTCCCCTAGTATTCCCTGTGATAACATCAATCTCAAGGAACCCTCCCGGTATAAATACAGAGCTGCTGTGCTTAATATATATTTCCAAAGGAATTTCACAGTAATTGAGCATTAAATGATGTCCACTTATCATAAGGTGTTACTGTTTTTATTAAAAATTATAAATAGGCCTTAGCAGAACAGAATGTATCAGATCCACACCACCATCTCTGTTAGTCTTTATGTTACAATTGTCATTGACCAGCTTTACTGCATTATTTTTAGATGGTTCATAATTCCCCCAGCTGATTAAATGAAGATTTTTGAGCAAAGAGAGGCACTGGGTGAATTATGTAGTGCCATTGATTTTTATTCTTATTGTTTCACAGAACATGCTTTAAAATCTCCCGGTGTCTGTGAGGGCCTCATTAGCAGCCGGAGGAGCTGGTGTGGCTGGAACACATGGGCTGCACTGGAAATCTCAGCTTGTGGAGACAGAGATGCCAGAGCTGGCCTTGGGATGAACCTGCTGGATGTCCAGGTATGACCTGGGCAGTCAGGATTTGGGAGTCTTTGCCCAGTGAACCACAACAAACCTGCTGGCAAAGGAGCCACTGGCCTGGGGGGTGCCTGAAGGGAATGGGGCTCACAGTTCTGCAGCCAGAGAAATGCCTGTGTGGGAAGCTGTGTCTCATTCAACAGCATTTAAACCTGAGAAAAGTGTTGGCAGATATCCCATCTGTGGAGCTGTTTGAAGTCAGGTTGGACGGGGCTTGGAGCAACCTGGTCTGGTTGAAGGTGTCCCTGCCCATGGCAGGAGGGTTGGAGCTAGAAGATGATCATTGAAGTCCTTTCCAACCCAAATCAGTCTATGACTCTATGAAATATTGGCATTTCCCTTCTCTACACATTAAGGCTCTTGCATAGGCTACCACAGCAGCCACCCACACAGCCTCTCCTCACTGTGGCTTTCAAAGCTTTTCGAGTTTGGAGAAGAAAACCAAAGCAAATGTGATGAAGGTCTGGTTCATTTTGTGGGGAATGTTGGTTATTTCACCTTGCTACTTTGTGTCATTTAGGGATGCTTGCGCATTACAAATTGCTGAAAAATAGGTTAACTGTAAAATGGTTTCTAAGATTAAAGAGAGTAAGGTTTGAAAATTGAAAACTGATGTTTTTCTGCAAAATTTGAACCAAGTATGCTAAATATTTTAGCCCTCCCAAGGTTATAAAAGAGGTCATTAGGTGTTCATAGCAGAAATGATCTTACAGAACATTGCTACTCTATTTTATTGTTATTAAACTACAAATAATGAGCCTGCAACAAATGGGAGGGGAACTGTGAATGGAAGTTATGGCAAGATTCATTGTTTCTCTGTTTGTTCTTGAGGCTTGAAAGAAATTATGTGTGTGGGCTAGAAATACAGCTTCTTCTATCCTTCTGTCAAGTTTGGTGTGGTAGCATTTACCTTTTTCATATGTGTTTTATTGGATCTTGATGCATTATGTAGTTCAGATTAGTATTTTAGCTTTTTAATTAGCAGGGCTTCACCATGGCCTGTTTGTCTCTGTTGCTGGTCTCTGTGTTATCTGTAGAACACAGCCCATGGGAAGATGACCAGGAAGGCCTAAAAACATGTACAAAGCATTAAATGTTCTTTCTGTATCATGAAAAAGAGAACAAACACTCTTATACCAATACAGAAATTTCTGTGAATTTTCTGGAGTTCTCTTACAACTCAAAAGGGGAAATTCCTGCCCAGTGGAAATGAAAGAAGGTATTTTCTGACCACAGGAGTAAAGAGTTACAAATGGAGCCCTATCTTTGCCCTTATTGTTTATTAATGCAGCCAGTGCTCACACAGCCCCTGCTCCTGCTGAAAGCCACAACTGGCCTGTGTATTCTGGTTTGTACATGAAGTGACAGGAATTACGCAGTCTCACTCCACAGACCAAACTTTTCACACAGCTTGGATAGAAATGAGCCCCTGGGGACTCAAGATGCTGCTAGTGCTCCGTGAGACTCTGTGATGGCACAGCCAGCTATCAGTTGTTAATCCCAACACATCATAGGAGACACTTTCTATCTCCTCCTGTAATGTTAATGCAGCTGGAATTCCATAAATCAAATCTCAGCAGTAAAAAGGTTAATAAGTTTACACTATATAATTGAAAGCCATATTGGTGATTAAAAGGATTTTATATATCAGTTTTCTGGGTCACCAACTAATTATTTTTGGTGGCCTGTAATAAAACATGGCACCATAGGCAGATAGAGGCTGGGCTGTAATCACATAATATATGAAAAAAAACATTCCCATTTATTTGAGATGAGGTTGTGTACACCAGCTTGTTGAAGCCTTTGAGGTATCTTTCTCCTAGTTTGGAGACAATGGGAGAACTCCATGCTCCGTGTGGTTGGTGAGGTTCATCCCAAATTATTGGATTGAGTTTTGAGGTCTGGCACTCTCTCTCCAGAGCTGAGCCCAAGGGAACCAGCTGTCACCTGTGATGGAAAGGTTCTGCCGAGGCACTGGGGATCAGGTTGCTATTATAATTCATTTTAATGCATTCTGCACATACTAATCATTTATTGGAACAGGATCTTCTGTAATAGGGACATGACTAGCAAGAGACAGAGACGATTGATCATCCTTGCCAAGAAAGGGTAGTTAAAAAAACAAACAAAATCCCCTCCCTTCTGTACAAGGGGCAGGTGTGTGTGCATGTATGAGGGATTGGGTATTCAGTGTGGAGGTGGAGAAAAATTGAACCCAAAGCTTATATTGAAATCTCTACAGTAAAAAGGAAACCTTCTGTACAAGGGGCAGGTGTCTGCATGGGCATCGGGCATTGTGTGTAGAGAGGGAGAAATTCTGAACTCAAAACTTGAATTTCTACTGCTCTATCAGGCTGAAATGCCCTTTTTGGAGCCAGAAATTCAGGCACAGGCATTCCAAACTCATGCCTCTGTTCTGCAGGTTGTATGTTTTTAGAGCATTTCTCTGATTGCAGCAGGAAGCAGCTGAGGGCAATGGCAGAGGTGGGGTGTGCAGGTGGATGTGCAGGGAGATGTTTTCACAGGTCACTGCTGTAGTCTCTGGGATGTCCTGTGGTGCTGTGTGAGGTGACACAACCACAGCCCTTCTAATGGTTAAACAATCCACTGCTGGTCCCTGTTTTTCTTGGTGAGCAAAGGACAAACAGCACAGTATGGTGAGTGTTGGGCACATCGTTCCCATTGTCAGGGCAGGATCTGAGATGTGACCAAAAACAAATGACCTGATGTTCAAATCCCTCCTGGACAAGGCTTGCAGAACCACTTTAGGGAGCAGGACCTTCTGTGACAACTGCTTCTATAATAGTTTTTAGATCTTTTGGTTACAGCTGTTTAATTGACAAATCATTAACTCTTAAATGCCCATTGCATAAAATCAGTGCCATGACATATTATACTGTAACGAGTAAAGGTTCAAGTCCTCTGCCACTAAAATAATTCGCTTGTCATCTCCTATATCTAAATAGGAGCTTTTTCTGCACTGAAAAGAACATATTTTTATTCAAATTAAGCTCTTAATGTGTTTCCTAGCAGCATAGCTACAGGGTGTGATACTCAGCTTTAAACACAGGCTGGGGAGGTTAAAAGTGGAATGGCAGTTGGGTGAGTAATGGCCTGTGAGTCAGCTGCTAAACTTGGCTTGACAACCTCCATGTCGCCACCAAGTCAGAAGTCATTTGTGTGACATTTTTGAGGGTAAAGAAGTAAAAAAATAAGCTGGTAGTTTCCACTGGTAGAAGGCCATATCTGGGCCTTCTGAACAAAGTCTGAGAAGGAGGCAAGGTAAGCAGCAGCAGCAGTGCAAATGTGGAAAGGGTGAGAATATAAATTGCATCCACAATTTTAGGTGGATATCTGCACAATTGTGGATAATTCAGATACCTCAGGTGTGCCCCTGTGAAGTTCAGAGGAAAAGCAATGTGGTTAAAGGGTCTGAGTGCTGGGGGGGCTGTCCTGTCTGATATTGAGCAGGCCTTCCTCCCAGGGCTCTTTACAGCTATAACTTAGTTAGGTTCAATTTGACCAGTCTGGGGCAAGAAAGCCAAATAACACTTCTGCAATCTGCTGCTGTTCTGGGCTGGAACAGCAGAACTGCTCGCCTTGCTGTCACTTTGTTCAGCCTCTCTCTTTTTTGAGAGATTTTTGTCACTGGATTGGTAATATCAGGAAGTTGTTATTTTTTCACACATAATCAGCAGCAGAAAGTGCACGGTCCTGTTTCAGCCTCCAGGTGCTTACAGACATCTTTGTTAAAATTGACAAAGAGAGTGAGAACCAAATGGAAAGAGATGATGAGGTGACCTTGACAAGGCCTAGTGCTAAGGGAGTGCATGGGAAAAGAGGGATCTCATGGCTATTCTGGGAAAGAACTCCTGACTCTGACACAGACAGTCCGGTTCTTCTGAAGAATAAAATCACAACAATATCTAGAGGGAAATAACTTATCCTGTTTGATAGCACTGACAGCGATAATAAGATGGAATTTGAGCATCCACTGTGTTTAGTTCACTCCTTGTGACACATATGGAATGCTGTCCTCTAGATGGAGCTTCTTTCTATGTTTTAGGTAGTGTAGACAAGGAAGGGAGGATCCCAACAACTATTCTGTATCTGACCTAGAACAAGAGGTCAGAACCATAATATGGCTTCTAGTACTCCTTGTCACTGAAATCCTTTCACTTCACGCCTTATTGCGTAAGTTCAATATACTTTTGGGCTAAAGCTCTCCTGAGCACTTAGCTCTCTAAACTCCCTACTCAGCAGGTGGCTTATTTAAATGTGGCTGTCAGCTTGGCCAGTGGCCAAAAGCAAATGGCTCGATGCATGAACCGCAGTGTTTGGGTTTAATCCTGCTCTCGTTCCTGCCAGCACAATCCTCCTGGCTCTGGTGGGGTTGTGTGGGTTACAAGTGAGTGCAATATAGGGCTGTCTGCTCAACTGTTTGTCAAATAAATCTATGGCCAGTCACTTGCGTTATGTCAGCTAAACATTTGCCTGCCACTTTTGCTTCTGCGAACCAAGGAGGAACTCTGGGTTGTTTGAAATGAAAACCATCATTTTCAGCTCTCACTTAACCAACAAGCATTTCTTCCACGTCACGTGTAAGGAACTTGTTTTGCAGCCCACAGCCTCGAAGAGGAAATGTAAAGTTTTTCTAAACATCCAGTACAAATGGGGATATTAGCTGCTTAATTGATTCTTCATAATTTGGGTCTTATGACTGAGCAGGTGAGATGGAGGGAGAGGGGAAGCACATGGTTTAAATTAAATATATGGAAAAAAACTGCCAAATGATAAAAATATATTTTTAAAGTAAGCAAACCTGTTTTCTCTCTGCTTCTCCATTAAATGTGTCATGAAAGGGCCTTTACAACTAGGTGGTAATTGGAGAGTAAAAAGCAGTGCTGTCAGAGCAGTCAATCTATCGCATCCTCTACT